>NW_027363092.1:1392236-2088355 GCF_046119375.1 Phyllobates terribilis
AGAAGATTCAAAGAGAGTGAGATGCTAGCTCCTTTCATTCAGTCAGTAGCTTCAAACATTTCTGGACGTTTTTCAATGGCAAAAATCAATGAATATTGTAAATGCACAAACAGTAATTTCTCCACATTGCAAGGTGCAATTCTGAAATTTTTTGCTTTTTCCTGCTCCTCTTAGCATGATAAAGAAGATTCAAAGAGAGTGAGATGCCAGCTCTTTTCATTCAGTCAGTAGCTTCAAACATTTCTGGTATATGAATAACATGATGTTTTTCAATGGCAAAAATCAATGAATATTGTAAATGCACAAACAGTAATTTCTCCGCATTGCAAGGTGAAATTCTGAAATTTTTTGCTTTTTCCTGCTCCGCTTAGCATGATGAAGAAGATTCAAAGAGAGTGAGATGCCAGCTCCTTTCATTCAGTCAGTAGCTTCAAACATTTCTGGACGTTTTTCAATGGCAAAAATCAATGACTATTGTAAATGCACAAACAGTAATTTCTCCACATTGCAAGGTGCAATTCTGAAATCTTTTGCTTTTTCCTGCTCCTCTTAGCATGATAAAGAAGATTCAAAGAGAGTGAGATGCCAGCTCTTTTCATTCAGTCAGTAGCTTCAAACATTTCTGGTATATGAATAACATGATGTTTTTCAATGGCAAAAATCAATGAATATTGTAAATGCACAAACAGTAATTTCTCCGCATTGCCAAGTGCAATTCTGAAATTTTTTGCTTTTTCCTGCTCTTCTTAGCATGATAAAGAAGATTCAAAGAGAGTGAGATGCCAGCTCCTTTCATTCAGTCAGTAGCTTCAAACATTTCTGGATGTTTTTCAATGGCAAAAATCAATGAATATTGTAAATGCACAAACAGAAATTTCTCCACATTGCAAGGTGCAATTCTGAAATTTTTTGCTTTTTCCTGCTCCTCTTAGCATGATAAAGAAGATTCAAAGAGAGTGAGATGCTAGCTCCTTTCATTCAGTCAGTAGCTTCAAACATTTCTGGACGTTTTTCAATGGCAAAAATCAATGAATATTGTAAATGCACAAACAGTAATTTCTCCACATTGCAAGGTGCAATTCTGAAATTTTTTGCTTTTTCCTGCTCCTCTTAGCATGATAAAGAAGATTCAAAGAGAGTGAGATGCCAGCTCTTTTCATTCAGTCAGTAGCTTCAAATATTTCTGGCATATGAATAACATGATGTTTTTCAATGGCAAAAATCAATGAATATTGTAAATGCACAAACAGTAATTTCTCCGCATTGCAAGGTGCAATTCTGAAATTTTTTGCTTTTTCCTGCTCCTCTTAGCATGATAAAGAAGATTCAAAGAGAGTGAGATGCCAGCTCCTTTCATTCAGTCAGTAGCTTCAAACATTTCTGGTATATGAATAACATGATGTTTTTCAATGGCAAAAATCAATGAATATTGTAAATGCACAAACAGTAATTTCTCCGCATTGCAAGGTGCAATTCTGAAATTTTTTCTTTTTCCTGCTCCTCTTAGCATGATAAAGAAAATTCAAAGAGAGTGAGATGCCAGCTCCTTTCATTCAGTCAGTAGCTTCAAACATTTCTGCACGTTTTTCAATGGCAAAAATCAATGAATATTGTAAATGCACAAACAGTAATTTCTCCACATTGCAAGGTGCAATTTTGAAATTTTTTGCTTTTTCCTGCTCCTTTTAGCATGATAAAGAAGATTCAAAGAGAGTGAGATGCCAGCTCTTTTCATGCAGTCAGTAACTTCAAACATTTCTGGTATATGAATAACATGATGTTTTTCAATGGCAAAAATCAATGAATATTGTAAATGCACAAACAGTAATTTCTCCGCATTACCAGGTGCAATTCTGAAATTTTTTGCTTTTTCCTGCTCCTCTTAGCATGATAAAGAAGATTCAAAGAGAGTGAGATGCCAGCTCCTTTCATTCAGTCAGTAGCTTCAAACATTTCTGGATGTTTTTCAATGGCAAAAATCAATGAATATTGTAAATGCACAAACAGAAATTTCTCCACATTGCAAGGTGCAATTCTGAAATTTTTTGCTTTTTCCTGCTCATCTTAGCTTGATAAAGAAGATTGAAAGAGAGTGAGATGCTAGCTTCTTTCATTCAGTCAGTAGCTTCAAACATTTCTGGACGTTTTTCAATGGCAAAAATCAATGAATATTGTAAATGCACAAACAGTAATTTCTCCACATTGCAAGGTGCAATTCTGAAATTTTTGCTTTTTCCTGCTCCTCTTAGCATGATAAAGAAGATTCAAAGAGAGTGAGATGCCAGCTCTTTTCATTCAGTCAGTAGCTTCAAACATTTCTGGTATATGAATAACATGATGTTTTTCAATGGCAAAAATCAATGAATATTGTAAATGCTCAAACAGTAATTTCTCCGCATTGCAAGGTGCAATTCTGAAATTTTTTCTTTTTCCTGCTCCTCTTAGCATGATAAAGAAAATTCAAAGAGAGTGAGATGCCAGCTCCTTTCATTCAGTCAGTAGCTTCAAACATTTCTGCACGTTTTTCAATGGCAAAAATCAATGAATATTGTAAATGCACAAACAGTAATTTCTCCACATTGCAAGGTGCAATTTTGAAATTTTTTGCTTTTTCCTGCTCCTTTTAGCATGATAAAGAAGATTCAAAGAGAGTGAGATGCCAGCTCTTTTCATGCAGTCAGTAACTTCAAACATTTCTGGTATATGAATAACATGATGTTTTTCAATGGCAAAAATCAATGAATATTGTAAATGCACAAACAGTAATTTCTCCGCATTACCAGGTGCAATTCTGAAATTTTTTGCTTTTTCCTGCTCCTCTTAGCATGATAAAGAAGATTCAAAGAGAGTGAGATGCCAGCTCCTTTCATTCAGTCAGTAGCTTCAAACATTTCTGGATGTTTTTCAATGGCAAAAATCAATGAATATTGTAAATGCACAAACAGAAATTTCTCCACATTGCAAGGTGCAATTCTGAAATTTTTTGCTTTTTCCTGCTCATCTTAGCTTGATAAAGAAGATTGAAAGAGAGTGAGATGCTAGCTTCTTTCATTCAGTCAGTAGCTTCAAACATTTCTGGACGTTTTTCAATGGCAAAAATCAATGAATATTGTAAATGCACAAACAGTAATTTCTCCACATTGCAAGGTGCAATTCTGAAATTTTTGCTTTTTCCTGCTCCTCTTAGCATGATAAAGAAGATTCAAAGAGAGTGAGATGCCAGCTCTTTTCATTCAGTCAGTAGCTTCAAACATTTCTGGTATATGAATAACATGATGTTTTTCAATGGCAAAAATCAATGAATATTGTAAATGCACAAACAGTAATTTCTCCGCATTGCAGGGTGAAATTATGAAATTTTTTGCTTTTTCCTGCTCCTCTTAGCATGATAAAGAAGATTCAAAGAGAGTGAGATGCCAGCTCCTTTCATTCAGTCAGTAGCTTCAAACATTTCTGGACGTTTTTCAATGGCAAAAATCAATGAATATTGTAAATGCACAAACAGAAATTTCTCCACATTGCAAGGTGCAATTCTGAAATTTTTTGCTTTTTCCTGCTCCTCTTAGCATGATAAAGAAGATTCAAAGAGAGTGAGATGCCAGCTCTTTTCATTCAGTCAGTAGCTTCAAACATTTCTGGTATATGAATAACATGATGTTTTTCAATGGCAAAAATCAATGAATATTATAAATGCACAAACAGTAATTTCTCCGCATTGCAAGGTGCAATTCTGAAATGTTTTGCTTTTTCCTGCTCCTCTTAGCATGATAAAGAAGATTCAAAGAGAGTGAGATGCCAGCTCCTTTCATTCAGTCAGTAGCTTCAAACATTTCTGGTATATGAATAACATGATGTTTTTCAATGGCAAAAATCAATGAATATTGTAAGTGCACAAACAGTAATTTCTCCGCATTGCAAGGTGCAATTCTGAAATTTTTTGCTTTTTCCTGCTCCTCTTAGCATGATAAAGAAGATTCAAAGAGAGTGAGATGCCAGCTCCTTTCATTCAGTCAGTAGCTTCAAACATTTCTGGACGTTTTTCAATGGCAAAAATCAATGAATATTGTAAATGCACAAACAGTAATTTCTCCACATTGCAAGGTGCAATTCTGAATTTTTTTGCTTTTTATTGCTCCTCTTAGCATGATAAAGAAGATTCAAAGAGAGTGAGATGCCAGCTCTTTACGTTCAGTCAGTAGCTTCAAACATTTCTGGTATATGAATAACATGATGTTTTTCAATGGCAAAAATCAATGAATATTGTAAATGCACAAACAGTAATTTCTCCGCATTGCAAGGTGCAATTCTGAAATTTTTTGCTTTTTCCTGCTCCTCTTAGCATGATAAAGAAAATCCAAAGAGAGTGAGATGCCAGCTCCTTTCATTCAGTCAGTAGCTTCAAACATTTCTGGACGTTTTTCAATGGCAAAAATCAATGAATATTGTAAATGCACAAACAGTAATTTCTCCACATTGCAAGGAGCAATTCTGAAATTTTTTGCTTTTTCCTGCTCCTTTTAGCATGATAAAGAAGATTCAAAGAGAGTGAGATGCCAGCTCTTTTCATGCGGTCAGTAGCTTCAATCATTTCTGGTATATGAATAACATGATGTTTTTCAATGGCAAAAATCAATGAATATTGTAAATGCACAAACAGTAATTTCTCCACATTGCAAGGTGCAATTCTGAAATTTTTTGCTTTTTCCTGCTCCTCTTAGCATGATAAAGAAGATTCAAAGAGAGTGAGATGCCAGCTCCTTTCATTCAGTCAGTAGCTTCAAACATTTCTGGACGTTTTTCAATGGCAAAAATCAATGAATATTGTAAATGCACAAACAGTAATTTCTCCACATTGCAAGGTGCAATTCTGAAATTTTTTGCTTTTTCCTGCTCCTCTTAGCATGATAAAGAAGATTCAAAGAGAGTGAGATGCCAGCTCTTTTCATGCGGTCAGTAGCTTCAATCATTTCTGGTATATGAATAACATGATGTTTTTCAATGGCAAAAATCAATGAATATTGTAAATGCACAAACAGTAATTTCTCCACATTGCAAGGTGCAATTCTGAAATTTTTTGCTTTTTCCTGCTCCTCTTAGCATGATAAAGAAGATTCAAAGAGAGTGAGATGCCAGCTCCTTTCATTCAGTCAGTAGCTTCAAACATTTCTGGACGTTTTTCAATGGCAAAAATCAATGAATATTGTAAATGCACAAACAGTAATTTCTCCACATTGCAAGGTGCAATTCTGAAATTTTTTGCTTTTTCCTGCTCCTCTTAGCATGATAAAGAAGATTCAAAGAGAGTGAGATGCCAGCTCTTTTCATTCAGTCAGTAGCTTCAAACATTTCTGGTATATGAATAACATGATGTTTTTCAATGGCAAAAATCAATGAATATTGTAAATGCACAAACAGTAATTTCTCCGCATTGCAAGGTGCAATTCTGAAATTTTTTGCTTTTTCCTGCTCCTCTTAGCATGATAAAGAAGATTCAAAGAGAGTGAGATGCCAGCTCCTTTCATTCAGTCAGTAGCTTCAAACATTTCTGGACGTTTTTCAATGGCAAAAATCAATGAATATTGTAAATGCACAAACAGTAATTTCTCCACATTGCAAGGTGCAATTCTGAAATTTTTTGCTTTTTCCTGCTCCTCTTAGCATGATAAAGAAGATTCAAAGAGAGTGAGATGCCAGCTCTTTTCATTCAGTCAGAAGCTTCAAACATTTCTGGTATATGAATAACATGATGTTTTTCAATGGCAAAAATCAATGAATATTGTAAATGCACAAACAGTAATTTCTCCGCATTGCAAGGTGCAATTCAGAAATTTTTTGCTTTTTCCTGCTCCTCTTAGCATGATAAAGAAGATTCAAAGAGAGTGAGATGCAAGCTCCTTTCATTCAGTCAGTAGCTTCAAACATTTCTGGACGTTTTTCAATGGCAAAAATCAATGAAAATTGTAAATGCACAAACAGAAATTTCTCCACATTGCAAGGTGCAATTCTGAAATTTTTTGCTTTTTCCTGCTCCTCTTAGCATGATAAAGAAGATTCAAAGAGAGTGAGATGCCAGCTCTTTTCATTCAGTCAGTAGCTTCAAACATTTCTGGTATATGAATAACATGATGTTTTTCAATGGCAAAAATCAATGAATATTGTAAATGCACAAACAGTAATTTCTCCACATTGCAAGGTGCAATTCTGAAATTTTTTGCTTTTTCCTGCTCCTCTTAGCATGATAAAGAAGACTCAAAGAGAGTGAGATGCCAGCTCCTTTCATTCAGTCAGTAGCTTCAAACATTTCTAGACGTTTTTCAATGGCAAAAATCAATGAATATTGTAAATGCACAAACAGAAATTTCTCCACATTGCAAGGTGCAATTCTGAAATTTTTTGCTTTTTCCTGCTCCTCTTAGCATGATAAAGAAGATTCAAAGAGAGTGAGATGCTAGCTCCTTTCATTCAGTCAGTAGCTTCAAACATTTCTGGACGTTTTTCAATGGCAAAAATCAATGAATATTGTAAATGCACAAACAGTAATTTCTCCACATTGCAAGGTGCAATTCTGAAATTTTTAGCTTTTTCCTGCTCCTCTTAGCATGATAAAGAAGATTCAAAGAGAGTGAGATGCAGCTCTTTTCATTCAGTCAGTAGCTTCAAACATTTCTGGTATATGAATAACATGATGTTTTTCAATGGCAAAAATCAATGAATATTGTAAATGCACAAACAGTAATTTCTCCGCATTGCAATGTGCAATTCTGAAATTTTTTGCTTTTTCCTGCTCCTCTTAGCATGATAAAGAAGATTCAAAGAGAGTGAGATGCCAGCTCCTTTCATTCAGTCAGTAGCTTCAAACATTTCTGGACGTTTTTCAATGGCAAAAATCAATGAATATTGTAAATGCACAAACAGAAATTTCTCCACATTGCAAGGTGCAATTCTGAAATTTTTTGCTTTTTCCTGCTCCTCTTAGCATGATAAAGAAGATTCAAAGAGAGTGAGATGCCAGCTCTTTTCATTCAGTCAGTAGCTTCAAACATTTCTGGTATATGAATAACATGATGTTTTTCAATGGCAAAAATCAATGAATATTGTAAATGCACAAACAGTAATTTCTCCGCATTGCAAGGTGCAATTCTGAAATTTTTTGCTTTTTCCTGCTCCTCTTAGCATGATAAAGAAGATTCAAAGAGAGAGAGATGCCAGCTCCTTTCATTCAGTCAGTAGCTTCAAACATTTCTGGTTTATGAATAACATGATGTTTTTCAATGGCAAAAATCAATGAATATTGTAAATGCACAAACAGTAATTTCTCCGCATTGCAAGGTGCAATTCTGAAATTTTTTGCTTTTTCCTGCTCCTCTTAGCATGATAAAGAAGATTCAAAGAGAGTGAAATGCCAGCTCCTTTCATTCAGTCAGTAGCTTCAAACATTTCTGGACGTTTTTCAATGGCAAAAATCAATGAATATTGTAAATGCACAAACAGTAATTTCTCCACATTGCAAGGTGCAATTCTGAAATTTTCTGCTTTTTCCTGCTCCTCTTAGCATGATAAAGAAGATTCAAAGAGAGTAAGATGCCAGCTCTTTTCATTCAGTCAGTAGCTTCAAACATTTCTGGTATATGAATAACATGATGTTTTTCAATGGCAAAAATCAATGAATATTGTAAATGCACAAACAGTAATTTCTCCGCATTGCAAGGTGCAATTCTGAAATTTTTTGCTTTTTACTGCTCGTCTTAGCATGATAAAGAAGATTCAAAGAGAGTGAGATGCCAGCTCCTTTCATTCAGTCAGTAGCTTCAAACATTTCTGGATGTTTTTCAATGGCAAAAATCAATGAATATTGTAAATGCACAAAGAGAAATTTCTCCACATTG
Organism: Phyllobates terribilis; assembly: GCF_046119375.1. Lineage (NCBI taxonomy): Eukaryota > Metazoa > Chordata > Amphibia > Anura > Dendrobatidae > Phyllobates > Phyllobates terribilis. The sequence goes on from NW_027363092.1 coordinate 1,400,123, forward strand.
CAAGGTGCAATTCTGAAATTTTTTGCTTTTTCCTGCTCCTCTTAGCATGATAAAGAAGATTCAAAGAGAGTGAGATGCCAGCTCTTTTCATTCAGTCAGTAGCTTCAAACATTTCTGGTATATGAATAACATGATGTTTTTCAATGGCAAAAATCAATGAATATTGTAAATGCACAAACAGTAATTTCTCCGCATTGCAAGGTGCAATTCTGAAATTTTTTGCTTTTTCCTGCTCCGCTTAGCATGATAAAGAACATTCAAAGAGAGTGAGATGCCAGCTCCTTTCATTCAGTCAGTAGCTTCAAACATTTCTGGACGTTTTTCAATGGCAAAAATCAATGACTATTGTAAATGCACAAACAGTAATTTCTCCACATTGCAAGGTGCAATTCTGAAATTTTTTGCTTTTTCCTGCTCCTCTTAGCATGATAAAGAAGATTCAAAGAGAGTGAGATGCCAGCTCTTTTCATTCAGTCAGTAGCTTCAAACATTTCTGGTATATGAATAACATGATGTTTTTCAATGGCAAAAATCAATGAATATTGTAAATGCACAAACAGTAATTTCTCCGCATTGCCAGGTGCAATTCTGAAATTTTTTGCTTTTTCCTGCTCCTCTTAGCATGATAAAGAAGATTCAAAGAGAGTGAGATGCCAGCTCCTTTCATTCAGTCAGTAGCTTCAAACATTTCTGGATGTTTTTCAATGGCAAAAATCAATGAATATTGTAAATGCACAAACAGAAATTTCTCCACATTGCAAGGTGCAATTCTGAAATTTTTTGCTTTTTCCTGCTCCTCTTAGCATGATAAAGAAGATTCAAAGAGAGTGAGATGCTAGCTCCTTTCATTCAGTCAGTAGCTTCAAACATTTCTGGACGTTTTTCAATGGCAAAAATCAATGAATATTGTAAATGCACAAACAGTAATTTCTCCACATTGCAAGGTGCAATTCTGAAATTTTTTGCCTTTTCCTGCTCCTCTTAGCATGATAAAGAAGATTCAAAGAGAGTGAGATGCCAGCTCTTTTCATTCAGTCAGTAGCTTCAAATATTTCTGGTATATGAATAACATGATGTTTTTCAATGGCAAAAATCAATGAATATTGTAAATGCACAAACAGTAATTTCTCCGCATTGCAAGGTGCAATTCTGAAATTTTTTGCTTTTTCCTGCTCCTCTTAGCATGATAAAGAAGATTCAAAGAGAGTGAGATGCCAGCTCCTTTCATTCAGTCAGTAGCTTCAAACATTTCTGGTATATGAATAACATGATGTTTTTCAATGGCAAAAATCAATGAATATTGTAAATGCACAAACAGTAATTTCTCCGCATTGCAAGGTGCAATTCTGAAATTTTTTCTTTTTCCTGCTCCTCTTAGCATGATAAAGAAAATTCAAAGAGAGTGAGATGCCAGCTCCTTTCATTCAGTCAGTAGCTTCAAACATTTCTGCACGTTTTTCAATGGCAAAAATCAATGAATATTGTAAATGCACAAACAGTAATTTCTCCACATTGCAAGGTGCAATTTTGAAATTTTTTGCTTTTTCCTGCTCCTTTTAGCATGATAAAGAAGATTCAGAGAGTGAGATGCCAGCTCTTTTCATGCAGTCAGTAGCTTCAAACATTTCTGGTATATGAATAACATGATGTTTTTCAATGGCAATAATCAATGAATATTGTAAATGCACAAACAGTAATTTCTCCGCATTACCAGGTGCAATTCTGAAATTTTTTGCTTTTTCCTGCTCCTCTTAGCATGATAAAGAAGATTCAAAGAGAGTGAGATGCCAGCTCCTTTCATTCAGTCAGTAGCTTCAAACATTTCTGGATGTTTTTCAATGGCAAAAATCAATGAATATTGTAAATGCACAAACAGAAATTTCTCCACATTGCAAGGTGCAATTCTGAAATTTTTTGCTTTTCCCTGCTCATCTTAGCTTGATAAAGAAGATTGAAAGAGAGTGAGATGCTAGCTTCTTTCATTCAGTCAGTAGCTTCAAACATTTCTGGACGTTTTTCAATGGCAAAAATCAATGAATATTGTAAATGCACAAACAGTAATTTCTCCACATTGCAAGGTGCAATTCTGAAATTTTTGCTTTTTCCTGCTCCTCTTAGCATGATAAAGAAGATTCAAAGAGAGTGAGATGCCAGCTCTTTTCATTCAGTCAGTAGCTTCAAACATTTCTGGTATATGAATAACATGATGTTTTTCAATGGCAAAAATCAATGAATATTGTAAATGCACAAACAGTAATTTCTCCGCATTGCAGGGTGAAATTATGAAATTTTTTGCTTTTTCCTGCTCCTCTTAGCATGATAAAGAAGATTCAAAGAGAGTGAGATGCCAGCTCCTTTCATTCAGTCAGTAGCTTCAAACATTTCTGGACGTTTTTCAATGGCAAAAATCAATGAATATTGTAAATGCACAAACAGAAATTTCTCCACATTGCAAGGTGCAATTCTGAAATTTTTTGCTTTTTCCTGCTCCTCTTAGCATGATAAAGAAGATTCAAAGAGAGTGAGATGCCAGCTCTTTTCATTCAGTCAGTAGCTTCAAACATTTCTGGTATATGAATAACATGATGTTTTTCAATGGCAAAAATCAATGAATATTATAAATGCACAAACAGTAATTTCTCCGCATTGCAAGGTGCAATTCTGAAATGTTTTGCTTTTTCCTGCTCCTCTTAGCATGATAAAGAAGATTCAAAGAGAGTGAGATGCCAGCTCTTTACGTTCAGTCAGTAGCTTCAAACATTTCTGGTATATGAATAACATGATGTTTTTCAATGGCAAAAATCAATGAATATTGTAAATGCACAAACAGTAATTTTTCCGCATTGCAAGGTGCAATTCTGAAATTTTTTGCTTTTTCCTTCTCCTCTTAGCATGATAAAGAAAATCCAAAGAGAGTGAGATGCCAGCTCCTTTCATTCAGTCAGTAGCTTCAAACATTTCTGGACGTTTTTCAATGGCAAAAATCAATGAATATTGTAAATGCACAAACAGTAATTTCTCCACATTGCAAGGTGCAATTCTGAAATTTTTTTCTTTTTCCTGCTCCTCTTAGCATGATAAAGAAGATTCAAAGAGAGTGAGATGCCAGCTCTTTTCATTCAGTCAGTAGCTTCAAACATTTCTGGTATATGAATAACATGATGTTTTTCAATGGCAAAAATCAATGAATATTGTAAATGCACAAACAGTAATTTCTCCACATTGCAAGGTGCAATTCTGAAATTTTTTGCTTTTTCCTGCTCCTCTTAGCATGATAAAGAAGATTCAAAGAGAGTGAGATGCCAGCTCCTTTCATTCAGTCAGTAGCTTCAAACATTTCTGGACGTTTTTCAATGGCAAAAATCAATGAATATTGTAAATGCACAAACAGTAATTTCTCCACATTGCAAGGTGCAATTCTGAAATTTTTTGCTTTTTCCTGCTCCTCTTAGCATGATAAAGAAGATTCAAAGAGAGTGAGATGCCAGCTCTTTTCATTCAGTCAGTAGCTTCAAACATTTCTGGTATATGAATAACATGATGTTTTTCAATGGCAAAAATCAATGAATATTGTAAATGCACAAACAGTAATTTCTCCGCATTGCAAGGTGCAATTCTGAAATTTTTTGCTTTTTCCTGCTCCTCTTAGCATGATAAAGAAGATTCAAAGAGAGTGAGATGCCAGCTCCTTTCATTCAGTCAGTAGCTTCAAACATTTCTGGACGTTTTTCAATGGCAAAAATCAATGAATATTGCAAATGCACAAACAGTAATTTCTCCACATTGCAAGGTGCAATTCTGAAATTTTTTGCTTTTTCCTGCTCCTCTTAGCATGATAAAGAAGATTCAAAGAGAGTGAGATGCCAGCTCTTTTCATTCAGTCAGTAGTTACAAACATTTCTGGTATATGAATAACATGATGTTTTTCAATGGCAAAAATCAATGAATATTGTAAATGCACAAACAGTAATTTCTCCGCATTGCAAGGTGCAATTCTGAAATTTTTTGCTTTTTCCTGCTCCTCTTAGCATGATAAAGAAGATTCAAAGAGAGTGAGATGCCAGCTCCTTTCATTCAGTCAGTAGCTTCAAACATTTCTGGACGTTTTTCAATGGCAAAAATCAATGAATATTGTAAATGCACAAACAGTAATTTCTCCACATTGCAAGGTGCAATTCTGAAATTTTTTGCTTTTTCCTGCTCCTCTTAGCATGATAAAGAAGATTCAAAGAGAGTGAGATGCCAGCTCTTTTCATTCAGTCAGAAGCTTCAAACATTTCTGGTATATGAATAACATGATGTTTTTCAATGGCAAAAATCAATGAATATTGTAAATGCACAAACAGTAATTTCTCCGCATTGCAAGGTGCAATTCAGAAATTTTTTGCTTTTTCCTGCTCCTCCTAGCATGATAAAGAAGATTCAAAGAGAGTGAGATGCAAGCTCCTTTCATTCAGTCAGTAGCTTCAAACATTTCTGGACGTTTTTCAATGGCAAAAATCAATGAAAATTGTAAATGCACAAACAGAAAATTCTCCACATTGCAAGGTGCAATTCTGAAATTTTTTGCTTTTTCCTGCTCCTCTTAGCATGATAAAGAAGATTCAAAGAGAGTGAGATGCCAGCTCTTTTCATTCAGTCAGTAGCTTCAAACATTTCTGGTATATGAATAACATGATGTTTTTCAATGGCAAAAATCAATGAATATTGTAAATGCACAAACAGTAATTTCTCCACATTGCAAGGTGCAATTCTGAAATTTTTTGCTTTTTCCTGCTCCTCTTAGCATGATAAAGAAGACTCAAAGAGAGTGAGATGCCAGCTCCTTTCATTCAGTCAGTAGCTTCAAACATTTCTAGACGTTTTTCAATGGCAAAAATCAATGAATATTGTAAATGCACAAACAGAAATTTCTCCACATTGCAAGGTGCAATTCTGAAATTTTTTGCTTTTTCCTGCTCCTCTTAGCATGATAAAGAAGATTCAAAGAGAGTGAGATGCTAGCTCCTTTCATTCAGTCAGTAGCTTCAAACATTTCTGGACGTTTTTCAATGGCAAAAATCAATGAATATTGTAAATGCACAAACAGTAATTTCTCCACATTGCAAGGTGCAATTCTGAAATTTTTAGCTTTTTCCTGCTCCTCTTAGCATGATAAAGAAGATTCAAAGAGAGTGAGATGCAGCTCTTTTCATTCAGTCAGTAGCTTCAAACATTTCTGGTATATGAATAACATGATGTTTTTCAATGGCAAAAATCAATGAATATTGTAAATGCACAAACAGTAATTTCTCCGCATTGCAATGTGCAATTCTGAAATTTTTTGCTTTTTCCTGCTCCTCTTAGCATGATAAAGAAGATTCAAAGAGAGTGAGGTGCCAGCTCCTTTCATTCAGTCAGTAGCTTCAAACATTTCTGGACGTTTTTCAATGGCAAAAATCAATGAATATTGTAAATGCACAAACAGAAATTTCTCCACATTGCAAGGTGCAATTCTGAAATTTTTTGCTTTTTCCTGCTCCTCTTAGCATGATAAAGAAGATTCAAAGAGAGTGAGATGCCAGCTCTTTTCATTCAGTCAGTAGCTTCAAACATTTCTGGTATATGAATAACATGATGTTTTTCAATGGCAAAAATCAATGAATATTGTAAATGCACAAACAGTAATTTCTCCGCATTGCAAGGTGCAATTCTGAAATTTTTTGCTTTTTCCTGCTCCTCTTAGCATGATAAAGAAGATTCAAAGAGAGTGAGATGCCAGCTCCTTTCATTCAGTCAGTAGCTTCAAACATTTCTGGTATATGAATAACATGATGTTTTTCAATGGCAAAAATCAATGAATATTGTAAATGCACAAACAGTAATTTCTCCGCATTGCAAGGTGCAATTCTGAAATTTTTTGCTTTTTCCTGCTCCTCTTAGCATGATAAAGAAGATTCAAAGAGAGTGAAATGCCAGCTCCTTTCATTCAGTCAGTAGCTTCAAACATTTCTGGACGTTTTTCAATGGCAAAAATCAATGAATATTGTAAATGCACAAACAGTAATTTCTCCACATTGCAAGGTGCAATTCTGAAATTTTCTGCTTTTTCCTGCTCCTCTTAGCATGATAAAGAAGATTCAAAGAGAGTGAGATGCCAGCTCTTTTCATTCAGTCAGTAGCTTCAAACATTTCTGGTATATGAATAACATGATGTTTTTCAATGGCAAAAATCAATGAATATTGTAAATGCACAAACAGTAATTTCTCCGCATTGCAAGGTGCAATTCTGAAATTTTTTTGCTTTTTACTGCTCCTCTTAGCATGATAAAGAAGATTCAAAGAGAGTGAGATGCCAGCTCCTTTCATTCAGTCAGTAGCTTCAAACATTTCTGGATGTTTTTCAACTGCAAAAATCAGTGAATATTGTAAATGCACAAACAGTAATTTCTCCACATTGCAAGGTGCAATTCTGAAATTTTTTGCTTTTTCCTGCTCCTCTTAGCATGATAAAGAAGATTCAAAGAGAGTGAGATGCCAGCTCTTTTCATTCAGTCAGTAGCTTCAAACATTTCTGGTATATGAATAACATGATGTTTTTCAATGGCAAAAATCAATGAATATTGTAAATGCACAAACAGTAATTTCTCCGCATTGCAAGGTGCAATTCTGAAATGTTTTGCTTTTTCCTGCTCCTCTTAGCATGATAAAGAAGATTCAAAGAGAGTGAGATGCCAGCTCCTTTCATTCAGTCAGTAGCTTCAAACATTTCTGGACGTTTTTCAATGGCAAAAATCAATGAAAATTGTAAATGCACAAACAGTAATTTCTCCACATTGCAAGGTGCAATTCTGAAATTTTTTGCTTTTTCCTGCTCCTCTTAGCATGATAAAGAAGATTCAAAGAGAGTGAGATGCCAGCTCTTTTCATTCAGTCAGTAGCTTCAAACATTTCTGGTATATGAATAACATGATGTTTTTCAATGGCAAAAATCAATGAATATTGTAAATGCACAAACAGTAATTTCTCCGCATTGCCAGGTGCAATTCTGAAATTTTTTGCTTTTTCCTGATCCTCTTAGCATGATAAAGAAGATTCAAAGAGAGTGAGATGCCAGCTCCTTTCATTCAGTCAGTAGCTTCAAACATTTCTGGATGTTTTTCAATGGCAAAAATCAATGAATATTGTAAATGCACAAACAGAAATTTCTCCACATTGCAATGTGCAATTCTGAAATTTTTTGCTTTTTCCTGCTCCTCTTAGCATGATAAAGAAGATTCAAAGAGAGTGAGATGCTAGCTCCTTTCATTCAGTCAGTAGCTTCAAACATTTCTGGACGTTTTTCAATGGCAAAAATCAATGAATATTGTAAATGCACAAACAGTAATTTCTCCACATTGCAAGGTGCAATTCTGAAATTTTTTGCTTTTTCCTGCTCCTCTTAGCATGATAAAGAAGATTCAAAGAGAGTGAGATGCCAGCTCTTTTCATTCAGTCAGTAGCTTCAAACATTTCTGGTATATGAATAACATGATGTTTTTAAATGGCAAAAATCAATGAATATTATAAATGCACAAACAGTAATTTCTACGCATTGCAAGGTGCAAATCTGAAATTTTTTGCTTTTTCCTGCTCCTCTTAGCATGATAAAGAAGATTCAAAGAGAGTGAGATGCCAGCTCCTTTCATTCAGTCAGTAGCTTCAAACATTTCTGGACGTTTTTCAATGGCAAAAATCAATGAATATTGTAAATGCACAAACAGAAATTTCTCCACATTGCAAGGAGCAATTCTGAAATTTTTCCCTTTTTTCTGCTCCTCTTAGCATGATAAAGAAGATTCAAAGAGAGTGAGATGCCAGCTCTTTTCATTCAGTCAGTAGCTTCAAACATTTCTGGTATATGAATAACATGATGTTTTTCAATGGCAAAAATCAATGAATATTGTAAATGCACAAACAGTAATTTCTCCGCATTGCAAGGTGCAATTCTGAAATTTTTTGCTTTTTCCTGCTACTCTTAGCATGATAAAGAAGATTCAAAGAGAGTGAGATGCCAGCTCTTTTCATTCAGTCAGTAGCTTCAAACATTTCTGTTATATGAATAACATGATGTTTTTCAATGGCAAAAATCAATGAATATTGTAAATGCACAAACAGTAATTTCTCCGCATTGCAAGGTGCAATTCTGAAATTTTTTGCTTTTTCCTGCTCCTCTTAGCATGACAAAGAAGATTCAAAGAGAGTGAGATGCCAGCTCCTTTCATTCAGTCAGGAGCTTCAAACATTTCTGGACGTTTTTCAATGGCAAAAATCAATGAATATTGTAAATGCACAAACAGTAATTTCTTCACATTGCAAGGTGCAATTCTGAAATTTTTTGCTTTTTCCTGCTCCTCTTAGCATGATAAAGAAGATTCAAAGAAAGTGAGATGCCAGCTCTTTTCATTCAGTCAGAAGCTTCAAATATTTCTGGTATATGAATAACATGATGTTTTTCAATGGCAAAAATCAATGAATATTGTAAATGCACAAACAGTAATTTCTCCGCATTGCAACGTGCAATTCAGAAATTTTTTGCTTTTTCCTGCTCCTCTTAGCATGATAAAGAAGATTCAAAGAGAGTGAGATGCCAGCTCCTTTCATTCAGTCAGTAGCTTCAAACATTTCTGGATGTTTTTCAATGGCAAAAATCAATGAATATTGTAAATGCACAAACAGAAATTTCTCCACATTGCAAGGTGCAATTCTGAAATTTTTTGCTTTTTCCTGCTCCTCTTAGCATGATAAAGAAGATTCAAAGAGAGTGAGATGCTAGCTCCTTTCATTCAGTCAGTAGCTTCAAACATTTCTGGACGTTTTTCAATGGCAAAAATCAATGAATATTGTAAATGCACAAACAGTAATTTCTCCACATTGCAAGGTGCAATTCTGAAATTTTTTGCCTTTTCCTGCTCCTCTTAGCATGATAAAGAAGATTCAAAGAGAGTGAGATGCCAGCTCTTTTCATTCAGTCAGTAGCTTCAAATATTTCTGGTATATGAATAACATGATGTTTTTCAATGGCAAAAATCAATGAATATTGTAAATGCACAAACAGTAATTTCTCCGCATTGCAAGGTGCAATTCTGAAATTTTTTGCTTTTTCCTGCTCCTCTTAGCATGATAAAGAAGATTCAAAGAGAGTGAGATGCCAGCTCCTTTCATTCAGTCAGTAGCTTCAAACATTTCTGGTATATGAATAACATGATGTTTTTCAATGGCAAAAATCAATGAATATTGTAAATGCACAAACAGTAATTTCTCCGCATTGCAAGGTGCAATTCTGAAATTTTTTCTTTTTCCTGCTCCTCTTAGCATGATAAAGAAAATTCAAAGAGAGTGAGATGCCAGCTCCTTTCATTCAGTCAGTAGCTTCAAACATTTCTGCACGTTTTTCAATGGCAAAAATCAATGAATATTGTAAATGCACAAACAGTAATTTCTCCACATTGCAAGGTGCAATTTTGAAATTTTTTGCTTTTTCCTGCTCCTTTTAGCATGATAAAGAAGATTCAGAGAGTGAGATGCCAGCTCTTTTCATGCAGTCAGTAGCTTCAAACATTTCTGGTATATGAATAACATGATGTTTTTCAATGGCAATAATCAATGAATATTGTAAATGCACAAACAGTAATTTCTCCGCATTACCAGGTGCAATTCTGAAATTTTTTGCTTTTTCCTGCTCCTCTTAGCATGATAAAGAAGATTCAAAGAGAGTGAGATGCCAGCTCCTTTCATTCAGTCAGTAGCTTCAAACATTTCTGGATGTTTTTCAATGGCAAAAATCAATGAATATTGTAAATGCACAAACAGAAATTTCTCCACATTGCAAGGTGCAATTCTGAAATTTTTTGCTTTTTCCTGCTCATCTTAGCTTGATAAAGAAGATTGAAAGAGAGTGAGATGCTAGCTTCTTTCATTCAGTCAGTAGCTTCAAACATTTCTGGACGTTTTTCAATGGCAAAAATCAATGAATATTGTAAATGCACAAACAGTAATTTCTCCACATTGCAAGGTGCAATTCTGAAATTTTTGCTTTTTCCTGCTCCTCTTAGCATGATAAAGAAGATTCAAAGAGAGTGAGATGCCAGCTCTTTTCATTCAGTCAGTAGCTTCAAACATTTCTGGTATATGAATAACATGATGTTTTTCAATGGCAAAAATCAATGAATATTGTAAATGCACAAACAGTAATTTCTCCGCATTGCAGGGTGAAATTATGAAATTTTTTGCTTTTTCCTGCTCCTCTTAGCATGATAAAGAAGATTCAAAGAGAGTGAGATGCCAGCTCCTTTCATTCAGTCAGTAGCTTCAAACATTTCTGGACGTTTTTCAATGGCAAAAATCAATGAATATTGTAAATGCACAAACAGAAATTTCTCCACATTGCAAGGTGCAATTCTGAAATTTTTTGCTTTTTCCTGCTCCTCTTAGCATGATAAAGAAGATTCAAAGAGAGTGAGATGCCAGCTCTTTTCATTCAGTCAGTAGCTTCAAACATTTCTGGTATATGAATAACATGATGTTTTTCAATGGCAAAAATCAGTGAATATTATAAATGCACAAACAGTAATTTCTCCGCATTGCAAGGTGCAATTCTGAAATGTTTTGCTTTTTCCTGCTCCTCTTAGCATGATAAAGAAGATTCAAAGAGAGTGAGATGCCAGCTCTTTACGTTCAGTCAGTAGCTTCAAACATTTCTGGTATATGAATAACATGATGTTTTTCAATGGCAAAAATCAATGAATATTGTAAATGCACAAACAGTAATTTTTCCGCATTGCAAGGTGCAATTCTGAAATTTTTTGCTTTTTCCTGCTCCTCTTAGCATGATAAAGAAAATCCAAAGAGAGTGAGATGCCAGCTCCTTTCATTCAGTCAGTAGCTTCAAACATTTCTGGACGTTTTTCAATGGCAAAAATCAATGAATATTGTAAATGCACAAACAGTAATTTCTCCACATAGCAAGGTGCAATTCTGAAATTTTTTTCTTTTTCCTGCTCCTCTTAGCATGATAAAGAAGATTCAAAGAGAGTGAGATGCCAGCTCTTTTCATTCAGTCAGTAGCTTCAAACATTTCTGGTATATGAATAACATGATGTTTTTCAATGGCAAAAATCAATGAATATTGTAAATGCACAAACAGAAATTTCTCCACATTGCAAGGTGCAATTCTGAAATTTTTTGCTTTTTCCTGCTCCTCTTAGCATGATAAAGAAGATTCAAAGAGAGTGAGATGCCAGCTCCTTTCATTCAGTCAGTAGCTTCAAACATTTCTGGACGTTTTTCAATGGCAAAAATCAATGAATATTGTAAATGCACAAACAGTAATTTCTCCACATTGCAAGGTGCAATTCTGAAATTTTTTGCTTTTTCCTGCTCCTCTTAGCATGATAAAGAAGATTCAAAGAGAGTGAGATGCCAGCTCTTTTCATTCAGTCAGTAGCTTCAAACATTTCTGGTATATGAATAACATGATGTTTTTCAATGGCAAAAATCAATGAATATTGTAAATGCACAAACAGTAATTTCTCCGCATTGCAAGGTGCAATTCTGAAATTTTTTGCTTTTTCCTGCTCCTCTTAGCATGATAAAGAAGATTCAAAGAGAGTGAGATGCCAGCTCCTTTCATTCAGTCAGTAGCTTCAAACATTTCTGGACGTTTATCAATGGCAAAAATCAATGAATATTGTAAATGCACAAACAGTAATTCTCCACATTGCAAGGTGCAATTCTGAAATTTTTTGCTTTTTCCTGCTCCTTTTAGCATGATAAAGAAGATTCAAAGAGAGTGAGATGCCAGCTCTTTTCATGCAGTCAGTAGCTTCAAACATTTCTGGTATATGAATAACATGATGTTTTTCAATGGCAAAAATCAATGAATATTGTAAATGCACAAACAGTAATTTCTCCACATTGCAAGGTGCAATTCTGAAATTTTTTGCTCTTTCCTGCTCCTCTTAGAATGATAAAGAAGATTCAAAGAGAGTGAGATGCCAGCTCCTTTCATTCAGTCAGTAGCTTCAAACATTTCTGGACGTTTTTCAATGGCAAAAATCAATGAATATTGCAAATGCACAAACAGTAATTTCTCCACATTGCAAGGTGCAATTCTGAAATTTTTTGCTTTTTCCTGCTCCTCTTAGCATGATAAAGAAGATTCAAAGAGAGTGAGATGCCAGCTCTTTTCATTCAGTCAGTAGTTACAAACATTTCTGGTATATGAATAACATGATGTTTTTCAATGGCAAAAATCAATGAATATTGTAAATGCACAAACAGTAATTTCTCCGCATTGCAAGGTGCAATTCTGAAATTTTTTGCTTTTTCCTGCTCCTCTTAGCATGATAAAGAAGATTCAAAGAGAGTGAGATGCCAGCTCCTTTCATTCAGTCAGTAGCTTCAAACATTTCTGGACGTTTTTCAATGGCAAAAATCAATGAATATTGTAAATGCACAAACAGTAATTTCTCCACATTGCAAGGTGCAATTCTGAAATTTTTTGCTTTTTCCTGCTCCTTTTAGCATGATAAAGAAGATTCAAAGAGAGTGAGATGCCAGCTCTTTTCATGCGGTCAGTAGCTTCAATCATTTCTGGTATATGAATAACATGATGTTTTTCAATGGCAAAAATCAATGAATATTGTAAATGCACAAACAGTAATTTCTCCACATTGCAAGGTGCAATTCTGAAATTTTTTGCTTTTTCCTGCTCCTCTTAGCATGATAAAGAAGATTCAAAGAGAGTGAGATGCCAGCTCCTTTCATTCAGTCAGTAGCTTCAAACATTTCTGGACGTTTTTCAATGGCAAAAATCAATGAATATTGTAAATGCACAAACAGTAATTTCTCCACATTGCAAGGTGCAATTCTGAAATTTTTTGCTTTTTCCTGCTCCTCTTAGCATGATAAAGAAGATTCAAAGAGAGTGAGATGCCAGCTCTTTTCATTCAGTCAGTAGCTTCAAACATTTCTGGTATATGAATAACATGATGTTTTTCAATGGCAAAAATCAATGAATATTGTAAATGCACAAACAGTAATTTCTCCGCATTGCAAGGTGCAATTCTGAAATTTTTTGCTTTTTCCTGCTCCTCTTAGCATGATAAAGAAGATTCAAAGAGAGTGAGATGCCAGCTCCTTTCATTCAGTCAGTAGCTTCAAACATTTCTGGACGTTTTTCAATGGCAAAAATCAATGAATATTGTAAATGCACAAACAGTAATTTCTCCACATTGCAAGGTGCAATTCTGAAATTTTTTGCTTTTTCCTGCTCCTCTTAGCATGATAAAGAAGATTCAAAGAGAGTGAGATGCCAGCTCTTTTCATTCAGTCAGAAGCTTCAAACATTTCTGGTATATGAATAACATGATGTTTTTCAATGGCAAAAATCAATGAATATTGTAAATGCACAAACAGTAATTTCTCCGCATTGCAAGGTGCAATTCAGAAATTTTTTGCTTTTTCCTGCTCCTCTTAGCATGATAAAGAAGATTCAAAGAGAGTGAGATGCAAGCTCCTTTCATTCAGTCAGTAGCTTCAAACATTTCTGGACGTTTTTCAATGGCAAAAATCAATGAAAATTGTAAATGCACAAACAGAAATTTCTCCACATTGCAAGGTGCAATTCTGAAATTTTTTGCTTTTTCCTGCTCCTCTTAGCATGATAAAGAAGATTCAAAGAGAGTGAGATGCCAGCTCTTTTCATTCAGTCAGTAGCTTCAAACATTTCTGGTATATGAATAACATGATGTTTTTCAATGGCAAAAATCAATGAATATTGTAAATGCACAAACAGTAATTTCTCCACATTGCAAGGTGCAATTCTGAAATTTTTTGCTTTTTCCTGCTCCTCTTAGCATGATAAAGAAGACTCAAAGAGAGTGAGATGCCAGCTCCTTTCATTCAGTCAGTAGCTTCAAACATTTCTAGACGTTTTTCAATGGCAAAAATCAATGAATATTGTAAATGCACAAACAGAAATTTCTCCACATTGCAAGGTGCAATTCTGAAATTTTTTGCTTTTTCCTGCTCCTCTTAGCATGATAAAGAAGATTCAAAGAGAGTGAGATGCTAGCTCCTTTCATTCAGTCAGTAGCTTCAAACATTTCTGGACGTTTTTCAATGGCAAAAATCAATGAATATTGTAAATGCACAAACAGTAATTTCTCCACATTGCAAGGTGCAATTCTGAAATTTTTAGCTTTTTCCTGCTCCTCTTAGCATGATAAAGAAGATTCAAAGAGAGTGAGATGCAGCTCTTTTCATTCAGTCAGTAGCTTCAAACATTTCTGGTATATGAATAACATGATGTTTTTCAATGGCAAAAATCAATGAATATTGTAAATGCACAAACAGTAATTTCTCCGCATTGCAATGTGCAATTCTGAAATTTTTTGCTTTTTCCTGCTCCTCTTAGCATGATAAAGAAGATTCAAAGAGAGTGAGATGCCAGCTCCTTTCATTCAGTCAGTAGCTTCAAACATTTCTGGACGTTTTTCAATGGCAAAAATCAATGAATATTGTAAATGCACAAACAGAAATGTCTCCACATTGCAAGGTGCAATTCTGAAATTTTTTGCTTTTTCCTGCTCCTCTTAGCATGATAAAGAAGATTCAAAGAGAGTGAGATGCCAGCTCTTTTCATTCAGTCAGTAGCTTCAAACATTTCTGGTATATGAATAACATGATGTTTTTCAATGGCAAAAATCAATGAATATTGTAAATGCACAAACAGTAATTTCTCCGCATTGCAAGGTGCAATTCTGAAATTTTTTGCTTTTTCCTGCTCCTCTTAGCATGATAAAGAAGATTCAAAGAGAGTGAGATGCCAGTTCCTTTCATTCAGTCAGTAGCTTCAAACATTTCTGGTATATGAATAACATGATGTTTTTCAATGGCAAAAATCAATGAATATTGTAAATGCACAAACAGTAATTTCTCCGCATTGCAAGGTTCAATTCTGAAATTTTTTGCTTTTTCCTGCTCCTCTTAGCATGATAAAGAAGATTCAAAGAGAGTGAAATGCCAGCTCCTTTCATTCAGTCAGTAGCTTCAAACATTTCTGGACGTTTTTCAATGGCAAAAATCAATGAATATTGTAAATGCACAAACAGTAATTTTTCCACATTGCAAGGTGCAATTCTGAAATTTTCTGCTTTTTCCTGCTCCTCTTAGCATGATAAAGAAGATTCAAAGAGAGTGAGATGCCAGCTCTTTTCATTCAGTCAGTAGCTTCAAACATTTCTGGTATATGAATAACATGATGTTTTTCAATGGCAAAAATCAATGAATATTGTAAATGCACAAACAGTAATTTCTCCGCATTGCAAGGTGCAATTCTGAAATTTTTTTGCTTTTTACTGCTCCTCTTAGCATGATAAAGAAGATTCAAAGAGAGTGAGATGCCAGCTCCTTTCATTCAGTCAGTAGCTTCAAACATTTCTGGATGTTTTTCAACTGCAAAAATCAGTGAATATTGTAAATGCACAAACAGTAATTTCTCCACATTGCAAGGTGCAATTCTGAAATTTTTTGCTTTTTCCTGCTCCTCTTAGCATGATAAAGAAGATTCAAAGAGAGTGAGATGCCAGCTCTTTTCATTCAGTCAGTAGCTTCAAACATTTCTGGTATATGAATAACATGATGTTTTTCAATGGCAAAAATCAATGAATATTGTAAATGCACAAACAGTAATTTCTCCGCATTGCAAGGTGCAATTCTGAAATGTTTTGCTTTTTCCTGCTCCTCTTAGCATGATAAAGAAGATTCAAAGAGAGTGAGATGCCAGCTCCTTTCATTCAGTCAGTAGCTTCAAACATTTCTGGACGTTTTTCAATGGCAAAAATCAATGAAAATTGTAAATGCACAAACAGTAATTTCTCCACATTGCAAGGTGCAATTCTGAAATTTTTTGCTTTTTCCTGCTCCTCTTAGCATGATAAAGAAGATTCAAAGAGAGTGAGATGCCAGCTCTTTTCATTCAGTCAGTAGCTTCAAACATTTCTGGTATATGAATAACATGATGTTTTTCAATGGCAAAAATCAATGAATATTGTAAATGCACAAACAGTAATTTCTCCGCATTGCCAGGTGCAATTCTGAAATTTTTTGCTTTTTCCTGATCCTCTTAGCATGATAAAGAAGATTCAAAGAGAGTGAGATGCCAGCTCCTTTCATTCAGTCAGTAGCTTCAAACATTTCTGGATGTTTTTCAATGGCAAAAATCAATGAATATTGTAAATGCACAAACAGAAATTTCTCCACATTGCAATGTGCAATTCTGAAATTTTTTGCTTTTTCCTGCTCCTCTTAGCATGATAAAGAAGATTCAAAGAGAGTGAGATGCTAGCTCCTTTCATTCAGTCAGTAGCTTCAAACATTTCTGGACGTTTTTCAATGGCAAAAATCAATGAATATTGTAAATGCACAAACAGTAATTTCTCCACATTGCAAGGTGCAATTCTGAAATTTTTTGCTTTTTCCTGCTCCTCTTAGCATGATAAAGAAGATTCAAAGAGAGTGAGATGCCAGCTCTTTTCATTCAGTCAGTAGCTTCAAACATTTCTGGTATATGAATAACATGATGTTTTTAAATGGCAAAAATCAATGAATATTATAAATGCACAAACAGTAATTTCTACGCATTGCAAGGTGCAAATCTGAAATTTTTTGCTTTTTCCTGCTCCTCTTAGCATGATAAAGAAGATTCAAAGAGAGTGAGATGCCAGCTCCTTTCATTCAGTCAGTAGCTTCAAACATTTCTGGACGTTTTTCAATGGCAAAAATCAATGAATATTGTAAATGCACAAACAGAAATTTCTCCACATTGCAAGGAGCAATTCTGA
Source organism: Phyllobates terribilis (assembly GCF_046119375.1). Classification (NCBI taxonomy): domain Eukaryota; kingdom Metazoa; phylum Chordata; class Amphibia; order Anura; family Dendrobatidae; genus Phyllobates; species Phyllobates terribilis. Next base: position 1,416,988 of record NW_027363092.1, read on the forward strand.
AATTTTTCGCTTTTTTCTGCTCCTCTTAGCATGATAAAGAAGATTCAAAGAGAGTGAGATGCCAGCTCTTTTCATTCAGTCAGTAGCTTCAAACATTTCTGGTATATGAATAACATGATGTTTTTCAATGGCAAAAATCAATGAATATTGTAAATGCACAAACAGTAATTTCTCCGCATTGCAAGGTGCAATTCTGAAATTTTTTGCTTTTTCCTGCTACTCTTAGCATGATAAAGAAGATTCAAAGAGAGTGAGATGCCAGCTCTTTTCATTCAGTCAGTAGCTTCAAACATTTCTGTTATATGAATAACATGATGTTTTTCAATGGCAAAAATCAATGAATATTGTAAATGCACAAACAGTAATTTCTCCGCATTGCAAGGTGCAATTCTGAAATTTTTTGCTTTTTCCTGCTCCTCTTAGCATGACAAAGAAGATTCAAAGAGAGTGAGATGCCAGCTCCTTTCATTCAGTCAGGAGCTTCAAACATTTCTGGACGTTTTTCAATGGCAAAAATCAATGAATATTGTAAATGCACAAACAGTAATTTCTCCACATTGCAAGGTGCAATTCTGAAATTTTTTGCTTTTTCCTGCTCCTCTTAGCATGATAAAGAAGATTCAAAGAAAGTGAGATGCCAGCTCTTTTCATTCAGTCAGGAGCTTCAAATATTTCTGGTATATGAATAACATGATGTTTTTCAATGGCAAAAATCAATGAATATTGTAAATGCACAAACAGTAATTTCTCCGCATTGCAAGGTGCAATTCAGAAATTTTTTGCTTTTTCCTGCTCCTCTTAGCATGATAAAGAAGATTCAAAGAGAGAGAGATGCCAGCTCCTTTCATTCAGTCAGTAGCTTCAAACATTTCTGGACGTTTTTCAATGGCAAAAATCAATGAATATTGTAAATGCACAAACAGAAATTTCTCCGCATTGCAAGGTGCAATTCAGAAATTTTTCACTTTTTCCTGCTCCTCTTAGCATGATAAAGAAGATTCAAAGAGAGTGAGATGCCAGCTCTTTTCATTCAGTCAGTAGCTTCAAACATTTCTGGTATATGAATAACATGATGTTTTTCAATGGCAAAAATCAATGAATATTGTAAATGCACAAACAGTATTTTCTCCGCATTGCAAGGTGCAATTCTGAAATTTTTTGCTTTTTCCTGCTCCTCTTAGCATGATAAAGAAGATTCAAAGAGAGTGAGATGCCAGCTCCTTTCATTCAGTCAGTAGCTTCAAACATTTCTGGTATATGAATAACATGATGTTTTTCAATGGCAAAAATCAATGAATATTGTAAATGCACAAACAGTAATTTCTCCGCATTGCAAGGTGCAATTCTGAAATTTTTTGCTTTTTCCTGCTACTCTTAGCATGATAAAGAAGATTCAAAGAGAGTGAAATGCCAGCTCTTTTCATTCAGTCAGTAGCTTCAAACATTTCTGGTATATGAATAACATGATGTTTTTCAATGGCAAAAATCAATGAATATTGTAAATGCACAAACAGTAATTTCTCCGCATTGCAAGGTGCAATTCTGAAATTTTTTGCTTTTTCCTGCTCCTCTTAGCATGATAATGAAGATTCAAAGAGAGTGAGATGCCAGCTCCTTTCATTCAGTCAGTAGCTTCAAACATTTCTGGACGTTTTTCAATGGCAAAAATCAATGAATATTGTAAATGCACAAACAGTAATTTCTCCACATTGCAAGGTGCAATTCTGAAATTTTTTGCTTTTTCCTGCTCCTCTTAGCATCATAAAGAAGATTCAAAGAGAGTGAGATGCCAGCTCTTTTCATTCAGTCAGAAGCTTCAAATATTTCTGGTATATGAATAACATGATGTTTTTCAATGGCAAAAATCAATGAATATTGTAAATGCACAAACAGTAATTTCTCCGCATTGCAAGGTGCAATTCAGAAATTTTTTGCTTTTTCCTGCTCCTCTTAGCATGATAAAGAAGATTCAAAGAGAGTGAGATGCCAGCTCCTTTCATTCAGTCAGTAGCTTCAAACATTTCTGGACGTTTTTCAATGGCAAAAATCAATGAAAATTGTAAATGCACAAACAGAAATTTCTCCACATTGCAAGGTGCAATTCTGAAATTTTTTGCTTTTTCCTGCTCCTCTTAGCATGATAAAGAAGATTTAAAGAGAGTGAGATGCCAGCTCTTTTCATTCAGTCAGTAGCTTCAAACATTTCTGGTATATGAATAACATGATGTTTTTCAATGGCAAAAATCAATGAATATTGTAAATGCACAAACAGTAATTTCTCCGCATTGCAAGGTGCAATTCTGAAATTTTTTGCTTTTTCCTGCTCCTCTTAGCATGATAAAGAAGATTCAAAGAGAGTGAGATGCCAGCTCTTTTCATTCAGTCAGAAGCTTCAAATATTTCTGGTATATGAAAAACATGATGTTTTTCAATGGCAAAAATCAATGAATATTGTAAATGCACAAACAGAAATTTCTCCACATTGCAAGGTGCAATTCTGAAATTTTTTTTGCTTTTTCCTGCTCCTCTTAGCATGATAAAGAAGATTTAAAGAGAGTGAGATGCCAGCTCTTTTCATTCAGTCAGTAGCTTCAAACATTTCTGGTATATGAATAACATGATGTTTTTCAATGGTAAAAATCAATGAATATTGTAAATGCACAAACAGTAATTTCTCCGCATTGCAAGGTGCAATTCTGAAATTTTTTGCTTTTTCCTGCTCCTCTTAGCATGATGAAGAAGATTCAAAGAGAGTGAGATGCCAGATCCTTTCATTCAGTCAGTAGCTTCAAACATTTCTGGACGTTTTTCAATGGCAAAAATCAATGAATATTGTAAATGCACAAACAGAAATTTCTCCACATTGCAAGGTGCAATTCTGAAATTTTTTGCTTTTTCCTGCTCCTCTTAGCATGATAAAGAAGATTCAAAGAGAGTGAGATGCCAGCTCTTTTCATTCAGTCAGTAGCTTAAAACATTTCTGTTATATGAATAACATGATGTTTTTCAATGGCAAAAATCAATGAATATTGTAAATGCACAAACAGTAATTTCTCCTCATTGCAAGGTGCAATTCTGAAATTTTTTGCTTTTTCCTGCTCCTCTTAGCATGATAAAGAAGATTCAAAGAGAGTGAGAAGCCAGCTCCTTTCATTCAGTCAGTAGCTTCAAACATTTCTGGTATATGAATAACATGATGTTTTTCAATGGCAAAAATCAATGAATATTGTAAATGCACAAACAGTAATTTCTCCGCATTGCAAGGTGCAATTCTGAAATTTTTTGCTTTTTCCTGCTCCTCTTAGCATGATAAAGAAGATTCAAAGAGAGTGAAATACCAGCTCCTTTCATTCAGTCAGTAGCTTCAAACATTTCTGGACGTTTTTCAATGGCAAATATCAATGAATATTGTAAATGCACAAACAGTAATTTCTCCACATTGCAAGGTGCAATTCTGAAATTTTTTGCTTTTTCCTGCTCCTCTTAGCATGATAAAGAAGATTCAAAGAGAGTGAGATGCCAGCTCTTTTCATTCAGTCAGTAGCTTCAAACATTTCTGGTATATGAATAACATGATGTTTTTCAATGGCAAAAATCAATGAATATTGTAAATGCACAAACAGTAATTTCTCCGCATTGCAAGGTGCAATTCTGAAATTTTTTGCTTTTTCCTGCTCCTCTTAGCATGATAAAGAAGATTCAAAGAGAGTGAGATGCCAGCTCCTTTCATTCAGTCAGTAGCTTCAAACATTTCTGGACGTTTTTCAACTGCAAAAATCAATGAATATTGTAAATGCACAAACAGTAATTTCTCCACATTGCAAGGTGCAATTCTGAAATTTTTTGCTTTTTCCTGCTCCTCTTAGCATGATAAAGAAGATTCAAAGAGAGTGAGATGCCAGCTCTTTTCATTCAGTCAGAAGCTTCAAATATTTCTGGTATATGAATAACATGATGTTTTTCAATGGCAAAAATCAATGAATATTGTAAATGCACAAACAGTAATTTCTCCGCATTGCAAGGTGCAATTCTGAAATTTTTTGCTTTTTCCTGCTCCTCTTAGCATGATGAAGAAGATTCAAAGAGAGTGAGATGCCAGATCCTTTCATTCAGTCAGTAGCTTCAAACATTTCTGGACGTTTTTCAATGGCAAAAATCAATGAATATTGTAAATGCACAAACAGAAATTTCTCCACATTGCAAGGTGCAATTCTGAAATTTTTTGCTTTTTCCTGCTCCTCTTAGCATGATAAAGAAGATTCAAAGAGAGTGAGATGCCAGCTCTTTTCATTCAGTCAGTAGCTTAAAACATTTCTGTTATATGAATAACATGATGTTTTTCAATGGCAAAAATCAATGAATATTGTAAATGCACAAACAGTAATTTCTCCTCATTGCAAGGTGCAATTCTGAAATTTTTTGCTCTTTCCTGCTCCTCTTAGCATGATAAAGAAGATTCAAAGAGAGTGAGAAGCCAGCTCCTTTCATTCAGTCAGTAGCTTCAAACATTTCTGGTATATGAATAACATGATGTTTTTCAATGGCAAAAATCAATGAATATTGTAAATGCACAAACAGTAATTTCTCCGCATTGCAAGGTGCAATTCTGAAATTTTTTGCTTTTTCCTGCTCCTCTTAGCATGATAAAGAAGATTCAAAGAGAGTGAAATACCAGCTCCTTTCATTCAGTCAGTAGCTTCAAACATTTCTGGACGTTTTTCAATGGCAAATATCAATGAATATTGTAAATGCACAAACAGTAATATCTCCACATTGCAAGGTGCAATTCTGAAATTTTTTGCTTTTTCCTGCTCCTCTTAGCATGATAAAGAAGATTCAAAGAGAGTGAGATGCCAGCTCTTTTCATTCAGTCAGTAGCTTCAAACATTTCTGGTATATGAATAACATGATGTTTTTCAATGGCAAAAATCAATGAATATTGTAAATGCACAAACAGTAATTTCTCCGCATTGCAAGGTGCAATTCTGAAATTTTTTGCTTTTTCCTGCTCCTCTTAGCATGATAAAGAAGATTCAAAGAGAGTGAGATGCCAGCTCCTTTCATTCAGTCAGTAGCTTCAAACATTTCTGGACGTTTTTCAACTGCAAAAATCAATGAATATTGTAAATGCACAAACAGTAATTTCTCCACATTGCAAGGTGCAATTCTGAAATTTTTTGCTTTTTCCTGCTCCTCTTAGCATGATAAAGAAGATTCAAAGAGAGTGAGATGCCAGCTCTTTTCATTCAGTCAGTAGCCTCAAACATTTCTGGTATATGAATAACATGATGTTTTTCAATGGCAAAAATCAATGAATATTGTAAATGCACAAACAGAAATTTCTCCACATTGCAAGGTGCAATTCTGAAATTTTTTGCTTTTTCCTGCTCCTCTTAGCATGATAAAGAAGATTCAAAGAGAGTGAGATGCTAGCTCCTTTCATTCAGTCAGTAGCTTCAAACATTTCTGGACGTTTTTCAATGGCAAAAATCAATGAATATTGTAAATGCACAAACAGTAATTTCTCCACATTGCAAGGTGCAATTCTGAAATTTTTTGCTTTTTCCTGCTCCTCTTAGCATGATAAAGAAGATTCAAAGAGAGTGAGATGCCAGCTCTTTTCATTCAGTCAGTAGCTTCAAACATTTCTGGTATATGAATAACATGATGTTTTTCAATGGCAAAAATCAATGAATATTATAAATGCACAAAGAGTAATTTATACGCATTGCAAGGTGCAATTCTGAAATTTTTTGCTTTTTCCTGCTCCTCTTAGCATGATAAAGAAGATTCAAAGAGAGTGAGATGCCAGCTCCTTTCATTCAGTCAGTAGCTTCAAACATTTCTGGACGTTTTTCAATGGCAAAAATCAATGAATATTGTAAATGCACAAACAGAAATTTCTCCACATTGCAAGGTGCAATTCTGAAATTTTTTGCTTTTTCCTGCTCCTCTTAGCATGATAAAGAAGATTCAAAGAGTGAGATGCCAGCTCTTTTTATTCAGTCAGTAGCTTCAAACATTTCTGGTATATGAATAACATGATGTTTTTCAATGGCAAAAATCAATGAATATTGTAAATGCACAAACAGTAATTTCTCCGCATTGCAAGGTGCAATTCTGAAATTTTTTGCTTTTTCCTGCTCCTCTTAGCATGATAAAGAAGATTCAAAGAGAGTGAGATGCCAGCTCCTTTCATTCAGTCAGTAGCTTCAAACATTTCTGGACGTTTTTCAACTGCAAAAATCAATGAATATTGTAAATGCACAAACAGTAATTTCTCCACATTGCAAGGTGCAATTCTGAAATTTTTTGCTTTTTCCTGCTCCTCTTAGCATGATAAAGAAGATTCAAAGAGAGTGAGATGCCAGCTCTTTTCATTCAGTCAGTAGCCTCAAACATTTCTGGTATATGAATAACATGATGTTTTTCAATGGCAAAAATCAATGAATATTGTAAATGCACAAACAGTAATTTCTCCGCATTGCAAGGTGCAATTCTGAAATTTTTTGCTTTTTCCTGCTCCTCTTAGCATGATAAAGAAGATTCAAAGAGAGTGAGATGCTAGCTCCTTTCATTCAGTCAGTAGCTTCAAACATTTCTGGACGTTTTTCAATGGCAAAAATCAATGAATATTGTAAATGCACAAACAGTAATTTCTCCACATTGCAAGGTGCAATTCTGAAATTTTTTGCTTTTTCCTGCTCCTCTTAGCATGATAAAGAAGATTCAAAGAGAGTGAGATGCCAGCTCTTTTCATTCAGTCAGAAGCTTCAAATATTTCTGGTATATGAATAACATGATGTTTTTCAATGGCAAAAATCAATGAATATTGTAAATGCACAAACAGTAATTTCTCCGCATTGCAAGGTGCAATTCTGAAATTTTTTGCTTTTTCCTGCTCCTCTTAGCATGATGAAGAAGATTCAAAGAGAGTGAGATGCCAGATCCTTTCATTCAGTCAGTAGCTTCAAACATTTCTGGACGTTTTTCAATGGCAAAAATCAATGAATATTGTAAATGCACAAACAGAAATTTCTCCACATTGCAAGGTGCAATTCTGAAATTTTTTGCTTTTTCCTGCTCCTCTTAGCATGATAAAGAAGATTCAAAGAGAGTGAGATGCCAGCTCTTTTCATTCAGTCAGTAGCTTAAAACATTTCTGTTATATGAATAACATGATGTTTTTCAATGGCAAAAATCAATGAATATTGTAAATGCACAAACAGTAATTTCTCCTCATTGCAAGGTGCAATTCTGAAATTTTTTGCTCTTTCCTGCTCCTCTTAGCATGATAAAGAAGATTCAAAGAGAGTGAAATACCAGCTCCTTTCATTCAGTCAGTAGCTTCAAACATTTCTGGACGTTTTTCAATGGCAAATATCAATGAATATTGTAAATGCACAAACAGTAATATCTCCACATTGCAAGGTGCAATTCTGAAATTTTTTGCTTTTTCCTGCTCCTCTTAGCATGATAAAGAAGATTCAAAGAGAGTGAGATGCCAGCTCTTTTCATTCAGTCAGTAGCTTCAAACATTTCTGGTATATGAATAACATGATGTTTTTCAATGGCAAAAATCTATGAATATTGTAAATGCACAAACAGTAATTTCTCCGCATTGCAAGGTGCAATTCTGAAATTTTTTGCTTTTTCCTGCTCCTCTTAGCATGATAAAGAAGATTCAAAGAGAGTGAGATGCCAGCTCCTTTCATTCAGTCAGTAGCTTCAAACATTTCTGGACGTTTTTCAACTGCAAAAATCAATGAATATTGTAAATGCACAAACAGTAATTTCTCCACATTGCAAGGTGCAATTCTGAAATTTTTTGCTTTTTCCTGCTCCTCTTAGCATGATAAAGAAGATTCAAAGAGAGTGAGATGCCAGCTCTTTTCATTCAGTCAGTAGCCTCAAACATTTCTGGTATATGAATAACATGATGTTTTTCAATGGCAAAAATCAATGAATATTGTAAATGCACAAACAGTAATTTCTCCGCATTGCAAGGTGCAATTCTGAAATTTTTTGCTTTTTCCTGCTCCTCTTAGCATGATAAAGAAGATTCAAAGAGAGTGAGATGCCAGCTCCTTTCATTCAGTCAGTAGCTTCAAACATTTCTGGATGTTTTTCAATGGCAAAAATCAATGAATATTGTAAATGCACAAACAGAAATTTCTCCACATTGCAAGGTGCAATTCTGAAATTTTTTGCTTTTTCCTGCTCCTCTTAGCATGATAAAGAAGATTCAAAGAGAGTGAGATGCTAGCTCCTTTCATTCAGTCAGTAGCTTCAAACATTTCTGGACGTTTTTCAATGGCAAAAATCAATGAATATTGTAAATGCACAAACAGTAATTTCTCCACATTGCAAGGTGCAATTCTGAAATTTTTTGCTTTTTCCTGCTCCTCTTAGCATGATAAAGAAGATTCAAAGAGAGTGAGATGCCAGCTCTTTTCATTCAGTCAGTAGCTTCAAACATTTCTGGTATATGAATAACATGATGTTTTTCAATGGCAAAAATCAATGAATATTATAAATGCACAAAGAGTAATTTATACGCATTGCAAGGTGCAATTCTGAAATTTTTTGATTTTCCTGCTCCTCTTAGCATGATAAAGAAGATTCAAAGAGAGTGAGATGCCAGCTCCTTTCATTCAGTCAGTAGCTTCAAACATTTCTGGACGTTTTTCAATGGCAAAAATCAATGAATATTGTAAATGCACAAACAGAAATTTCTCCACATTGCAAGGTGCAATTCTGAAATTTTTCGCTTTTTCCTGCTCCTCTTAGCATGATAAAGAAGATTCAAAGAGAGTGAGATGCCAGCTCTTTTCATTCAGTCAGTAGCTTCAAACATTTCTGGTATATGAATAACATGATGTTTTTCAATGGCAAAAATCAATGAATATTGTAAATGCACAAACAGTAATTTCTCCGCATTGCAAGGTGCAATTCTGAAATTTTTTGCTTTTTCCTGCTCCTCTTAGCATGATAAAGAAGATTCAAAGAGAGTGAGATGCCAGCTCCTTTCATTCAGTCAGTAGCTTCAAACATTTCTGGTATATGAATAACATGATGTTTTTCAATGGCAAAAATCAATGAATATTGTAAATGCACAAACAGTAATTTCTCCGCATTGCAAGGTGCAATTCTGAAATTTTTTGCTCTTTCCTGCTCCTCTTAGCATGATAAAGAAGATTCAAAGAGAGTGAAATACCAGCTCCTTTCATTCAGTCAGTAGCTTCAAACATTTCTGGACGTTTTTCAATGGCAAATATCAATGAATATTGTAAATGCACAAACAGTAATATCTCCACATTGCAAGGTGCAATTCTGAAATTTTTTGCTTTTTCCTGCTCCTCTTAGCATGATAAAGAAGATTCAAAGAGAGTGAGATGCCAGCTCTTTTCATTCAGTCAGTAGCTTCAAACATTTCTGGTATATGAATAACATGATGTTTTTCAATGGCAAAAATCTATGAATATTGTAAATGCACAAACAGTAATTTCTCCGCATTGCAAGGTGCAATTCTGAAATTTTTTGCTTTTTCCTGCTCCTCTTAGCATGATAAAGAAGATTCAAAGAGAGTGAGATGCCAGCTCCTTTCATTCAGTCAGTAGCTTCAAACATTTCTGGACGTTTTTCAACTGCAAAAATCAATGAATATTGTAAATGCACAAACAGTAATTTCTCCACATTGCAAGGTGCAATTCTGAAATTTTTTGCTTTTTCCTGCTCCTCTTAGCATGATAAAGAAGATTCAAAGAGAGTGAGATGCCAGCTCTTTTCATTCAGTCAGTAGCCTCAAACATTTCTGGTATATGAATAACATGATGTTTTTCAATGGCAAAAATCAATGAATATTGTAAATGCACAAACAGTAATTTCTCCGCATTGCAAGGTGCAATTCTGAAATTTTTTGCTTTTTCCTGCTCCTCTTAGCATGATAAAGAAGATTCAAAGAGAGTGAGATGCCAGCTCCTTTCATTCAGTCAGTAGCTTCAAACATTTCTGGATGTTTTTCAATGGCAAAAATCAATGAATATTGTAAATGCACAAACAGAAATTTCTCCACATTGCAAGGTGCAATTCTGAAATTTTTTGCTTTTTCCTGCTCCTCTTAGCATGATAAAGAAGATTCAAAGAGAGTGAGATGCTAGCTCCTTTCATTCAGTCAGTAGCTTCAAACATTTCTGGACGTTTTTCAATGGCAAAAATCAATGAATATTGTAAATGCACAAACAGTAATTTCTCCACATTGCAAGGTGCAATTCTGAAATTTTTTGCTTTTTCCTGCTCCTCTTAGCATGATAAAGAAGATTCAAAGAGAGTGAGATGCCAGCTCTTTTCATTCAGTCAGTAGCTTCAAACATTTCTGGTATATGAATAACATGATGTTTTTCAATGGCAAAAATCAATGAATATTATAAATGCACAAAGAGTAATTTATACGCATTGCAAGGTGCAATTCTGAAATTTTTTGATTTTCCTGCTCCTCTTAGCATGATAAAGAAGATTCAAAGAGAGTGAGATGCCAGCTCCTTTCATTCAGTCAGTAGCTTCAAACATTTCTGGACGTTTTTCAATGGCAAAAATCAATGAATATTGTAAATGCACAAACAGAAATTTCTCCACATTGCAAGGTGCAATTCTGAAATTTTTCGCTTTTTCCTGCTCCTCTTAGCATGATAAAGAAGATTCAAAGAGAGTGAGATGCCAGCTCTTTTCATTCAGTCAGTAGCTTCAAACATTTCTGGTATATGAATAACATGATGTTTTTCAATGGCAAAAATCAATGAATATTGTAAATGCACAAACAGTAATTTCTCCGCATTGCAAGGTGCAATTCTGAAATTTTTTGCTTTTTCCTGCTCCTCTTAGCATGATAAAGAAGATTCAAAGAGAGTGAGATGCCAGCTCCTTTCATTCAGTCAGTAGCTTCAAACATTTCTGGTATATGAATAACATGATGTTTTTCAATGGCAAAAATCAATGAATATTGTAAATGCACAAACAGTAATTTCTCCGCATTGCAAGGTGCAATTCTGAAATTTTTTGCTTTTTCCTGCTCCTCTTAGCATGATAAAGAAGATTCAAAGAGAGTGAGATGCCAGCTCCTTTCATTCAGTCAGTAGCTTCAAACATTTCTGGACGTTTTTCAATGGCAAAAATCAATGAATATTGTAAATGCACAAACAGTAATTTCTCCACATTGCAAGGTGCAATTCTGAAATTTTTTGCTTTTTCCTGCTCCTCTCAGCATGATAAAGAAGATTCAAAGAGAGTGAGATGCCAGCTCTTTTCATTCAGTCAGTAGCTTCAAACATTTCTGGTATATGAATAACATGATGTTTTTCAATGGCAAAAATCAATGAATATTGTAAATGCACAAACAGTAATTTCTCCGCATTGCAAGGTGCAATTCTGAAATTTTTTGCTTTTTCCTGCTCCTCTTAGCATGATAAAGAAGATTCAAAGAGAGTGAGATGCCAGCTCCTTTCATTCAGTCAGTAGCTTCAAACATTTCTGGACGTTTTTCAATGGCAAAAATCAATGAATATTGTAAATGCACAAACAGTAATTTCTCCACATTGCAAGGTGCAATTCTGAAATTTTTTGCTTTTTCCTGCTCCTCTTAGCATGATAAAGAAGATTCAAAGAGAGTGAGATGCCAGCTCTTTTCATTCAGTCAGTAGCTTCAAACATTTCTGGTATATGAATAACATGATGTTTTTCAATGGCAAAAATCAATGAATATTGTAAATGCACAAACAGTAATTTCTCCGCATTGCAAGGTGCAATTCTGAAATTTTTTGCTTTTTCCTGCTCCTCTTAGCATGATAAAGAAGATTCAAAGAGAGTGAGATGCCAGCTCCTTTCATTCAGTCAGTAGCTTCAAACATTTCTGGACGTTTTTCAACTGCAAAAATCAATGAATATTGTAAATGCACAAACAGTAATTACTCCACATTGCAAGGTGCAATTCTGAAATTTTTTGCTTTTTCCTGCTCCTCTTAGCATGATAAAGAAGATTCAAAGAGAGTGAGATGCCAGCTCTTTTCATTCAGTCAGTAGCTTCAAACATTTCTGGTATATGAATAACATGATGTTTTTCAATGGCAAAAATCAATGAATATTGTAAATGCACAAACAGTAATTTCTCCGCATTGCAAGGTGCAATTCTGAAATTTTTTGCTTTTTCCTGCTCCTCTTAGCATGATAAAGAAGATTCAAAGAGAGTGAGATGCTAGCTCCTTTCATTCAGTCAGTAGCTTCAAACATTTCTGGACGTTTTTCAATGGCAAAAATCAATGAAAATTGTAAATGCACAAACAGTAATTTCTCCACATTGCAAGGTGCAATTCTGAAAATTTTTGCTTTTTCCTGCTCCTCTTAGCATGATAAAGAAGATTCAAAGAGAGTGAGATGCCAGCTATTTTCATTCAGTCAGTAGCTTTAAACATTTCTGGTATATGAATAACATGATGTTTTTCAATGGCAAAAATCAATGAATATTGTAAATGCACAAACAGTAATTTCTCCGCATTGTCAGGTGCAATTCTGAAATTTTTTGCTTTTTCCTGCTCCTCTTAGCATGATAAAGAAGATTCAAAGAGAGTGAGATGCCAGCTCCTTTCATTCAGTCAGTAGCTTCAAACATTTCTGGATGTTTTTCAATGGCAAAAATCAATGAATATTGTAAATGCACAAACAGAAATTTCTCCACATTGCAAGGTGCAATTCTGAAATTTTTTGCTTTTTCCTGCTCCTCTTAGCATGATAAAGAAGATTCAAAGAGAGTGATATGCTAGCTCCTTTCATTCAGTCAGTAGCTTCAAACATTTCTGGACGTTTTTCAATGGCAAAAATCAATGAATATTGTAAATGCACAAACAGTAATTTCTCCACATTGCAAGGTGCAATTCTGAAATTTTTTGCTTTTTCCTGCTCCTCTTAGCATGATAAAGAAGATTCAAAGAGAGTGAGATGCCAGCTCTTTTCATTCAGTCAGTAGCTTCAAACATTTCTGGTATATGAATAACATGATGTTTTTCATTGGCAAAAATCAATGAATATTGTAAATGCACAAACAGTAATTTCTCCGCATTGCCAGGTGCAATTCTGAAATTTTTTGCTTTTTCCTGCTCCTCTTAGCATGATAAAGAAGATTCAAAGAGAGTGAGATGCCAGCTCCTTTCATTCAGTCAGTAGCTTCAAACATTTCTGGATATTTTTCAATGGCAAAAATCAATGAATATTGTAAATGCACAAACAGAAATTTCTCCACATTGCAAGGTGCAATTCTGAAATTTTTTGCTTTTTCCTGCTCCTCTTAGCATGATAAAGAAGATTCAAAGAGAGTGAGATGCTAGCTCCTTTCATTCAGTCAGTAGCTTCAAACATTTCTGGACGTTTTTCAATGGCAAAAATCAATGAATATTGTAAATGCACAAACAGTAATTTCTCCACATTGCAAGGTGCAATTCTGAAATTTTTTGCTTTTTCCTGCTCCTCTTAGCATGATAAAGAAGATTCAAAGAGAGTGAGATGCCAGCTCTTTTCATTCAGTCAGTAGCTTCAAACATTTCTGGTATATGAATAACATGATGTTTTTCAATGGCAAAAATCAATGAATATTGTAAATGCACAAACAGTAATTTCTCCGCATTGCAAGGTGCAATTCTGAAATTTTTTGCTTTTTCCTGCTCCTCTTAGCATGATAAAGAAGATTCAAAGACAGTGAGATGCCAGCTCCTTTCATTCAGTCAGTAGCTTCAAACATTTCTGGTATATGAATAACATGATGTTTTTCAGTGGCAAAAATCAATGAATATTGTAAATGCACAAACAGTAATTTCTCCGCATTGCAAGGTGCAATTCTGAAATTTTTTGCTTTTTCCTGCTCCTCTTAGCATGATAAAGAAGATTCAAAGAGAGTGAGATGCCAGCTCCTTTCATTCAGTCAGTAGCTTCAAACATTTCTGGACGTTTTTCAATGGCAAAAATCAATGAATATTGTAAATGCACAAACAGTAATTTCTCCACATTGCAAGGTGCAATTCTGAAATTTTTTGCTTTTTCCTGCTCCTCTTAGCATGATAAAGAAGATTCAAAGAGAGTGAGATGCCAGCTCTTTTCATTCAGTCAGTAGCTTCAAACATTTCTGGTATATGAATAACATGATGTTTTTCAATGGCAAAAATCAATGAATATTGTAAATGCACAAACAGTAATTTCTCCGCATTGCAAGGTGCAATTCTGAAATTTTTTGCTATTTCCTGCTCCTCTTAGCATGATAAAAGAAGATTCAAAGAGAGTGAGATGCCAGCTCTTTTCATTCAGTCAGTAGCTTCAAACATTTCTGGACGTTTTTCAATGGCAAAAATCAATGAATATTATAAATGCACAAACAGTAATTTCTCCACATTGCAAGGTGCAATTCTGAAATTTTTTGCTTTTTCCTGCTCCTCTTAGCATGATAAAGAAGATTCAAAGAGAGTGAGATGCTAGCTCCTTTCATTCAGTCAGTAGCTTCAAACATTTCTGGACGTTTTTCAATGGCAAAAATCAATGAATATTGTAAATGCACAAACAGTAATTTCTCCACATTGCAAGGTGCAATTCTGAAATTTTTTGCTTTTTCCTGCTCCTCTTAGCATGATAAAGAAGATTCAAAGAGAGTGAGATGCCAGCTCTTTTCATTCAGTCAGTAGCTTCAAACATTTCTGGTATATGAATAACATGATGTTTTTCAATGGCAAAAATCAATGAATATTATAAATGCACAAAGAGTAATTTATACGCATTGCAAGGTGCAATTCTGAAATTTTTTGCTTTTTCCTGCTCCTCTTAGCATGATAAAGAAGATTCAAAGAGAGTGAGATGCCAGCTCCTTTCATTCAGTCAGTAGCTTCAAACATTTCTGGACGTTTTTCAATGGCAAAAATCAATGAATATTGTAAATGCACAAACAGAAATTTCTCCACATTGCAAGGTGCAATTCTGAAATTTTTCGCTTTTTCCTGCTCCTCTTAGCATGATAAAGAAGATTCAAAGAGAGTGAGATGCCAGCTCTTTTCATTCAGTCAGTAGCTTCAAACATTTCTGGTATATGAATAACATGATGTTTTTCAATGGCAAAAATCAATGAATATTGTAAATGCACAAACAGTAATTTCTCCGCATTGCAAGGTGCAATTCTGAAATTTTTTGCTTTTTCCTGCTCCTCTTAGCATGATAAAGAAGATTCAAAGAGAGTGAGATGCCAGCTCCTTTCATTCAGTCAGTAGCTTCAAACATTTCTGGTATATGAATAACATGATGTTTTTCAATGGCAAAAATCAATGAATATTGTAAATGCACAAACAGTAATTTCTCCGCATTGCAAGGTGCAATTCTGAAATTTTTTGCTTTTTCCTGCTCCTCTTAGCATGATAAAGAAGATTCAAAGAGAGTGAGATGCCAGCTCCTTTCATTCAGTCAGTAGCTTCAAACATTTCTGGACGTTTTTCAATGGCAAAAATCAATGAATATTGTAAATGCACAAACAGTAATTTCTCCACATTGCAAGGTGCAATTCTGAAATTTTTTGCTTTTTCCTGCTCCTCTCAGCATGATAAAGAAGATTCAAAGAGAGTGAGATGCCAGCTCTTTTCATTCAGTCAGTAGCTTCAAACATTTCTGGTATATGAATAACATGATGTTTTTCAATGGCAAAAATCAATGAATATTGTAAATGCACAAACAGTAATTTCTCCACATTGCAAGGTGCAATTCTGAAATTTTTTGCTTTTTCCTGCTCCTCTTAGCATGATAAAGAAGATTCAAAGAGAGTGAGATGCCAGCTCCTTTCATTCAGTCAGTAGCTTCAAACATTTCTGGACGTTTTTCAATGGCAAAAATCAATGAATATTGTAAATGCACAAACAGTAATTTCTCCACATTGCAAGGTGCAATTCTGAAATTTTTTGCTTTTTCCTGCTCCTCTTAGCATGATAAAGAAGATTCAAAGAGAGTGAGATGCCAGCTCTTTTCATTCAGTCAGTAGCTTCAAACATTTCTGGTATATGAATAACATGATGTTTTTCAATGGCAAAAATCAATGAATATTGTAAATGCACAAACAGTAATTTCTCCGCATTGCAAGGTGCAATTCTGAAATTTTTTGCTTTTTCCTGCTCCTCTTAGCATGATAAAGAAGATTCAAAGAGAGTGAGATGCCAGCTCCTTTCATTCAGTCAGTAGCTTCAAACATTTCTGGACGTTTTTCAACTGCAAAAATCAATGAATATTGTAAATGCACAAACAGTAATTACTCCACATTGCAAGGTGCAATTCTGAAATTTTTTGCTTTTTCCTGCTCCTCTTAGCATGATAAAGAAGATTCAAAGAGAGTGAGATGCCAGCTCTTTTCATTCAGTCAGTAGCTTCAAACATTTCTGGTATATGAATAACATGATGTTTTTCAATGGCAAAAATCAATGAATATTGTAAATGCACAAACAGTAATTTCTCCGCATTGCAAGGTGCAATTCTGAAATTTTTTGCTTTTTCCTGCTCCTCTTAGCATGATAAAGAAGATTCAAAGAGAGTGAGATGCTAGCTCCTTTCATTCAGTCAGTAGCTTCAAACATTTCTGGACGTTTTTCAATGGCAAAAATCAATGAAAATTGTAAATGCACAAACAGTAATTTCTCCACATTGCAAGGTGCAATTCTGAAAATTTTTGCTTTTTCCTGCTCCTCTTAGCATGATAAAGAAGATTCAAAGAGAGTGAGATGCCAGCTATTTTCATTCAGTCAGTAGCTTTAAACATTTCTGGTATATGAATAACATGATGTTTTTCAATGGCAAAAATCAATGAATATTGTAAATGCACAAACAGTAATTTCTCCGCATTGTCAGGTGCAATTCTGAAATTTTTTGCTTTTTCCTGCTCCTCTTAGCATGATAAAGAAGATTCAAAGAGAGTGAGATGCCAGCTCCTTTCATTCAGTCAGTAGCTTCAAACATTTCTGGATGTTTTTCAATGGCAAAAATCAATGAATATTGTAAATGCACAAACAGTAATTTCTCCACATTGCAAGGTGCAATTCTGAAATTTTTTGCTTTTTCCTGCTCCTCTTAGCATGATAAAGAAGATTCAAAGAGAGTGAGATGCCAGCTCTTTTCATTCAGTCAGTAGCTTCAAACATTTCTGGTATATGAATAACATGATGTTTTTCAATGGCAAAAATCAATGAATATTGTAAATGCACAAACAGTAATTTCTCCGCATTGCCAGGTGCAATTCTGAAATTTTTTGCTTTTTCCTGCTCCTCTTAGCATGATAAAGAAGATTCAAAGAGAGTGAGATGCCAGCTCCTTTCATTCAGTCAGTAGCTTCAAACATTTCTGGATGTTTTTCAATGGCAAAAATCAATGAATATTGTAAATGCACAAACAGAAATTTCTCCACATTGCAAGGTGCAATTCTGAAATTTTTTGCTTTTTCCTGCTCCTCTTAGCATGATAAAGAAGATTCAAAGAGAGTGAGATGCTAGCTCCTTTCTTTCAGTCAGTAGCTTCAAACATTTCTGGACGTTTTTCAATGGCAAAAATCAATGAATATTGTAAATGCACAAACAGTAATTTCTCCACATTGCAAGGTGCAATTCTGAAATTTTTTGCTTTTTCCTGCTCCTCTTAGCATGATAAAGAAGATTCAAAGAGAGTGAGATGCCAGCTCTTTTCATTCAGTCAGTAGCTTCAAACATTTCTGGTATATGAATAACATGATGTTTTTCAATGGCAAAAATCAATGAATATTGTAAATGCACAAACAGTAATTTCTCCGCATTGCAAGGTGCAATTCTGAAATTTTTTGCTTTTTCCTGCTCCTCTTAGCATGATAAAGAAGATTCAAAGACAGTGAGATGCCAGCTCCTTTCATTCAGTCAGTAGCTTCAAACATTTCTGGTATATGAATAACATGATGTTTTTCAGTGGCAAAAATCAATGAATATTGTAAATGCACAAACAGTAATTTCTCCGCATTGCAAGGTGCAATTCTGAAATTTTTTGCTTTTTCCTGCTCCTCTTAGCATGATAAAGAAGATTCAAAGAGAGTGAGATGCCAGCTCCTTTCATTCAGTCAGTAGCTTCAAACATTTCTGGACGTTTTTCAATGGCAAAAATCAATGAATATTGTAAATGCACAAACAGTAATTTCTCCACATTGCAAGGTGCAATTCTGAAATTTTTTGCTTTTTCCTGCTCCTCTTAGCATGATAAAGAAGATTCAAAGAGAGTGAGATGCCAGCTCTTTTCATTCAGTCAGTAGCTTCAAACATTTCTGGTATATGAATAACATGATGTTTTTCAATGGCAAAAATCAATGAATATTGTAAATGCACAAACAGTAATTTCTCCGCATTGCAAGGTGCAATTCTGAAATTTTTTGCTATTTCCTGCTCCTCTTAGCATGATAAAGAAGATTCAAAGAGAGTGAGATGCCAGCTCTTTTCATTCAGTCAGTAGCTTCAAACATTTCTGGACGTTTTTCAATGGCAAAAATCAATGAATATTATAAATGCACAAACAGTAATTTCTCCACATTGCAAGGTGCAATTCTGAAATTTTTTGCTTTTTCCTGCTCCTCTTAGCATGATAAAGAAGATTCAAAGAGAGTGAGATGCCAGCTCTTTTCATTCAGTCAGTAGCTTCAAACATTTCTGGTATATGAATAACATGATGTTTTTCAATGGCAAAAATCAATGAATATTGTAAATGCACAAACAATAATTTCTCCGCATTGCAAGGTGCAATTCTGAAATTTTTTGCTTTTTCCTGCTCCTCTTAGCATGATAAAGAAGATTCAAAGAGAGTGAGATGCCAGCTCCTTTCATTCAGTCAGTAGCTTCAAACATTTCTGGACGTTTTTCAATGGCAAAAATCAATGAATATTGTAAATGCACAAACAGTAATTTCTCCACATTGCAAGGTGCAAGTCTGAAATTTTTTGCTTTTTCCTGCTCCTCTTAGCATGATAAAGAAGATTCAAAGAGAGTGAGATGCCAGCTCTTTTCATTCAGTCAGTAGCTTCAAACATTTCTGGTATATGAATAACATGATGTTTTTCAATGGCAAAAATCAATGAATATTGTAAATGCACAAACAGTAATTTCTCCGCATTGCAAGGTGCAATTCTGAAATGTTTTGCTTTTTCCTGCTCCTTTTAGCATGATAAAGAAGATTTAAAGAGAGTGAGATGCCAGCTCCTTTCATTCAGTCAGTAGCTTCAAACATTTCTGGACGTTTTTCAATGGCAAAAATCAATGAAAATTGTAAATGCACAAACAGAAATTTCTCCACATTGCAAGGTGCAATTCTGAAATTTTTTGCTTTTTCCTGCTCCTCTTAGCATGATAAAGAAGATTCAAAGAGAGTGAGATGCCAGCTCTTTTCATTCAGTCAGTAGCTTCAAACATTTCTGGTATATGAATAACATGATGTTTTTCAATGGCAAAAATCAATGAATATTGTAAATGCACAAACAGTAATTTCTCCGCATTGCAAGGTGCAATTCTGAAATTTTTTGCTTTTTCCTGCTCCTCTTAGCATGATAAAGAAGTTTCAAAGAGAGTGAGATGCCAGCTCCTTTCATTCAGTCAGTAGCTTCAAACATTTCTGGACATTTTTCAATGGCAAAAATCAATGAATATTGTAAATGCACAAACAGAAATTTCTCCACATTGCAAGGTGCAATTCTGAAATTTTTTGCTTTTTCCTGCTCCTCTTAGCATGATAAAGAAGATTCAAAGAGACTGAGATGCTAGCTCCTTTCATTCAGTCAGTAGCTTCAAACATTTCTGGACGTTTTTCAATGGCAAAAATCAATGAATATTGTAAATGCACAAACAGAAATTTCTCCACATTGCAAGGTGCAATTCTGAAATTTTTTGCTTTTTCCTGCTCCTCTTAGCATGATAAAGAAGATTCAAAGAGAGTGAGATGCCAGCTCTTTTCATTCAGTCAGTAGCTTCAAACATTTCTGGTATATGAATAACATGATATTTTTCAATGGCAAAAATCAATGAATATTGTAAATGCACAAACAGTAATTTCTCCGCATTGCAAGGTGCAATTCTGAAATTTTTTGCTTTTTCCTGCTCCTCTTAGCATGATAAAGAAGATTCAAAGAGAGTGAGATGCCAGCTCCTTTCATTCAGTCAGTAGCTTCAAACATTTCTGGACGTTTTTCAATGGCAAAAATCAATGAATATTGTAAATGCACAAACAGTAATTTCTCCACATTGCAAGGTGCAATTCTGAAATTTTTTGCTTTTTCCTGCTCCTCTTAGCATGATAAAGAAGATTCAAAGAGAGTGAGATGCCAGCTGTTTTCATTCAGTCAGTAGCTTCAAACATTTCTGGTATATGAATAACATGATGTTTTTCAATGGCAAAAATCAATGAATATTGTAAATGCACAAACAGTAATTTCTCCGCATTGCAAGGTGCAATTCTGAAATTTTTTGCTTTTTCCTGCTCCTCTTAGCATGATAAAGAAGATTCAAAGAGAGTGAGATGCCAGCTCCTTTCATTCAGTCAGTAGCTTCAAACATTTCTGGACGTTTTTCAATGGCAAAAATCAATGATTATTGTAAATGCACAAACAGTAATTTCTCCACATTGCAAGGTGCAATTCTGAAATTTTTTGCTTTTTCTTGCTCCTCTTAGCATGATAAAGAAGATTCAAAGAGAGTGAGATGCCAGCTCTTTTTATTCAGTCAGTAGCTTCAAACATTTCTGGTATATGAATAACATGATGTTTTTCAATGGCAAAAATCAATGAATATTGTATATGCACAAACAGTAATTTCTCCGCATTGCAAGGTGCAATTCTGAAATTTTTTGCTTTTTCCTGCTCCTCTTAGCATGATAAAGAAGATTCAAAGAGAGTGAGATGCCAGCTCCTTTCATTCAGTCAGTAGCTTCAAACATTTCTGGACGTTTTTCAATGGCAAAAATCAATGAATATTGTAAATGCACAAACAGTAATTTCTCCACATTGCAAGGTGCAATTCTGAAATTTTTTGCTTTTTCCTGCTCCTCTTAGCATGATAAAGAAGATTCAAAGAGAGTGAGATGCCAGCTCTTTTCATTCAGTCAGTAGCTTCAAACATTTCTGGTATATGAATAACATGATGTTTTTCAATGGCAAAAATCAATGAATATTGTAAATGCACAAACAGTAATTTCTCCGCATTGCAAGGTGCAATTCTGAAATTTTTTGCTTTTTCCTGCTCCTCTTAGCATGATAAAGAAGATTCAAAGAGAGTGAGATGCCAGCTCCTTTCATTCAGTCAGTAGCTTCAAACATTTCTGGACGTTTTTCAATGGCAAAAATCAATGAATATTGTAAATGCACAAACAGTAATTTCTCCACATTGCAAGGTGCAATTCTGAAATTTTTTGCTTTTTCCTGCTCCTTTTAGCATGATAAAGAAGATTCAAAGAGAGTGAGATGCCAGCTCTTTTCATGCAGTCAGTAGCTTCAAACATTTCTGGTATATGAATAACATGATGTTTTTCAATGGCAAAAATCAATGAATATTGTAAATGCACAAACAGTAATTTCTCCACATTGCAAGGTGCAATTCTGAAATTTTTTGCTTTTTCCTGCTCCTCTTAGCATGATAAAGAAGATTCAAAGAGAGTGAGATGCCAGCTCCTTTCATTCAGTCAGTAGCTTCAAACATTTCTGGACGTTTTTCAATGGCAAAAATCACTGAATATTGTAAATGCACAAACAGTAATTTCTCCGCATTGCAAGGTGCAATTCTGAAATTTTTTGCTTTTTCCTGCTCCTCTTAGCATGATAAAGAAGATTCAAAGAGAGTGAGATGCCAGCTCCTTTCATTCAGTCAGTAGCTTCAAACATTTCTGGACGTTTTTCAATGGCAAAAATCAATGAATATTGTAAATGCACAAACAGTAATTTCTCCACATTGCAAGGTGCAATTCTGAAATTTTTTGCTTTTTCCTGCTCCTCTTAGCATGATAAAGAAGATTCAAAGAGAGTGAGATGCCAGCTCCTTTCATTCAGTCAGTAGCTTCAAACATTTCTGGACGTTTTTCAATGGCAAAAATCAATGAATATTGTAAATGCACAAACAGTAATTTCTCCACATTGCAAGGTGCAATTCTGAAATTTTTTGCTTTTTCCTGCTCCTTTTAGCATGATAAAGAAGATTCAAAGAGAGTGAGATGCCAGCTTTTTTCATGCAGTCAGTAGCTTCAAACATTTCTGGTATATGAATAACATGATGTTTTTCAATGGCAAAAATCAATGAATATTGTAAATGCACAAACAGTAATTTCTCCACATTGCAAGGTGCAATTCTGAAATTTTTTGCTTTTTCCTGCTCCTCTTAGCATGATAAAGAAGATTCAAAGAGAGTGAGATGCCAGCTCCTTTCATTCAGTCAGTAGCTTCAAACATTTCTGGACGTTTTTCAATGGCAAAAATCAATGAATATTGTAAATGCAGAAACAGTAATTTCTCCACATTGCAAGGTGCAATTCTGAAATGTTTTGCTTTTTCCTGCTCCTCTTAGCATGATAAAGAAGATTCAAAGAGAGTGAGATGCCAGCTCTTTTCATTCAGTCAGTAGCTTCAAACATTTCTGGTATATGAATAACATGATGTTTTTCAATAGCAAAAATCAATGAATATTGTAAATGCACAAACAGTAATTTCTCCGCATTGCAAGGTGCAATTCTGAAATTTTTTGCTTTTTCCTGCTCCTCTTAGCATGATAAAGAAGATTCAAAGAGAGTGAGATGCCAGCTCCTTTCATTCAGTCAGTAGCTTCAAACATTTCTGGATGTTTTTCAATGGCAAAAATCAATGAATATTGTAAATGCACAAACAGTAATTTCTCCGCATTGCAAGGTGCAATTCTGAATTTTTTTGCTTTTTCCTGCTCCTCTTAGCATGATAAAGAAGATTCAAAGAGAGTGAGATGCCAGCTCCTTTCATTCAGTCAGTAGCTTCAAACATTTCTGGACGTTTTTCAATGGAAAAATCAATGAATAGTGTAAATGCACAAACAGTAATTTCTCCACATTGCAAGGTGCAATTCTGAAATTTTTTGCTTTTTCCTGCTCCTCTTAGCATGATAAAGAAGATTCAAAGAGAGTGAGATGCCAGCTCTTTTCATTCAGTCAGTAGCTTCAAACATTTCTGGTATATGAATAACATGATGTTTTTCAATGGCAAAAATCAATGAATATTGTAAATGCACAAACAGTAATTTCTCCACATTGCAAGGTGCAATTCTGAAATTTTTTGCTTTTTCCTGCTCCTCTTAGCATGATAAAGAAGATTCAAAGAGAGTGAGATGCCAGCTCTTTTCATTCAGTCAGTAGCTTCAAACATTTCTGGTATATGAATAACATGATGTTTTTCAATGGCAAAAATCAATGAATATTGTAAATGCACAAACAGTAATTTCTCCGCATTGCAAGGTGCAATTCTGAAAATTTTTGCTTTTTCCTGCTCCTCTTAGCATGATAAAGAAGATTCAAAGAGAGTGAGATGCCAGCTCCTTTCATTCAGTCAGTAGCTTCAAACATTTCTGGACGTTTTTCAATGGCAAAAATCAATGAAAATTGTAAATGCACAAACAGTAATTTCTCCACATTGCAAGGTGCAATTCTGAAATTTTTTGCTTTTTCTTGCTCCTCTTAGCATGATAAAGAAGGTTCAAAGAGAGTGAGATGCCAGCTCTTTTCATTTAGTCAGTAGATTCAAACATTTCTGGTATATGAATAACATGATGTTTTTCAATGGCAAAAATCAATGAATATTGTAAATGCACAAACAGTAATTTCTCCGCATTGCCAGGTGCAATTCTGAATTTTTTTGCTTTTTCCTGCTCCTCTTAGCATGATAAAGAAGATTCAAAGAGAGTGAAATGCTAGCTCCATTCATTCAGTCAGTAGCTTCAAACATTTCTGGACGTTTTTCAATGGCAAAAATCAATGAATATTGTAAATGCACAAACAGAAATTTCTCCACATTGCAAGGTGCAATTCTGAAATTTTTTGCTTTTTCCTGCTCCTCTTAGCATGATAAAGAAGATTCAAAGAGAGTGAGATGCTACCTCCTTTCATTCAGTCAGTAGCTTCAAACATTTCTGGACGTTTTTCAATGGCAAAAATCAATGAATATTGTAAATGCACAAACAGTAATTTCTCCGCATTGCAAGGTGCAATTCTGAAATTTTTTGCTTTTTCCTGCTCCTCTTAGCATGATAAAGAAGATTCAAAGAGAGTGAGATGCCAGCTCCTTTCATTCAGTCAGTAGCTTCAAACATTTCTGGATGTTTTTCAATGGCAAAAATCAATGAATATTGTAAATGCTCAAACAGTAATTTCTCCACATTGCAAGGTGCAATTCTGAAATTTTTTGCTTTTTCCTGCTCCTCTTAGCATGATAAAGAAGATTCAAAGAGAGTGAGATGCCAGCTCTTTTTATTCAGTCAGTAGCTTCAAACATTTCTGGTATATGAATAACATGATGTTTTTCAATGGCAAAAATCAATGAATATTGTAAATGCACAAACAGTAATTTCTCCGCATTGCAAGGTGCAATTCTGAAATTTTTTGCTTTTTCCTGCTCCTCTTAGCATGATAAAGAAGATTCAAAGAGAGTGAGATGCCAGCTCCTTTCATTCAGTCAGTAGCTTCAAACATTTCTGGACGTTTTTCAATGGCCAAAATCAATGAATATTGTAAATGCACAAACAGTAATTTCTCCACATTGCAAGGTGCAATTCTGAAATTTTTTGCTTTTTCCTGCTCCTCTTAGCATGATAAAGAAGATTCAAAGAGAGTGAGATGCCAGCTCTTTTCATTCAGTCAGTAGCTTCAAACATTTCTGGTATATGAATAACATGATGTTTTTCACTGTCAAAAATCAATGAATATTGTAAATGCACAAACAGTAATTTCTCAGCATTGCAAGGTGCAATTCTGAAATTTTTTGCTTTTTCCTGCTCCTCTTAGCATGATAAAGAAGATTCAAAGAGAGTGAGATGCCAGCTCCTTTCATTCAGTCAGTAGCTTCAAAGATTTCTGGTATATGAATAACATGATGTTTTCCAATGGCAAAAATCAATGAATATTGTAAATGCACAAACAGTAATTTCTCCGCATTGCAAGGTGCAATTCTGAAATTTTTTGCTTTTTCCTGCTCCTCTTAGCATGATAAAGAAGATTCAAAGAGAGTGAGATGCTAGCTCCTTTCATTCAGTCAGTAGCTTCAAACATTTCTGGACGTTTTTCAATGGCAAAAATCAATGAATATTGTAAATGCACAAACAGCAATTTCTCCACATTGCAAGGTTCAATTCTGAAATTTTTTGCTTTTTCCTGCTCCTCTTAGCATTATAAAGAAGATTCAAAGAGAGTGAGATGCCAGCTCTTTTCATTCAGTCAGTAGCTTCAAACATTTCTGGTATATGAATAACATGATGTTTTTCAATGGCAAAAATCAATGAATATTGTAAATGCACAAACAGTAATTTCTCCGCATTGCAAGGTGCAATTATGAAATTTTTTGCTTTTTCCTGCTCCTCTTAGCATGATAAAGAAGATTCAAAGAAAGTGAGATGCCTGCTCCTTTCATTCAGTCAGTAGCTTCAAACATTTCTGGACGTTTTTCAATGGCAAAAATCAATGAATATTGTAAATGCACAAACAGTAATTTCTCCACATTGCAAGGTGCAATTCTGAAATTTTTTGCTTTTTCCTGCTCCTCTTAGCATGATAAAGAAGAGTCAAAGAGAGTGAGATGCCAGCTCTTTTCATTCAGTCAGTAGCTTCAAACATTTCTGGTATATGAATAACATGATGTTTTTCAATGGCAAAAATCAATGAATATTGTATATGCACAAACAGTAATTTCTCCGCATTGCAAGGTGCAATTCTGAAATTTTTTGCTTTTTCCTGCTCCTCTTAGCATGATAAAGAAGATTCAAAGAGAGTGAGATGCCAGCTCCTTTCATTCAGTCAGTAGCTTCAAACATTTCTGGACGTTTTTCAATGGCAAAAATCAATGAATATTGTAAATGCACAAACAGTAATTTCTCCACATTGCAAGGTGCAATTCTGAAATTTTTTGCTTTTTCCTGCTCCTCTTAGCATGATAAAGAAGATTCAAAGAGAGTGAGATGCCAGCTCTTTTCATTCAGTCAGTAGCTTCAAACATTTCTGGTATATGAATAACATGATGTTTTTCAATGGCAAAAATCAATGAATATTGTAAATGCACAAACAGTAATTTCTCCGCATTGCAAGGTGCAATTCTGAAATTTTTTGCTTTTTCCTGCTCCTCTTAGCATGATAAAGAAGATTCAAAGAGAGTGAGATGCCAGCTCCTTTCATTCAGTCAGTAGCTTCAAACATTTCTGGACGTTTTTCAATGGCAAAAATCAATGAATATTGTAAATGCACAAACAGTAATTTCTCCACATTGCAAGGTGCAATTCTGAAATTTTTTGCTTTTTCCTGCTCCTTTTAGCATGATAAAGAAGATTCAAAGAGAGTGAGATGCCAGCTCTTTTCATGCAGTCAGTAGCTTCAAACATTTCTGGTATATGAATAACATGATGTTTTTCAATGGCAAAAATCAATGAATATTGTAAATGCACAAACAGTAATTTCTCCACATTGCAAGGTGCAATTCTGAAATTTTTTGCTTTTTCCTGCTCCTCTTAGCATGATAAAGAAGATTCAAAGAGAGTGAGATGCCAGCTCCTTTCATTCAGTCAGTAGCTTCAAACATTTCTGGACGTTTTTCAATGGCAAAAATCACTGAATATTGTAAATGCACAAACAGTAATTTCTCCGCATTGCAAGGTGCAATTCTGAAATTTTTTGCTTTTTCCTGCTCCTCTTAGCATGATAAAGAAGATTCAAAGAGAGTGAGATGCCAGCTCCTTTCATTCAGTCTGTAGCTTCAAACATTTCTGGACGTTTTTCAATGGCAAAAATCAATGAATATTGTAAATGCACAAACAGTAATTTCTCCGCATTGCAAGGTGCAATTCTGAAATTTTTTGCTTTTTCCTGCTCCTCTTAGCATGATAAAGAAGATTCAAAGAGAGTGAGATGCCAGCTCCTTTCATTCAGTCAGTAGCTTCAAACATTTCTGGACGTTTTTCAATGGCAAAAATCAATGAATATTGTAAATGCACAAACAGTAATTTCTCCACATTGCAAGGTGCAATTCTGAAATTTTTTGCTTTTTCCTGCTCCTTTTAGCATGATAAAGAAGATTCAAAGAGAGTGAGATGCCAGCTCTTTTCATGCAGTCAGTAGCTTCAAACATTTCTGGTATATGAATAACATGATGTTTTTCAATGGCAAAAATCAATGAATATTGTAAATGCACAAACAGTAATTTCTCCACATTGAAGGTGCAATTCTGAAATTTTTTGCTTTTTCCGGCTCCTCTTAGCATGATAAAGAAGATTCAAAGAGAGTGAGATGCCAGCTCCTTTCATTCAGTCAGTAGCTTCAAACATTTCTGGACGTTTTTCAATGGCAAAAATCACTGAATATTGTAAATGCACAAACAGTAATTTCTCCGCATTGCAAGGTGCAATTCTGAAATTTTTTGCTTTTTCCTGCTCCTCTTAGCATGATAAAGAAGATTCAAAGAGAGTGAGATGCCAGCTCCTTTCATTCAGTCAGTAGCTTCAAACATTTCTGGACGTTTTTCAATGGCAAAAATCAATGAATATTGTAAATGCACAAACAGTAATTTCTCCACATTGCAAGGTGCAATTCTGAAATTTTTTGCTTTTTCCTGCTCCTCTTAGCATGATAAAGAAGATTCAAAGAGAGTGAGATGCCAGCTCCTTTCATTCAGTCAGTAGCTTCAAACATTTCTGGACGTTTTTCAATGGCAAAAATCAATGAATATTGTAAATGCACAAACAGTAATTTCTCCACATTGCAAGGTGCAATTCTGAAATTTTTTGCTTTTTCCTGCTCCTTTTAGCATGATAAAGAAGATTCAAAGAGAGTGAGATGCCAGCTTTTTTCATGCAGTCAGTAGCTTCAAACATTTCTGGTTTATGAATAACATGATGTTTTTCAATGGCAAAAATCAATGAATATTGTAAATGCACAAACAGTAATTTCTCCACATTGCAAGGTGCAATTCTGAAATTTTTTGCTTTTTCCTGCTCCTCTTAGCATGATAAAGAAGATTCAAAGAGAGTGAGATGCCAGCTCCTTTCATTCAGTCAGTAGCTTCAAACATTTCTGGACGTTTTTCAATGGCAAAAATCAATGAATATTGTAAATGCAGAAACAGTAATTTCTCCACATTGCAAGGTGCAATTCTGAAATGTTTTGCTTTTTCCTGCTCCTCTTAGCATGATAAAGAAGATTCAAAGAGAGTGAGATGCCAGCTCTTTTCATTCAGTCAGTAGCTTCAAACATTTCTGGTATATGAATAACATGATGTTTTTCAATAGCAAAAATCAATGAATATTGTAAATGCACAAACAGTAATTTCTCCGCATTGCAAGGTGCAATTCTGAAATTTTTTGCTTTTTCCTGCTCCTCTTAGCATGATAAAGAAGATTCAAAGAGAGTGAGATGCCAGCTCCTTTCATTCAGTCAGTAGCTTCAAACATTTCTGGATGTTTTTCAATGGCAAAAATCAATGAATATTGTAAATGCACAAACAGTAATTTCTCCGCATTGCAAGGTGCAATTCTGAAATTTTTTGCTTTTTCCTGCTCCTCTTAGCATGATAAAGAAGATTCAAAGAGAGTGAGATGCCAGCTCCTTTCATTCAGTCAGTAGCTTCAAACATTTCTGGACGTTTTTCAATGGAAAAATCAATGAATAGTGTAAATGCACAAACAGTAATTTCTCCACATTGCAAGGTGCAATTCTGAAATTTTTTGCTTTTTCCTGCTCCTCTTAGCATGATAAAGAAGATTCAAAGAGAGTGAGATGCCAGATCTTTTCATTCAGTCAGTAGCTTCAAACATTTCTGGTATATGAATAACATGATGTTTTTCAATGGCAAAAATCAATGAATATTGTAAATGCACAAACAGTAATTTCTCCACATTGCAAGGTGCAATTCTGAAATTTTTTGCTTTTTCCTGCTCCTCTTAGCATGATAAAGAAGATTCAAAGAGAGTGAGATGCCAGCTCTTTTCATTCAGTCAGTAGCTTCAAACATTTCTGGTATATGAATAACATGATGTTTTTCAATGGCAAAAATCAATGAATATTGTAAATGCACAAACAGTAATTTCTCCGCATTGCAAGGTGCAATTCTGAAATTTTTTGCTTTTTCCTGCTCCTCTTAGAATGATAAAGAAGATTCAAAGAGAGTGAGATGCCAGCTCCTTTCATTCAGTCAGTAGCTTCAAACATTTCTGGACGTTTTTCAATGGCAAAAATCAATGAATATTGTAAATGCACAAACAGAAATTTCTCCACATTGCAACGTGCAATTCTGAAATTTTTTGCTTTTTCCTGCTCCTCTTAGCATGATAAAGAAGATTCAAAGAGAGTGAGATGCCAGCTCTTTTCATTCAGTCAGTAGATTCAAACATTTCTGGTATATGAATAACATGATGTTTTTCAATGGCAAAAATCAATGAATATTGTAAATGCACAAACAGTAATTTCTCCGCATTGCCAGGTGCAATTCTGAATTTTTTTGCTTTTTCCTGCTCCTCTTAGCATGATAAAGAAGATTCAAAGAGAGTGAAATGCTAGCTCCTTTCATTCAGTCAGTAGCTTCAAACATTTCTGGACGTTTTTCAATGGCAAAAATCAATGAATATTGTAAATGCACAAACAGAAATTTCTCCACATTGCAAGGTGCAATTCTGAAATTTTTTGCTTTTTCCTGCTCGTCTTAGCATGATAAAGAAGATTCAAAGAGAGTGAGATGCTACCTCCTTTCATTCAGTCAGTAGCTTCAAACATTTCTGGACATTTTTCAATGGCAAAAATCAATGAATATTGTAAATGCACAAACAGTAATTTCTCCGCATTGCAAGGTGCAATTCTGAAATTTTTTGCTTTTTCCTGCTCCTCTTAGCATGATAAAGAAGATTCAAAGAGAGTGAGATGCCAGCTCCTTTCATTCAGTCAGTAGCTTCAAACATTTCTGGACGTTTTTCAATGGAAAAATCAATGAATAGTGTAAATGCACAAACAGTAATTTCTCCACATTGCAAGGTGCAATTCTGAAATTTTTTGCTTTTTCCTGCTCCTCTTAGCATGATAAAGAAGATTCAAAGAGAGTGAGATGCCAGATCTTTTCATTCAGTCAGTAGCTTCAAACATTTCTGGTATATGAATAACATGATGTTTTTCAATGGCAAAAATCAATGAATATTGTAAATGCACAAACAGTAATTTCTCCACATTGCAAGGTGCAATTCTGAAATTTTTTGCTTTTTCCTGCTCCTCTTAGCATGATAAAGAAGATTCAAAGAGAGTGAGATGCCAGCTCTTTTCATTCAGTCAGTAGCTTCAAACATTTCTGGTATATGAATAACATGATGTTTTTCAATGGCAAAAATCAATGAATATTGTAAATGCACAAACAGTAATTTCTCCGCATTGCAAGGTGCAATTCTGAAATTTTTTGCTTTTTCCTGCTCCTCTTAGAATGATAAAGAAGATTCAAAGAGAGTGAGATGCCAGCTCCTTTCATTCAGTCAGTAGCTTCAAACATTTCTGGACGTTTTTCAATGGCAAAAATCAATGAATATTGTAAATGCACAAACAGAAATTTCTCCACATTGCAACGTGCAATTCTGAAATTTTTTGCTTTTTCCTGCTCCTCTTAGCATGATAAAGAAGATTCAAAGAGAGTGAGATGCCAGCTCTTTTCATTCAGTCAGTAGCTTCAAACATTTCTGGTATATGAATAACATGATGTTTTTCAATGGCAAAAATCAATGAATATTGTAAATGCACAAACAGTAATTTCTCCTCATTGCAAGTTGCAATTCTGAAAATTTTTGCTTTTTCCTGCTCCTCTTAGCATGATAAAGAAGATTCAAAGAGAGTGAGATGCCAGCTCCTTTCATTCAGTCAGTAGCTACAAACATTTCTGGACGTTTTTCAATGGCAAAAATCAATGAAAATTGTAAATGCACAAACAGTAATTTCTCCACATTGCAAGGTGCAATTCTGAAATTTTTTGCTTTTTCTTGCTCCTCTTAGCATGATAAAGAAGATTCAAAGAGAGTGAGATGCCAGCTCTTTTCATTCAGTCAGTAGATTCAAACATTTCTGGTATATGAATAACATGATGTTTTTCAATGGCAAAAATCAATGAATATTGTAAATGCACAAACAGTAATTTCTCCGCATTGCCAGGTGCAATTCTGAATTTTTTTGCTTTTTCCTGCTCCTCTTAGCATGATAAAGAAGATTCAAAGAGAGTGAAATGCTAGCTCCTTTCATTCAGTCAGTAGCTTCAAACATTTCTGGACGTTTTTCAATGGCAAAAATCAATGAATATTGTAAATGCACAAACAGAAATTTCTCCACATTGCAAGGTGCAATTCTGAAATTTTTTGCTTTTTCCTGCTCGTCTTAGCATGATAAAGAAGATTCAAAGAGAGTGAGATGCTACCTCCTTTCATTCAGTCAGTAGCTTCAAACATTTCTGGACGTTTTTCAATGGCAAAAATCAATGAATATTGTAAATGCACAAACAGTAATTTCTCCGCATTGCAAGGTGCAATTCTGAAATTTTTTGCTTTTTCCTGCTCCTCTTAGCATGATAAAGAAGATTCAAAGAGAGTGAGATGCCAGCTCCTTTCATTCAGTCAGTAGCTTCAAACATTTCTGGATGTTTTTCAATGGCAAAAATCAATGAATATTGTAAATGCTCAAACAGTAATTTCTCCACATTGCAAGGTGCAATTCTGAAATTTTTTGCTTTTTCCTGCTCCTCTTAGCATGATAAAGAAGATTCAAAGAGAGTGAGATGCCAGCTCTTTTCATTCAGTCAGTAGCTTCAAACATTTCTGGTATATGAATAACATGATGTTTTTCAATGGCAAAAATCAATGAATATTGTAAATGCACAAACAGTAATTTCTCCGCATTGCAAGGTGCAATTCTGAAATCTTTTGCTTTTTCCTGCTCCTCTTAGCATGATAAAGAAGATTCAAAGAGAGTGAGATGCCAGCTCCTTTCATTCAGTCAGTAGCTTCAAACATTTCTGGACGTTTTTCAATGGCAAAAATCAATGAATATTGTAAATGCACAAACAGTAATTTCTCCACATTGCAAGGTGCAATTCTGAAATTTTTTGCTTTTTCCTGCTCCTCTTAGCATGATAAAGAAGATTCAAAGAGAGTGAGATGCCAGCTCTTTTCATTCAGTCAGTAGCTTCAAACATTTCTGGTATATGAATAACATGATGTTTTTCAATGGCAAAAATCAATGAATATTGTAAATGCACAAACAGTAATTTCTCAGCATTGCAAGGTGCAATTCTGAAATTTTTTGCTTTTTCCTGCTCCTCTTAGCATGATAAAGAAGATTCAAAGAGAGTGAGATGCCAGCTCCTTTCATTCAGTCAGTAGCTTCAAACATTTCTGGTATATGAATAACATGATGTTTTCCAATGGCAAAAATCAATGAATATTGTAAATGCACAAACAGTAATTTCTCTGCATTGCAAGGTGCAATTCTGAAATTTTTTGCTTTTTCCTGCTCCTCTTAGCATGATAAAGAAGATTCAAAGAGAGTGAGATGCTAGCTCCTTTCATTCAGTCAGTAGCTTCAAACATTTCTGGACGTTTTTCAATGGCAAAAATCAATGAATATTGTAAATGCACAAACAGCAATTTCTCCACATTGCAAGGTTCAATTCTGAAATTTTTTGCTTTTTCCTGCTCCTCTTAGCATTATAAAGAAGATTCAAAGAGAGTGAGATGCCAGCTCTTTTCATTCAGTCAGTAGCTTCAAACATTTCTGGTATATGAAAAACATGATGTTTTTCAATGGCAAAAATCAATGAATATTGTAAATGCACAAACAGTAATTTCTACGCATTGCAAGGTGCAATTCTGAAATTTTTTGCTTTTTCCTGCTCCTCTTAGCATGATAAAGAAGATTCAAAGAGAGTGAGATGCCAGCTCCTTTCATTCAGTCAGTAGCTTCAAACATTTCTGGACGTTTTTCAATGGCAAAAATCAATGAATATTGTAAATGCACAAACAGAAATTTCTCCACATTGCAAGGTGCAATTCTGAAATTTTTTACTTTTTCCTGCTCCTCTTAGCATGATAAATAAGATTCAAAGAGAGTGAGATGCCAGCTCTTTTCATTCAGTCAGTAGCTTGAAACATTTCTGGTATATGAATAACATGATGTTTTTCAATGGCAAAAATCAATGAATATTGTAAATGCACAAACAGTAATTTCTCCACATTGCAAGGTGCAATTCTGAAATTTTTTGCTTTTTCCTGCTCCTCTTAGCATGATAAAGAATATTCAAAGAGAGTGAGATGCCAGGTCCTTTCATTCAGTCAGTAGCTTCAAACATTTCTGGACGTTTTTCAATGGCAAAAATCAATTAAAATTGTAAATGCACAAACAGTAATTTCTCCACATTGCAAGGTGCAATTCTGAAATTTTTTGCTTTTTCCTGTTCCTCTTAGCATGATTAAGAAGATTCAAAGAGAGTGAGATGCCAGCTCTTTTCATTCAGTCAGTAGCTTCAAACATTTCTGGTATATGAATAACATGATGTTTTTCAATGGCAAAAATCAATGAATATTGTAAATGCACAAACAGAAATTTCTCCGCATTGCATGGAGCAATTCTGAAATTTTTTGCTTTTTCCTGCTCCTCTTAGCATGATAAAGAAGATTCAAAGAGAGTGAGATGCCAGCTCCTTTCATTCAGTCAGCAGCTTCAAACATTTCTGGACGTTTTTCAATGGCAAAAATCAATGAATATTGTAAATGCACAAACAGTAATTTCTCCACATTGCAAGGTGCAATTCTGAAGTTTTTTGCTTTTTCCTGCTCCTCTTAGCATGATAAAGAAGATTCAAAGAGAGTGAGATGCCAGCTCTTTTCATTCAGTCAGTAGCTTCAAACATTTCTGGTATATGAATAACATGATGTTTTTCAATGGCAAAAATCAATGAATATTGTAAATGCACAAACAGTAATTTCTCCACATTGCAAGGTGCAATTCTGAAATTTTTTG
This sequence comes from Phyllobates terribilis, assembly GCF_046119375.1. Classification (NCBI taxonomy): domain Eukaryota; kingdom Metazoa; phylum Chordata; class Amphibia; order Anura; family Dendrobatidae; genus Phyllobates; species Phyllobates terribilis. Next base: position 1,451,269 of record NW_027363092.1, read on the forward strand.
CTTTTTCCTGCTCCTCTTAGCATGATAAAGAAGATTCAAAGAGAGTGAGATGCCAGGTCCTTTCTTTCAGTCAGTAGCTTCAAACATTTCTGGACGTTTTTCAATGGCAAAAATCAATGAATATTGTAAATGCACAAACAGAAATTTCTCCACATTGCAAGGTGCAATTCTGAAATTTTTTGCTTTTTCCTGCTCCTCTTAGCATGATAAAGAAGATTCAAAGAGAGTGAGATGCCAGCTCTTTTCATTCAGTCAGTAGCTTCAAACATTTCTGGTATATGAATAACATGATGTTTTTCAATGGCAAAAATCAATCAATATTGTAAATGCACAAACAGTAATTTCTCCGCATTGCAAGGTGCAATTCTGAAATTTTTTGCTTTTTCCTGCTCCTCTTATCATGATAAAGAAGATTCAAAGAGAGTGAGATGCCAGCTCCTTTCATTCAGTCAGTAGCTTCAAACATTTCTGGACGTTTTTCAATGGCAAAAATCAATGAAAATTGTAAATGCACAAACAGTAATTTCTCCACATTGCAAGGTGCAATTCTGAAATTTTTTGCTTTTTCCTGCTCCTCTTAGCATGATAAAGAAAATTCAAAGAGAGTGAGATGCCAGCTCTTTTCATTCAGTCAGTAGCTTCAAACATTTCTGGTATATGAATAACATGATGTTTTTCAATGGCAAAAATCAATGAATATTGTAAATGCACAAACAGTAATTTCTCCGCATTGCCAGGTGCAATTCTGAAATTTTTTGCTTTTTCCTGCTCCTCTTAGCATGATAAAGAAGATTCAAAGAGAGTGAGATGCCAGCTCCTTTCATTCAGTCAGTAGCTTCAAACATTTCTGGACGTTTTTCAATGGCAAAAATCAAAGAATATTGTAAATGCACAAACAGAAATTTCTCCACATTGCAAGGTGCAATTCTGAAATTTTTTGCTTTTTCCTGCTCATCTTAGCATGATAAAGAAGATTCAAAGAGAGTGAGATGCCAGCTCCTTTCATTCAGTCAGTAGCTTCAAACATTTCTGGACGTTTTTCAATGGCAAAAATCAATGAATATTGTAAATGCACAAACAGTAATTTCTCCGCATTGCAAGGTGCAATTCTGAAATTTTTTGCTTTTTCCTGCTCCTCTTAGCATGATAAAGAAGATTCAAAGAGAGTGAGATGCCAGCTCCTTTCATTCAGTCAGTAGCTTCAAACATTTCTGGACGTTTTTCAATGGCAAAAATCAATGAATATTGTAAATGCACAAACAGTAATTTCTCCACATTGCAAGGTGCAATTCTGAAATTTTTTGATTTTTCCTGCTCCTCTTAGCATGATAAAGAAGATTCAAAGAGAGTGAGATGCCAGCTCTTTTCATTCAGTCAGTAGCTTCAAACATTTCTGGTATATGAATAACATGATGTTTTTCAATGGCAAAAATCAATGAATATTGTAAATGCACAAACAGTAATTTCTCCGCATTGCAAGGTGCAATTCTGAAATTTTTTGCTTTTTCCTGCTCCTCTTAGCATGATAAAGAAGATTCAAAGAGAGTGAGATGCCAGCTCCTTTCATTCAGTCAGTAGCTTCAAACATTTCTGGACGTTTTTCAATGGCAAAAATCAATGAATATTGTAAATGCACAAACAGAAATTTCTCCACATTGCAAGGTGCAATTCTGAAATTTTTTGCTTTTTCCTGCTCCTCTTAGCATGATAAAGAAGATTCAAAGAGAGTGAAATGCCAGCTCTTTTCATTCAGTCAGTAGCTTCAAACATTTCTGGTATATGAATAACATGATGTTTTTCAATGGCAAAAATCAATGAATATTGTAAATGCACAAACAGTAATTTCTCCGCATTGCCAGGTGCAATTCTGAAATTTTTTGCTTTTTCCTGCTCCTCTTAGCATGATAAAGAAGATTCAAAGAGAGTGAGATGCCAGCTCCTTTCATTCAGTCAGTAGCTTCAAACATTTCTGGACGTTTTTCAATTGCAAAAATCAATGAATATTGTAAATGCACAAACAGAAATTTCTCCACATTGCAAGGTGCAATTCTGAAATTTTTTGGTTTTTCCTGCTCCTCTTAGCATGATAAAGAAGATTCAAAGAGAGTGAGATGCCAACTCCTTTCATTCAGTCAGTAGCTTCAAACATTTCTGGACGTTTTTCAATGGCAAAAAACAATGAATATTGTAAATGCACAAACAGTAATTTCTCCGCATTGCAAGGTGCAATTCTGAAATTTTTTGCTTTTTCCTGCTCCTCTTAGCATGATAAAGAAGATTCAAAGAGAGTGAGATGCTAGCTCCTTTCATTCAGTCAGTAGCTTCAAACATTTCTGGACATTTTTCAAAGGCAAAAATCAATGAATATTGTAAATGCACAAACAGTAATTTCTCCACATTGCAAGGTGCAATTCTGAAATGTTTTGCTTTTTCCTGCTCCTCTTAGCATGATAAAGAAGATTCAAAGAGAGTGAGATGCCAGCTCTTTTCATTCAGTCAGTAGCTTCAAACATTTCTGGTATATGAATAACATGATGTTTTTCAATGGCAAAAATCAATGAATATTGTAAATGCACAAACAGTAATTTCTCCGCATTGCAAGGTGCAATTCTGAAATTTTTTGCTTTTTCCTGCTCCTCTTAGCATGATAAAGAAGATTCAAAGAGAGTGAGATGCCAGCTCCTTTCATTCAGTCAGTAGTTTCAAACATTTCTGGTATATGAATAACATGATGTTTTTCAATGGCAAAAATCAATGAATATTGTAAATGCACAAACAGTAATTTCTCCGCATTGCAAGGTGCAATTCTGAAATTTTTTGCTTTTTCCTGCTCCTCTTAGCATGATAAAAAAGATTCAAAGAGAGTGAGATGCCAGCTCCTTTCATTCAGTCAGTAGCTTCAAACATTTCTGGACGTTTTTCAATGGCAAAAATCAATGAATATTGTAAATGCACAAACAGTAATTTCTCCACATTGTAAGGTGCAATTCTGAAATTTTTTGCTTTTTCCTGCTCCTCTTAGCATGATAAAGAAGATTCAAAGAGAGTGAGATGCCAGCTCTTTTCATTCAGTCAGTAGCTTCAAACATTTCTGGTATATGAATAACATGATGTTTTTCAATGGCAAAAATCAATGAATATTGTAAATGCACAAACAGTAATTTCTCCGCATTGCCAGGTGCAATTCTGAAATTTTTTGCTTTTTCCTGCTCCTCTTAGCATGATAAAGAAGATTCAAAGAGAGTGAGATGCCAGCTCCTTTCATTCAGTCAGTAGCTTCAAACGTTTCTGGACGTTTTTCAATGGCAAAAAATCAATGAATTTTGTAAATGCACAAACAGAAACTTCTCCACATTGCAAGGTGCAATTCTGAAATTTTTTGCTTTTTCCTGCTCCTCTTAGCATGATAAAGAAGATTCAAAGAGAGTGAGATGCCAGCTCTTTTCATTCAGTCAGTAGCTTCAAACATTTCTGGTATATGAATAACATGATGTTTTTCAATGGCAAAAATCAATGAATATTGTAAATGCACAAACAGAAATTTCTCCGCATTGCAAGGTGCAATTCTGAAATTTTTTGCTTTTTCCTGCTCCTCTTAGCATGATAAAGAAGATTCAAAGAGAGTGAGATGCCAGCTCCTTTCATTCAGTCAGTAGCTTCAAACATTTCTGGACGTTTTTCAATGGCAAAAATCAATGAATATTGTAAATGCACAAACAGAAATTTCTCCACATTGCAAGGTGCAATTCTGAAATTTTTTGCTTTTTCCTGCTCCTCTTAGCATGATAAATAAGATTCAAAGAGAGTGAGATGCCAGCTCTTTTCATTCAGTCAGTAGCTTCAAACATTTCTGGTATATGAATAACATGATGTTTTTCAATGGCAAAAATCAATGAATATTGTAAATGCACAAACAGTAATTTCTCCGCATTGCAAGGTGCAATTATGAAATTTTTTGCTTTTTCCTGCTCCTCTTAGCATGATAAAGAAGATTCAAAGAGAGTGAGATGCCAGCTCCTTTCATTCAGTCAGTAGCTTCAAACATTTCTGGACGTTTTTCAATGGCAAAAATCAATGAATATTGTAAATGCACAAACAGATATTTCTCCACATTGCAAGGTGCAATTCTGACATTTTTTGCTTTTTCCTGCTCCTCTTAGCATGATAAAGAAAGTTCAAAGAGAGTGAGATGCCAGCTCTTTTCATTCAGTCAGTAGCTTCAAACATTTCTGGTATATGAATAACATGATGTTTTTCAATATCAAAAATCAATGAATATTGTAAATGCACAAACAGTAATTTCTCCGCATTGCAAGGTGCAATTCTGAAATTTTTTGCTTTTTCCTGCTCCTCTTAGCATGATAAAGAATATTCAAAGAGAGTGAGATGCCAGCTCCTTTCATTCAGTCAGTAGCTTCATTCATTTCTGGACGTTTTTCAATGGCAAAAATCAAGGAAAATTGTAAATGCACAAACAGTAATTTCTCCACATTGCAAGGTGCAATTCTGAATTTTTTTGCTTTTTCCTTCTCCTCTTAGCATGATAAAGAAGATTCAAAGAGAGTGAGATGCCAGCTCTTTTCATTCAGTCAGTAGCTTCAAACATTTCTGGTATATGAATAACATGATATTTTTCAATGGCAAAAATCCATGAATATTGTAAATGCACAAACAGTAATTTCTCCGCATTGCCAGGTGCAATTCTGAAATTATTTGCTTTTTCCTGCTCCTCTTAGCATGATAAGGAAGATTCAAAGAGTGTGAGATGCCAGCTCCTTTCATTCAGTCAGTAGCTTCAAACATTTCTTGTATATGAATAACATGATGTTTTTCAATGGCAAAAATCAATGAATATTGTAAATGCACAAACAGTAATTTCTCCGCATTGCAAGGTGCAATTCTGAAATCTTTTGCTTTTTCCTGCTCCTCTTAGCATGATAAAGAAGATTCAAAGAGAGTGAGATGCCAGCTCTTTTCATTCAGTCAGTAGCTTCAAACATTTCTGGACGTTTTTCAATGGCAAAAATCAATGAATATTGTAAATGCACAAACAGTAATTTCTCCACATTGTAAGGTGCAATTCTGAAATTTTTTGCTTTTTCCTGCTCCTCTTAGCATGATAAAGAAGATTCAAAGAGAGTGAGATGCCAGCTCTTTTCATTCAGTCAGTAGCTTCAAACATTTCTGGTATATGAATAACATGATGTTTTTCAATGGCAAAAATCAATGAATATTGTAAATGCACAAACAGTAATTTCTCCGCATTGCAAGGTGCAATTCTGAAATTTTTTGCTTTTTCCTGCTCCTCTTAGCATGATAAAGAAGATTCAAAGAGAGTGAGATGCCAGCTCCTTTCATTCAGTCAGTAGCTTCAAACATTTCTGGACGTTTTTCAATGGCAAAAATCAATGAATATTGTAAATGCACAAACAGTAATTTCTCCACATTGCAAGGTGCAATTCTGAAATTTTTTGCTTTTTCCTGCTCCTCTTAGCATGATAAAGAAGATTCAAAGAGAGTGAGATGCCAGCTCTTTTCATTCAGTCAGTAGCTTCAAACATTTCTGGTATATGAATAACATGATGTTTTTCAATGGCAAAAATCAATGAATATTGTAAATGCACAAACAGTAATTTCTCCGCATTGCAAGGTGCAATTCTGAAATTTTTTGCTTTTTCCTGCTCCTCTTAGCATGATAAAGAAGATTCAAAGAGAGTGAGATGCCAGCTCCTTTCATTCAGTCAGTAGCTTCAAACATTTCTGAATGTTTTTCAATGGCAAAAATCAATGAATATTGTAAATGCACAAACAGAAATTTCTCCACATTGCAAGGTGCAATTCTGAAATTTTTTGCTTTTTCCTGCTCCTCTTAGCATGATAAAGAAGATTCAAAGAGAGTGAGATGCCAGCTCTTTTCATTCAGTCAGTAGCTTCAAACATTTCTGGTATATGAATAACATGATGTTTTTCAATGGCAAAAATCAATGAATATTGTAAATGCACAAACAGTAATTTCTCCGCATTGCAAGGTGCAATTCTGAAATTTTTTGCTTTTTCCTGCTCCTCTTAGCATGATAAAGAAGATTCAAAGAGAGTGAGATGCCAGCTCCTTTCATTCAGTCAGTAGCTTCAAACATTTCTGGACGTTTTTCAATGGCAAAAATCAATGAATATTGTAAATGCACAAACAGTAATTTCTCCACATTGCAAGGTGCAATTCTGAAATTTTTTGCTTTTTCCTGCTCCTCTTAGCATGATTAAGAAGATTCAAAGAGAGTGAGATGCCAGCTCTTTTCATTCAGTCAGTAGCTTCAAACATTTCTGGTATATGAATAGCATGATGTTTTTCAATGGCAAAAATCAATGAATATTGTAAATGCACAAACAGTAATTTCTCCGCATTGCCAGGTGCAATTCTGAAATTTTTTGCTTTTTCCTGCTCCTCTTAGCATGATAAAGAAGATTCAAAGAGAGTGAGATGCCAGCTCCTTTCATTCAGTCAGTAGCTTCAAACGTTTCTGGACGTTTTTCAATGGCAAAAAATCAATGAATTTTGTAAATGCACAAACAGAAACTTCTCCACATTGCAAGGTGCAATTCTGAAATTTTTTGCTTTTTCCTGCTCCTCTTAGCATGATAAAGAAGATTCAAAGAGAGTGAGATGCCAGCTCTTTTCATTCAGTCAGTAGCTTCAAACATTTCTGGTATATGAATAACATGATGTTTTTCAATGGCAAAAATCAATGAATATTGTAAATGCACAAACAGTAATTTCTCCGCATTGCAAGGTGCAATTCTGAAATTTTTTGCTTTTTCCTGCTCCTCTTAGCATGATAAAGAAGATTCAAAGAGAGTGAGATGCCAGCTCCTTTCATTCAGTCAGTAGCTTCAAACATTTCTGGACGTTTTTCAATGGCAAAAATCAATGAATATTGTAAATGCACAAACAGAAATTTCTCCACATTGCAAGGTGCAATTCTGAAATTTTTTGCTTTTTCCTGCTCCTCTTAGCATGATAAATAAGATTCAAAGAGAGTGAGATGCCAGCTCTTTTCATTCAGTCAGTAGCTTCAAACATTTCTGGTATATGAATAACATGATGTTTTTCAATGGCAAAAATCAATGAATATTGTAAATGCACAAACAGTAATTTCTCCGCATTGCAAGGTGCAATTATGAAATTTTTTGCTTTTTCCTGCTCCTCTTAGCATGATAAAGAAGATTCAAAGAGAGTGAGATGCCAGCTCCTTTCATTCAGTCAGTAGCTTCAAACATTTCTGGACGTTTTTCAATGGCAAAAATCAATGAATATTGTAAATGCACAAACAGATATTTCTCCACATTGCAAGGTGCAATTCTGACATTTTTTGCTTTTTCCTGCTCCTCTTAGCATGATAAAGAAAGTTCAAAGAGAGTGAGATGCCAGCTCTTTTCATTCAGTCAGTAGCTTCAAACATTTCTGGTATATGAATAACATGATGTTTTTCAATATCAAAAATCAATGAATATTGTAAATGCACAAACAGTAATTTCTCCGCATTGCAAGGTGCAATTCTGAAATTTTTTGCTTTTTCCTGCTCCTCTTAGCATGATAAAGAAGATTCAAAGAGAGTGAGATGCCAGCTCCTTTCATTCAGTCAGTTGCTTCAAACATTTCTGGACGTTTTTCAATGGCAAAAATCAATGAAAATTGTAAATGCACAAACAGTAATTTCTCCACATTGCAAGGTGCAATTCTGAATTTTTTTGCTTTTTCCTGCTCCTCTTAGCATGATAAAGAAGATTCAAAGAGAGTGAGATGCCAGCTCTTTTCATTCAGTCAGTAGCTTCAAACATTTCTGGTATATGAATAACATGATATTTTTCAATGGCAAAAATCCATGAATATTGTAAATGCACAAACAGTAATTTCTCCGCATTGCCAGGTGCAATTCTGAAATTATTTGCTTTTTCCTGCTCCTCTTAGCATGATAAAGAAGATTCAAAGAGAGTGAGATGCCAGCTCCTTTCATTCAGTCAGTAGCTTCAAACATTTCTGGTATATGAATAACATGATGTTTTTCAATGGCAAAAATCAATGAATATTGTAAATGCACAAACAGTAATTTCTCCGCATTGCAAGGTGCAATTCTGAAATCTTTTGCTTTTTCCTGCTCCTCTTAGCATGATAAAGAAGATTCAAAGAGAGTGAGATGCCAGCTCTTTTCATTCAGTCAGTAGCTTCAAACATTTCTGGACGTTTTTCAATGGCAAAAATCAATGAATATTGTAAATGCACAAACAGTAATTTCTCCACATTGTAAGGTGCAATTCTGAAATTTTTTGCTTTTTCCTGCTCCTCTTAGCATGATAAAGAAGATTCAAAGAGAGTGAGATGCCAGCTCTTTTCATTCAGTCAGTAGCTTCAAACATTTCTGGTATATGAATAACATGATGTTTTTCAATGGCAAAAATCAATGAATATTGTAAATGCACAAACAGTAATTTCTCCGCATTGCAAGGTGCAATTCTGAAATTTTTTGCTTTTTCCTGCTCCTCTTAGCATGATAAAGAAGATTCAAAGAGAGTGAGATGCCAGCTCCTTTCATTCAGTCAGTAGCTTCAAACATTTCTGGACGTTTTTCAATGGCAAAAATCAATGAATATTGTAAATGCACAAACAGTAATTTCTCCACATTGCAAGGTGCAATTCTGAAATTTTTTGCTTTTTCCTGCTCCTCTTAGCATGATAAAGAAGATTCAAAGAGAGTGAGATGCCAGCTCTTTTCATTCAGTCAGTAGCTTCAAACATTTCTGGTATATGAATAACATGATGTTTTTCAATGGCAAAAATCAATGAATATTGTAAATGCACAAACAGTAATTTCTCCGCATTGCAAGGTGCAATTCTGAAATTTTTTGCTTTTTCCTGCTCCTCTTAGCATGATAAAGAAGATTCAAAGAGAGTGAGATGCCAGCTCCTTTCATTCAGTCAGTAGCTTCAAACATTTCTGGATGTTTTTCAATGGCAAAAATCAATGAATATTGTAAATGCACAAACAGAAATTTCTCCACATTGCAAGGTGCAATTCTGAAATTTTTTGCTTTTTCCTGCTCCTCTTAGCATGATAAAGAAGATTCAAAGAGAGTGAGATGCCAGCTCTTTTCATTCAGTCAGTAGCTTCAAACATTTCTGGTATATGAATAACATGATGTTTTTCAATGGCAAAAATCAATGAATATTGTAAATGCACAAACAGTAATTTCTCCGCATTGCAAGGTGCAATTCTGAAATTTTTTGCTTTTTCCTGCTCCTCTTAGCATGATAAAGAAGATTCAAAGAGAGTGAGATGCCAGCTCCTTTCATTCAGTCAGTAGCTTCAAACATTTCTGGACGTTTTTCAATGGCAAAAATCAATGAAAATTGTAAATGCACAAACAGTAATTTCTCCACATTGCAAGGTGCAATTCTGAAATTTTTTGCTTTTTCCTGCTCCTCTTAGCATGATAAAGAAGATTCAAAGAGAGTGAGATGCCAGCTCTTTTCATTCAGTCAGTAGCTTCAAACATTTCTGGTATATGAATAACATGATATTTTTCAATGGCAAAAATCCATGAATATTGTAAATGCACAAACAGTAATTTCTCCGCATTGCCAGGTGCAATTCTGAAATTATTTGCTTTTTCCTGCTCCTCTTAGCATGATAAAGAAGATTCAAAGAGAGTGAGATGCCAGCTCCTTTCATTCAGTCAGTAGCTTCAAACATTTCTGGTATATGAATAACATGATGTTTTTCAATGGCAAAAATCAATGAATATTGTAAATGCACAAACAGTAATTTCTCCGCATTGCAAGGTGCAATTCTGAAATTTTTTGCTTTTTCCTGCTCCTCTTAGCATGATAAAGAAGATTCAAAGAGAGTGAGATGCCAGCTCCTTTCATTCAGTCAGTAGCTTCAAACATTTCTGGACGTTTTTCAATGGCAAAAATCAATGAATATTGTAAATGCACAAACAGTAATTTCTCCACATTGTAAGGTGCAATTCTGAAATTTTTTGCTTTTTCCTGCTCCTCTTAGCATGATAAAGAAGATTCAAAGAGAGTGAGATGCCAGCTCTTTTCATTCAGTCGGTAGCTTCAAACATTTCTGGTATATGAATAACATGATGTTTTTCAATGGCAAAAATCAATGAATATTGTAAATGCACAAACAGTAATTTCTCCGCATTGCAAGGTGCAATTCTGAAATTTTTTGCTTTTTCCTGCTCCTCTTAGCATGATAAAGAAGATTCAAAGAGAGTGAGATGCCAGCTCCTTTCATTCAGTCAGTAGCTTCAAACATTTCTGGACGTTTTTCAATGGCAAAAATCAATGAATATTGTAAATGCACAAACAGTAATTTCTCCACATTGCAAGGTGCAATTCTGAAATTTTTTGCTTTTTCCTGCTCCTCTTAGCATGATAAAGAAGATTCAAAGAGAGTGAGATGCCAGCTCTTTTCATTCAGTCAGTAGCTTCAAACATTTTTGGTATATGAATAACATGATGTTTTTCAATGGCAAAAATCAATGAATATTGTAAATGCACAAACAGTAATTTCTCCGCATTGCAAGGTGCAATTCTGAAATTTTTTGCTTTTTCCTGCTCCTCTTAGCATGATAAAGAAGATTCAAAGAGAGTGAGATGCTAGCTCCTTTCATTCAGTCAGTAGCTTCAAACATTTCTGGACGTTTTTCAATGGCAAAAATCAATGAATATTGTAAATGCACAAACAGTAATTTCTCCACATTGCAAGGTGCAATTCTGAAAATTTTTGCTTTTTCCTGCTCCTCTTAGCATGATAAAGAAGATTCAAAGAGAGTGAGATGCCAGCTCTTTTCATTCAGTCAGTAGCTTCAAACATTTCTGGTATATGAATAACATGATGTTTTTCAATGGCAAAAATCAATGAATATTGTAAATGCACAAACAGTAATTTCTCCGCATTGCAAGGTGCAATTCTGAATTTTTTTGCTTTTTCCTGCTCCTCTTAGCATGATAAAGAAGATTCAAAGAGAGTGAGATGCCAGCTCCTTTCATTCAGTCAGTAGCTTCAAACATTTCTGGATGTTTTTCAATGGCAAAAACCAATTAAAATAGTAAATGCACAAACAGTAATTTCTCCACATTGCAAGGTGCAATTCTGAAATTTTTTGCTTTTTCCTGCTCCTCTTAGCATGATAAAGAAGATTCAAAGAGAGTGAGATGCCAGCTCTTTTCATTCAGTCAGTAGCTTCAAACATTTCTGGTATATGAATAACATGATGTTTTTCAATAGCAAAAATCAATGAATATTGTAAATGCACAAACAGTAATTTCTCCGCATTGCCAGGTGCAATTCTGAAATTTTTTGCTTTTTCCTGCTCCTCTTAGCATGATAAAGAAGATTCAAAGAGAGTGAGATGCCACCTCTTTTCATTCAGTCAGTAGCTTCAAACATTTCTGGTATATGAATAACATGATGTTTTTCAATGGCAAAAATCAATGAATATTGTAAATGCACAAACAGTAATTTCTCCGCATTGCAAGGTGCAATTCTTAAATTTTTTGCTTTTTCCTGCTCCTCTTAGCATGATAAAGAAGATTGAAAGAGAGTGAGATGCCAGCTCCTTTCATTCAGTCAGTAGCTTCAAACATTTCTGGACGTTTTTCAATGGCAAAAATCAATGAAAATTGTAAATGCACAAACAGTAATTTCTCCACATTGCAAGGTGCAATTCTGAAATTTTTTGCTTTTTCCTGCTCCTCTTAGCATGATAAAGAAGATTCAAAGAGAGTGAGATGCTAGCTCCTTTCATTCAGTCAGTAGCTTCAAACATTTCTGGACGTTTTTCAATGGCAAAAATCCATGAATATTGTAAATGCACAAACAGTAATTTCTCCGCATTGCAAGGTGCAATTCTGAAATTTTTTGCTTTTTCCTGCTCCTCTTAGCATGATAAAGAAGATTCAAAGAGAGTGACATGCTAGCTCCTTTCATTCAGTCAGTAGCTTCAAACATTTCTGGACGTTTTTCAATGGCAAAAATCAATGAATATTGTAAATGCACAAACAGTAATTTCTCCACATTGCAAGGTGCAATTCTGAATTTTTTTGCTTTTTCCTGCTCCTCTTAGCATGATAAAGAAGATTCAAAGAGAGTGAGATGCCAGCTCTTTTCATTCAGTCAGTAGCTTCAAACATTTCTGGTATATGAATAACATGATATTTTTCAATGGCAAAAATCCATGAATATTGTAAATGCACAAACAGTAATTTCTCCGCATTGCCAGGTGCAATTCTGAAATTATTTGCTTTTTCCTGCTCCTCTTAGCATGATAAAGAAGATTCAAAGAGAGTGAGATGCCAGCTCCTTTCATTCAGTCAGTAGCTTCAAACATTTCTGGTATATGAATAACATGATGTTTTTCAATGGCAAAAATCAATGAATATTGTAAATGCACAAACAGTAATTTCTCCGCATTGCAAGGTGCAATTCTGAAATCTTTTGCTTTTTCCTGCTCCTCTTAGCATGATAAAGAAGATTCAAAGAGAGTGAGATGCCAGCTCCTTTCATTCAGTCAGTAGCTTCAAATATTTCTGGACGTTTTTCAATGGCAAAAATCAATGAATATTGTAAATGCACAAACAGTAATTTCTCCACATTGTAAGGTGCAATTCTGAAATTTTTTGCTTTTTCCTGCTCCTCTTAGCATGATAAAGAAGATTCAAAGAGAGTGAGATGCCAGCTCTTTTCATTCAGTCAGTAGCTTCAAACATTTCTGGTATATGAATAACATGATGTTTTTCAATGGCAAAAATCAATGAATATTGTAAATGCACAAACAGTAATTTCTCCGCATTGCAAGGTGCAATTCTGAAATTTTTTGCTTTTTCCTGCTCCTCTTAGCATGATAAAGAAGATTCAAAGAGAGTGAGATGCCAGCTCCTTTCATTCAGTCAGTAGCTTCAAACATTTCTGGACGTTTTTCAATGGCAAAAATCAATGAATATTGTAAATGCACAAACAGTAATTTCTCCACATTGCAAGGTGCAATTCTGAAATTTTTTGCTTTTTCCTGCTCCTCTTAGCATGATAAAGAAGATTCAAAGAGAGTGAGATGCCAGCTCTTTTCATTCAGTCAGTAGCTTCAAACATTTCTGGTATATGAATAACATGATGTTTTTCAATGGCAAAAATCAATGAATATTGTAAATGCACAAACAGTAATTTCTCCGCATTGCAAGGTGCAATTCTGAAATTTTTTGCTTTTTCCTGCTCCTCTTAGCATGATAAAGAAGATTCAAAGAGAGTGAGATGCTAGCTCCTTTCATTCAGTCAGTAGCTTCAAACATTTCTGGACGTTTTTCAATGGCAAAAATCAATGAATATTGTAAATGCACAAACAGTAATTTCTCCACATTGCAAGGTGCAATTCTGAAAATTTTTGCTTTTTCCTGCTCCTCTTAGCATGATAAAGAAGATTCAAAGAGAGTGAGATGCCAGCTCTTTTCATTCAGTCAGTAGCTTCAAACATTTCTGGTATATGAATAACATGATGTTTTTCAATGGCAAAAATCAATGAATATTGTAAATGCACAAACAGTAATTTCTCCGCATTGCAAGGTGCAATTCTGAATTTTTTTGCTTTTTCCTGCTCCTCTTAGCATGATAAAGAAGATTCAAAGAGAGTGAGATGCCAGCTCCTTTCATTCAGTCAGTAGCATCAAACATTTCTGGATGTTTTTCAATGGCAAAAACCAGTTAAAATAGTAAATGCACAAACAGTAATTTCTCCACATTGCAAGGTGCAATTCTGAAATTTTTTGCTTTTTCCTGCTCCTCTTAGCATGATAAAGAAGATTCAAAGAGAGTGAGATGCCAGCTCTTTTCATTCAGTCAGTAGCTTCAAACATTTCTGGTATATGAATAACATGATGTTTTTCAATAGCAAAAATCAATGAATATTGTAAATGCACAAACAGTAATTTCTCCGCATTGCCAGGTGCAATTCTGAAATTTTTTGCTTTTTCCTGCTCCTCTTAGCATGATAAAGAAGATTCAAAGAGAGTGAGATGCCACCTCTTTTCATTCAGTCAGTAGCTTCAAACATTTCTGGTATATGAATAACATGATGTTTTTCAATGGCAAAAATCAATGAATATTGTAAATGCACAAACAGTAATTTCTCCGCATTGCAAGGTGCAATTCTTAAATTTTTTGCTTTTTCCTGCTCCTCTTAGCATGATAAAGAAGATTGAAAGAGAGTGAGATGCCAGCTCCTTTCATTCAGTCAGTAGCTTCAAACATTTCTGGACGTTTTTCAATGGCAAAAATCAATGAAAATTGTAAATGCACAAACAGTAATTTCTCCACATTGCAAGGTGCAATTCTGAAATTTTTTGCTTTTTCCTGCTCCTCTTAGCATGATAAAGAAGATTCAAAGAGAGTGAGATGCTAGCTCCTTTCATTCAGTCAGTAGCTTCAAACATTTCTGGACGTTTTTCAATGGCAAAAATCCATGAATATTGTAAATGCACAAACAGTAATTTCTCCGCATTGCAAGGTGCAATTCTGAAATTTTTTGCTTTTTCCTGCTCCTCTTAGCATGATAAAGAAGATTCAAAGAGAGTGAGATGCTAGCTCCTTTCATTCAGTCAGTAGCTTCAAACATTTCTGGACGTTTTTCAATGGCAAAAATCAATGAATATTGTAAATGCACAAACAGTAATTTCTCCACATTGCAAGGTGCAATTCTGAATTTTTTTGCTTTTTCCTGCTCCTCTTAGCATGATAAAGAAGATTCAAAGAGAGTGAGATGCCAGCTCTTTTCATTCAGTCAGTAGCTTCAAACATTTCTGGTATATGAATAACATGATATTTTTCAATGGCAAAAATCCATGAATATTGTAAATGCACAAACAGTAATTTCTCCGCATTGCCAGGTGCAATTCTGAAATTATTTGCTTTTTCCTGCTCCTCTTAGCATGATAAAGAAGATTCAAAGAGAGTGAGATGCCAGCTCCTTTCATTCAGTCAGTAGCTTCAAACATTTCTGGTATATGAATAACATGATGTTTTTCAATGGCAAAAATCAATGAATATTGTAAATGCACAAACAGTAATTCTCCGCATTGCAAGGTGCAATTCTGAAATCTTTTGCTTTTTCCTGCTCCTCTTAGCATGATAAAGAAGATTCAAAGAGAGTGAGATGCCAGCTCCTTTCATTCAGTCAGTAGTTTCAAATATTTCCGGACGTTTTTCAATGGCAAAAATCAATGAATATTGTAAATGCACAAACAGTAATTTCTCCACATTGTAAGGTGCAATTCTGAAATTTTTTGCTTTTTCCTGCTCCTCTTAGCATGATAAAGAAGATTCAAAGAGAGTGAGATGCCAGCTCTTTTCATTCAGTCAGTAGCTTCAAACATTTCTGGTATATGAATAACATGATGTTTTTCAATGGCAAATATCAATGAATATTGTAAATGCACAAACAGTAATTTCTCCGCATTGCAAGGTGCAATTCTGAAATTTTTTGCTTTTTCCTGCTCCTCTTAGCATGATAAAGAAGATTCAAAGAGAGTGAGATGCCAGCTCCTTTCATTCAGTCAGTAGCTTCAAACA
Organism: Phyllobates terribilis; assembly: GCF_046119375.1. Lineage (NCBI taxonomy): Eukaryota > Metazoa > Chordata > Amphibia > Anura > Dendrobatidae > Phyllobates > Phyllobates terribilis. Next base: position 1,466,895 of record NW_027363092.1, read on the forward strand.
TTTCTGGACGTTTTTCAATGGCAAAAATCAATGAATATTGTAAATGCACAAACAGAAATTTCTCCACATTGCAAGGTGCAATTCTGAAATTTTTTGCTTTTTCCTGCTCCTCTTAGCATGATAAAGAAGATTCAAAGAGAGTGAGATGCCAGCTCTTTTCATTCAGTCAGTAGCTTCAAACATTTCTGGTATATGAATAACATGATGTTTTTCAATGGCAAAAATCAATGAATATTGTAAATGCACAAACAGTAATTTCTCCGCATTGCAAGGTGCAATTCTGAAATTTTTTGCTTTTTCCTGCTCCTCTTAGCATGATAAAGAAGATTCAAAGAGAGTGAGATGCCAGCTCCTTTCATTCAGTCAGTAGCTTCAAACATTTCTGGACGTTTTTCAATGGCAAAAATCAATGAAAATTGTAAATGCACAAACAGTAATTTCTCCACATTGCAAGGTGCAATTCTGAAATTTTTTGCTTTTTCCTGCTCCTCTTAGCATGATAAAGAAGATTCAAAGAGAGTGAGATGCCAGCTCTTTTCATTCAGTCAGTAGCTTCAAACATTTCTGGTATATGAATAACATGATGTTTTTCAATAGCAAAAATCAATGAATATTGTAAATGCACAAACAGTAATTTCTCCGCATTGCCAGGTGCAATTCTGAAATTTTTTGCTTTTTCCTGCTCCTCTTAGCATGATAAAGAAGATTCAAAGAGAGTGAGATGCCACCTCTTTTCATTCAGTCAGTAGCTTCAAACATTTCTGGTATATGAATAACATGATGTTTTTCAATGGCAAAAATCAATGAATATTGTAAATGCACAAACAGTAATTTCTCCGCATTGCAAGGTGCAATTCTTAAATTTTTTGCTTTTTCCTGCTCCTCTTAGCATGATAAAGAAGATTGAAAGAGAGTGAGATGCCAGCTCCTTTCATTCAGTCAGTAGCTTCAAACATTTCTGGACGTTTTTCAATGGCAAAAATCAATGAAAATTGTAAATGCACAAACAGTAATTTCTCCACATTGCAAGGTGCAATTCTGAAATTTTTTGCTTTTTCCTGCTCCTCTTAGCATGATAAAGAAGATTCAAAGAGAGTGAGATGCTAGCTCCTTTCATTCAGTCAGTAGCTTCAAACATTTCTGGACGTTTTTCAATGGCAAAAATCCATGAATATTGTAAATGCACAAACAGTAATTTCTCCGCATTGCAAGGTGCAATTCTGAAATTTTTTGCTTTTTCCTGCTCCTCTTAGCATGATAAAGAAGATTCAAAGAGAGTGAGATGCTAGCTCCTTTCATTCAGTCAGTAGCTTCAAACATTTCTGGACGTTTTTCAATGGCAAAAATCAATGAATATTGTAAATGCACAAACAGTAATTTCTCCACATTGCAAGGTGCAATTCTGAATTTTTTTGCTTTTTCCTGCTCCTCTTAGCATGATAAAGAAGATTCAAAGAGAGTGAGATGCCAGCTCTTTTCATTCAGTCAGTAGCTTCAAACATTTCTGGTATATGAATAACATGATATTTTTCAATGGCAAAAATCCATGAATATTGTAAATGCACAAACAGTAATTTCTCCGCATTGCCAGGTGCAATTCTGAAATTATTTGCTTTTTCCTGCTCCTCTTAGCATGATAAAGAAGATTCAAAGAGAGTGAGATGCCAGCTCCTTTCATTCAGTCAGTAGCTTCAAACATTTCTGGTATATGAATAACATGATGTTTTTCAATGGCAAAAATCAATGAATATTGTAAATGCACAAACAGTAATTCTCCGCATTGCAAGGTGCAATTCTGAAATCTTTTGCTTTTTCCTGCTCCTCTTAGCATGATAAAGAAGATTCAAAGAGAGTGAGATGCCAGCTCCTTTCATTCAGTCAGTAGTTTCAAATATTTCCGGACGTTTTTCAATGGCAAAAATCAATGAATATTGTAAATGCACAAACAGTAATTTCTCCACATTGTAAGGTGCAATTCTGAAATTTTTTGCTTTTTCCTGCTCCTCTTAGCATGATAAAGAAGATTCAAAGAGAGTGAGATGCCAGCTCTTTTCATTCAGTCAGTAGCTTCAAACATTTCTGGTATATGAATAACATGATGTTTTTCAATGGCAAATATCAATGAATATTGTAAATGCACAAACAGTAATTTCTCCGCATTGCAAGGTGCAATTCTGAAATTTTTTGCTTTTTCCTGCTCCTCTTAGCATGATAAAGAAGATTCAAAGAGAGTGAGATGCCAGCTCCTTTCATTCAGTCAGTAGCTTCAAACATTTCTGGACGTTTTTCAATGGCAAAAATCAATGAATATTGTAAATGCACAAACAGAAATTTCTCCACATTGCAAGGTGCAATTCTGAAATTTTTTGCTTTTTCCTGCTCCTCTTAGCATGATAAAGAAGATTCAAAGAGAGTGAGATGCCAGCTCTTTTCATTCAGTCAGTAGCTTCAAACATTTCTGGTATATGAATAACATGATGTTTTTCAATGGCAAAAATCAATGAATATTGTAAATGCACAAACAGTAATTTCTCCGCATTGCAAGGTGCAATTCTGAAATTTTTTGCTTTTTCCTGCTCCTCTTAGCATGATAAAGAAGATTCAAAGAGAGTGAGATGCCAGCTCCTTTCATTCAGTCAGTAGCTTCAAACATTTCTGGACGTTTTTCAATGGCAAAAATCAATGAAAATTGTAAATGCACAAACAGTAATTTCTCCACATTGCAAGGTGCAATTCTGAAATTTTTTGCTTTTTCCTGCTCCTCTTAGCATGATAAAGAAGATTCAAAGAGAGTGAGATGCCAGCTCTTTTCATTCAGTCAGTAGCTTCAAACATTTCTGCTATATGAATAACATGATATTTTTCAATGGCAAAAATCCATGAATATTGTAAATGCACAAACAGTAATTTCTCCGCATTGCCAGGTGCAATTCTGAAATTATTTGCTTTTTCCTGCTCCTCTTAGCATGATAAAGAAGACTCAAAGAGAGTGAGATGCCAGCTCCTTTCATTCAGTCAGTAGCTTCAAACATTTCTGGTATATGAATAACATGATGTTTTTCAATGGCAAAAATCAATGAATATTGTAAATGCACAAACAGTAATTTCTCCGCATTGCAAGGTGCAATTCTGAAATTTTTTGCTTTTTCCTGCTCCTCTTAGCATGATAAAGAAGATTCAAAGAGAGTGAGATGCCAGCTCCTTTCATTCAGTCAGTAGCTTCAAACATTTCTGGACGTTTTTCAATGGCAAAAATCAATGAATATTGTAAATGCACAAACAGTAATTTCTCCACATTGCAAGGTGCAATTCTGAAATTTTTTGCTTTTTCCTGCTCCTCTTAGCATGATAAAGAAGATTCAAAGAGAGTGAGATGCCAGCTCTTTTCATTCAGTCAGTAGCTTCAAACATTTCTGGTATATGAATAACACGATGTTTTTCAATGGCAAAAATCAATGAATATTGTAAATGCACAAACAGTAATTTCTCCGCATTGCAAGGTGCAATTCTGAAATTTTTTGCTTTTTCCTGCTCCTCTTAGCATGATAAAGAAGATTCAAAGAGAGTGAGATGCCAGCTCCTTTCATTCAGTCAGTAGCTTCAAACATTTCTGGACGTTTTTCAATGGCAGAAATCAATGAAAATTGTAAATGCACAAACAGTAATTTCTCCACATTGCAAGGTGCAATTCTGAAATTTTTTGCTTTTTCCTGCTCCTCTTAGCATGATAAAGAAGATTCAAAGAGAGTGAGATGCCAGCTCTTTTCATTCAGTCAGTAGCTTCAAACATTTCTGGTATATGAATAACATGATGTTTTTCAATGGCAAAAATCAATGAATATTGTAAATGCACAAACAGTAATTTCTCCGCATTGCAAGGTGCAATTCTGAAATTTTTTGCTTTTTCCTGCTCCTCTTAGCATGATAAAGAAGATTCAAAGAGAGTGAGATGCCAGCTCCTTTCATTCAGTCAGTAGCTTCAAACATTTCTGGACGTTTTTCAATGGCAAAAATCAATGAATATTGTAAATGCACAAACAGTAATTTCTCCACATTGTAAGGTGCAATTCTGAAATTTTTTGCTTTTTCCTGCTCCTCTTAGCATGATAAAGAAGATTCAAAGAGAGTGAGATGCCAGCTCTTTTCATTCAGTCGGTAGCTTCAAACATTTCTGGTATATGAATAACATGATGTTTTTCAATGGCAAAAATCAATGAATATTGTAAATGCACAAACAGTAATTTCTCCGCATTGCAAGGTGCAATTCTGAAATTTTTTGCTTTTTCCTGCTCCTCTTAGCATGATAAAGAAGATTCAAAGAGAGTGAGATGCCAGCTCCTTTCATTCAGTCAGTAGCTTCAAACATTTCTGGACGTTTTTCAATGGCAAAAATCAATGAATATTGTAAATGCACAAACAGTAATTTCTCCACATTGCAAGGTGCAATTCTGAAATTTTTTGCTTTTTCCTGCTCCTCTTAGCATGATAAAGAAGATTCAAAGAGAGTGAGATGCCAGCTCTTTTCATTCAGTCAGTAGCTTCAAACATTTCTGGTATATGAATAACATGATGTTTTTCAATGGCAAAAATCAATGAATATTGTAAATGCACAAACAGTAATTTCTCCGCATTGCAAGGTGCAATTCTGAAATTTTTTGCTTTTTCCTGCTCCTCTTAGCATGATAAAGAAGATTCAAAGAGAGTGAGATGCTAGCTCCTTTCATTCAGTCAGTAGCTTCAAACATTTCTGGACGTTTTTCAATGGCAAAAATCAATGAATATTGTAAATGCACAAACAGTAATTTCTCCACATTGCAAGGTGCAATTCTGAAAATTTTTGCTTTTTCCTGCTCCTCTTAGCATGATAAAGAAGATTCAAAGAGAGTGAGATGCCAGCTCTTTTCATTCAGTCAGTAGCTTCAAACATTTCTGGTATATGAATAACATGATGTTTTTCAATGGCAAAAATCAATGAATATTGTAAATGCACAAACAGTAATTTCTCCGCATTGCAAGGTGCAATTCTGAATTTTTTTGCTTTTTCCTGCTCCTCTTAGCATGATAAAGAAGATTCAAAGAGAGTGAGATGCCAGCTCCTTTCATTCAGTCAGTAGCTTCAAACATTTCTGGATGTTTTTCAATGGCAAAAACCAATTAAAATAGTAAATGCACAAACAGTAATTTCTCCACATTGCAAGGTGCAATTCTGAAATTTTTTGCTTTTTCCTGCTCCTCTTAGCATGATAAAGAAGATTCAAAGAGAGTGAGATGCCAGCTCTTTTCATTCAGTCAGTAGCTTCAAACATTTCTGGTATATGAATAACATGATGTTTTTCAATAGCAAAAATCAATGAATATTGTAAATGCACAAACAGTAATTTCTCCGCATTGCCAGGTGCAATTCTGAAATTTTTTGCTTTTTCCTGCTCCTCTTAGCATGATAAAGAAGATTCAAAGAGAGTGAGATGCCACCTCTTTTCATTCAGTCAGTAGCTTCAAACATTTCTGGTATATGAATAACATGATGTTTTTCAATGGCAAAAATCAATGAATATTGTAAATGCACAAACAGTAATTTCTCCGCATTGCAAGGTGCAATTCTTAAATTTTTTGCTTTTTCCTGCTCCTCTTAGCATGATAAAGAAGATTGAAAGAGAGTGAGATGCCAGCTCCTTTCATTCAGTCAGTAGCTTCAAACATTTCTGGACGTTTTTCAATGGCAAAAATCAATGAAAATTGTAAATGCACAAACAGTAATTTCTCCACATTGCAAGGTGCAATTCTGAAATTTTTTGCTTTTTCCTGCTCCTCTTAGCATGATAAAGAAGATTCAAAGAGAGTGAGATGCTAGCTCCTTTCATTCAGTCAGTAGCTTCAAACATTTCTGGACGTTTTTCAATGGCAAAAATCCATGAATATTGTAAATGCACAAACAGTAATTTCTCCGCATTGCCAGGTGCAATTCTGAAATTATTTGCTTTTTCCTGCTCCTCTTAGCATGATAAAGAAGATTCAAAGAGAGTGAGATGCCAGCTCCTTTCATTCAGTCAGTAGCTTCAAACATTTCTGGTATATGAATAACATGATGTTTTTCAATGGCAAAAATCAATGAATATTGTAAATGCACAAACAGTAATTTCTCCGCATTGCAAGGTGCAATTCTGAAATTTTTTGCTTTTTCCTGCTCCTCTTAGCATGATAAAGAAGATTCAAAGAGAGTGAGATGCCAGCTCCTTTCATTCAGTCAGTAGCTTCAAACATTTCTGGACGTTTTTCAATGGCAAAAATCAATGAATATTGTAAATGCACAAACAGTAATTTCTCCACATTGTAAGGTGCAATTCTGAAATTTTTTGCTTTTTCCTGCTCCTCTTAGCATGATAAAGAAGATTCAAAGAGAGTGAGATGCCAGCTCTTTTCATTCAGTCGGTAGCTTCAAACATTTCTGGTATATGAATAACATGATGTTTTTCAATGGCAAAAATCAATGAATATTGTAAATGCACAAACAGTAATTTCTCCGCATTGCAAGGTGCAATTCTGAAATTTTTTGCTTTTTCCTGCTCCTCTTAGCATGATAAAGAAGATTCAAAGAGAGTGAGATGCCAGCTCCTTTCATTCAGTCAGTAGCTTCAAACATTTCTGGACGTTTTTCAATGGCAAAAATCAATGAATATTGTAAATGCACAAACAGTAATTTCTCCACATTGCAAGGTGCAATTCTGAAATTTTTTGCTTTTTCCTGCTCCTCTTAGCATGATAAAGAAGATTCAAAGAGAGTGAGATGCCAGCTCTTTTCATTCAGTCAGTAGCTTCAAACATTTCTGGTATATGAATAACATGATGTTTTTCAATGGCAAAAATCAATGAATATTGTAAATGCACAAACAGTAATTTCTCCGCATTGCAAGGTGCAATTCTGAAATTTTTTGCTTTTTCCTGCTCCTCTTAGCATGATAAAGAAGATTCAAAGAGAGTGAGATGCTAGCTCCTTTCATTCAGTCAGTAGCTTCAAACATTTCTGGACGTTTTTCAATGGCAAAAATCAATGAATATTGTAAATGCACAAACAGTAATTTCTCCACATTGCAAGGTGCAATTCTGAAAATTTTTGCTTTTTCCTGCTCCTCTTAGCATGATAAAGAAGATTCAAAGAGAGTGAGATGCCAGCTCTTTTCATTCAGTCAGTAGCTTCAAACATTTCTGGTATATGAATAACATGATGTTTTTCAATGGCAAAAATCAATGAATATTGTAAATGCACAAACAGTAATTTCTCCGCATTGCAAGGTGCAATTCTGAATTTTTTTGCTTTTTCCTGCTCCTCTTAGCATGATAAAGAAGATTCAAAGAGAGTGAGATGCCAGCTCCTTTCATTCAGTCAGTAGCTTCAAACATTTCTGGATGTTTTTCAATGGCAAAAACCAATTAAAATAGTAAATGCACAAACAGTAATTTCTCCACATTGCAAGGTGCAATTCTGAAATTTTTTGCTTTTTCCTGCTCCTCTTAGCATGATAAAGAAGATTCAAAGAGAGTGAGATGCCAGCTCTTTTCATTCAGTCAGTAGCTTCAAACATTTCTGGTATATGAATAACATGATGTTTTTCAATAGCAAAAATCAATGAATATTGTAAATGCACAAACAGTAATTTCTCCGCATTGCCAGGTGCAATTCTGAAATTTTTTGCTTTTTCCTGCTCCTCTTAGCATGATAAAGAAGATTCAAAGAGAGTGAGATGCCACCTTTTTCATTCAGTCAGTAGCTTCAAACATTTCTGGTATATGAATAACATGATGTTTTTCAATGGCAAAAATCAATGAATATTGTAAATGCACAAACAGTAATTTCTCCGCATTGCAAGGTGCAATTCTTAAATTTTTTGCTTTTTCCTGCTCCTCTTAGCATGATAAAGAAGATTGAAAGAGAGTGAGATGCCAGCTCCTTTCATTCAGTCAGTAGCTTCAAACATTTCTGGACGTTTTTCAATGGCAAAAATCAATGAAAATTGTAAATGCACAAACAGTAATTTCTCCACATTGCAAGGTGCAATTCTGAAATTTTTTGCTTTTTCCTGCTCCTCTTAGCATGATAAAGAAGATTCAAAGAGAGTGAGATGCTAGCTCCTTTCATTCAGTCAGTAGCTTCAAACATTTCTGGACGTTTTTCAATGGCAAAAATCCATGAATATTGTAAATGCACAAACAGTAATTTCTCCGCATTGCAAGGTGCAATTCTGAAATTTTTTGCTTTTTCCTGCTCCTCTTAGCATGATAAAGAAGATTCAAAGAGAGTGAGATGCTAGCTCCTTTCATTCAGTCAGTAGCTTCAAACATTTCTGGACGTTTTTCAATGGCAAAAATCAATGAATATTGTAAATGCACAAACAGTAATTTCTCCACATTGCAAGGTGCAATTCTGAATTTTTTTGCTTTTTCCTGCTCCTCTTAGCATGATAAAGAAGATTCAAAGAGAGTGAGATGCCAGCTCTTTTCATTCAGTCAGTAGCTTCAAACATTTCTGGTATATGAAAAACATGATATTTTTCAATGGCAAAAATCCATGAATATTGTAAATGCACAAACAGTAATTTCTCCGCATTGCCAGGTGCAATTCTGAAATTATTTGCTTTTTCCTGCTCCTCTTAGCATGATAAAGAAGATTCAAAGAGAGTGAGATGCCAGCTCCTTTCATTCAGTCAGTAGCTTCAAACATTTCTGGTATATGAATAACATTATGTTTTTCAATGGCAAAAATCAATGAATATTGTAAATGCACAAACAGTAATTTCTCCGCATTGCAAGGTGCAATTCTGAAATCTTTTGCTTTTTCCTGCTCCTCTTAGCATGATAAAGAAGATTCAAAGAGAGTGAGATGCCAGCTCCTTTCATTCAGTCAGTAGCTTCAAATATTTCTGGACGTTTTTCAATGGCAAAAATCAATGAATATTGTAAATGCACAAACAGTAATTTCTCCACATTGTAAGGTGCAATTCTGAAATTTTTTGCTTTTTCCTGCTCCTCTTAGCATGATAAAGAAGATTCAAAGAGAGTGAGATGCCAGCTCTTTTCATTCAGTCAGTAGCTTCAAACATTTCTGGTATATGAATAACATGATGTTTTTCAATGGCAAAAATCAATGAATATTGTAAATGCACAAACAGTAATTTCTCCGCATTGCAAGGTGCAATTCTGAAATGTTTTGCTTTTTCCTGCTCCTCTTAGCATGATAAAGAAGATTCAAAGAGAGTGAGATGCCAGCTCCTTTCATTCAGTCAGTAGCTTCAAACATTTCTGGACGTTTTTCAATGGCAAAAATCAATGAATATTGTAAATGCACAAACAGAAATTTCTCCACATTGCAAGGTGCAATTCTGAAATTTTTTGCTTTTTCCTGCTCCTCTTAGCATGATAAAGAAGATTCAAAGAGAGTGAGATGCCAGCTCTTTTCATTCAGTCAGTAGCTTCAAACATTTCTGGTATATGAATAACATGATGTTTTTCAATGGCAAAAATCAATGAATATTGTAAATGCACAAACAGTAATTTCTCCGCATTGCAAGGTGCAATTCTGAAATTTTTTGCTTTTTCCTGCTCCTCTTAGCATGATAAAGAAGATTCAAAGAGAGTGAGATGCCAGCTCCTTTCATTCAGTCAGTAGCTTCAAACATTTCTGGACGTTTTTCAATGGCAAAAATCAATGAATATTGTAAATGCACAAACAGTAATTTCTCCGCATTGCAAGGTGCAATTCTGAAATTTTTTGCTTTTTCCTGCTCCTCTTAGCATGATAAAGAAGATTCAAAGAGAGTGAGATGCCAGCTCCTTTCATTCAGTCAGTAGCTTCAAACATTTCTGGACGTTTTTCAATGGCAAAAATCAATGAATATTGTAAATGCACAAACAGTAATTTCTCCACATTGCAAGGTGCAATTCTGAAATTTTTTGCTTTTTCCTGCTCCTCTTAGCATGATAAAGAAGATTCAAAGAGAGTGAGATGCCAGCTCTTTTCATTCAGTCAGTAGCTTCAAACATTTCTGCTATATGAATAACATGATATTTTTCAATGGCAAAAATCCATGAATATTGTAAATGCACAAACAGTAATTTCTCCGCATTGCCAGGTGCAATTCTGAAATTATTTGCTTTTTCCTGCTCCTCTTAGCATGATAAAGAAGACTCAAAGAGAGTGAGATGCCAGCTCCTTTCATTCAGTCAGTAGCTTCAAACATTTCTGGTATATGAATAACATGATGTTTTTCAATGGCAAAAATCAATGAATATTGTAAATGCACAAACAGTAATTTCTCCGCATTGCAAGGTGCAATTCTGAAATTTTTTGCTTTTTCCTGCTCCTCTTAGCATGATAAAGAAGATTCAAAGAGAGTGAGATGCCAGCTCCTTTCATTCAGTCAGTAGCTTCAAACATTTCTGGACGTTTTTCAATGGCAAAAATCAATGAATATTGTAAATGCACAAACAGTAATTTCTCCACATTGCAAGGTGCAATTCTGAAATTTTTTGCTTTTTCCTGCTCCTCTTAGCATGATAAAGAAGATTCAAAGAGAGTGAGATGCCAGCTCTTTTCATTCAGTCAGTAGCTTCAAACATTTCTGGTATATGAATAACATGATGTTTTTCAATGGCAAAAATCAATGAATATTGTAAATGCACAAACAGTAATTTCTCCGCATTGCAAGGTGCAATTCTGAAATTTTTTGCTTTTTCCTGCTCCTTTTAGCATGATAAAGAAGATTCAAAGAGAGTGAGATGCCAGCTCCTTTCATTCAGTCAGTAGCTTCAAACATTTCTGGACGTTTTTCAATGGCAAAAACCAAATAAAATAGTAAATGCTCAAACAGTAATTTCTCCACATTGCAAGGTGCAATTCTGAAATTTTTTGCTTTTTCCTGCTCCTCTTAGCATGATAAAGAAGATTCAAAGAGAGTGAGATGCCAGCTCTTTTCATTCAGTCAGTAGCTTCAAACATTTCTGGTATATGAATAACATGATGTTTTTCAATAGCAAAAATCAATGAATATTGTAAATGCACAAACAGTAATTTCTCCGCATTGCCAGGTGCAATTCTGAAATTTTTTGCTTTTTCCTGCTCCTCTTAGCATGATAAAGAAGATTCAAAGAGAGTGAGATGCCAGCTCCTTTCATTCAGTCAGTAGCTTCAAACATTTCTGGACGTTTTTCAATGGCAAAAATCAATGAATATTGTAAATGCACAAACAGTAATTTCTCCACATTGCAAGGTGCAATTCTGAAATTTTTTGCTTTTTCCTGCTCCTCTTAGCATGATAAAGAAGATTCAAAGAGAGTGAGATGCCAGCTCTTTTCATTCAGTCAGTAGCTTCAAACATTTCTGGTATATGAATAACATGATGTTTTTCAATGGCAAAAATCAATGAATATTGTAAATGAACAAACAGTAATTTCTCCGCATTGCAAGGTGCAATTCTGAAATTTTTTGCTTTTTCCTGCTCCTCTTAGCATGATAAAGAAGATTCAAAGAGAGTGAGATGCCAGCTCCTTTCATTCAGTCAGTAGCTTCAAACATTTCTGGATGTTTTTCAATGGCAAAAACCAATTAAAATAGTAAATGCACAAACAGTAATTTCTCCACATTGCAAGGTGCAATTCTGAAATTTTTTGCTTTTTCCTGCTCCTCTTAGCATGATAAAGAAGATTCAAAGAGAGTGAGATGCCAGCTCTTTTCATTCAGTCAGTAGCTTCAAACATTTCTGCTATATGAATAACATGATATTTTTCAATGGCAAAAATCCATGAATATTGTAAATGCACAAACAGTAATTTCTCCGCATTGCCAGGTGCAATTCTGAAATTATTTGCTTTTTCCTGCTCCTCTTAGCATGATAAAGAAGATTCAAAGAGAGTGAGATGCCAGCTCCTTTCATTCAGTCAGTAGCTTCAAACATTTCTGGTATATGAATAACATGATGTTTTTCAATGGCAAAAATCAATGAATATTGTAAATGCACAAACAGTAATTTCTCCGCATTGCAAGGTGCAATTCTGAAATTTTTTGCTTTTTCCTGCTCCTCTTAGCATGATAAAGAAGATTCAAAGAGAGTGAGATGCCAGCTCCTTTCATTCAGTCAGTAGCTTCAAACATTTCTGGACGTTTTTCAATGGCAAAAATCAATGAATATTGTAAATGCACAAACAGTAATTTCTCCACATTGCAAGGTGCAATTCTGAAATTTTTTGCTTTTTCCTGCTCCTCTTAGCATGATAAAGAAGATTCAAAGAGAGTGAGATGCCAGCTCTTTTCATTCAGTCAGTAGCTTCAAACATTTCTGGTATATGAATAACATGATGTTTTTCAATGGCAAAAATCAATGAATATTGTAAATGCACAAACAGTAATTTCTCCGCATTGCAAGGTGCAATTCTGAAATTTTTTGCTTTTTCCTGCTCCTCTTAGCATGATAAAGAAGATTCAAAGAGAGTGAGATGCCAGCTCCTTTCATTCAGTCAGTAGCTTCAAACATTTCTGGACGTTTTTCAATGGCAAAAACCAAATAAAATAGTAAATGCACAAACAGTAATTTCTCCACATTGCAAGGTGCAATTCTGAAATTTTTTGCTTTTTCCTGCTCCTCTTAGCATGATAAAGAAGATTCAAAGAGAGTGAGATGCCAGCTCTTTTCATTCAGTCAGTAGCTTCAAACATTTCTGGTATATGAATAACATGATGTTTTTCAATGGCAAAAATCAATGAATATTGTAAATGCACAAACAGTAATTTCTCCACATTGTAAGGTGCAATTCTGAAATTTTTTGCTTTTTCCTGCTCCTCTTAGCATGATAAAGAAGAATCAAAGAGAGTGAGATGCCAGCTCTTTTCATTCAGTCAGTAGCTTCAAACATTTCTGGTATATGAATAACATGATGTTTTTCAATGGCAAAAATCAATGAATATTGTAAATGCACAAACAGTAATTTCTCCGCATTGCAAGGTGCAATTCTGAAATTTTTTGCTTTTTCCTGCTCCTCTTAGCATGATAAAGAAGATTCAAAGAGAGTGAGATGCCAGCTCCTTTCATTCAGTCAGTAGCTTCAAACATTTCTGGACGTTTTTCAATGGCAAAAATCAATGAATATTGTAAATGCACAAACAGAAATTTCTCCACATTGCAAGGTGCAATTCTGAAATTTTTTGCTTTTTCCTGCTCCTCTTAGCATGATAAAGAAGATTCAAAGAGAGTGAGATGCCAGCTCTTTTCATTCAGTCAGTAGCTTCAAACATTTCTGGTATATGAATACCATGATGTTTTTCAATAGCAAAAATCAATGAATATTGTAAATGCACAAACAGTAATTTCTCCGCATTGCCAGGTGCAATTCTGAAATTTTTTGCTTTTTCCTGCTCCTCTTAGCATGATAAAGAAGATTCAAAGAGAGTGAGATGCCACCTCTTTTCATTCAGTCAGTAGCTTCAAACATTTCTGGTATATGAATAACATGATGTTTTTCAATGGCAAAAATCAATGAATATTGTAAATGCACAAACAGTAATTTCTCCGCATTGCAAGGTGCAATTCTTAAATTTTTTGCTTTTTCCTGCTCCTCTTAGCATGATAAAGAAGATTGAAAGAGAGTGAGATGCCAGCTCCTTTCATTCAGTCAGTAGCTTCAAACATTTCTGGACGTTTTTCAATGGCAAAAATCAATGAAAATTGTAAATGCACAAACAGTAATTTCTCCACATTGCAAGGTGCAATTCTGAAATTTTTTGCTTTTTCCTGCTCCTCTTAGCATGATAAAGAAGATTCAAAGAGAGTGAGATGCTAGCTCCTTTCATTCAGTCAGTAGCTTCAAACATTTCTGGATGTTTTTCAATGGCAAAAATCCATGAATATTGTAAATGCACAAACAGTAATTTCTCCGCATTGCAAGGTGCAATTCTGAAATTTTTTGCTTTTTCCTGCTCCTCTTAGCATGATAAAGAAGATTCAAAGAGAGTGAGATGCTAGCTCCTTTCATTCAGTCAGTAGCTTCAAACATTTCTGGACGTTTTTCAATGGCAAAAATCAATGAATATTGTAAATGCACAAACAGTAATTTCTCCACATTGCAAGGTGCAATTCTGAATTTTTTTGCTTTTTCCTGCTCCTCTTAGCATGATAAAGAAGATTCAAAGAGAGTGAGATGCCAGCTCTTTTCATTCAGTCAGTAGCTTCAAACATTTCTGGTATATGAATAACATGATATTTTTCAATGGCAAAAATCCATGAATATTGTAAATGCACAAACAGTAATTTCTCCGCATTGCCAGGTGCAATTCTGAAATTATTTGCTTTTTCCTGCTCCTCTTAGCATGATAAAGAAGATTCAAAGAGAGTGAGATGCCAGCTCCTTTCATTCAGTCAGTAGCTTCAAACATTTCTGGTATATGAATAACATGATGTTTTTCAATGGCAAAAATCAATGAATATTGTAAATGCACAAACAGTAATTTCTCCGCATTGCAAGGTGCAATTCTGAAATCTTTTGCTTTTTCCTGCTCCTCTTAGCATGATAAAGAAGATTCAAAGAGAGTGAGATGCCAGCTCCTTTCATTCAGTCAGTAGCTTCAAATATTTCTGGACGTTTTTCAATGGCAAAAATCAATGAATATTGTAAATGCACAAACAGTAATTTCTCCACATTGTAAGGTGCAATTCTGAAATTATTTGCTTTTTCCTGCTCCTCTTAGCATGATAAAGAAGATTCAAAGAGAGTGAGATGCCAGCTCCTTTCATTCAGTCAGTAGCTTCAAACATTTCTGGTATATGAATAACATGATGTTTTTCAATGGCAAAAATCAATGAATATTGTAAATGCACAAACAGTAATTTCTCCGCATTGCAAGGTGCAATTCTGAAATTTTTTGCTTTTTCCTGCTCCTCTTAGCATGATAAAGAAGATTCAAAGAGAGTGAGATGCCAGCTCCTTTCATTCAGTCAGTAGCTTCAAACATTTCTGGACGTTTTTCAATGGCAAAAACCAAATAAAATAGTAAATGCACAAACAGTAATTTCTCCACATTGCAAGGTGCAATTCTGAAATTTTTTGCTTTTTCCTGCTCCACTTAGCATGATAAAGAAGATTCAAAGAGAGTGAGATGCCAGCTCTTTTCATTCAGTCAGTAGCTTCAAACATTTCTGGTATATGAATAACATGATGTTTTTCAATAGCAAAAATCAATGAATATTGTAAATGCACAAACAGTAATTTCTCCGCATTGCCAGGTGCAATTCTGAAATTTTTTGCTTTTTCCTGCTCCTCTTAGCATGATAAAGAAGATTCAAAGAGAGTGAGATGCCAGCTCCTTTCATTCAGTCAGTAGCTTCAAACATTTCTGGACGTTTTTCAATGGCAAAAATCAATGAATATTGTAAATGCACAAACAGTAATTTCTCCACATTGCAAGGTGCAATTCTGAAATTTTTTGCTTTTTCCTGCTCCTCTTAGCATGATAAAGAAGATTCAAAGAGAGTGAGATGCCAGCTCTTTTCATTCAGTCAGTAGCTTCAAACATTTCTGGTATATGAATAACATGATGTTTTTCAATGGCAAAAATCAATGAATATTGAAAATGCACAAACAGTAATTTCTCCGCATTGCAAGGCGCAATTCTGAAATTTTTTGCTTTTTCCTGCTCCTCTTAGCATGATAAAGAAGATTCAAAGAGAGTGAGATGCCAGCTCCTTTCATTCAGTCAGTAGCTTCAAACATTTCTGGTATATGAATAACATGATGTTTTTCAATGGCAAAAATCAATGAATATTGTAAATGCACAAACAGTAATTTCTCCGCATTGCAAGGTGCAATTCTGAAATTTTTTGCTTTTTCCTGCTCCTCTTAGCATGATAAAGAAGATTCAAAGAGAGTGAGATGCCAGCTCCTTTCATTCAGTCAGTAGCTTCAAACATTTCTGGACGTTTTTCAATGGCAAAAACCAAATAAAATAGTAAATGCACAAACAGTAATTTCTCCACATTGCAAGGTGCAATTCTGAAATTTTTTGCTTTTTCCTGCTCCACTTAGCATGATAAAGAAGATTCAAAGAGAGTGAGATGCCAGCTCTTTTCATTCAGTCAGTAGCTTCAAACATTTCTGGTATATGAATAACATGATGTTTTTCAATAGCAAAAATCAATGAATATTGTAAATGCACAAACAGTAATTTCTCCGCATTGCCAGGTGCAATTCTGAAATTTTTTGCTTTTTCCTGCTCCTCTTAGCATGATAAAGAAGATTCAAAGAGAGTGAGATGCCAGCTCCTTTCATTCAGTCAGTAGCTTCAAACATTTCTGGACGTTTTTCAATGGCAAAAATCAATGAATATTGTAAATGCACAAACAGTAATTTCTCCACATTGCAAGGTGCAATTCTGAAATTTTTTGCTTTTTCCTGCTCCTCTTAGCATGATAAAGAAGATTCAAAGAGAGTGAGATGCCAGCTCTTTTCATTCAGTCAGTAGCTTCAAACATTTCTGGTATATGAATAACATGATGTTTTTCAATGGCAAAAATCAATGAATATTGTAAATGCACAAACAGTAATTTCTCCGCATTGCAAGGTGCAATTCTGAAATTTTTTGCTTTTTCCTGCTCCTCTTAGCATGATAAAGAAGATTCAAAGAGAGTGAGATGCTAGCTCCTTTCATTCAGTCAGTAGCTTCAAACATTTCTGGACGTTTTTCAATGGCAAAAATCAATGAATATTGTAAATGCACAAACAGTAATTTCTCCACATTGCAAGGTGCAATTCTGAAAATTTTTGCTTTTTCCTGCTCCTCTTAGCATGATAAAGAAGATTCAAAGAGAGTGAGATGCCAGCTCTTTTCATTCAGTCAGTAGCTTCAAACATTTCTGGTATATGAATAACATGATGTTTTTCAATGGCAAAAATCAATGAATATTGTAAATGCTCAAACAGTAATTTCTCCGCATTGCAAGGTGCAATTCTGAAATTTTTTGCTTTTTCCTGCTCCTCTTAGCATGATAAAGAAGATTCAAAGAGAGTGAGATGCCAGCTCCTTTCATTCAGTCAGTAGCTTCAAACATTTCTGGATGTTTTTCAATGGCAAAAACCAATTAAAATAGTAAATGCACAAACAGTAATTTCTCCACATTGCAAGGTGCAATTCTGAAATTTTTTGCTTTTTCCTGCTCCTCTTAGCATGATAAAGAAGATTCAAAGAGAGTGAGATGCCAGCTCTTTTCATTCAGTCAGTAGCTTCAAACATTTCTGCTATATGAATAACATGATATTTTTCAATGGCAAAAATCCATGAATATTGTAAATGCACAAACAGTAATTTCTCCGCATTGCCAGGTGCAATTCTGAAATTATTTGCTTTTTCCTGCTCCTCTTAGCATGATAAAGAAGATTCAAAGAGAGTGAGATGCCAGCTCCTTTCATTCAGTCAGTAGCTTCAAACATTTCTGGTATATGAATAACATGATGTTTTTCAATGGCAAAAATCAATGAATATTGTAAATGCACAAACAGTAATTTCTCCGCATTGCAAGGTGCAATTCTGAAATTTTTTGCTTTTTCCTGCTCCTCTTAACATGATAAAGAAGATTCAAAGAGAGTGAGATGCCAGCTCCTTTCATTCAGTCAGTAGCTTCAAACATTTCTGGACGTTTTTCAATGGCAAAAATCAATGAATATTGTAAATGCACAAACAGTAATTTCTCCACATTGCAAGGTGCAATTCTGAAATTTTTTGCTTTTTCCTGCTCCTCTTAGCATGATAAAGAAGATTCAAAGAGAGTGAGATGCCAGCTCTTTTCATTCAGTCAGTAGCTTCAAACATTTCTGGTATATGAATAACATGATGTTTTTCAATGGCAAAAATCAATGAATATTGTAAATGCACAAACAGTAATTTCTCCGCATTGCAAGGTGCAATTCTGAAATTTTTTTGCTTTTTCCTGCTCCTCTTAGCATGATAAAGAAGATTCAAAGAGAGTGAGATGCCAGCTCCTTTCATTCAGTCAGTAGCTTCAAACATTTCTGGACGTTTTTCAATGGCAAAAACCAAATAAAATAGTAAATGCACAAACAGTAATTTCTCCACATTGCAAGGTGCAATTCTGAAATTTTTTGCTTTTTCCTGCTCCTCTTAGCATGATAAAGAAGATTCAAAGAGAGTGAGATGCCAGCTCTTTTCATTCAGTCAGTAGCTTCAAACATTTCTGGTATATGAATAACATGATGTTTTTCAATAGCAAAAATCAATGAATATTGTAAATGCACAAACAGTAATTTCTCCGCATTGCCAGGTGCAATTCTGAAATTTTTTGCTTTTTCCTGCTCCTCTTAGCATGATAAAGAAGATTCAAAGAGAGTGAGATGCCAGCTCCTTTCATTCAGTCAGTAGCTTCAAACATTTCTGGACGTTTTTCAATGGCAAAAATCAATGAATATTGTAAATGCACAAACATTAATTTCTCCACATTGCAAGGTGCAATTCTGAAATTTTTTGCTTTTTCCTGCTCCTCTTAGCATGATAAAGAAGATTCAAAGAGAGTGAGATGCCAGCTCTTTTCATTCAGTCAGTAGCTTCAAACATTTCTGGTATATGAATAACATGATGTTTTTCAATGGCAAAAATCAATGAATATTGTAAATGCACAAACAGTAATTTCTCCGCATTGCAAGGTGCAATTCTGAAATTTTTTGCTTTTTCCTGCTCCTCTTAGCATGATAAAGAATATTCAAAGAGAGTGAGATGCTAGCTCCTTTCATTCAGTCAGTAGCTTCAAACATTTCTGGACGTTTTTCAATGGCAAAAATCAATGAATATTGTAAATGCACAAACAGTAATTTCTCCACATTGCAAGGTGCAATTCTGAAAATTTTTGCTTTTTCCTGCTCCTCTTAGCATGATAAAGAAGATTCAAAGAGAGTGAGATGCCAGCTCTTTTCATTCAGTCAGTAGCTTCAAACATTTCTGGTATATGAATAACATGATGTTTTTCAATGGCAAAAATCAATGAATATTGTAAATGCACAAACAGTAATTTCTCCGCATTGCAAGGTGCAATTCTGAAATTTTTTGCTTTTTCCTGCTCCTCTTAGCATGATAAAGAAGATTCAAAGAGAGTGAGATGCCAGCTCCTTTCATTCAGTCAGTAGCTTCAAACATTTCTGGATGTTTTTCAATGGCAAAAACCAATTAAAATAGTAAATGCACAAACAGTAATTTCTCCACATTGCAAGGTGCAATTCTGAAATTTTTTGCTTTTTCCTGCTCCTCTTAGCATGATAAAGAAGATTCAAAGAGAGTGAGATGCCAGCTCTTTTCATTCAGTCAGTAGCTTCAAACATTTCTGGTATATGAATAACATGATGTTTTTCAATAGCAAAAATCAATGAATATTGTAAATGCACAAACAGTAATTTCTCCGCATTGCCAGGTGCAATTCTGAAATTTTTTGCTTTTTCCTGCTCCTCTTAGCATGATAAAGAAGATTCAAAGAGAGTGAGATGCCACCTCTTTTCATTCAGTCAGTAGCTTCAAACATTTCTGGTATATGAATAACATGATGTTTTTCAATGGCAAAAATCAATGAATATTGTAAATGCACAAACAGTAATTTCTCCGCATTGCAAGGTGCAATTCTTAAATTTTTTGCTTTTTCCTGCTCCTCTTAGCATGATAAAGAAGATTGAAAGAGAGTGAGATGCCAGCTCCTTTCATTCAGTCAGTAGCTTCAAACATTTCTGGACGTTTTTCAATGGCAAAAATCAATGAAAATTGTAAATGCACAAACAGTAATTTCTCCACATTGCAAGGTGCAATTCTGAAATTTTTTGCTTTTTCCTGCTCCTCTTAGCATGATAAAGAAGATTCAAAGAGAGTGAGATGCTAGCTCCTTTCATTCAGTCAGTAGCTTCAAACATTTCTGGACGTTTTTCAATGGCAAAAATCCATGAATATTGTAAATGCACAAACAGTAATTTCTCCGCATTGCAAGGTGCAATTCTGAAATTTTTTGCTTTTTCCTGCTCCTCTTAGCATGATAAAGAAGATTCAAAGAGAGTGAGATGCTAGCTCCTTTCATTCAGTCAGTAGCTTCAAACATTTCTGGACGTTTTTCAATGGCAAAAATCAATGAATATTGTAAATGCACAAACAGTAATTTCTCCACATTGCAAGGTGCAATTCTGAATTTTTTTGCTTTTTCCTGCTCCTCTTAGCATGATAAAGAAGATTCAAAGAGAGTGAGATGCCAGCTCTTTTCATTCAGTCAGTAGCTTCAAACATTTCTGGTATATGAATAACATGATATTTTTCAATGGCAAAAATCCATGAATATTGTAAATGCACAAACAGTAATTTCTCCGCAATGCCAGGTGCAATTCTGAAATTATTTGCTTTTTCCTGCTCCTCTTAGCATGATAAAGAAGATTCAAAGAGAGTGAGATGCCAGCTCCTTTCATTCAGTCAGTAGCTTCAAACATTTCTGGTATATGAATAACATGATGTTTTTCAATGGCAAAAATCAATGAATATTGTAAATGCACAAACAGTAATTTCTCCGCATTGCAAGGTGCAATTCTGAAATCTTTTGCTTTTTCCTGCTCCTCTTAGCATGATAAAGAAGATTCAAAGAGAGTGAGATGCCAGCTCCTTTCATTCAGTCAGTAGCTTCAAATATTTCTGGACGTTTTTCAATGGCAAAAATCAATGAATATTGTAAATGCACAAACAGTAATTTCTCCACATTGTAAGGTGCAATTCTGAAATTTTTTGCTTTTCCTGCTACTCTTAGCATGATAAAGAAGATTCAAAGAGAGTGAGATGCCAGCTCTTTTCATTCAGTCAGTAGCTTCAAACATTTCTGGTATATGAATAACATGATGTTTTTCAATGGCAAAAATCAATGAATATTGTAAATGCACAAACAGTAATTTCTCCGCATTGCAAGGTGCAATTCTGAAATTTTTTGCTTTTTCCTGCTCCTCTTAGCATGATAAAGAAGATTCAAAGAGAGTGAGATGCCAGCTCCTTTCATTCAGTCAGTAGCTTCAAACATTTCTGGACGTTTTTCAATGGCAAAAATCAATGAATATTGTAAATGCACAAACAGAAATTTCTCCACATTGCAAGGTGCAATTCTGAAATTTTTTGCTTTTTCCTGCTCCTCTTAGCATGATAAAGAAGATTCAAAGAGAGTGAGATGCCAGCTCTTTTCATTCAGTCAGTAGCTTCAAACATTTCTGGTATATGAATAACATGATGTTTTTCAATGGCAAAAATCAATGAATATTGTAAATGCACAAACAGTAATTTCTCCGCATTGCAAGGTGCAATTCTGAAATTTTTTGCTTTTTCCTGCTCCTCTTAGCATGATAAAGAAGATTCAAAGAGAGTGAGATGCCAGCTCCTTTCATTCAGTCAGTAGCTTCAAACATTTCTGGACGTTTTTCAATGGCAAAAATCAATGAAAATTGTAAATGCACAAACAGTAATTTCTCCACATTGCAAGGTGCAATTCTGAAATTTTTTGCTTTTTCCTGCTCCTCTTAGCATGATAAAGAAGATTCAAAGAGAGTGAGATGCCAGCTCTTTTCATTCAGTCAGTAGCTTCAAACATTTCTGCTATATGAATAACATGATATTTTTCAATGGCAAAAATCCATGAATATTGTAAATGCACAAACAGTAATTTCTCCGCATTGCCAGGTGCAATTCTGAAATTATTTGCTTTTTCCTGCTCCTCTTAGCATGATAAAGAAGATTCAAAGAGAGTGAGATGCCAGCTCCTTTCATTCAGTCAGTAGCTTCAAACATTTCTGGTATATGAATAACATGATGTTTTTCAATGGCAAAAATCAATGAATATTGTAAATGCACAAACAGTAATTTCTCCGCATTGCAAGGTGCAATTCTGAAATTTTTTGCTTTTTCCTGCTCCTCTTAGCATGATAAAGAAGATTCAAAGAGAGTGAGATGCCAGCTCCTTTCATTCAGTCAGTAGCTTCAAACATTTCTGGACGTTTCTCAATGGCAAAAATCAATGAATATTGTAAATGCACAAACAGTAATTTCTCCACATTGTAAGGTGCAATTCTGAAATTTTTTGCTTTTTCCTGCTCCTCTTAGCATGATAAAGAAGATTCAAAGAGAGTGAGATGCCAGCTCTTTTCATTCAGTCAGTAGCTTCAAACATTTCTGGTATATGAATAACATGATGTTTTTCAATGGCAAAAATCAATGAATATTGTAAATGCACAAACAGTAATTTCTCCGCATTGCAAGGTGCAATTCTGAAATTTTTTGCTTTTTCCTGCTCCTCTTAGCATGATAAAGAAGATTCAAAGAGAGTGAGATGCCAGCTCCTTTCATTCAGTCAGTAGCTTCAAACATTTCTGGACGTTTTTCAATGGCAAAAATCAATGAATATTGTAAATGCACAAACAGTAATTTCTCCACATTGCAAGGTGCAATTCTGAAATTTTTTGCTTTTTCCTGCTCCTCTTAGCATGATAAAGAAGATTCAAAGAGAGTGAGATGCCAGCTCTTTTCATTCAGTCAGTAGCTTCAAACATTTCTGGTATATGAATAACATGATGTTTTTCAATGGCAAAAATCAATGAATATTGTAAATGCACAAACAGTAATTTCTCCGCATTGCAAGGTGCAATTCTGAAATTTTTTGCTTTTTCCTGCTCCTCTTAGCATGATAAAGAAGATTCAAAGAGAGTGAGATGCCAGCTCCTTTCATTCAGTCAGTAGCTTCAAACATTTCTGGACGTTTTTCAATGGCAAAAACCAAATAAAATAGTAAATGCACAAACAGTAATTTCTCCACATTGCAAGGTGCAATTCTGAAATTTTTTGCTTTTTCCTGCTCCTCTTAGCATGATAAAGAAGATTCAAAGAGAGTGAGATGCCAGCTCTTTTCATTCAGTCAGTAGCTTCAAACATTTCTGGTATATGAATACCATGATGTTTTTCAATAGCAAAAATCAATGAATATTGTAAATGCACAAACAGTAATTTCTCCGCATTGCCAGGTGCAATTCTGAAATTTTTTGCTTTTTCCTGCTCCTCTTAGCATGATAAAGAAGATTCAAAGAGAGTGAGATGCCAGCTCCTTTCATTCAGTCAGTAGCTTCAAACATTTCTGGATGTTTTTCAATGGCAAAAACCAATTAAAATAGTAAATGCACAAACAGTAATTTCTCCACATTGCAAGGTGCAATTCTGAAATTTTTTGCTTTTTCCTGCTCCTCTTAGCATGATAAAGAAGATTCAAAGAGAGTGAGATGCCAGCTCTTTTCATTCAGTCAGTAGCTTCAAACATTTCTGGTATATGAATAACATGATGTTTTTCAATAGCAAAAATCAATGAATATTGTAAATGCACAAACAGTAATTTCTCCGCATTGCCAGGTGCAATTCTGAAATTTTTTGCTTTTTCCTGCTCCTCTTAGCATGATAAAGAAGATTCAAAGAGAGTGAGATGCCAGCTCTTTTCATTCAGTCAGTAGCTTCAAACATTTCTGGTATATGAATAACATGATGTTTTTCAATGGCAAAAATCAATGAATATTGTAAATGCACAAACAGTAATTTCTCCGCATTGCAAGGTGCAATTCTGAAATTTTTTGCTTTTTCCTGCTCCTCTTAGCATGATAAAGAAGATTCAAAGAGAGTGAGATGCTAGCTCCTTTCATTCAGTCAGTAGCTTCAAACATTTCTGGACGTTTTTCAATGGCAAAAATCAATGAATATTGTAAATGCACAAACAGAAATTTCTCCACATTGCAAGGTGCAATTCTGAAATTTTTTGCTTTTTCCTGCTCCTCTTAGCATGATAAAGAAGATTCAAAGAGAGTGAGATGCCACCTCTTTTCATTCAGTCAGTAGCTTCAAACATTTCTGGTATATGAATAACATGATGTTTTTCAATGGCAAAAATCAATGAATATTGTAAATGCACAAACAGTAATTTCTCCGCATTGCAAGGTGCAATTCTTAAATTTTTTGCTTTTTCCTGCTCCTCTTAGCATGATAAAGAAGATTGAAAGAGAGTGAGATGCCAGCTCCTTTCATTCAGTCAGTAGCTTCAAACATTTCTGGACGTTTTTCAATGGCAAAAATCAATGAAAATTGTAAATGCACAAACAGTAATTTCTCCACATTGCAATGTGCAATTTTGAAATTTTTTGCTTTTTCCTGCTCCTCTTAGCATGATAAAGAATATTCAAAGAGAGTGAGATGCTAGCTCCTTTCATTCAGTCAGTAGCTTCAAACATTTCTGGACGTTTTTCAATGGCAAAAATCCATGAATATTGTAAATGCACAAACAGTAATTTCTCCTCATTGCAAGGTGCAATTCTGAAATTTTTTGCTTTTTCCTGCTCCTCTTAGCATGATAAAGAAGATTCAAAGAGAGTGAGATGCTAGCTCCTTTCATTCAGTCAGTAGTTTCAAACATTTCTGGACGTTTTTCAATGGCAAAAATCGATGAATATTGTAAATGCACAAACAGTAATTTCTCCACATTGCAAGGTGCAATTCTGAAATTTTTTGCTTTTTCCTGCTCCTCTTAGCATGATAAAGAAGATTCAAAGAGAGTGAGATGCCAGCTCTTTTCATTCAGTCAGTAGCTTCAAACATTTCTGGTATATGAATAACATGATATTTTTCAATGGCAAAAATCAATGAATATTGTAAATGCACAAACAGTAATTTCTCCGCATTGCAAGGTGCAATTCTGAATTTTTTTGCTTTTTCCTGCTCCTCTTAGCATGATAAAGAAGATTCAAAGAGAGTGAGATGCCAGCTCTTTCATTCAGTCAGTAGCTTCAAACATTTCTGGACGTTTTTCAATGGCAAAAACCAATTAAAATTGTAAATGCACAAACAGTAATTTCTCCACATTGCAAGGTGCAATTCTGAAATTTTTTGCTTTTTCCTTCTCCTCTTAGCATGATAAAGAAGATTCAAAGGGAGTGAGATGCCAGCTCTTTTCATTCAGTCAGTAGCTTCAAACATTTCTGGTATACGAATAACATGATGTTTTTCAATAGCAAAAATCAATGAATATTGTAAATGCACAAACAGTAATTTCTCCGCATTGCCAGGTGCAATTCTGAAATTTTTTGCTTTTTCCTGCTCCTCTTAGCATGATAAAGAAGATTCAAAGAGAGTGAGATGCCAGCTCCTTTCATTCAGTCAGTAGCTTCAAACATTTCTGGTATATGAATAACATGATGTTTTTCAATGGCAAAAATCAATGAATATTGTAAAAGCACAAACAGTAATTTCTCCGCATTGCAAGGTGCAATTCTGAAATTTTTTGCTTTTTCCTGCTCCTCTTAGCATGATAAAGAAGATTCAAAGAGAGTGAGATGCCAGCTCCTTTCATTCAGTCAGTAGCTTCAAACATTTCTGGACGTTTTTCAATGGCAAAAATCAATGAATATTGTAAATGCACAAACAGTAATTTCTCCACATTGCAAGGTGCAATTCTGAAATTTTTTGCTTTTTCCTGCTCCTCTTAGCATGATAAAGAAGATTCAAAGAGAGTGAGATGCCAGCTCCTTTCATTCAGTCAGTAGCTTCAAACATTTCTGGACGTTTTTCAATGGCAAAAATCAATGAATATTGTAAATGCACAAACAGAAATTTCTCCACATTGCAAGGTGCAATTCTGAAATTTTTTGCTTTTTCCTGCTCCTCTTAGCATGATAAAGAAGATTCAAAGAGCGTGAGATGCCAGCTCTTTTCATTCAGTCAGTAGCTTCAAACATTTCTGGTATATGAATAACATGATGTTTTTCAATGGCAAAAATCAATGAATATTGTAAATGCACAAACAGTAATTTCTCCGCATTGCAAGGTGCAATTCTTAAATTTTTTGCTTTTTCCTGCTCCTCTTAGCATGGTAAAGAAGATTCAAAGAGAGTGAGATGCCAGCTCCTTTCATTCAGTCAGTAGCTTCAAACATTTCTGGACGTTTTTCAATGGCAAAAATCAATGAAAATTGTAAATGCACAAACAGTAATTTCTCCACATTGCAAGGTGCAATTCTGAAATTTTTTGCTTTTTCCTGCTCCTCTTAGCATGATAAAGAAGATTCAAAGAGAGTGAGATGCCAGATCTTTCCATTCAGTCAGTAGCTTCAAACATTTCTGGTATATGAATAACATGATGTTTTTCAATGGCAAAAATCCATGAATATTGTAAATGCACAAACAGTAATTTCTCCGCATTGCCAGGTGCAATTCTGAAATTATTTGCTTTTTCCTGCTCCTCTTAGCATGATAAAGAAGATTCAAAGAGAGTGAGATGCCAGCTCCTTTCATTCAGTCAGTAGCTTCAAACATTTCTGGTATATGAATAACATGATGTTTTTCAATGGCAAAAATCAATGAATATTGTAAATGCACAAACAGTAATTTATCCGCATTGCAAGGTGCA
This sequence comes from Phyllobates terribilis, assembly GCF_046119375.1. Lineage (NCBI taxonomy): Eukaryota > Metazoa > Chordata > Amphibia > Anura > Dendrobatidae > Phyllobates > Phyllobates terribilis. Next base: position 1,493,365 of record NW_027363092.1, read on the forward strand.
ATTCTGAAATGTTTTGCTTTTTCCTGCTCCTCTTAGCATGATAAAGAAGATTCAAAGAGAGTGAGATGCCAGCTCCTTTCATTCAGTCAGTAGCTTCAAACATTTCTGGACGTTTTTCAATGGCAAAAATCAATGAAAATTGTAAATGCACAAACAGTAATATCTCCACATTGCAAGGTGCAATTCTGAAATTTTTTGCTTTTTCCTGCTCCTCTTAGCATGATAAAGAAGATTCAAAGAGAGTCAGATGCCAGCTCTTTTCATTCAGTCAGTAGCTTCAAACATTTCTGGTATATGAATAACATGATGTTTTTCAATGGCAAAAATCCATGAATATTGTAAATGCACAAACAGTAATTTCTCCGCATTGCCAGGTGCAATTCTGAAATTATTTGCTTTTTCCTGCTCCTCTTAGCATGATAAAGAAGATTCAAAGAGAATGAGATGCCAGCTCCTTTCATTCAGTCAGTAGCTTCAAACATTTCTGCTATATGAATAACATGATGTTTTTCAATGGCAAAAATCAATGAATATTGTAAATGTACAAACAGTAATTTCTCCGCATTGCAAGGTGCAATTCTGAAATTTTTTGCTTTTTCCTGCTCCTCTTAGCATGATAAAGAAGATTCAAAGAGAGTGAGATGCCAGCTCCTTTCATTCAGTCAGTAGCTTCAAACATTTCTGGACGTTTTTCAATGGCAAAAATCAATGAATATTGTAAATGCACAAACATTAATTTCTCCACATTGCAAGGTGCAATTCTGAAATTTTTTGCTTTTTCCTGCTCCTCTTAGCATGATAAAGAAGATTCAAAGAGAGTGAGATGCCAGCTCTTTTCATTCAGTCAGTAGCTTCAAACATTTCTGGAATATGAATAACATGATGTTTTTCAATGGCAAAAATCAATGAATATTGTAAATGCACAAACAGTAATTTCTCCGCATTGCAAGGTGCAATTCTGAAATTTTTTGCTTTTTCCTGCTCCTCTTAGCATGATAAAGAAGATTCAAAGAGAGTGAGATGCCAGCTCCTTTCATTCAGTCAGTAGCTTCAAACATTTCTGGACATTTTTCAATGGCAAAAATCAATGAAAATTGTAAATGCACAAACAGTAATTTCTCCACATTGCAAGGTGCAATTCTGAATTTTTTTGCTTTTTCCTGCTCCTCTTAGCATGATAAAGAAGATTCAAAGAGCGTGAGATGCCAGCTCTTTTCATTCAGTCAGTAGCTTCAAACATTTCTGGTATATGAATAACATGATATTTTTCAATGGCAAAAATCCATGAATATTGTAAATGCACAAACAGTAATTTCTCCGCATTGCCAGGTGCAATTATGAAATTATTTGCTTTTTCCTGCTCCTCTTAGCATGATAAAGAAGATTCAAAGAGAGTGAGATGCCAGCTCCTTTCATTCAGTCAGTAGCTTCAAACATTTCTGGTATATGAATAACATGATGTTTTTCAATGGCAAAAATCAATGAATATTGTAAATGCACAAACAGTAATTTCTCCGCATTGCAAGGTGCAATTCTGAAATCTTTTGCTTTTTCCTGCTCCTCTTAGCATGATAAAGAAGATTCAAAGAGAGTGAGATGCCAGCTCTTTTCATTCAGTCAGTAGCTTCAAACATTTCTGGACGTTTTTCAATGGCAAAAATCAATGAATATTGTAAATGCACAAACAGTAATTTCTCCGCATTGCAAGGTGCAATTCTGAAATTTTTTGCTTTTTCCTGCTCCTATTAGCATGATAAAGAAGATTCAAAGAGAGTGAGATGCCAGCTCCTTTCATTCAGTCAGTAGCTTCAAACATTTCTGGACGTTTTTCAATGGCAAAAATCAATGAAAATTTTAAATGCACAAACAGTAATTTCTCCACATTGCAAGGTGCAATTCTGAAATTTTTTGCTTTTTCCTGCTCCTCTTAGCATGATAAAGAAGATTCAAAGAGAGTGAGATGCCAGCTCTTTTCATTCAGTCAGTAGCTTCAAACATTTCTGGTATATGAATAACATGATGTTTTTCAATGGCAAAAATCAATGAATATTGTAAACGCACAAACAGTAATTTCTCCGCATTGCCAGATGCAATTCTGAAATTTTTTGCTTTTTCCTGCTCCTCTTAGCATGATAAAGAAGACTCAAAGAGAGTGAGTTGCCAGCTCCTTTCATTCAGTCAGTAGCTTCAAACATTTCTGGTATATGAATAACATGATGTTTTTCAAAGGCAAAAATCAATGAATATTGTAAATGCACAAACAGTAATTTCTCCGCATTGCAAGGTGCAATTCTGAAATTTTTTGCTTTTTCCTGCTCCTCTTAGCATGATAAAGAAGATTCAAAGAGAGTGAGATGCCAGCTCCTTTCATTCAGTCAGTAGCTTCAAACATTTCTGGACGTTTTTCAATGGCAAAAATCAATGAATATTGTAAATGCACAAACAGTAATTTCTCCACATTGTAAGGAGCAATTCTGAAATTTTTTGCTTTTTCCTGCTCCTCTTAGCATGATAAAGAAGATTCAAAGAGAGTGAGATGCCAGCTCTTTTCATTCAGTCAGTAGCTTCAAACATTTCTGGTATATGAATAACATGATGTTTTTCAATGGCAAAAATCAATGAATATTGTAAATGCACAAACAGTAATTTCTCCGCATTGCAAGGTGCAATTCTGAAATTTTTTGCTTTTTCCTGCTCCTCTTAGCATGATAAAGAAGATTCAAAGAGAGTGAGATGCCAGCTCCTTTCATTCAGTCAGTAGCTTCAAACATTTCTGGACGTTTTTCATTGGCAAAAATCAATGAATATTGTAAATGCACAAACAGTAATTTCTCCGCATTGCAAGGTGCAATTCTGAAATTTTTTGCTTTTTCCTGCTCCTCTTAGCATGATAAAGAAGATTCAAAGAGAGTGAGATGCCAGCTCCTTTCATTCAGTCAGTAGCTTCAAACATTTCTGGACATTTTTCAATGGCAAAAATCAATGAAAATTGTAAATGCACAAACAGTAATTTCTCCACATTGCAAGGTGCAATTCTGAATTTTTTTGCTTTTTCCTGCTCCTCTTAGCATGATAAAGAAGATTCAAAGAGCGTGAGATGCCAGCTCTTTTCATTCAGTCAGTAGCTTCAAACATTTCTGGTATATGAATAACATGATATTTTTCAATGGCAAAAATCCATGAATATTGTAAATGCACAAACAGTAATTTCTCCGCATTGCCAGGTGCAATTATGAAATTATTTGCTTTTTCCTGCTCCTCTTAGCATGATAAAGAAGATTCAAAGAGAGTGAGATGCCAGCTCCTTTCATTCAGTCAGTAGCTTCAAACATTTCTGGTATATGAATAACATGATGTTTTTCAATGGCAAAAATCAATGAATATTGTAAATGCACAAACAGTAATTTCTCCGCATTGCAAGGTGCAATTCTGAAATCTTTTGCTTTTTCCTGCTCCTCTTAGCATGATAAAGAAGATTCAAAGAGAGTGAGATGCCAGCTCTTTTCATTCAGTCAGTAGCTTCAAACATTTCTGGACGTTTTTCAATGGCAAAAATCAATGAATATTGTAAATGCACAAACAGTAATTTCTCCACATTGCAAGGTGCAATTCTGAAATTTTTTGCTTTTTCCTGCTCCTCTTAGCATGATAAAGAAGATTCAAAGAGAGTGAGATGCCAGCTCTTTTCATTCAGTCAGTAGCTTCAAACATTTCTGGTATATGAATAACATGATGTTTTTCAATGGCAAAAATCAATGAATATTGTAAATGCACAAACAGTAATTTCTCCGCATTGCAAGGTGCAATTCTGAAATTTTTTGCTTTTTCCTGCTCCTCTTAGCATGATAAAGAAGATTCAAAGAGAGTGAGATGCCAGCTCCTTTCATTCAGTCAGTAGCTTCAAACATTTCTGGATGTTTTTCAATGGCAAAAATCAATGAATATTGTAAATGCACAAACAGAAATTTCTCCACATTGCAACGTGCAATTCTGAAATTTTTTGCTTTTTCCTGCTCCTCTTAGCATGATAAAGAAGATTCAAAGAGAGTGAGATGCCAGCTCTTTTCATTCAGTCAGTAGCTTCAAACATTTCTGGTATATGAATAACATGATGTTTTTCAATGGCAAAAATCAATGAATATTGTAAATGCACAAACAGTAATTTCTCCGCATTGCAAGGTGCAATTCTGAAATTTTTTGCTTTTTCCTGCTCCTCTTAGCATGATAAAGAAGATTCAAAGAGAGTGAGATGCCAGCTCCTTTCATTCAGTCAGTAGCTTCAAACATTTCTGGACGTTTTTCAATGGCAAAAATCAATGAAAATTGTAAATGCACAAACAGTAATTTCTCCACATTGCAAGGTGCAATTCTGAAATTTTTTGCTTTTTCCTGCTCCTCTTAGCATGATAAAGAAGATTCAAAGAGAGTGAGATGCCAGCTCTTTTCATTCAGTCAGTAGCTTCAAACATTTCTGCTATATGAATAACATGATATTTTTCAATGGCAAAAATCCATGAATATTGTAAATGCACAAACAGTAATTTCTCCGCATTGCCAGGTGCAATTCTGAAATTATTTGCTTTTTCCTGCTCCTCTTAGCATGATAAAGAAGATTCAAAGAGAGTGAGATGCCAGCTCCTTTCATTCAGTCAGTAGCTTCAAACATTTCTGGTATATGAATAACATGATGTTTTTCAATGGCAAAAATCAATGAATATTGTAAATGCACAAACAGTAATTTCTCCACATTGTAAGGTGCAATTCTGAAATTTTTTGCTTTTTCCTGCTCCTCTTAGCATGATAAAGAAGATTCAAAGAGAGTGAGATGCCAGCTCTTTTCATTCAGTCGGTAGCTTCAAACATTTCTGGTATATGAATAACATGATGTTTTTCAATGGCAAAAATCAATGAATATTGTAAATGCACAAACAGTAATTTCTCCGCATTGCAAGGTGCAATTCTGAAATTTTTTGCTTTTTCCTGCTCCTCTTAGCATGATAAAGAAGATTCAAAGAGAGTGAGATGCCAGCTCCTTTCATTCAATCAGTAGCTTCAAACATTTCTGGACGTTTTTCAATGGCAAAAATCAGTGAATATTGTAAATGCACAAACAGTAATTTCTCCACATTGCAAGGTGCAATTCTGAAATTTTTTGCTTTTTCCTGCTCCTCTTAGCATGATAAAGAAGATTCAAAGAGAGTGAGATGCCAGCTCTTTTCATTCAGTCAGTAGCTTCAAACATTTCTGGTATATGAATAACATGATGTTTTTCAATGGCAAAAATCAATGAATATTGTAAATGCACAAACAGTAATTTCTCCGCATTGCAAGGTGCAATTCTGAAATTTTTTGCTTTTTCCTGCTCCTCTTAGCATGATAAAGAAGATTCAAAGAGCGTGAGATGCCAGCTCTTTTCATTCAGTCAGTAGCTTCAAACATTTCTGGTATATGAATAACATGATGTTCTTCAATGGCAAAAATCAATGAATATTGTAAATGCACAAATAGTAATTTCTCCGCATTGCAAGGTGCAATTCTTAAATTTTTTGCTTTTTCCTGCTCCTCTTAGCATGATAAAGAAGATTCAAAGAGAGTGAGATGCCAGCTCCTTTCATTCAGTCAGTAGCTTCAAACATTTCTGGACGTTTTTCAATGGCAAAAATCAATGAAAATTGTAAATGCACAAACAGTAATTTCTCCACATTGCAAGGTGCAATTCTGAAATTTTTTGCTTTTTCCTGCTCCTCTTAGCATGATAAAGAAGATTCAAAGAGAGTGAGATGCCAGCTCTTTCCATTCAGTCAGTAGCTTCAAACATTTCTGGTATATGAATAACATGATGTTTTTCAATGGCAAAAATCCATGAATATTGTAAATGCACAAACAGTAATTTCTCCGCATTGCCAGGTGCAATTCTGAAATTATTTGCTTTTTCCTGCTCCTCTTAGCATGATAAAGAAGATTCAAAGAGAGTGAGATGCCAGCTCCTTTCATTCAGTCAGTAGCTTCAAACATTTCTGGTATATGAATAACATGATGTTTTTCAATGGCAAAAATCAATGAATATTGTAAATGCACAAACAGTAATTTATCCGCATTGCAAGGTGCAATTCTGAAATGTTTTGCTTTTTCCTGCTCCTCTTAGCATGATAAAGAAGATTCAAAGAGAGTGAGATGCCAGCTCCTTTCATTCAGTCAGTAGCTTCAAACATTTCTGGACGTTTTTCAATGGCAAAAATCAATGAAAATTGTAAATGCACAAACAGTAATATCTCCACATTGCAAGGTGCAATTCTGAAATTTTTTGCTTTTTCCTGCTCCTCTTAGCATGATAAAGAAGATTCAAAGAGAGTCAGATGCCAGCTCTTTTCATTCAGTCAGTAGCTTCAAACATTTCTGGTATATGAATAACATGATGTTTTTCAATGGCAAAAATCAATGAATATTGTAAATGCACAAACAGTAATTTCTCCGCATTGCAAGGTGCAATTCTGAAATTTTTTACTTTTTCCTGCTCCTCTTAGCATGATAAAGAAGTTTCAAAGAGCGAGAGATGCCAGCTCTTTTCATTCAGTCAGTAGCTTCAAACATTTCTGGTATATGAATAACATGATGTTTTTCAATGGCAAAAATCAATGAATATTGTAAATGCACAAACAGTAATTTCTCCGCATTGCAAGGTGCAATTCTTAAATTTTTTGCTTTTTCCTGCTCCTCTTAGCATGATAAAGAAGATTCAAAGAGAGTGAGATGCCAGCTCCTTTCATTCAGTCAGTAGCTTCAAACATTTCTGGACATTTTTCAATGGCAAAAATCAATGAAAATTGTAAATGCACAAACAGTAATTTCTCCACATTGCAAGGTGCAATTCTGAAATTTTTTGCTTTTTCCTGCTCCTCTTAGCATGATAAAGAAGATTCAAAGAGAGTGAGATGCCAGCTCTTTCCATTCAGTCAGTAGCTTCAAACATTTCTGGTATATGAATAACATGATGTTTTTCAATGGCAAAAATCCATGAATATTGTAAATGCACAAACAGTAATTTCTCCGCATTGCCAGGTGCAATTCTGAAATTTTTTGCTTTTTCCTGCTCCTCTTAGCATGATAAAGAAGATTCAAAGAGAGTGAGATGCCAGCTCTTTTCATTCAGTCAGTAGCTTCAAACATTTCTGGTATATGAATAACATGATGTTTTTCAATGGCAAAAATCCATGAATATTGTAAATGCACAAACAGTAATTTCTCCGCATTGCCAGGTGCAATTCTGAAATTATTTGCTTTTTCCTGCTCCTCTTAGCATGATAAAGAAGATTCAAAGAGAGTGAGATGCCAGCTCCTTTCATTCAGTCAGTAGCTTCAAACATTTCTGGTATATGAATAACATGATGTTTTTCAATGGCAAAAATCAATGAATATTGTAAATGCACAAACAGTAATTTATCCGCATTGCAAGGTGCAATTCTGAAATGTTTTGCTTTTTCCTGCTCCTCTTAGCATGATAAAGAAGATTCAAAGAGAGTGAGATGCCAGCTCCTTTCATTCAGTCAGTAGCTTCAAACATTTCTGGACGTTTTTCAATGGCAAAAATCAATGAAAATTGTAAATGCACAAACAGTAATATCTCCACATTGCAAGGTGCAATTCTGAAATTTTTTGCTTTTTCCTGCTCCTCTTAGCATGATAAAGAAGAGTCAAAGAGAGTCAGATGCCAGCTCTTTTCATTCAGTCAGTAGCTTCAAACATTTCTGGTATATGAATAACATGATGTTTTTCAATGGCAAAAATCCATTAATATTGTAAATGCACAAACAGTAATTTCTCCGCATTGCCAGGTGCAATTCTGAAATTATTTGCTTTTTCCTGCTCCTCTTAGCATGATAAAGAAGATTCAAAGAGAATGAGATGCCAGCTCCTTTCATTCAGTCAGTAGCTTCAAACATTTCTGCTATATGAATAACATGATGTTTTTCAATGGCAAAAATCAATGAATATTGTAAATGCACAAACAGTAATTTCTCCGCATTGCAAGGTGCAATTCTGAAATTTTTTGCTTTTTCCTGCTCCTCTTAGCATGATAAAGAAGATTCAAAGAGAGTGAGATGCCAGCTCCTTTCATTCAGTCAGTAGCTTCAAACATTTCTGGACGTTTTTCAATGGCAAAAATCAATGAATATTGTAAATGCACAAACATTAATTTCTCCACATTGCAAGGTGCAATTCTGAAATTTTTTGCTTTTTCCTGCTCCTCTTAGCATGATAAAGAAGATTCAAAGAGAGTGAGATGCCAGCTCTTTTCATTCAGTCAGTAGCTTCAAACATTTCTGGAATATGAATAACATGATGTTTTTCAATGGCAAAAATCAATGAATATTGTAAATGCACAAACAGTAATTTCTCCGCATTGCAAGGTGCAATTCTGAAATTTTTTGCTTTTTCCTGCTCCTATTAGCATGATAAAGAAGATTCAAAGAGAGTGAGATGCCAGCTCCTTTCATTCAGTCAGTAGCTTCAAACATTTCTGGACGTTTTTCAATGGCAAAAATCAATGAAAATTTTAAATGCACAAACAGTAATTTCTCCACATTGCAAGGTGCAATTCTGAAATTTTTTGCTTTTTCTGCTCCTCTTAGCATGATAAAGAAGATTCAAAGAGAGTGAGATGCCAGCTCTTTTCATTCAGTCAGTAGCTTCAAACATTTCTGGTATATGAATAACATGATGTTTTTCAATGGCAAAAATCAATGAATATTGTAAACGCACAAACAGTAATTTCTCCGCATTGCCAGATGCAATTCTGAAATTTTTTGCTTTTTCCTGCTCCTCTTAGCATGATAAAGAAGATTCAAAGAGAGTGAGTTGCCAGCTCCTTTCATTCAGTCAGTAGCTTCAAACATTTCTGGTATATGAATAACATGATGTTTTTCAAAGGCAAAAATCAATGAATATTGTAAATGCACAAACAGTAATTTCTCCGCATTGCAAGGTGCAATTCTGAAATTTTTTGCTTTTTCCTGCTCCTCTTAGCATGATAAAGAAGATTCAAAGAGAGTGAGATGCCAGCTCCTTTCATTCAGTCAGTAGCTTCAAACATTTCTGGACGTTTTTCAATGGCAAAAATCAATGAATATTGTAAATGCACAAACAGTAATTTCTCCACATTGTAAGGAGCAATTCTGAAATTTTTTGCTTTTTCCTGCTCCTCTTAGCATGATAAAGAAGATTCAAAGAGAGTGAGATGCCAGCTCTTTTCATTCAGTCAGTAGCTTCAAACATTTCTGGTATATGAATAACATGATGTTTTTCAATGGCAAAAATCAATGAATATTGTAAATGCACAAACAGTAATTTCTCCGCATTGCAAGGTGCAATTCTGAAATTTTTTGCTTTTTCCTGCTCCTCTTAGCATGATAAAGAAGATTCAAAGAGAGTGAGATGCCAGCTCCTTTCATTCAGTCAGTAGCTTCAAACATTTCTGGACGTTTTTCATTGGCAAAAATCAATGAATATTGTAAATGCACAAACAGTAATTTCTCCGCATTGCAAGGTGCAATTCTGAAATTTTTTGCTTTTTCCTGCTCCTCTTAGCATGATAAAGAAGATTCAAAGAGAGTGAGATGCCAGCTCCTTTCATTCAGTCAGTAGCTTCAAACATTTCTGGACATTTTTCAATGGCAAAAATCAATGAAAATTGTAAATGCACAAACAGTAATTTCTCCACATTGCAAGGTGCAATTCTGAATTTTTTTGCTTTTTCCTGCTCCTCTTAGCATGATAAAGAAGATTCAAAGAGCGTGAGATGCCAGCTCTTTTCATTCAGTCAGTAGCTTCAAACATTTCTGGTATATGAATAACATGATATTTTTCAATGGCAAAAATCCATGAATATTGTAAATGCACAAACAGTAATTTCTCCGCATTGCCAGGTGCAATTATGAAATTATTTGCTTTTTCCTGCTCCTCTTAGCATGATAAAGAAGATTCAAAGAGAGTGAGATGCCAGCTCCTTTCATTCAGTCAGTAGCTTCAAACATTTCTGGTATATGAATAACATGATGTTTTTCAATGGCAAAAATCAATGAATATTGTAAATGCACAAACAGTAATTTCTCCGCATTGCAAGGTGCAATTCTGAAATCTTTTGCTTTTTCCTGCTCCTCTTAGCATGATAAAGAAGATTCAAAGAGAGTGAGATGCCAGCTCTTTTCATTCAGTCAGTAGCTTCAAACATTTCTGGACGTTTTTCAATGGCAAAAATCAATGAATATTGTAAATGCACAAACAGTAATTTCTCCACATTGCAAGGTGCAATTCTGAAATTTTTTGCTTTTTCCTGCTCCTCTTAGCATGATAAAGAAGATTCAAAGAGAGTGAGATGCCAGCTCTTTTCATTCAGTCAGTAGCTTCAAACATTTCTGGTATATGAATAACATGATGTTTTTCAATGGCAAAAATCAATGAATATTGTAAATGCACAAACAGTAATTTCTCCGCATTGCAAGGTGCAATTCTGAAATTTTTTGCTTTTTCCTGCTCCTCTTAGCATGATAAAGAAGATTCAAAGAGAGTGAGATGCCAGCTCCTTTCATTCAGTCAGTAGCTTCAAACATTTCTGGATGTTTTTCAATGGCAAAAATCAATGAATATTGTAAATGCACAAACAGAAATTTCTCCACATTGCAAGGTGCAATTCTGAAATTTTTTGCTTTTTCCTGCTCCTCTTAGCATGATAAAGAAGATTCAAAGAGAGTGAGATGCCAGCTCTTTTCATTCAGTCAGTAGCTTCAAACATTTCTGGTATATGAATAACATGATGTTTTTCAATGGCAAAAATCAATGAATATTGTAAATGCACAAACAGTAATTTCTCCGCATTGCAAGGTGCAATTCTGAAATTTTTTGCTTTTTCCTGCTCCTCTTAGCATGATAAAGAAGATTCAAAGAGAGTGAGATGTCAGCTCCTTTCATTCAGTCAGTAGCTTCAAACATTTCTGGACGTTTTTCAATGGCAAAAATCAATGAAAATTGTAAATGCACAAACAGTAATTTCTCCACATTGCAAGGTGCAATTCTGAAATTTTTTGCTTTTTCCTGCTCCTCTTAGCATGATAAAGAAGATTCAAAGAGAGTGAGATGCCAGCTCTTTTCATTCAGTCAGTAGCTTCAAACATTTCTGCTATATGAATAACATGATATTTTTCAATGGCAAAAATCCATGAATATTGTAAATGCACAAACAGTAATTTCTCCGCATTGCCAGGTGCAATTCTGAAATTATTTGCTTTTTCCTGCTCCTCTTAGCATGATAAAGAAGATTCAAAGAGAGTGAGATGCCAGCTCCTTTCATTCAGTCAGTAGCTTCAAACATTTCTGGTATATGAATAACATGATGTTTTTCAATGGCAAAAATCAATGAATATTGTAAATGCACAAACAGTAATTTCTCCACATTGTAAGGTGCAATTCTGAAATTTTTTGCTTTTTCCTGCTCCTCTTAGCATGATAAAGAAGATTCAAAGAGAGTGAGATGCCAGCTCTTTTCATTCAGTCGGTAGCTTCAAACATTTCTGGTATATGAATAACATGATGTTTTTCAATGGCAAAAATCAATGAATATTGTAAATGCACAAACAGTAATTTCTCCGCATTGCAAGGTGCAATTCTGAAATTTTTTGCTTTTTCCTGCTCCTCTTAGCATGATAAAGAAGATTCAAAGAGAGTGAGATGCCAGCTCCTTTCATTCAATCAGTAGCTTCAAACATTTCTGGACGTTTTTCAATGGCAAAAATCAGTGAATATTGTAAATGCACAAACAGTAATTTCTCCACATTGCAAGGTGCAATTCTGAAATTTTTTGCTTTTTCCTGCTCCTCTTAGCATGATAAAGAAGATTCAAAGAGAGTGAGATGCCAGCTCTTTTCATTCAGTCAGTAGCTTCAAACATTTCTGGTATATGAATAACATGATGTTTTTCAATGGCAAAAATCAATGAATATTGTAAATGCACAAACAGTAATTTCTCCGCATTGCAAGGTGCAATTCTGAAATTTTTTGCTTTTTCCTGCTCCTCTTAGCATGATAAAGAAGATTCAAAGAGAGTGAGATGCTAGCTCCTTTCATTCAGTCAGTAGCTTCAAACATTTCTGGTATATGAATAACATGATGTTTTTCAATGGCAAAAATCAATGAATATTGTAAATGCACAAACAGTAATTTCTCCGCATTGCAAGGTGCAATTCTGAAATCTTTTGCTTTTTCCTGCTCCTCTTAGCATGATAAAGAAGATTCAAAGAGAGTGAGATGCCAGCTCTTTTCATTCAGTCAGTAGCTTCAAACATTTCTGGACGTTTTTCAATGGCAAAAATCAATGAATATTGTAAATGCACAAACAGTAATTTCTCCACATTGCAAGGTGCAATTCTGAAATTTTTTGCTTTTTCCTGCTCCTCTTAGCATGATAAAGAAGATTCAAAGAGAGTGAGATGCCAGCTCTTTTCATTCAGTCAGTAGCTTCAAACATTTCTGGTATATGAATAACATGATGTTTTTCAATGGCAAAAATCAATGAATATTGTAAATGCACAAACAGTAATTTCTCCGCATTGCAAGGTGCAATTCTGAAATTTTTTGCTTTTTCCTGCTCCTCTTAGCATGATAAAGAAGATTCAAAGAGAGTGAGATGCCAGCTCCTTTCATTCAGTCAGTAGCTTCAAACATTTCTGGACGTTTTTCAATGGCAAAAATCAATGAAAATTGTAAATGCACAAACAGTAATTTCTCCACATTGCAAGGTGCAATTCTGAAATTTTTTGCTTTTTCCTGCTCCTCTTAGCATGATAAAGAAGATTCAAAGAGAGTGAGATGCCAGCTCTTTTCATTCAGTCAGTAGCTTCAAACATTTCTGCTATATGAATAACATGATATTTTTCAATGGCAAAAATCCATGAATATTGTAAATGCACAAACAGTAATTTCTCCGCATTGCCAGGTGCAATTCTGAAATTATTTGCTTTTTCCTGCTCCTCTTAGCATGATAAAGAAGATTCAAAGAGAGTGAGATGCCAGCTCCTTTCATTCAGTCAGTAGCTTCAAACATTTCTGGTATATGAATAACATGATGTTTTTCAATGGCAAAAATCAATGAATATTGTAAATGCACAAACAGTAATTTCTCCACATTGTAAGGTGCAATTCTGAAATTTTTTGCTTTTTCCTGCTCCTCTTAGCATGATAAAGAAGATTCAAAGAGAGTGAGATGCCAGCTCTTTTCATTCAGTCGGTAGCTTCAAACATTTCTGGTATATGAATAACATGATGTTTTTCAATGGCAAAAATCAATGAATATTGTAAATGCACAAACAGTAATTTCTCCGCATTGCAAGGTGCAATTCTGAAATTTTTTGCTTTTTCCTGCTCCTCTTAGCATGATAAAGAAGATTCAAAGAGAGTGAGATGCCAGCTCCTTTCATTCAATCAGTAGCTTCAAACATTTCTGGACGTTTTTCAATGGCAAAAATCAGTGAATATTGTAAATGCACAAACAGTAATTTCTCCACATTGCAAGGTGCAATTCTGAAATTTTTTGCTTTTTCCTGCTCCTCTTAGCATGATAAAGAAGATTCAAAGAGAGTGAGATGCCAGCTCTTTTCATTCAGTCAGTAGCTTCAAACATTTCTGGTATATGAATAACATGATGTTTTTCAATGGCAAAAATCAATGAATATTGTAAATGCACAAACAGTAATTTCTCCGCATTGCAAGGTGCAATTCTGAAATTTTTTGCTTTTTCCTGCTCCTCTTAGCATGATAAAGAAGATTCAAAGAGAGTGAGATGCTAGCTCCTTTCATTCAGTCAGTAGCTTCAAACATTTCTGGACGTTTTTCAATGGCAAAAATCAATGAATATTGTAAATGCACAAACAGTAATTTCTCCACATTGCAAGGTGCAATTCTGAAATTTTTTGCTTTTTCCTGCTCCTCTTAGCATGATAAAGAAGATTCAAAGAGAGTGAGATGCCAGCTCTTTTCATTCAGTCAGTAGCTTCAAACATTTCTGGTATATGAATAACATGATGTTTTTCAATGGCAAAAATCAATGAATATTGTAAATGCACAAACAGTAATTTCTCCGCATTGCAAGGTGCAATTCTGAAATTTTTTGCTTTTTCCTGCTCCTCTTAGCATGATAAAGAAGATTCAAAGAGAGTGAGATGCCAGCTCCTTTCATTCAGTCAGTAGCTTCAAACATTTGTGGATGTTTTTCAATGGCAAAAACCAATTAAAATAGTAAATGCACAAACAGTAATTTCTCCACATTGCAAGGTGCAATTCTGAAATTTTTTGCTTTTTCCTGCTCCTCTAAGCATGATAAAGAAGATTCAAAGAGAGTGAGATGCCAGCTCTTTTCATTCAGTCAGTAGCTTCAAACATTTCTGGTATATGAATAACATGATGTTTTTCAATAGCAAAAATCAATGAATATTGTAAATGCACAAACAGTAATTTCTCCGCATTGCCAGGTGCAATTCTGAAATTTTTTGCTTTTTCCTGCTCCTCTTAGCATGATAAAGAAGATTCAAAGAGAGTGAGATGCCACCTCTTTTCATTCAGTCAGTAGCTTCAAACATTTCTGGTATATGAATAACATGATGTTTTTCAATGGCAAAAATCAATGAATATTGTAAATGCACAAACAGTAATTTCTCCGCATTGCAAGGTGCAATTCTTAAATTTTTTGCTTTTTCCTGCTCCTCTTAGCATGATAAAGAAGATTGAAAGAGAGTGAGATGCCAGCTCCTTTCATTCAGTCAGTAGCTTCAAACATTTCTGGACGTTTTTCAATGGCAAAAATCAATGAAAATTGTAAATGCACAAACAGTAATTTCTCCACATTGCAAGGTGCAATTCTGAAATTTTTTGCTTTTTCCTGCTCCTCTTAGCATGATAAAGAAGATTCAAAGAGAGTGAGATGCTAGCTCCTTTCATTCAGTCAGTAGCTTCAAACATTTCTGGACGTTTTTCAATGGCAAAAATCAATGAATATTGTAAATGCACAAACAGTAATTTCTCCACATTGCAAGGTGCAATTCTGAATTTTTTTGCTTTTTCCTGCTCCTCTTAGCATGATAAAGAAGATTCAAAGAGAGTGAGATGCCAGCTCTTTTCATTCAGTCAGTAGCTTCAAACAATTCTGGTATATGAATAACATGATATTTTTCAATGGCAAAAATCCATGAATATTGTAAATGCACAAACAGTAATTTCTCCGCATTGCCAGGTGCAATTCTGAAATTATTTGCTTTTTCCTGCTCCTCTTAGCATGATAAAGAAGATTCAAAGAGAGTGAGATGCCAGCTCCTTTCATTCAGTCAGTAGCTTCAAACATTTCTGGTATATGAATAACATGATGTTTTTCAATGGCAAAAATCAATGAATATTGTAAATGCACAAACAGTAATTTCTCCGCATTGCAAGGTGCAATTCTGAAATCTTTTGCTTTTTCCTGCTCCTCTTAGCATGATAAAGAAGATTCAAAGAGAGTGAGATGCCAGCTCCTTTCATTCAGTCAGTAGCTTCAAACATTTCTGGACGTTTTTCAATGGCAAAAATCAATGAATATTGTAAATGCACAAACAGTAATTTCTCCACATTGTAAGGTGCAATTCTGAAATTTTTTGCTTTTTCCTGCTCCTCTTAGCATGATAAAGAAGATTCAAAGAGAGTGAGATGCCAGCTCTTTTCATTCAGTCAGTAGCTTCAAACATTTCTGGTATATGAATAACATGATGTTTTTCAATGGCAAAAATCAATGAATATTGTAAATGCACAAACAGTAATTTCTCCGCATTGCAAGGTGCAATTCTGAAATTTTTTGCTTTTTCCTGCTCCTCTTAGCATGATAAAGAAGATTCAAAGAGAGTGAGATGCCAGCTCCTTTCATTCAGTCAGTAGCTTCAAACATTTCTGGACGTTTTTCAATGGCAAAAATCAATGAATATTGTAAATGCACAAACAGTAATTTCTCCACATTGCAAGGTGCAATTCTGAAATTTTTTGCTTTTTCCTGCTCCTCTTAGCATGATAAAGAAGATTCAAAGAGAGTGAGATGCCAGCTCTTTTCATTCAGTCAGTAGCTTCAAACATTTCTGGTATATGAATAACATGATGTTTTCAATGGCAAAAATCAATGAATATTGTAAATGAACAAACAGTAATTTCTCCGCATTGCAAGGTGCAATTCTGAAATTTTTTGCTTTTTCCTGCTCCTCTTAGCATGATAAAGAAGATTCAAAGAGAGTGAGATGCCAGCTCCTTTCATTCAGTCAGTAGCTTCAAACATTTCTGGACGTTTTTCAATGGCAAAAATCAATGAATATTGTAAATGCACAAACAGAAATTTCTCCACATTGCAAGGTGCAATTCTGAAATTTTTTGCTTTTTCCTGCTCCTCTTAGCATGATAAAGAAGATTCAAAGAGAGTGAGATGCCAGCTCTTTTCATTCAGTCAGTAGCTTCAAACATTTCTGGTATATGAATAACATGATGTTTTTCAATGGCAAAAATCAATGAATATTGTAAATGCACAAACAGTAATTTCTCCGCATTGCAAGGTGCAATTCTGAAATTTTTTGCTTTTTCCTGCTCCTCTTAGCATGATAAAGAAGATTCAAAGAGAGTGAGATGCCAGCTCCTTTCATTCAGTCAGTAGCTTCAAACATTTCTGGACGTTTTTCAATGGCAAAAATCAATGAAAATTGTAAATGCACAAACAGTAATTTCTCCACATTGCAAGGTGCAATTCTGAAATTTTTTGCTTTTTCCTGCTCCTCTTAGCATGATAAAGAAGATTCAAAGAGAGTGAGATGCCAGCTCTTTTCATTCAGTCAGTAGCTTCAAACATTTCTGGTATATGAATAACATGATATTTTTCAATGGCAAAAATCCATGAATATTGTAAATGCACAAACAGTAATTTCTCCGCATTGCCAGGTGCAATTCTGAAATTATTTGCTTTTTCCTGCTCCTCTTAGCATGATAAAGAAGATTCAAAGAGAGTGAGATGCCAGCTCCTTTCATTCAGTCAGTAGCTTCAAACATTTCTGGTATATGAATAACATGATGTTTTTCAATGGCAAAAATCAATGAATATTGTAAATGCACAAACATTAATTTCTCCGCATTGCAAGGTGCAATTCTGAAATTTTTTGCTTTTTCCTGCTCCTCTTAGCATGATAAAGAAGATTCAAAGAGAGTGAGATGCCAGCTCCTTTCATTCAGTCAGTAGCTTCAAACATTTCTGGACGTTTTTCAATGGCAAAAATCAATGAATATTGTAAATGCACAAACAGTAATTTCTCCACATTGTAAGGTGCAATTCTGAAATTTTTTGCTTTTTCCTGCTCCTCTTAGCATGATAAAGAAGATTCAAAGAGAGTGAGATGCCAGCTCTTTTCATTCAGTCGGTAGCTTCAAACATTTCTGGTATATGAATAACATGATGTTTTTCAATGGCAAAAATCAATGAATATTGTAAATGCACAAACAGTAATTTCTCCGCATTGCAAGGTGCAATTCTGAAATTTTTTGCTTTTTCCTGCTCCTCTTAGCATGATAAAGAAGATTCAAAGAGAGTGAGATGCCAGCTCCTTTCATTCAGTCAGTAGCTTCAAACATTTCTGGACGTTTTTCAATGGCAAAAATCAATGAATATTGTAAATGCACAAACAGTAATTTCTCCACATTGCAAGGTGCAATTCTGAAATTTTTTGCTTTTTCCTGCTCCTCTTAGCATGATAAAGAAGATTCAAAGAGAGTGAGATGCCAGCTCTTTTCATTCAGTCAGTAGCTTCAAACATTTCTGGTATATGAATAACATGATGTTTTTCAATGGCAAAAATCAATGAATATTGTAAATGCACAAACAGTAATTTCTCCGCATTGCAAGGTGCAATTCTGAAATTTTTTGCTTTTTCCTGCTCCTCTTAGCATGATAAAGAAGATTCAAAGAGAGTGAGATGCCAGCTCCTTTCATTCAGTCAGTAGCTTCAAACATTTCTGGACGTTTTTCAATGGCAAAAACCAAATAAAATAGTAAATGCACAAACAGTAATTTCTCCACATTGCAAGGTGCAATTCTGAAATTTTTTGCTTTTTCCTGCTCCTCTTAGCATGATAAAGAAGATTCAAAGAGAGTGAGATGCCAGCTCTTTTCATTCAGTCAGTAGCTTCAAACATTTCTGGTATATGAATAACATGATGTTTTTCAATAGCAAAAATCAATGAATATTGTAAATGCACAAACAGTAATTTCTCCGCATTGCCAGGTGCAATTCTGAAATTTTTTGCTTTTTCCTGCTCCTCTTAGCATGATAAAGAAGATTCAAAGAGAGTGAGATGCCAGCTCCTTTCATTCAGTCAGTAGCTTCAAACATTTCTGGTATATGAATAACATGATGTTTTTCAATGGCAAAAATCAATGAATATTGTAAATGCACAAACAGTAATTTCTCCGCATTGCAAGGTGCAATTCTGAAATTGTTTGCTTTTTCCTGCTCCTCTTAGCATGATAAAGAAGATTCAAAGAGAGTGAGATGCTAGCTCCTTTCATTCAGTCAGTAGCTTCAAACATTTCTGGACGTTTTTCAATGGCAAAAATCAATGAATATTGTAAATGCACAAACAGAAATTTCTCCACATTGCAAGGTGCAATTCTGAAATTTTTTGCTTTTTCCTGCTCCTCTTAGCATGATAAAGAAGATTCAAAGAGAGTGAGATGCCACCTCTTTTCATTCAGTCAGTAGCTTCAAACATTTCTGGTATATGAATAACATGATGTTTTTCAATGGCAAAAATCAATGAATATTGTAAATGCACAAACAGTAATTTCTCCGCATTGCAAGGTGCAATTCTTAAATTTTTTGCTTTTTACTGCTCCTCTTAGCATGATAAAGAAGATTGAAAGAGAGTGAGATGCCAGCTCCTTTCATTCAGTCAGTAGCTTCAAACATTTCTGGACGTTTTTCAATGGCAAAAATCAATGAAAATTGTAAATGCACAAACAGTAATTTCTCCACATTGCAAGGTGCAATTCTGAAATTTTTTGCTTTTTCCTGCTCCTCTTAGCATGATAAAGAAGATTCAAAGAGAGTGAGATCCTAGCTCCTTTCATTCAGTCAGTAGCTTCAAACATTTCTGGACGTTTTTCAATGGCAAAAATCCATGAATATTGTAAATGCACAAACAGTAATTTCTCCGCATTGCAAGGTGCAATTCTGAATTTTTTTGCTTTTTCCTGCTCCTCTTAGCATGATAAAGAAGATTCAAAGAGAGTGAGATGCTAGCTCCTTTCATTCAGTCAGTAGCTTCAAACATTTCTGGACGTTTTTCAATGGCAAAAATCAATGAATATTGTAAATGCACAAACAGTAATTTCTCCACATTGCAAGGTGCAATTCTGAAATTTTTTGCTTTTTCCTGCTCCTCTTAGCATGATAAAGAAGATTCAAAGAGAGTGAGATGCCAGCTCTTTTCATTCAGTCAGTAGCTTCAAACATTTCTGGTATATGAATAACATGATATTTTTCAATGGCAAAAATCAATGAATATTGTAAATGCACAAACAGTAATTTCTCCGCATTGCAAGGTGCAATTCTGAAATTTTTTGCTTTTTCCTGCTCCTCTTAGCATGATAAAGAAGATTCAAAGAGAGTGAGATGCCAGCTCTTTCATTCAGTCAGTAGCTTCAAACATTTCTGGACGTTTTTCAATGGCAAAAACCAATTAAAATTGTAAATGCACAAACAGTAATTTCTCCACATTGCAAGGTGCAATTCTGAAATTTTTTGCTTTTTCCTGCTCCTCTTAGCATGATAAAGAAGATTCAAAGAGAGTGAGATGCCAGCTCCTTTCATTCAGTCAGTAGCTTCAAACATTTCTGGTATATGAATAACATGATGTTTTTCAATGGCAAAAATCAATGAATATTGTAAAAGCACAAACAGTAATTTCTCCGCATTGCAAGGTGCAATTCTGAAATTTTTTGCTTTTTCCTGCTCCTCTTAGCATGATAAAGAAGATTCAAAGAGAGTGAGATGCTAGCTCCTTTCATTCAGTCAGTAGCTTCAAACATTTCTGGACGTTTTTCAATGGCAAAAATCAATGAATATTGTAAATGCACAAACAGTAATTTCTCCACATTGCAAGGTGCAATTCTGAAATTTTTTGCTTTTTCCTGCTCCTCTTAGCATGATAAAGAAGATTCAAAGAGAGTGAGATGCCAGCTCCTTTCATTCAGTCAGTAGCTTCAAACATTTCTGGACGTTTTTCAATGGCAAAAATCAATGAATATTGTAAATGCACAAACAGAAATTTCTCCACATTGCAAGGTGCAATTCTGAAATTTTTTGCTTTTTCCTGCTCCCCTTAGCATGATAAAGAAGATTCAAAGAGCGTGAGATGCCAGCTCTTTTCATTCAGTCAGTAGCTTCAAACATTTCTGGTATATGAATAACATGATGTTTTTCAATGGCAAAAATCAATGAATATTGTAAATGCACAAACAGTAATTTCTCCGCATTGCAAGGTGCAATTCTTAAATTTTTTGCTTTTTCCTGCTCCTCTTAGCATGATAAAGAAGATTCAAAGAGAGTGAGATGCCAGCTCCTTTCATTCAGTCAGTAGCTTCAAACATTTCTGGACGTTTTTCAATGGCAAAAATCAATGAAAATTGTAAATGCACAAACAGTAATTTCTCCACATTGCAAGGTGCAATTCTGAAATTTTTTGCTTTTTCCTGCTCCTCGTAGCATGATAAAGAAGATTCAAAGAGAGTGAGATGCCAGCTCTTTCCATTCAGTCAGTAGATTCAAACATTTCTGGTATATGAATAACATGATGTTTTTCAATGGCAAAAATCCATGAATATTGTAAATGCACAAACAGTAATTTCTCCGCATTGCCAGGTGCAATTCTGAAATTATTTGCTTTTTCCTGCTCCTCTTAGCATGATAAAGAAGATTCAAAGAGAGTGAGATGCCAGCTCCTTTCATTCAGTCAGTAGCTTCAAACATTTCTGGTATATGAATAACATGATGTTTTTCAATGGCAAAAATCAATGAATATTGTAAATGCACAAACAGTAATTTATCCGCATTGCAAGGTGCAATTCTGAAAAATTTTGCTTTTTCCTGCTCCTCTTAGCATGATAAAGAAGATTCAAAGAGAGTGAGATGCCAGCTCCTTTCATTCAGTCAGTAGCTTCAAACATTTCTGGACGTTTTTCAATGGCAAAAATCAATGAAAATTGTAAATGCACAAACAGTAATATCTCCACATTGCAAGGTGCAATTCTGAAATTTTTTGCTTTTTCCTGCTCCTCTTAGCATGATAAAGAAGATTCAAAGAGAGTGAGATGCCAGCTCTTTTCATTCAGTCAGTAGCTTCAAACATTTCTGGTATATGAATAACATGATGTTTTTCAATGGCAAAAATCCATGAATATTGTAAATGCACAAACAGTAATTTCTCCGCATTGAGAGTGCAATTCTGAAATTATTTGCTTTTTCCTGCTCCTCTTAGCATGATAAAGAAGATTCAAAGAGAATGAGTTGCCAGCTCCTTTCATTCAGTCAGTAGCTTCAAACATTTCTGC
The DNA here is from genome assembly GCF_046119375.1 of Phyllobates terribilis. Taxonomy (NCBI): domain Eukaryota; kingdom Metazoa; phylum Chordata; class Amphibia; order Anura; family Dendrobatidae; genus Phyllobates; species Phyllobates terribilis. Next base: position 1,515,011 of record NW_027363092.1, read on the forward strand.
TATATGAATAACATGATGTTTTTCAATGGCAAAAATCAATGAATATTGTAAATGCACAAAAAGTAATTTCTCCGCATTGCAAGGTGCAAATCTGAAATTTTTTGCTTTTTCCTGCTAATCCTAGCATGATAAAGAAGATTCAAAGAGAGTGAGATGCCAGCTCCTTTCATTCAGTCAGTAGCTTCAAACATTTCTGGACGTTTTTCAATGGCAAAAATCAATGAATATTGTAAATGCACAAAGAGTAATTTCTCCACATTGTAAGGAGCAATTCTGAAATTTTTTGCTTTTTCCTGCTCCTCTTAGCATGATAAAGAAGATTCAAAGAGAGTGAGATGCCAGCTCTTTTCATTCAGTCAGTAGCTTCAAACATTTCTGGTATATGAATAACATGATGTTTTTCAATGGCAAAAATCAATGAATATTGTAAATGCACAAACAGTAATTTCTCCCCATTGCAAGGTGCAATTCTGAAATTTTTTGCTTTTTCCTGCTCCTCTTAGCATGATAAAGAAGATTCAAAGAGAGTGAGATGCCAGCTCCTTTCATTCAGTCAGTAGCTTCAAACATTTCTGGACGTTTTTCAATGGCAAAAATCAATGAATATTGTAAATGCACAAACAGTAATTTCTCCACATTGCAAGGTGCAATTCTGAAATTTTTTGCTTTTTCCTGCTCCTCTTAGCATGATAAAGAAGATTCAAAGAGAGTGAGATGCCAGCTCTTTTCATTCAGTCAGTAGCTTCAAACATTTCTGGAATATGAATAACATGATGTTTTTCAATGGCAAAAATCAATGAATATTGTAAATGCACAAACAGTAATTTCTCCGCATTGCAAGGTGCAATTCTGAAATTTTTTGCTTTTTCCTGCTCCTATTAGCATGATAAAGAAGATTCAAAGAGAGTGAGATGCCAGCTCCTTTCATTCAGTCAGTAGCTTCAAACATTTCTGGACGTTTTTCAATGGCAAAAATCAATGAAAATTGTAAATGCACAAACAGTAATTTCTCCACATTGCAAGGTGCAATTCTGAAATTTTTTGCTTTTTCCTGCTCCTCTTAGCATGATAAAGAAGATTCAAAGAGAGTGAGATGCCAGCTCTTTTCATTCAGTCAGTAGCTTCAAACATTTCTGGCATATGAATAACATGATGTTTTTCAATGGCAAAAATCAATGAATATTGTAAATGCACAAACAGTAATTTCTCCGCATTGCCAGGTGCAATTCTGAAATTTTTTGCTTTTTCCTGCTCCTCTTAGCATGATAAAGAAGATTCAAAGAGAGTGAGATGCCAGCTCCTTTCATTCAGTCAGTAGCTTCAAACATTTCTGGTATATGAATAACCTGATGTTTTTCAAAGGCAAAAATCAATTAATATTGTAAATGCACAAACAGTAATTTCTCCGCATTGCAAGGTGCAATTCTGAAATTTTTTGCTTTTTCCTGCTCCTCTTAGCATGATAAAGAAGATTCAAAGAGAGTGAGATGCCAGCTCCTTTCATTCAGTCAGTAGCTTCAAACATTTCTGGACGTTTTTCAATGGCAAAAATCAATGAATATTGTAAATGCACAAACAGTAATTTCTCCACATTGTAAGGAGCAATTCTGAAATTTTTTGCTTTTTCCTGCTCCTCTTAGCATGATAAAGAAGATTCAAAGAGAGTGAGATGCCAGCTCTTTTCATTCAGTCAGTAGCTTCAAACATTTCTGGTATATGAATAACATGATGTTTTTCAATGGCAAAAATCAATGAATATTGTAAATGCACAAACAGTAATTTCTCCGCATTGCAAGGTGCAATTCTGAAATTTTTTGCTTTTTCCTGCTCCTCTTAGCATGATAAAGAAGATTCAAAGAGAGTGAGATGCCAGCTCCTTTCATTCAGTCAGTAGCTTCAAACATTTCTGGATGTTTTTCAATGGCAAAAATCAATGAATATTGTAAATGCACAAACAGTAATTTCTCCACATTGCAAGGTGCAATTCTGAAATTTTTTGCTTTTTCCTGCTCCTCTTAGCATGATAAAGAAGATTCAAAGAGAGTGAGATGCCAGCTCTTTTCATTCAGTCAGTAGCTTCAAACATTTCTGGTATATGAATAACATGATGTTTTTCAATGGCAAAAATCAATGAATATTGTAAATGCACAAACAGTAATTTCTCCGCATTGCAAGGTGCAATTCTGAAATTTTTTGCTTTTTCCTGCTCCTATTAGCATGATAAAGAAGATTCAAAGAGAGTGAGATGCCAGCTCCTTTCATTCAGTCAGTAGCTTCAAACATTTCTGGACGTTTTTCAATGACAAAAATCAATGAAAATTGTAAATGCACAAACAGTAATTTCTCCACATTGCAAGGTGCAATTCTGAAATTTTTTGCTTTTTCCTGCTCCTCTTAGCATGATAAAGAAGATTCAAAGAGAGTGAGATGCCAGCTCTTTTCATTCAGTCAGTAGCTTCAAACATTTCTGGTATATGAATAACATGATGTTTTTCAATGGCAAAAATCAATGAATATTGTAAATGCACAAACAGTAATTTCTCCGCATTGCCAGGTGCAATTCTGAAATTTTTTGCTTTTTCCTGCTCCTCTTAGCATGATAAAGAAGATTCAAAGAGAGTGAGATGCCAGCTCCTTTCATTCAGTCAGTAGCTTCAAACATTTCTGGTATATGAATAACATGATGTTTTTCAATGGCAAAAATCAATGAATATTGTAAATGCACAAACAGTAATTTCTCCGCATTGCAAGGTGCAATTCTGAAATTTTTTGCTTTTTCCTGCTCCTCTTAGCATGATAAAGAAGATTCAAAGAGAGTGAGATGCCAGCTCCTTTCATTCAGTCAGTAGCTTCAAACATTTCTGGATGTTTTTCAATGGCAAAAATCAATGAATATTGTAAATGCACAAACAGTAATTTCTCCACATTGCAAGGTGCAATTCTGAAATTTTTTGCTTTTTCCTGCTCCTCTTAGCATGATAAAGAAGATTCAAAGAGAGTGAGATGCCAGCTCTTTTCATTCAGTCAGTAGCTTCAAACATTTCTGGTATATGAATAACATGATGTTTTTCAATGGCAAAAATCAATGAATATTGTAAATGCACAAACAGTAATTTCTCCACATTGCAAGGTGCAATTCTGAAATTTTTTGCTTTTTCCTGCTCCTCTTAGCATGATAAAGAAGATTCAAAGAGAGTGAGATGCCAGCTCTTTTCATTCAGTCAGTAGCTTCAAACATTTCTGGTATATGAATAACATGATGTTTTTCAATGGCAAAAATCAATGAATATTGTAAATGCACAAACAGTAATTTCTCCGCATTGCCAGGTGCAATTCTGAAATTTTTTGCTTTTTCCTGCTCCTCTTAGCATGATAAAGAAGATTCAAAGAGAGTGAGATGCCAGCTCCTTTCATTCAGTCAGTAGCTTCAAACATTTCTGGTATATGAATAACATGATGTTTTTCAATGGCAAAAATCAATGAATATTGTAAATGCACAAACAGTAATTTCTCCGCATTGCAAGGTGCAATTCTGAAATTTTTTGCTTTTTCCTGCTCCTCTTAGCATGATAAAGAAGATTCAAAGAGAGTGAGATACTAGCTCCTTTCATTCAGTCAGTAGCTTCAAACATTTCTGGACGTTTTTCAATGGCAAAAATCAATGAATATTGTAAATGCACAAACAGTAATTTCTCCACATTGCAAGGTGCAATTCTGAAATTTTTTGCTTTTTCCTGCTCCTCTTAGCATGATAAAGAAGAGTCAAAGAGAGTGAGATGCCAGCTCTTTTCATTCAGTCAGTAGCTTCAAACATTTCTGGTATATGAATAACATGATGTTTTTCAATGGCAAAAATCAATGAATATTGTAAATGCACAAACAGTAATTTCTCCGCATTGCAAGGTGCAATTCTGAAATTTTTTGCTTTTTCCTGCTCCTATTAGCATGATAAAGAAGATTCAAAGAGAGTGAGATGCCAGCTCCTTTCATTCAGTCAGTAGCTTCAAACATTTCTGGACGTTTTTCAATGGCAAAAATCAATGAAAATTGTAAATGCACAAACAGTAATTTCTCCACATTGCAAGGTGCAATTCTGAAATGTTTTGCTTTTTCCTGCTCCTCTTAGCATGATAAAGAAGATTCAAAGAGAGTGAGATGCCAGCTCTTTTCAATCAGTCAGTAGCTTCAAACATTTCTGGTATATGAATAACATGATGTTTTTCAATGGCAAAAATCAATGAATATTGTAAATGCACAAACAGTAATTTCTCCGCATTGCCAGGTGCAATTCTGAAATTTTTTGCTTTTTCCTGCTCCTCTTAGCATGATAAAGAAGATTCAAAGAGAGTGAGATGCCAGCTCCTTTCATTCAGTCAGTAACTTCAAACATTTCTGGTATATGAATAACATGATGTTTTTCAATGGCAAAAATCCATGAATATTGTAAATGCACAAACAGTAATTTCTCCGCATTGCAAGGTGCAATTCTGAAATTTTTTGCTTTTTCCTGCTCCTCTTAGCATGATAAAGAAGATTCAAAGAGAGTGAGATGCTAGCTCCTTTCATTCAGTCAGTAGCTTCAAACATTTCTGGACGTTTTTCAATGGCAAAAATCAATGAATATTGTAAATGCACAAACAGTAATTTCTCCACATTGCAAGGTGCAATTCTGAAATTTTTTGCTTTTTCCTGCTCCTCTTAGCATGATAAAGAAGATTCAAAGAGAGTGAGATGCCAGCTGTTTTCATTCAGTCAGTAGCTTCAAACATTTCTGGTATATGAATAACATGATGTTTTTCAATGGCAAAAATCAATGAATATTGTAAATGCACAAACAGTAATTTCTCCGCATTGCAAGGTGCAATTCTGAAATTTTTTGCTTTTTCCTGCTCCTATTAGCATGATAAAGAAGATTCAAAGAGAGTGAGATGCCAGCTCCTTTCATTCAGTCAGAAGCTTCAAACATTTCTGGACGTTTTTCAATGGCAAAAATCAATGAAAATTGTAAATGCACAAACAGTAATTTCTCCACATTGCAAGATGCAATTCTGAAATTTTTTGCTTTTTCCTGCTCCTCTTAGCATGATAAAGAAGATTCAAAGAGAGTGAGATGCCAGCTCCTTTCATTCAGTCAGTAGCTTCAAACATTTCTGGTATATGAATAACATGATGTTTTTCAATGGCAAAAATCAATGAATATTGTAAATGCACAAACAGTAATTTCTCCGCATTGCAAGGTGCAATTCTGAAATTTTTTGCTTTTTCCTGCTCCTCTTAGCATGATAAAGAAGATTCAAAGAGAGTGAGATGCTAGCTCCTTTCATTCAGTCAGTAGCTTCAAACATTTCTGGACGTTTTTCAATGGCAAAAATCAATGAATATTGTAAATGCACAAACAGTAATTTCTCCACATTGCAAGGTGCAATTCTGAAATTTTTTGCTTTTTCCTGCTCCTCTTAGCATGATAAAGAAGATTCAAAGAGAGTGAGATGCCAGCTCTTTTCATTCAGTCAGTAGCTTCAAACATTTCTGGTATATGAATAACATGATGTTTTTCAATGGCAAAAATCAATGAATATTGTAAATGCACAAACAGTAATTTCTCCGCATTGCAAGGTGCAATTCTGAAATTTTTTGCTTTTTCCTGCTCCTATTAGCATGATAAAGAAGATTCAAAGAGAGTGAGATGCCAGCTCCTTTCATTCAGTCAGTAGCTTCAAACATTTCTGGACGTTTTTCAATGGCAAAAATCAATGAAAATTGTAAATGCACAAACAGTAATTTCTCCACATTGCAAGGTGCAATTCTGAAATGTTTTGCTTTTTCCTGCTCCTCTTAGCATGATAAAGAAGATTCAAAGAGAGTGAGATGCCAGCTCTTTTCATTCAGTCAGTAGCTTCAAACATTTCTGGTATATGAATAACATGATGTTTTTCAATGGCAAAAATCAATGAATATTGTAAATGCACAAACAGTAATTTCTCCGCATTGCCAGGTGCAATTCTGAAATTTTTTGCTTTTTCCTGCTCCTCTTAGCATGATAAAGAAGATTCAAAGAGAGTGAGATGCCAGCTCCTTTCATTCAGTCAGTAACTTCAAACATTTCTGGTATATGAATAACATGATGTTTTTCAATGGCAAAAATCCATGAATATTGTAAATGCACAAACAGTAATTTCTCCGCATTGCAAGGTGCAATTCTGAAATTTTTTGCTTTTTCCTGCTCCTCTTAGCATGATAAAGAAGATTCAAAGAGAGTGAGATGCTAGCTCCTTTCATTCAGTCAGTAGCTTCAAACATTTCTGGACGTTTTTCAATGGCAAAAATCAATGAATATTGTAAATGCACAAACAGTAATTTCTCCACATTGCAAGGTGCAATTCTGAAATTTTTTGCTTTTTCCTGCTCCTCTTAGCATGATAAAGAAGATTCAAAGAGAGTGAGATGCCAGCTGTTTTCATTCAGTCAGTAGCTTCAAACATTTCTGGTATATGAATAACATGATGTTTTTCAATGGCAAAAATCAATGAATATTGTAAATGCACAAACAGTAATTTCTCCGCATTGCAAGGTGCAATTCTGAAATTTTTTGCTTTTTCCTGCTCCTATTAGCATGATAAAGAAGATTCAAAGAGAGTGAGATGCCAGCTCCTTTCATTCAGTCAGAAGCTTCAAACATTTCTGGACGTTTTTCAATGGCAAAAATCAATGAAAATTGTAAATGCACAAACAGTAATTTCTCCACATTGCAAGATGCAATTCTGAAATTTTTTGCTTTTTCCTGCTCCTCTTAGCATGATAAAGAAGATTCAAAGAGAGTGAGATGCCAGCTCTTTTCATTCAGTCAGTAGCTTCAAACATTTCTGGTATATGAATAACATGATGTTTTTCAATGGCAAAAATCAATGAATATTGTAAATGCACAAACAGTAATTTCTCCGCATTGCAAGGTGCAATTCTGAAATTTTTTGCTTTTTCCTGCTGCTATTAGCATGATAAAGAAGATTCAAAGAGAGTGAGATGCCAGCTCTTTTCATTCAGTCAGTAGCTTCAAACATTTCTGGACGTTTTTCAATGGCAAAAATCAATGAAAATTGTAAATGCACAAACAGTAATATCTCCACATTGCAAGGTGCAATTCTGAAATTTTTTGCTTTTTCCTGCTCCTCTTAGCATGATAAAGAAGATTCAAAGAGAGTGAGATGCCAGCTCTTTTCATTCAGTCAGTAGCTTCAAACATTTCTGGTATATGAATAACATGATGTTTTTCAATGGCAAAAATCCATGAATATTGTAAATGCACAAACAGTAATTTCTCCGCATTGCAAGGTGCAATTCTGAAATTATTTGCTTTTTCCTGCTCCTCTTAGCATGATAAAGAAGATTCAAAGAGAATGAGATGCCAGCTCCTTTCATTCAGTCAGTAGCTTCAAACATTTCTGCTATATGAATAACATGATGTTTTTCAATGGCAAAAATCAATGAATATTGTAAATGCACAAACAGTAATTTCTCCGCATTGCAAGGTGCAAATCTGAAATTTTTTGCTTTTTCCTGCTCCTCTTAGCATGATAAAGAAGATTCAAAGAGAGTGAGATGCCAGCTCCTTTCATTCAGTCAGTAGCTTCAAACATTTCTGGACGTTTTTCAATGGCAAAAATCAATGAATATTGTAAATGCACAAACAGTAATTTCTCCACATTGCAAGGTGCAATTCTGAAATTTTTTGCTTTTTCCTGCTCCTCTTAGCATGATAAAGAAGATTCAAAGAGAGTGAGATGCCACCTCTTTTCATTCAGTCAGTAGCTTCAAACATTTCAGGTATATGAATAACATGATGTTTTTCAATGGCAAAAATCAATGAATATTGTAAATGCACAAACAGTAATTTCTCCGCATTGCAAGGTGCAATTCTGAAATTTTTTGCTTTTTCCTGCTCCTATTAGCATCATAAAGAAGATTCAAAGAGAGTGAGATGCCAGCTCCTTTCATTCAGTCAGTAGCTTCAAACATTTCTGGACGTTTTTCAATGGCAAAAATCAATGAAAATTGTAAATGCACAAACAGTAATTTCTCCACATTGCCAGGTGCAATTCTGAAATTTTTTGCTTTTTCCTGCTCCTCTTAGCATGATAAAGAAGATTCAAAGAGAGTGAGATGCCAGCTCTTTTCATTCAGTCAGTAGCTTCAAACATTTCTGGTATATGAATAACATGATGTTTTTCAATGGCAAAAATCAATGAATATTGTAAATGCACAAACAGTAATTTCTCCGCATTGCCAGGTGCAATTCTGAAATTTTTTGCTTTTTCCTGCTCCTCTTAGCATGATAAAGAAGATTCAAAGAGAGTGAGATGCCAGCTCCTTTCATTCAGTCAGTAGCTTCAAACATTTCTGGACGTTTTTCAATGGCAAAAATCAATGAATATTGTAAATGCACAAACAGTAATTTCTCCACATTGCAAGGTGCAATTCTGAAATTTTTTGCTTTTTCCTGCTCCTCTTAGCATGATAAAGAAGATTCAAAGAGAGTGAGATGCCAGCTCTTTTCATTCAGTCAGTAGCTTCAAACATTTCTGGTATATGAATAACATGATGTTTTTCAATGGCAAAAATCAATGAATATTGTAAATGCACAAACAGTAATTTCTCCGCATTGCAATGTGCAATTCTGAAATTTTTTGCTTTTTCCTGCTCCTATTAGCATGATAAAGAAGATTCAAAGAGAGTGAAATGCCAGCTCCTTTCATTCAGTCAGTAGCTTCAAACATTTCTGGACGTTTTTCAATGGCAAAAATCAATGAAAATTGTAAATGCACAAACAGTAATTTCTCCACATTGCAAGGTGCAATTCTGAAATTTTTTGCTTTTTCCTGCTCCTCTTAGCATGATAAAGAAGATTCAAAGAGAGTGAGATGCCAGCTCTTTTCATTCAGTCAGTAGCTTCAAACATTTCTGGTATATGAATAACATGATGTTTTTCAATGGCAAAAATCAATGAATATTGTAAATGCACAAACAGTAATTTCTCCGCATTGCCAGGTGCAATTCTGAAATTTTTTGCTTTTTCCTGCTCCTCTTAGCATAATAAAGAAGATTCAAAGAGAGTGAGATGCCAGCTCCTTTCATTCAGTCAGTAGCTTCAAACATTTCTGGTATATGAATAACATGATGTTTTTCAATGGCAAAAATCAATGAATATTGTAAATGCACAAACAGTAATTTCTCCGCATTGCAAGGTGCAATTCTGAAATTTTTTGCTTTTTCCTGCTCCTCTTAGCATGATAAAGAAGATTCAAAGAGAGTGAGATGCTAGCTCCTTTCATTCAGTCAGTAGCTTCAAACATTTCTGGACGTTTTTCAATGGCAAAAATCAATGAATATTGTAAATGCACAAACAGTAATTTCTCCACATTGCAAGGTGCAATTCTGAAATTTTTTGCTTTTTCCTGCTCCTCTTAGCATGATAAAGAAGATTCAAAGAGAGTGAGGTGCCAGCTCTTTTCATTCAGTCAGTAGCTTCAAACATTTCTGGTATATGAATAACATGATGTTTTTCAATGGCAAAAATCAATGAATATTGTAAATGCACAAACAGTAATTTCTCCGCATTGCAAGGTGCAATTCTGAAATTTTTTGCTTTTTCCTGCTCCTATTAGCATGATAAAGAAGATTCAAAGAGAGTGAGATGCCAGCTCCTTTCATTCAGTCAGTAGCTTCAAACATTTCTGGACGTTTTTCAATGGCAAAAATCAATGAAAATTGTAAATGCACAAACAGTAATTTCTCCACATTGCAATATGCAATTCTGAAATGTTTTGCTTTTTCCTGCTCCTCTTAGCATGATAAAGAAGATTCAAAGAGAGTGAGATGCCAGCTCTTTTCATTCAGTCAGTAGCTTCAAACATTTCTGGTATATGAATAACATGATGTTTTTCAATGGCAAAAATCAATGAATATTGTAAATGCACAAACAGTAATTTCTCCGCATTGCCAGGTGCAATTCTGAAATTTTTTGCTTTTTCCTGCTCCTCTTAGCATGATAAAGAAGATTCAAAGAGAGTGAGATGCCAGCTCCTTTCATTCAGTCAGTAACTTCAAACATTTCTGGTATATGAATAACATGATGTTTTTCAATGGCAAAAATCAATGAATATTGTAAATGTACAAACAGTAATTTCTCCGCATTGCAAGGTGCAATTCTGAAATTTTTTGCTTTTTCCTGCTCCTCTTAGCATGATAAAGAAGATTCAAAGAGAGTGAGATGCTAGCTCCTTTCATTCAGTCAGTAGCTTCAAACATTTCTGGATGTTTTTCAATGGCAAAAATCAATGAATATTGTAAATGCACAAACAGTAATTTCTCCACATTGCAAGGTGCAATTCTGAAATTTTTTGCTTTTTCCTGCTCCTCTTAGCATGATAAAGAAGATTCAAAGAGAGTGAGATGCCAGCTCTTTTCATTCAGTCAGTAGCTTCAAACATTTCTGGTATATGAATAACATGATGTTTTTCAATGGCAAAAATCAATGAATATTGTAAATGCACAAACAGTAATTTCTCCGCATTGCAAGGTGCAATTCTGAAATTTTTTGCTTTTTCCTGCTCCTATTAGCATGATAAAGAAGATTCAAAGAGAGTGAGATGCCAGTTCTTTTCATTCAGTCAGTAGCTTCAAACATTTCTGGACGTTTTTCAATGGCGAAAATCAATGAATATTGTAAATGCACAAACAGTAATTTCTCCACATTGCAAGGTGCAATTCTGAAATTTTTTGCTTTTTCCTGCTCCTCTTAGCATGATAAAGAAGATTCAAAGAGAGTGAGATGCCAGCTCTTTTCATTCAGTCAGTAGCTTCAAACATTTCTGGTATATGAATAACATGATGTTTTTCAATGGCAAAAATCAATGAATACTGTAAATGCACAAACAGTAATTTCTCCGCATTACAAGGTGCAATTCTGAAATTTTTTGCTTTTTCCTGCTCCTCTTAGCATGATAAAGAAGATTCAAAGAGAGTGAGATGCCAGCTCCTTTCATTCAGTCAGTAGCTTCAAACATTTCTGGACGTTTTTCAATGGCAAAAATCAATGAATATTGTAAATGCACAAACAGAAATTTCTCCACATTGCAAGGTGCAATTCTGAAATTTTTTGCTTTTTCCTGCTCCTCTTAGCATGATAAAGAAGATTCAAAGAGAGTGAGATGCCAGCTCTTTTCATTCAGTCAGTAGCTTCAAACATTTCTGGTATATGAATAACATGATGTTTTTCAATGGCAAAAATTAATGAATATTGTAAATACACAAACAGTAATTTCTCCGCATTGCAAGGTGCAATTCTGAAATTTTTTGCTTTTTCCTGCTCCTCTTAGCATGATAAAGAAGATTCAAAGAGAGTGAGATGCTAGCTCCTTTCATTCAGTCAGTAGCTACAAACATTTCTGGACGTTTTTCAATGGCAAAAATCAATGAATATTGTAAATGCACAAACAGTAATTTCTCCACATTGCAAGGTGCAATTCTGAAATTTTTTGCTTTTTCCTGCTCCTCTTAGCATGATAAAGAAGATTCAAAGAGAGTGAGATGCCAGCTCTTTTCATTCAGTCAGTAGCTTCAAACATTTCTGGTATATGAATTTCATGATGTTTTTCAATGGCAAAAATCAATGAATATTGTAAATGCACAAACAGTAATTTCTCCGCATTGCAAGGTGCAATTCTGAAATTTTTTGCTTTTTCCTGCTCCTCTTAGCATGATAAAGAAGATTCAAAGAGAGTGAGATGCCAGCTCCTTTCATTCAGTCAGTAGCTTCAAACATTTCTGGACTTTTTTCAATGGCAAAAATCAATGAATATTGTAAATGCACAAACAGAAATTTCTCCACATTGCAAGGTGCAATTCTGTAATTTTTTGCTTTTTCCTGCTCCAATTAGCATGATAAAGAAGATTCAAAGCGAGTGAGATGCCAGCTCTTTTCATTCAGTCAGTAGCTTCAAACATTTCTGGTATATGAATAACATGATGTTTTTCAATGGCAAAAATCAATGAATATTGTAAATGCACAAACAGTAATTTCTCCGCATTGCAAGGTGCAATTCTGAAATTTTTTGCTTTTTCCTGCTCCTCTTAGCATGATAAAGAAGATTCAAAGAGAGTGAGATGCCAGCTCCTTTCATTAAGTCAGTAGCTTCCAACATTTCTGGACGTTTTTCAATGGCAAAAATCAATGAATATTGTAAATGCACAAACAGTAATTTCTCCACATTGCAAGGTGCAATTCTGAAATTTTTTGCTTTTTCCTGCTCCTCTTAGCATGATAAAGAAAATTCAAAGAGAGTGAGATGCCAGCTCTTTTCATTCAGTCAGTAGCTTCAAACATTTCTGGTATATGAATAACATGATGTTTTTCAATGGCAAAAATCAATGAATATTGTGAATGCACAAACAGTAATTTCTCCACATTGCAAGGTGCAATTCTGAATTTTTTTGCTTTTTCCTGCTCCTCTTATCATGATAAAGAAGATTCAAAGAGAGTGAGATGCCAGCTCCTTTCATTCAGTCAGTAGCTTCAAACATTTCTGGACGTTTTTCAATGGCAAAAATCAATGAAAATTGTAAATGCACAAACAGTAATTTCTCCACATTGCAAGGTGCAATTCTGAAATTTTTTGCTTTTTCCTGCTCCTCTTAGCATGATAAAGAAGATTCAAAGAGATTGAGATGCCAGCTCTTTTCATTCAGTCAGTAGCTTCAAACATTTCTGGTATATGAATAACATGATGTTTTTCAATGGCAAAAATCAATGAATATTGTAAATGCACAAACAGTAATTTCTCCGCATTGCCAGGTGCAATTCTGAAATTTTTTGATTTTTCCTGCTCCTCTTAGCATGATAAAGAAGATTCAAAGAGAGTGAGATGCCAGCTCCTTTCATTCAGTCAGTAGCTTCAAACATTTCTGGTATATGAATAACATGATGTTTTTCAATGGCAAAAATCAATGAATAATGTAAATGCACAAACAGTAATTTCTCCGCATTGCAAGGTGCAATTCTGAAATTTTTTGCTTTTTCCTGCTCCTCTTAGCATGATAAAGAAGATTCAAAGAGAGTGAGATGCTAGCTCCTTTCATTCAGTCAGTAGCTTCAAACATTTCTGGACGTTTTTCAATGGCAAAAATCAATGAATATTGTAAATGCACAAACAGTAATTTCTCCGCATTGCAAGGTGCAATTCTGAAATTTTTTGCTTTTTCCTGCTCCTCTTAGCATGATAAAGAAGATTCAAAGAGAGTGAGATGCCAGCTCCTTTCATTCAGTCAGTAGCTTCAAACATTTCTGGACGATTTCAATGGCAAAAGTCAATGAATATTGTAAATGCACAAACAGTAATTTCTCCACATTGCAAGGTGCAATTCTGAAATTTTTTGCTTTTTCCTGCTCCTCTTAGCATGATAAAGAAGATTCAAAGAGAGTGAGATGCCAGCTCTTTTCATTCAGTCAGTAGCTTCAAACATTTCTGGTATATGAATAACATGATGTTTTTCAATGGCAAAAATCAATGAATATTGTAAATGCACAAACAGTAATTTCTCCGCATTGCAAGGTGCAATTCTGAAATTTTTTGCTTTTTCCTGCTCCTCTTAGCATGATAAAGAAGATTCAAAGAGAGTGAGATGCCAGCTCCTTTCATTCAGTCAATATCTTCAAACATTTCTGGACGTTTTTCAATGGCAAAAATCAATGAATATTGTAAATGCACAAACAGTAATTTCTCCACATTGCAAGGTGCAATTCTGAAATTTTTTGCTTTTTCCTGCTCCTCTTAGCATGATAAGTAAGATTCAAAGATAGTGAGATGCCAGCTCTTTTCATTCAGTAAGTAGCTTCAAACATTTCTGGTATATGAATAACATGATGTTTTTCAATGGCAAAAATCAATGAATATTGTAAATGCACAAACAGTAATTTCTCCGCATTGCAAGGTGCAATTCTGAAATTTTTTGCTTTTTCCTGCTCCTCTTAGCATGATAAAGAAGATTCAAAGAGAGTGAGATGCCAGCTCTTTTCATTCAGTCAGTAGCTTCAAACATTTCTGGTATATGAATAACATGATGTTTTTCAATGGCAAAAATCAATGAATATTGTAAATGCACAAACAGTAATTTCTCCGCATTGCAAGGTGCAATTCTGAAATTTTTTGCTTTTTCCTGCTCCTCTTAGCATGATAAAGAAGATTCAAAGAGAGTGAGATGCCAGCTCCTTTCATTCAGTCAGTAGCTTCAAACATTTCTGGACGTTTTTCAATGGCAAAAGTCAATGAATATTGTAAATGCACAAACAGTAATTTCTCCACATTGCAAGGTGCAATTCTGAAATTTTTTGCTTTTTCCTGCTCCTCTTAGCATGATAAAGAAGATTCAAAGAGAGTGAGATGCCAGCTCTTTTCATTCAGTCAGTAGCTTCAAACATTTCTGGTATATGAATAACATGATGTTTTTCAATGGCAAAAATCAATGAATATTGTAAATGCACAAACAGTAATTTCTCCGCATTGCAAGGTGCAATTCTGAAATTTTTTGCTTTTTCCTGCTCCTCTTAGCATGATAAAGAAGATTCAAAGAGAGTGAGATGCCAGCTCCTTTCATTCAGTCAATATCTTCAAACATTTCTGGACGTTTTTCAATGGCAAAAATCAATGAATATTGTAAATGCACAAACAGTAATTTCTCCACATTGCAAGGTGCAATTCTGAAATTTTTTGCTTTTTCCTGCTCCTCTTAGCATGATAAGTAAGATTCAAAGATAGTGAGATGCCAGCTCTTTTCATTCAGTAAGTAGCTTCAAACATTTCTGGTATATGAATAACATGATGTTTTTCAATGGCAAAAATCAATGAATATTTTAAATGCACAAACAGTAATTTCTCCGCATTGCAAGGTGCAATTCTGAAATTTTTTGCTTTTTCCTGCTCCTCTTAGCATGATAAAGAAGATTCAAAGAGAGTGAGATGCCAGCTCTTTTCATTCAGTCAGTAGCTTCAAACATTTCTGGTATATGAATAACATGATGTTTTTCAATGGCAAAAATCAATGAATATTGTAAATGCACAAACAGTAATTTCTCCGCATTGCAAGGTGCAATTCTGAAATTTTTTGCTTTTTCCTGCTCCTCTTAGCATGATAAAGAAGATTCAAAGAGAGTGAGATGCCAGCTCTTTTCATTCAGTCAGTAGCTTCAAACATTTCTGGACGTTTTTCAATGGCAAAAATCAATGAATATTGTAAATGCACAAACAGTAATTTCTCCACATTGCAAGGTGCAATTCTGAATTTTTTTGCTTTTTCCTGCTCCTCTTAGCATGATAAAGAAGATTCAAAGAGAGTGAGATGCCAGCTCTTTTCATTCAGTCAGTAGCTTCAAACATTTCTGGTATATGAATAACATGATGTTTTTCAATGGCAAAAATCAATGAATATTGTAAATGCACAAACAGTAATTTCTCCGCATTGCAAGGTGCAATTCTGAAATTTTTTGCTTTTTCCTGCTCCTCTTAGCATGATAAAGAAGATTCAAAGAGAGTGAGATGCCAGCTCCTTTCATTCAGTCAGTAGCTTCAAACATTTCTGGACGTTTTTCAATGGCAAAAATCAATGAATATTGTAAATGCACAAACAGAAATTTCTCCACATTGCAAGGTGCAATTCTGAAATTTTTTGCTTTTTCCTTCTCCTCTTAGCATGATAAATAAGATTCAAAGAGAGTGAGATGCCAGCTCTTTTCATTCAGACAGTAGCTTGAAACATTTCTGGTATATGAATAACATGATGTTTTTCAATGGCAAAAATCAATGAATATTGTAAATGCACAAACAGTAATTTCTCCGCATTGCAAGGTGCAATTCTGAAATTTTTTGCTTTTTCCTGCTCCTCTTAGCATGATAAAGAAGATTCAAAGAGAGTGAGATGCCAGCTCTTTTCATTCAGTCAGTAGCTTCAAACATTTCTGGTATATGAATAACATGATGTTTTTCAATGGCAAAAATCAATGAATATTGTAAATGCACAAACAGTAATTTCTCCGCATTGCAAGGTGCAATTCTGAAATTTTTTGCTTTTTCCTGCTCCTCTTAGCATGATAAAGAAGATTCAAAGAGAGTGAGATGCCAGCTCTTTTCATTCAGTCAGTAGCTTCAAACATTTCTGGTATATGAATAACATGATGTTTTTCAATGGCAAAAATCAATGAATATTGTAAATGCACAAACAGTAATTTCTCCGCATTGCAAGGTGCAATTCTGAAATTTTTTGCTTTTTCCTGCTCCTATTAGCATGATAAAGAAGATTCAAAGAGAGTGAGATGCCAGCTCCTTTCATTCAGTCAGTAGCTTCAAACATTTCTGGACGTTTTTCAATGGCAAAAATCAATGAAAATTGTAAATGCACAAACAGTAATTTCTCCACATTGCCAGGTGCAATTCTGAAATTTTTTGCTTTTTCCTGCTCCTCTTAGCATGATAAAGAAGATTCAAAGAGAGTGAGATGCCAGCTCTTTTCATTCAGTCAGTAGCTTCAAACATTTCTGGTATATGAATAACATGATGTTTTTCAATGGCAAAAATCAATGAATATTGTAAATGCACAAACAGTAATTTCTCCGCATTGCCAGGTGCAATTCTGAAATTTTTTGCTTTTTCCTGCTCCTCTTAGCATGATAAAGAAGATTCAAAGAGAGTGAGATGCCAGCTCCTTTCATTCAGTCAGTAGCTTCAAACATTTCTGGACGTTTTTCAATGGCAAAAATCAATGAATATTGTAAATGCACAAACAGTAATTTCTCCACATTGCAAGGTGCAATTCTGAAATTTTTTGCTTTTTCCTGCTCCTCTTAGCATGATAAAGAAGATTCAAAGAGAGTGAGATGCCAGCTCTTTTCATTCAGTCAGTAGCTTCAAACATTTCTGGTATATGAATAACATGTTGTTTTTCAATGGCAAAAATCAATGAATATTGTAAATGCACAAACAGTAATTTCTCCGCATTGCAATGTGCAATTCTAAAATTTTTTGCTTTTTCCTGCTCCTATTAGCATGATAAAGAAGATTCAAAGAGAGTGAAATGCCAGCTCCTTTCATTCAGTCAGTAGCTTCAAACATTTCTGGACGTTTTTCAATGGCAAAAATCAATGAAAATTGTAAATGCACAAACAGTAATTTCTCCACATTGCAAGGTGCAATTCTGAAATTTTTTGCTTTTTCCTTCTCCTCTTAGCATGATAAATAAGATTCAAAGAGAGTGAGATGCCAGCTCTTTTCATTCAGACAGTAGCTTGAAACATTTCTGGTATATGAATAACATGATGTTTTTCAATGGCAAAAATCAATGAATATTGTAAATGCACAAACAGTAATTTCTCCGCATTGCAAGGTGCAATTCTGAAATTTTTTGCTTTTCCCTGCTCCTCTTAGCATGATAAAGAAGATTCAAAGAGAGTGAGATGCCAGCTCCTTTCATTCAGTCAGTAGCTTCAAACATTTCTGGATGTTTTTCAATGGCAAAAATCAATGAATATTGTAAATGCACAAACAGTAATTTCTCCGCATTGCAAGGTGCAATTCTGAAGTTTTTTGCTTTTTCCTGCTCCTATTAGCATGATAAAGAATATTCAAAGAGAGTGAGATGCCAGCTCTTTTCATTCAGTCAGTAGCTTCAAACATTTCTGGTATATGAATAACATGATGTTTTATAATGGCAAAAATCAATGAATATTGTAAATGCACAAAAAGTAATTTCTCTGCATTGCAAGGTGCAATTCTGAAATTTTTTGCTTTTTCCTGCTCCTCTTAGCATGATAAAGAAGATTCAAAGAGAGTGAGATGCCAGCTCCTTTCATTCAGTCAGTAGCTTCAAACATTTCTGGACGTTTTTCAATGGCAAAAATCAATGAATATTGTAAATGCACAAACAGTAATTTCTCCACATTGCAAGGTGCAATTCTGAAATTTTTTGATTTTTCCTGCTCCTCTTAGCATGATAAAGAAGATTCAAAGAGAGTGAGATGCCAGCTCTTTTCATTCAGTCAGTAGCTTCAAACATTTCTGGTATATGAATAACATGATGTTTTTCAATGGCAAAAATCAATGAATATTGTAAATGCACAAACAGTAATTTCTCCGCATTGCAAGGTGCAATTCTGAAATTTTTTGCTTTTTCCTGCTCCTCTTAGCATGATAAAGAAGATTCAAAGAGAGTGAGATGCCAGCTCCTTTCATTCAGTCAGTAGCTTCAAACATTTCTGGACGTTTTTCAATGGCAAAAGTCAATGAATATTGTAAATGCACAAACAGTAATTTCTCCACATTGCAAGGTGCAATTCTGAAATTTTTTGCTTTTTCCTGCTCCTCTTAGCATGATAAAGAAGATTCAAAGAGAGTGAGATGCCAGCTCTTTTCATTCAGTCTGTAGCTTCAAACATTTCTGGTATATGAATAACATGATGTTTTTCAATGGCAAAAATCAATGAATATTGTAAATGCACAAACAGTAATTTCTCCGCATTGCAAGGTGCAATTCTGAAATTTTTTGCTTTTTCCTGCTCCTCTTAGCATGATAAAGAAGATTCAAAGAGAGTGAGATGCCAGCTCCTTTCATTCAGTCAATATCTTCAAACATTTCTGGACGTTTTTCAATGGCAAAAATCAATGAATATTGTAAATGCACAAACAGTAATTTCTCCACATTGCAAGGTGCAATTCTGAAATTTTTTGCTTTTTCCTGCTCCTCTTAGCATGATAAGTAAGATTCAAAGATAGTGAGATGCCAGCTCTTTTCATTCAGTAAGTAGCTTCAAACATTTCTGGTATATGAATAACATGATGTTTTTCAATGGCAAAAATCAATGAATATTGTAAATGCACAAACAGTAATTTCTCCGCATTGCAAGGTGCAATTCTGAAATTTTTTGCTTTTTCCTGCTCCTCTTAGCATGATAAAGAAGATTCAAAGAGAGTGAGATGCCAGCTCTTTTCATTCAGTCAGTAGCTTCAAACATTTCTGGTATATGAATAACATGATGTTTTTCAATGGCAAAAATCAATGAATATTGTAAATGCACAAACAGTAATTTCTCCGCATTGCAAGGTGCAATTCTGAAATTTTTTGCTTTTTCCTGCTCCTATTAGCATGATAAAGAAGATTCAAAGAGAGTGAGATGCCAGCTTCTTTCATTCAGTCAGTAGCTTCAAACATTTCTGGACATTTTTCAATGGCAAAAATCAATGAAAATTGTAAATGCACAAACAGTAATTTCTCCACATTGCCAGGTGCAATTCTGAAATTTTTTGCTTTTTCCTGCTCCTCTTAGCATGATAAAGAAGATTCAAAGAGAGTGAGATGCCAGCTCTTTTCATTCAGTCAGTAGCTTCAAACATTTCTGGTATATGAATAACATGATGGTTTTCAATGGCAAAAATCAATGAATATTGTAAATGCACAAACAGTAATTTCTCCGCATTGCCAGGTGCAATTCTGAAATTTTTTGCTTTTTCCTGCTCCTCTTAGCATGATAAAGAAGATTCAAAGAGAGTGAGATGCCAGCTCCTTTCATTCAGTCAGTAGCTTCAAACATTTCTGGACGTTTTTCAATGGCAAAAATCAATGAATATTGTAAATGCACAAACAGTAATTTCTCCACATTGCAAGGTGCAATTCTGAAATTTTTTGCTTTTTCCTGCTCCTCTTAGCATGATAAAGAAGATTCAAAGAGAGTGAGATGCCAGCTCTTTTCATTCAGTCAGTAGCTTCAAACATTTCTGGTATATGAATAACATGATGTTTTTCAATGGCAAAAATCAATGAATATTGTAAATGCACAAACAGTAATTTCTCCGCATTGCAATGTGCAATTCTGAAATTTTTTGCTTTTTCCTGCTCCTATTAGCATGATAAAGAAGATTCAAAGAGAGTGAAATGCCAGCTCCTTTCATTCAGTCAGTAGCTTCAAACATTTCTGGACGTTTTTCAATGGCAAAAATCAATGAAAATTGTAAATGCACAAACAGTAATTTCTCCACATTGCAAGGTGCAATTCTGAAATTTTTTGCTTTTTCCTGCTCCTCTTAGCATGATAAAGAAGATTCAAAGAGAGTGAGATGCCAGCTCTTTTCATTCAGTCAGTAGCTTCAAACATTTCTGGTATATGAATAACATGATGTTTTTCAATGGCAAAAATCAATGAATATTGTAAATGCACAAACAGTAATTTCTCCGCATTGCCAGGTGCAATTCTGAAATTTTTTGCTTTTTCCTGCTCCTCTTAGCATAATAAAGAAGATTCAAAGAGAGTGAGATGCCAGCTCCTTTCATTCAGTCAGTAGCTTCAAACATTTCTGGTATATGAATAACATGATGTTTTTCAATGGCAAAAATCAATGAATATTGTAAATGCACAAACAGTAATTTCTCCGCATTGCAAGGTGCAATTCTGAAATTTTTTGCTTTTTCCTGCTCCTCTTAGCATGATAAAGAAGATTCAAAGAGAGTGAGATGCTAGCTCCTTTCATTCAGTCAGTAGCTTCAAACATTTCTGGACGTTTTTCAATGGCAAAAATCAATGAATATTGTAAATGCACAAACAGTAATTTCTCCACATTGCAAGGTGCAATTCTGAAATTTTTTGCTTTTTCCTGCTCCTCTTAGCATGATAAAGAAGATTCAAAGAGAGTGAGGTGCCAGCTCTTTTCATTCAGTCAGTAGCTTCAAACATTTCTGGTATATGAATAACATGATGTTTTTCAATGGCAAAAATCAATGAATATTGTAAATGCACAAACAGTAATTTCTCCGCATTGCAAGGTGCAATTCTGAAATTTTTTGCTTTTTCCTGCTCCTATTAGCATGATAAAGAAGATTCAAAGAGAGTGAGATGCCAGCTCCTTTCATTCAGTCAGTAGCTTCAAACATTTCTGGACGTTTTTCAATGGCAAAAATCAATGAAAATTGTAAATGCACAAACAGTAATTTCTCCACATTGCAATATGCAATTCTGAAATGTTTTGCTTTTTCCTGCTCCTCTTAGCATGATAAAGAAGATTCAAAGAGAGTGAGATGCCAGCTCTTTTCATTCAGTCAGTAGCTTCAAACATTTCTGGTATATGAATAACATGATGTTTTTCAATGGCAAAAATCAATGAATATTGTAAATGCACAAACAGTAATTTCTCCGCATTGCCAGGTGCAATTCTGAAATTTTTTGCTTTTTCCTGCTCCTCTTAGCATGATAAAGAAGATTCAAAGAGAGTGAGATGCCAGCTCCTTTCATTCAGTCAGTAACTTCAAACATTTCTGGTATATGAATAACATGATGTTTTTCAATGGCAAAAATCAATGAATATTGTAAATGTACAAACAGTAATTTCTCCGCATTGCAAGGTGCAATTCTGAAATTTTTTGCTTTTTCCTGCTCCTCTTAGCATGATAAAGAAGATTCAAAGAGAGTGAGATGCTAGCTCCTTTCATTCAGTCAGTAGCTTCAAACATTTCTGGATGTTTTTCAATGGCAAAAATCAATGAATATTGTAAATGCACAAACAGTAATTTCTCCACATTGCAAGGTGCAATTCTGAAATTTTTTGCTTTTTCCTGCTCCTCTTAGCATGATAAAGAAGATTCAAAGAGAGTGAGATGCCAGCTCTTTTCATTCAGTCAGTAGCTTCAAACATTTCTGGTATATGAATAACATGATGTTTTTCAATGGCAAAAATCAATGAATATTGTAAATGCACAAACAGTAATTTCTCCGCATTGCAAGGTGCAATTCTGAAATTTTTTGCTTTTTCCTGCTCCTATTAGCATGATAAAGAAGATTCAAAGAGAGTGAGATGCCAGCTCTTTTCATTCAGTCAGTAGCTTCAAACATTTCTGGACGTTTTTCAATGGCGAAAATCAATGAATATTGTAAATGCACAAACAGTAATTTCTCCACATTGCAAGGTGCAATTCTGAAATTTTTTGCTTTTTCCTGCTCCTCTTAGCATGATAAAGAAGATTCAAAGAGAGTGAGATGCCAGCTCTTTTCATTCAGTCAGTAGCTTCAAACATTTCTGGTATATGAATAACATGATGTTTTTCAATGGCAAAAATCAATGAATACTGTAAATGCACAAACAGTAATTTCTCCGCATTGCAAGGTGCAATTCTGAAATTTTTTGCTTTTTCCTGCTCCTCTTAGCATGATAAAGAAGATTCAAAGAGAGTGAGATGCCAGCTCCTTTCATTCAGTCAGTAGCTTCAAACATTTCTGGACGTTTTTCAATGGCAAAAATCAATGAATATTGTAAATGCACAAACAGAAATTTCTCCACATTGCAAGGTGCAATTCTGAAATTTTTTGCTTTTTCCTGCTCCTCTTAGCATGATAAAGAAGATTCAAAGAGAGTGAGATGCCAGCTCTTTTCATTCAGTCAGTAGCTTCAAACATTTCTGGTATATGAATAACATGATGTTTTTCAATGGCAAAAATTAATGAATATTGTAAATACACAAACAGTAATTTCTCCGCATTGCAAGGTGCAATTCTGAAATTTTTTGCTTTTTCCTGCTCCTCTTAGCATGATAAAGAAGATTCAAAGAGAGTGAGATGCTAGCTCCTTTCATTCAGTCAGTAGCTACAAACATTTCTGGACGTTTTTCAATGGCAAAAATCAATGAATATTGTAAATGCACAAACAGTAATTTCTCCACATTGCAAGGTGCAATTCTGAAATTTTTTAGCTTTTTCCTGCTCCTCTTAGCATGATAAAGAAGATTCAAAGAGAGTGAGATGCCAGCTCTTTTCATTCAGTCAGTAGCTTCAAACATTTCTGGTATATGAATTTCATGATGTTTTTCAATGGCAAAAATCAATGAATATTGTAAATGCACAAACAGTAATTTCTCCGCATTGCAAGGTGCAATTCTGAAATTTTTTGCTTTTTCCTGCTCCTCTTAGCATGATAAAGAAGATTCAAAGAGAGTGAGATGCCAGCTCCTTTCATTCAGTCAGTAGCTTCAAACATTTCTGGACTTTTTTCAATGGCAAAAATCAATGAATATTGTAAATGCACAAACAGAAATTTCTCCACATTGCAAGGTGCAATTCTGTAATTTTTTGCTTTTTCCTGCTCCAATTAGCATGATAAAGAAGATTCAAAGCGAGTGAGATGCCAGCTCTTTTCATTCAGTCAGTAGCTTCAAACATTTCTGGTATATGAATAACATGATGTTTTTCAATGGCAAAAATCAATGAATATTGTAAATGCACAAACAGTAATTTCTCCGCATTGCAAGGTGCAATTCTGAAATTTTTTGCTTTTTCCTGCTCCTCTTAGCATGATAAAGAAGATTCAAAGAGAGTGAGATGCCAGCTCCTTTCATTAAGTCAGTAGCTTCCAACATTTCTGGACGTTTTTCAATGGCAAAAATCAATGAATATTGTAAATGCACAAACAGTAATTTCTCCACATTGCAAGGTGCAATTCTGAAATTTTTTGCTTTTTCCTGCTCCTCTTAGCATGATAAAGAAAATTCAAAGAGAGTGAGATGCCAGCTCTTTTCATTCAGTCAGTAGCTTCAAACATTTCTGGTATATGAATAACATGATGTTTTTCAATGGCAAAAATCAATGAATATTGTGAATGCACAAACAGTAATTTCTCCACATTGCAAGGTGCAATTCTGAATTTTTTTGCTTTTTCCTGCTCCTCTTATCATGATAAAGAAGATTCAAAGAGAGTGAGATGCCAGCTCCTTTCATTCAGTCAGTAGCTTCAAACATTTCTGGACGTTTTTCAATGGCAAAAATCTATGAAAATTGTAAATGCACAAACAGTAATTTCTCCACATTGCAAGGTGCAATTCTGAAATTTTTTGCTTTTTCCTGCTCCTCTTAGCATGATAAAGAAGATTCAAAGAGATTGAGATGCCAGCTCTTTTCATTCAGTCAGTAGCTTCAAACATTTCTGGTATATGAATAACATGATGTTTTTCAATGGCAAAAATCAATGAATATTGTAAATGCACAAACAGTAATTTCTCCGCATTGCCAGGTGCAATTCTGAAATTTTTTGATTTTTCCTGCTCCTCTTAGCATGATAAAGAAGATTCAAAGAGAGTGAGATGCCAGCTCCTTTCATTCAGTCAGTAGCTTCAAACATTTCTGGTATATGAATAACATGATGTTTTTCAATGGCAAAAATCAATGAATAATGTAAATGCACAAACAGTAATTTCTCCGCATTGCAAGGTGCAATTCTGAAATTTTTTGCTTTTTCCTGCTCCTCTTAGCATGATAAAGAAGATTCAAAGAGAGTGAGATGCTAGCTCCTTTCATTCAGTCAGTAGCTTCAAACATTTCTGGACGTTTTTCAATGGCAAAAATCAATGAATATTGTAAATGCACAAACAGTAATTTCTCCGCATTGCAAGGTGCAATTCTGAAATTTTTTGCTTTTTCCTGCTCCTCTTAGCATGATAAAGAAGATTCAAAGAGAGTGAGATGCCAGCTCCTTTCATTCAGTCAGTAGCTTCAAACATTTCTGGACGTTTTTCAATGGCAAAAGTCAATGAATATTGTAAATGCACAAACAGTAATTTCTCCACATTGCAAGGTGCAATTCTGAAATTTTTTGCTTTTTCCTGCTCCTCTTAGCATGATAAAGAAGATTCAAAGAGAGTGAGATGCCAGCTCTTTTCATTCAGTCAGTAGCTTCAAACATTTCTGGTATATGAATAACATGATGTTTTTCAATGGCAAAAATCAATGAATATTGTAAATGCACAAACAGTAATTTCTCCGCATTGCAAGGTGCAATTCTGAAATTTTTTGCTTTTTCCTGCTCCTCTTAGCATGATAAAGAAGATTCAAAGAGAGTGAGATGCCAGCTCCTTTCATTCAGTCAATATCTTCAAACATTTCTGGACGTTTTTCAATGGCAAAAATCAATGAATATTGTAAATGCACAAACAGTAATTTCTCCACATTGCAAGGTGCAATTCTGAAATTTTTTGCTTTTTCCTGCTCCTCTTAGCATGATAAGTAAGATTCAAAGATAGTGAGATGCCAGCTCTTTTCATTCAGTAAGTAGCTTCAAACATTTCTGGTATATGAATAACATGATGTTTTTCAATGGCAAAAATCAATGAATATTGTAAATGCACAAACAGTAATTTCTCCGCATTGCAAGGTGCAATTCTGAAATTTTTTGCTTTTTCCTGCTCCTCTTAGCATGATAAAGAAGATTCAAAGAGAGTGAGATGCCAGCTCTTTTCATTCAGTCAGTAGCTTCAAACATTTCTGGTATATGAATAACATGATGTTTTTCAATGGCAAAAATCAATGAATATTGTAAATGCACAAACAGTAATTTCTCCGCATTGCAAGGTGCAATTCTGAAATTTTTTGCTTTTTCCTGCTCCTCTTAGCATGATAAAGAAGATTCAAAGAGAGTGAGATGCCAGCTCCTTTCATTCAGTCAGTAGCTTCAAACATTTCTGGACGTTTTTCAATGGCAAAAGTCAATGAATATTGTAAATGCACAAACAGTAATTTCTCCACATTGCAAGGTGCAATTCTGAAATTTTTTGCTTTTTCCTGCTCCTCTTAGCATGATAAAGAAGATTCAAAGAGAGTGAGATGCCAGCTCTTTTCATTCAGTCAGTAGCTTCAAACATTTCTGGTATATGAATAACATGATGTTTTTCAATGGCAAAAATCAATGAATATTGTAAATGCACAAACAGTAATTTCTCCGCATTGCAAGGTGCAATTCTGAAATTTTTTGCTTTTTCCTGCTCCTCTTAGCATGATAAAGAAGATTCAAAGAGAGTGAGATGCCAGCTCCTTTCATTCAGTCAATATCTTCAAACATTTCTGGACGTTTTTCAATGGCAAAAATCAATGAATATTGTAAATGCACAAACAGTAATTTCTCCACATTGCAAGGTGCAATTCTGAAATTTTTTGCTTTTTCCTGCTCCTCTTAGCATGATAAGTAAGATTCAAAGATAGTGAGATGCCAGCTCTTTTCATTCAGTAAGTAGCTTCAAACATTTCTGGTATATGAATAACATGATGTTTTTCAATGGCAAAAATCAATGAATATTTTAAATGCACAAACAGTAATTTCTCCGCATTGCAAGGTGCAATTCTGAAATTTTTTGCTTTTTCCTGCTCCTCTTAGCATGATAAAGAAGATTCAAAGAGAGTGAGATGCCAGCTCTTTTCATTCAGTCAGTAGCTTCAAACATTTCTGGTATATGAATAACATGATGTTTTTCAATGGCAAAAATCAATGAATATTGTAAATGCACAAACAGTAATTTCTCCGCATTGCAAGGTGCAATTCTGAAATTTTTTGCTTTTTCCTGCTCCTCTTAGCATGATAAAGAAGATTCAAAGAGAGTGAGATGCCAGCTCTTTTCATTCAGTCAGTAGCTTCAAACATTTCTGGACGTTTTTCAATGGCAAAAATCAATGAATATTGTAAATGCACAAACAGTAATTTCTCCACATTGCAAGGTGCAATTCTGAATTTTTTTGCTTTTTCCTGCTCCTCTTAGCATGATAAAGAAGATTCAAAGAGAGTGAGATGCCAGCTCTTTTCATTCAGTCAGTAGCTTCAAACATTTCTGGTATATGAATAACATGATGTTTTTCAATGGCAAAAATCAATGAATATTGTAAATGCACAAACAGTAATTTCTCCGCATTGCAAGGTGCAATTCTGAAATTTTTTGCTTTTTCCTGCTCCTCTTAGCATGATAAAGAAGATTCAAAGAGAGTGAGATGCCAGCTCCTTTCATTCAGTCAGTAGCTTCAAACATTTCTGAACGTTTTTCAATGGCAAAAATCAATGAATATTGTAAATGCACAAACAGAAATTTCTCCACATTGCAAGGTGCAATTCTGAAATTTTTTGCTTTTTCCTTCTCCTCTTAGCATGATAAATAAGATTCAAAGAGAGTGAGATGCCAGCTCTTTTCATTCAGACAGTAGCTTGAAACATTTCTGGTATATGAATAACATGATGTTTTTCAATGGCAAAAATCAATGAATATTGTAAATGCACAAACAGTAATTTCTCCGCATTGCAAGGTGCAATTCTGAAATTTTTTGCTTTTCCCTGCTCCTCTTAGCATGATAAAGAAGATTCAAAGAGAGTGAGATGCCAGCTCCTTTCATTCAGTCAGTAGCTTCAAACATTTCTGGATGTTTTTCAATGGCAAAAATCAATGAATATTGTAAATGCACAAACAGTAATTTCTCCGCATTGCAAGGTGCAATTCTGAAGTTTTTTGCTTTTTCCTGCTCCTATTAGCATGATAAAGAATATTCAAAGAGAGTGAGATGCCAGCTCTTTTCATTCAGTCAGTAGCTTCAAACATTTCTGGTATATGAATAACATGATGTTTTATAATGGCAAAAATCAATGAATATTGTAAATGCACAAAAAGTAATTTCTCTGCATTGCAAGGTGCAATTCTGAAATTTTTTGCTTTTTCCTGCTCCTCTTAGCATGATAAAGAAGATTCAAAGAGAGTGAGATGCCAGCTCCTTTCATTCAGTCAGTAGCTTCAAACATTTCTGGACGTTTTTCAATGGCAAAAATCAATGAATATTGTAAATGCACAAACAGTAATTTCTCCACATTGCAAGTTGCAATTCTGAAATTTTTTGCTTTTTCCTGCTCCTCTTAGCATGATAAAGAAGATTCAAAGAGAGTGAGATGCCAGCTCTTTTCATTCAGTCAGTAGCTTCAAACATTTCTGGTATACGAATAACATGATGTTTTTCAATGGCAAAAATCAATGAATATTGTAAATGCACAAACAGTAATTTCTCCGCATTGCAAGGTGCAATTCTGAAATTTTTTGCTTTTTCCTGCTCCTCTTAGCATGATAAAGAAGATTCAAAGAGAGTGAGATGCCAGCTCCTTTCATTCAGTCAGTAGCTTCAAACATTTCTGGACGTTTTTCAATGGCAAAAATCAATGAATATTGTAAATGCACAAACAGTAATTTCTCCACATTGCAAGGTGCAATTCTGAAATTTTTTGATTTTTCCTGCTCCTCTTAGCATGATAAAGAAGATTCAAAGAGAGTGAGATGCCAGCTCTTTTCATTCAGTCAGTAGCTTCAAACATTTCTGGTATATGAATAACATGATGTTTTTCAATGGCAAAAATCAATGAATATTGTAAATGCACAAACAGTAATTTCTCCGCATTGCAAGGTGCAATTCTGAAATTTTTTGCTTTTTCCTGCTCCTCTTAGCATGATAAAGAAGATTCAAAGAGAGTGAGATGCCAGCTCCTTTCATTCAGTCAGTAGCTTCAAACATTTCTGGACGTTTTTCAATGGCAAAAGTCAATGAATATTGTAAATGCACAAACAGTAATTTCTCCACATTGCAAGGTGCAATTCTGAAATTTTTTGCTTTTTCCTGCTCCTCTTAGCATGATAAAGAAGATTCAAAGAGAGTGAGATGCCAGCTCTTTTCATTCAGTCTGTAGCTTCAAACATTTCTGGTATATGAATAACATGATGTTTTTCAATGGCAAAAATCAATAAATATTGTAAATGCACAAACAGTAATTTCTCCGCATTGCAAGGTGCAATTCTGAAATTTTTTGCTTTTTCCTGCTCCTCTTAGCATGATAAAGAAGATTCAAAGAGAGTGAGATGCCAGCTCCTTTCATTCAGTCAATATCTTCAAACATTTCTGGACGTTTTTCAATGGCAAAAATCAATGAATATTGTAAATGCACAAACAGTAATTTCTCCACATTGCAAGGTGCAATTCTGAAATTTTTTGCTTTTTCCTGCTCCTCTTAGCATGATAAGTAAGATTCAAAGATAGTGAGATGCCAGCTCTTTTCATTCAGTAAGTAGCTTCAAACATTTCTGGTATATGAATAACATGATGTTTTTCAATGGCAAAAATCAATGAATATTGTAAATGCACAAACAGTAATTTCTCCGCATTGCAAGGTGCAATTCTGAAATTTTTTGCTTTTTCCTGCTCCTCTTAGCATGATAAAGAAGATTCAAAGAGAGTGAGATGCCAGCTCTTTTCATTCAGTCAGTAGCTTCAAACATTTCTGGTATATGAATAACATGATGTTTTTCAATGGCAAAAATCAATGAATATTGTAAATGCACAAACAGTAATTTCTCCGCATTGCAAGGTGCAATTCTGAAATTTTTTGCTTTTTCCTGCTCCTCTTAGCATGATAAAGAAGATTCAAAGAGAGTGAGATGCCAGCTCCTTTCATTCAGTCAGTAGCTTCAAACATTTCTGGACGTTTTTCAATGGCAAAAGTCAATGAATATTGTAAATGCACAAACAGTAATTTCTCCACATTGCAAGGTGCAATTCTGAAATTTTTTGCTTTTTCCTGCTCCTCTTAGCATGATAAAGAAGATTCAAAGAGAGTGAGATGCCAGCTCTTTTCATTCAGTCAGTAGCTTCAAACATTTCTGGTATATGAATAACATGATGTTTTTCAATGGCAAAAATCAATGAATATTGTAAATGCACAAACAGTAATTTCTCCGCATTGCAAGGTGCAATTCTGAAATTTTTTGCTTTTTCCTGCTCCTCTTAGCATGATAAAGAAGATTCAAAGAGAGTGAGATGCCAGCTCCTTTCATTCAGTCAATATCTTCAAACATTTCTGGACGTTTTTCAATGGCAAAAATCAATGAATATTGTAAATGCACAAACAGTAATTTCTCCACATTGCAAGGTGCAATTCTGAAATTTTTTGCTTTTTCCTGCTCCTC
Organism: Phyllobates terribilis; assembly: GCF_046119375.1. Classification (NCBI taxonomy): domain Eukaryota; kingdom Metazoa; phylum Chordata; class Amphibia; order Anura; family Dendrobatidae; genus Phyllobates; species Phyllobates terribilis. Next base: position 1,544,828 of record NW_027363092.1, read on the forward strand.
TTAGCATGATCAGTAAGATTCAAAGATAGTGAGATGCCAGCTCTTTTCATTCAGTAAGTAGCTTCAAACATTTCTGGTATATGAATAACATGATGTTTTTCAATGGCAAAAATCAATGAATATTTTAAATGCACAAACAGTAATTTCTCCGCATTGCAAGGTGCAATTCTGAAATTTTTTGCTTTTTCCTGCTCCTCTTAGCATGATAAAGAAGATTCAAAGAGAGTGAGATGCCAGCTCTTTTCATTCAGTCAGTAGCTTCAAACATTTCTGGTATATGAATAACATGATGTTTTTCATTGGCAAAAATCAATGAATATTGTAAATGCACAAACAGTAATTTCTCCGCATTGCAAGGTGCAATTCTGAAATTTTTTGCTTTTTCCTGCTCCTCTTAGCATGATAAAGAAGATTCAAAGAGAGTGAGATGCCAGCTCTTTTCATTCAGTCAGTAGCTTCAAACATTTCTGGACGTTTTTCAATGGCAAAAATCAATGAATATTGTAAATGCACAAACAGTAATTTCTCCACATTGCAAGGTGCAATTCTGAATTTTTTTGCTTTTTCCTGCTCCTCTTAGCATGATAAAGAAGATTCAAAGAGAGTGAGATGCCAGCTCTTTTCATTCAGTCAGTAGCTTCAAACATTTCTGGTATATGAATAACATGATGTTTTTCAATGGCAAAAATCAATGAATATTGTAAATGCACAAACAGTAATTTCTCCGCATTGCAAGGTGCAATTCTGAAATTTTTTGCTTTTTCCTGCTCCTCTTAGCATGATAAAGAAGATTCAAAGAGAGTGAGATGCCAGCTCCTTTCATTCAGTCAGTAACTTCAAACATTTCTGGACGTTTTTCAATGGCAAAAATCAATGAATATTGTAAATGCACAAACAGAAATTTCTCCACATTGCAAGGTGCAATTCTGAAATTTTTTGCTTTTTCCTTCTCCTCTTAGCATGATAAATAAGATTCAAAGAGAGTGAGATGCCAGCTCTTTTCATTCCGACAGTAGCTTGAAACATTTCTGGTATATGAATAACATGATGTTTTTCAATGGCAAAAATCAATGAATATTGTAAATGCACAAACAGTAATTTCTCCGCATTGCAAGGTGCAATTCTGAAATTTTTTGCTTTTCCCTGCTCCTCTTAGCATGATAAAGAAGATTCAAAGAGAGTGAGATGCCAGCTCCTTTCATTCAGTCAGTAGCTTCAAACATTTCTGGATGTTTTTCAATGGCAAAAATCAATGAATATTGTAAATGCACAAACAGTAATTTCTCCGCATTGCAAGGTGCAATTCTGAAGTTTTTTGCTTTTTCCTGCTCCTATTAGCATGATAAAGAAGATTCAAAGAGAGTGAGATGCCAGCTCTTTTCATTCAGTCAGTAGCTTCAAACATTTCTGGTATATGAATAACATGATGTTTTATAATGGCAAAAATCAATGAATATTGTAAATGCACAAAAAGTAATTTCTCTGCATTGCAAGGTGCAATTCTGAAATTTTTTGCTTTTTCCTGCTCCTCTTAGCATGATAAAGAAGATTCAAAGAGAGTGAGATGCCAGCTCCTTTCATTCAGTCAGTAGCTTCAAACATTTCTGGACGTTTTTCAATGGCAAAAATCAATGAATATTGTAAATGCACAAACAGTAATTTCTCCACATTGCAAGGTGCAATTCTGAAATTTTTTGCTTTTTCCTGCTCCTCTTAGCATGATAAAGAAGATTCAAAGAGAGTGAGATGCCAGCTCTTTTCATTCAGTCAGTAGCTTCAAACATTTCTGGTATACGAATAACATGATGTTTTTCAATGGCAAAAATCAATGAATATTGTAAATGCACAAACAGTAATTTCTCCGCATTGCAAGGTGCAATTCTGAAATTTTTTGCTTTTTCCTGCTCCTCTTAGCATGATAAAGAAGATTCAAAGAGAGTGAGATGCCAGCTCCTTTCATTCAGTCAGTAGCTTCAAACATTTCTGGACGTTTTTCAATGGCAAAAATCAATGAATATTGTAAATGCACAAACAGTAATTTCTCCACATTGCAAGGTGCAATTCTGAAATTTTTTGATTTTTCCTGCTCCTCTTAGCATGATAAAGAAGATTCAAAGAGAGTGAGATGCCAGCTCTTTTCATTCAGTCAGTAGCTTCAAACATTTCTGGTATATGAATAACATGATGTTTTTCAATGGCAAAAATCAATGAATATTGTAAATGCACAAACAGTAATTTCTCCGCATTGCAAGGTGCAATTCTGAAATTTTTTGCTTTTTCCTGCTCCTCTTAGCATGATAAAGAAGATTCAAAGAGAGTGAGATGCCAGCTCCTTTCATTCAGTCAGTAGCTTCAAACATTTCTGGACGTTTTTCAATGGCAAAAATCAATGAATATTGTAAATGCACAAACAGAAATTTCTCCACATTGCAAGGTGCAATTCTGAAATTTTTTGCTTTTTCCTGCTCCTCTTAGCATGATAAAGAAGATTCAAAGAGAGGGAGATGCCAGCTCTTTTCATTCAGTCAGTAGCTTCAAACATTTCTGGTATATGAATAACATGATGTTTTTCAATGGCAAAAATCAATGAATATTGTAAATGCACAAACAGTAATTTCTCCGCATTGCAAGGTGCAATTTTGAAATTTTTTGCTTTTTCCTGCTCCTCTTAGCATGATAAAGAAGATTCAAAGAGAGTGAGATGCCAGCTCCTTTCATTCAGTCAGTAGCTTCAAACATTTCTGGATGTTTTTCAATGGCAAAAATCAATGAAAATTGTAAATGCACAAACAGTAATTTCTCCACATTGCATGGTGCAATTCTGAAATTTTTTGCTTTTTCCTGCTCCTCTTAGCATGATAAAGAAGATTCAAAGAGAGTGAGATGCCAGCTCTTTTCATTCAGTCAGTAGCTTCAAACATTTCTGGTATATGAATAACATGATGTTTTTCAATGGCAAAAATCAATGAATATTGTAAATGCACAAACAGTAATTTCTCCGCATTGCCAGGTGCAATTCTGAAATTTTTTGCTTTTTCCTGCTCCTCTTAGCATGATAAAGAAGATTCAAAGAGAGTGAGATGCCAGCTCCTTTCATTCAGTCAGTAGCTTCAAACATTTTTGGTATATGAATAACATGATGTTTTTCAATGGCAAAAATCAATGAATATTGTAAATGCACAAACAGTAATTTCTCCGCATTGCAAGGTGCAATTCTGAAATTTTTTGCTTTTTCCTGCTCCTCTTAGCATGATAAAGAAGATTCAAAGAGAGTGAGATGCTAGCTCCTTTCATTCAGTCAGTAGCTTCAAACATTTCTGGACGTTTTTCAATGGCAAAAATCAATGAATATTGTAAATGCACAAACAGTAATTTCTCCGCATTGCAAGGTGCAATTCTGAAATTTTTTGCTTTTTCCTGCTCCTCTTAGCATGATAAAGAAGATTCAAAGAGAGTGAGATGCCAGCTCTTTTCATTCAGTCAGTACCTTCAAACATTTCTGGTATATGAATAACATGATGTTTTTCAATGGCAAAAATCAATGAATATTGTAAATGCACAAACCGTAATTTCTCCGCATTGCAAGGTGCAATTCTGAAATTTTTTGCTTTTTCCTGCTCCTCTTAGCATGATAAAGAAGATTCAAAGAGAGTGAGATGCCAGCTCCTTTCACTCAGTCAGTAGCTTCAAAAATTTCTGGACGTTTTTCAATGGCAAAAATCAATGAATATTGTAAATGTACAAACAGTAATTTCTCCACATTGCAAGGTGCAATTCTGAAATTTTTTGCTTTTTCCTGCTCCTCTTAGCATGATAAAGAAGATTCAAAGAGAATGAGATGCCAGCTCTTTTCATTCAGTCAGTAGCTTCAAACATTTCTGGTATATGAATAACATGATGTTTTTCAATGGCAAAAATCAATGAATATTGTAAATGCACAAACAGTAATTTCTCCGCATTGCAAGGTGCAATTCTGAAATTTTTTGCTTTTTCCTGCTCCTCCTAGCATGATAAAGAAGATTCAAAGAGAGTGAGATGCCAGCTCCTTTCATTCAGTCAGTAGCTTCAAACATTTCTGGACGTTTTTCAATGGCAAAAATCAATGAATATTGTAAATGCACAAACAGAAATTTCTCCACATTGCAAGGTGCAATTCTGAAATTTTTTGCTTTTTCCTTCTCCTCTTAGCATGATAAATAAGATTCAAAGAGAGTGAGATGCCAGCTCTTTTCATTCAGACAGTTGCTTGAAACATTTCTGGTATATGAATAACATGATGTTTTTCAATGGCAAAAATCAATGAATATTGTAAATGCACAAACAGTAATTTCTCCGCATTGCAAGGTGCAATTCTGAAATTTTTTGCTTTTTCCTGCTCCTCTTAGCATGATAAAGAAGATTCAAAGAGAGTGAGATGCCAGCTCCTTTCATTCAGTCAGTAGCTTCAAACATTTCTGGACGTTTTTCAATGGCAAAAATCAATGAATATTGTAAATGCACAAACAGTAATTTCTCCACATTGCAAGGTGCAATTCTGAAGTTTTTTGCTTTTTCCTGCTCCTCTTAGCATGATAAAGAAGATTCAAAGAGAGTGAGATGCCAGCTCTTTTCATTCAGTCAGTAGCTTCAAACATTTCTGGTATATGAATAACATGATGTTTTTCAATGGCAAAAATCAATGAATATTGTAAATGCACAAAAAGTAATTTCTCTGCATTGCAAGGTGCAATTCTGAAATTTTTTGCTTTTTCCTGCTCCTCTTAGCATGATAAAGAAGATTCAAAGAGAGTGAGATGCCAGCTCCTTTCATTCAGTCAGTAGCTTCAAACATTTCTGGACGTTTTTCAATGGCAAAAATCAATGAATATTGTAAATGCACAAACAGTAATTTCTCCGCATTACAAGGTGCAATTCTGAAATTTTTTGCTTTTTCCTGCTCCTCTTAGCATGATAAAGAAGATTCAAAGAGAGTGAGATGCCAGCTCTTTTCATTCAGTCAGTAGCTTCAAACATTTCTGGTATACGAATAACATGATGTTTTTCAATGGCAAAAATCAATGAATATTGTAAATGCACAAACAGTAATTTCTCCGCATTGCAAGGTGCAATTCTGAAGTTTTTTGCTTTTTCCTGCTCCTTTTAGCATGATAAAGAAGATTCAAAGAGAGTGAGATGCCAGCTCTTTTCATTCAGTCAGTAGCTTCAAACATTTCTGGTATATGAATAACATGATGTTTTTCAATGGCAAAAATCAATGAATATTGTAAATGCACAAAAAGTAATTTCTCTGCATTGCAAGGTGCAATTCTGAAATTTTTTGCTTTTTCCTGCTGCTCTTAGCATGATAAAGAAGATTCAAAGAGAGTGAGATGCCAGCTCCTTTCATTCAGTCAGTAGCTTCAAACATTTCTGGACGTTTTTCAATGGCAAAAATCAATGAATATTGTAAATGCACAAACAGTAATTTCTCCACATTGCAAGGTGCAATTCCGAAATTTTTTGATTTTTCCTGCTCCTCTTAGCATGATAAAGAAGATTCAAAGAGAGTGAGATGCCAGCTCCTTTCATTCAGTCAGTAGCTTCAAACATTTCTGGACGTTTTTCAATGGCAAAAATCAATGAATATTGTAAATGCACAAACAGAAATTTCTCCACATTGCAAGGTGCAATTCTGAAATTTTTTGCTTTTTCCTTCTCCTCTTAGCATGATAAATAAGATTCAAAGAGAGTGAGATGCCAGCTCTTTTCATTCAGACAGTTGCTTGAAACATTTCTGGTATATGAATAACATGATGTTTTTCAATGGCAAAAATCAATGAATATTGTAAATGCACAAACAGTAATTTCTCCGCATTGCAAGGTGCAATTCTGAAATTTTTTGCTTTTTCCTGCTCCTCTTAGCATGATAAAGAAGATTCAAAGAGAGTGAGATGCCAGCTCCTTTCATTCAGTCAGTAGCTTCAAACATTTCTGGACGTTTTTCAATGGCAAAAATCAATGAATATTGTAAATGCACAAACAGTAATTTCTCCACATTGCAAGGTGCAATTCTGAAGTTTTTTGCTTTTTCCTGCTCCTCTTAGCATGATAAAGAAGATTCAAAGAGAGTGAGATGCCAGCTCTTTTCATTCAGTCAGTAGCTTCAAACATTTCTGGTATATGAATAACATGATGTTTTTCAATGGCAAAAATCAATGAATATTGTAAATGCACAAAAAGTAATTTCTCTGCATTGCAAGGTGCAATTCTGAAATTTTTTGCTTTTTCCTGCTCCTCTTAGCATGATAAAGAAGATTCAAAGAGAGTGAGATGCCAGCTCCTTTCATTCAGTCAGTAGCTTCAAACATTTCTGGACGTTTTTCAATGGCAAAAATCAATGAATATTGTAAATGCACAAACAGTAATTTCTCCGCATTACAAGGTGCAATTCTGAAATTTTTTGCTTTTTCCTGCTCCTCTTAGCATGATAAAGAAGATTCAAAGAGAGTGAGATGCCAGCTCTTTTCATTCAGTCAGTAGCTTCAAACATTTCTGGTATACGAATAACATGATGTTTTTCAATGGCAAAAATCAATGAATATTGTAAATGCACAAACAGTAATTTCTCCGCATTGCAAGGTGCAATTCTGAAGTTTTTTGCTTTTTCCTGCTCCTTTTAGCATGATAAAGAAGATTCAAAGAGAGTGAGATGCCAGCTCTTTTCATTCAGTCAGTAGCTTCAAACATTTCTGGTATATGAATAACATGATGTTTTTCAATGGCAAAAATCAATGAATATTGTAAATGCACAAAAAGTAATTTCTCTGCATTGCAAGGTGCAATTCTGAAATTTTTTGCTTTTTCCTGCTGCTCTTAGCATGATAAAGAAGATTCAAAGAGAGTGAGATGCCAGCTCCTTTCATTCAGTCAGTAGCTTCAAACATTTCTGGACGTTTTTCAATGGCAAAAATCAATGAATATTGTAAATGCACAAACAGTAATTTCTCCACATTGCAAGGTGCAATTCCGAAATTTTTTGATTTTTCCTGCTCCTCTTAGCATGATAAAGAAGATTCAAAGAGAGTGAGATGCCAGCTCTTTTCATTCAGTCAGTAGCTTCAAACATTTCTGGTATATGAATAACATGATGTTTTTCAATGGCAAAAATCAATGAATATTGTAAATGCACAAACAGTAATTTCTCCGCATTGCAAGGTGCAATTCTGAAATTTTTTGCTTTTTCCTGCTCCTCTTAGCATGATAAAGAAGATTCAAAGAGAGTGAGATGCCAGCTCCTTTCATTCAGTCAGTAGCTTCAAACATTTCTGGACGTTTTTCAATGGCAAAAATCAATGAATATTGTAAATGCACAAACAGTAATTTCTCCGCATTGCAAGGTGCAATTCTGAAATTTTTTGCTTTTTCCTGCTCCTCTTAGCATGATAAAGAAGATTCAAAGAGAGTGAGATGCCAGCTCCTTTCATTCAGTCAGTAGCTTCAAACATTTCTGGATGTTTCTCAATGGCAAAAATCAATGAAAATTGTAAATGCACAAACAGTAATTTCTCCACATTGCATGGTGCAATTCTGAAATTTTTTGCTTTTTCCTGCTCCTCTTAGCATGATAAAAAAGATTCAAAGAGAGTGAGATGCCAGCTCTTTTCATTCAGTCAGTAGCTTCAAACATTTCTGGTATATGAATAACATGATGTTTTTCAATGGCAAAAATCAATGAATATTGTAAATGCACAAACAGTAATTTCTCCGCATTGCAGGGTGCAATTCTGTAATTTTTTGCTTTTTCCTGCTCCTCTTAGCATGATAAAGAAGATTCAAAGAGAGTGAGATGCCAGCTCCTTTCATTCAGTCAGTAGCTTCAAACATTTCTGGACGTTTTTCAATGGCAAAAATCAATGAATATTGTAAATGCACAAACAGTAATTTCTCCACATTGCAAGGTGCAATTCCGAAATTTTTTGATTTTTCCTGCTCCTCTTAGCATGATAAAGAAGATTCAAAGAGAGTGAGATGCCAGCTCTTTTCATTCAGTCAGTAGCTTCAAACATTTCTGGTATATGAATAACATGATGTTTTTCAATGGCAAAAATCAATGAATATTGTAAATGCACAAACAGTAATTTCTCCGCATTGCAAGGTGCAATTCTGAAATTTTTTGCTTTTTCCTGCTCCTCTTAGCATGATAAAGAAGATTCAAAGAGAGTGAGATGCCAGCTCCTTTCATTCAGTCAGTAGCTTCAAACATTTCTGGACGTTTTTCAATGGCAAAAATCAATGAATATTGTAAATGCACAAACAGAAATTTCTCCACATTGCAAGGTGCAATTCTGAAATTTTTTGCTTTTTCCTGCTCCTCTTAGCATGATAAAGAAGATTCAAAGAGAGTGAGATGCCAGCTCTTTTCATTCAGTCAGTAGCTTCAAACATTTCTGGTATATGAATAACATGATGTTTTTCAATGGCAAAAATCAATGAATATTGTAAATGCACAAACAGTAATTTCTCCGCATTGCAAGGTGCAATTCTGAAATTTTTTGCTTTTTCCTGCTCCTCTTAGCATGATAAAGAAGATTCAAAGAGAGTGAGATGCCAGCTCCTTTCATTCAGTCAGTAGCTTCAAACATTTCTGGATGTTTCTCAATGGCAAAAATCAATGAAAATTGTAAATGCACAAACAGTAATTTCTCCACATTGCATGGTGCAATTCTGAAATTTTTTGCTTTTTCCTGCTCCTCTTAGCATGATAAAAAAGATTCAAAGAGAGTGAGATGCCAGCTCTTTTCATTCAGTCAGTAGCTTCAAACATTTCTGGTATATGAATAACATGATGTTTTTCAATGGCAAAAATCAATGAATATTGTAAATGCACAAACAGTAATTTCTCCGCATTGCAGGGTGCAATTCTGAAATTTTTTGCTTTTTCCTGCTCCTCTTAGCATGATAAAGAAGATTCAAAGAGAGTGAGATGCCAGCTCCTTTCATTCAGTCAGTAGCTTCAAACATTTCTGGACGTTTTTCAATGGCAAAAATCAATGAATATTGTAAATGCACAAACAGTAATTTCTCCACATTGCAAGGTGCAATTCTGAAATTTTTTGCTTTTTCCTGCTCCTCTTAGCATGATAAAGAAGATTCAAAGAGAGTGAGATGCCAGCTCTTTTCATTCAGTCAGTAGCTTCAAACATTTCTGGTATATAAATAACATGATGTTTTTCAATGGCAAAAATCAATGAATATTGTAAATGCACAAACAGTAATTTCTCCGCATTGCAAGGTGCAATTCTGAAATTTTTTGCTTTTTCCTGCTCCTCTTAGCATGATAAAGAAGATTCAAAGAGAGTGAGATGCCAGCTCCTTTCATTCAGTCAGTAGCTTCAAACATTTCTGGATGTTTCTCAATGGCAAAAATCAATGAAAATTGTAAATGCACAAACAGTAATTTCTCCACATTGCATGGTGCAATTCTGAAATTTTTTGCTTTTTCCTGCTCCTCTTAGCATGATAAAGAAGATTCAAAGAGAGTGAGAAGCCAGCTCTTTTCATTCAGTCAGTAGCTTCAAACATTTCTGGTATATGAATAACATGATGTTTTTCAATGGCAAAAATCAATGAATATTGTAAATGCACAAACAGTAATTTCTCCGCATTGCAAGGTGCAATTCTGAAATTTTTTGCTTTTTCCTGCTCCTCTTAGCATGATAAAGAAGATTCAAAGAGAGTGAGATGCCAGCTCCTTTCATTCAGTCAGTAGCTTCAAACATTTCTGGACGTTTTTCAATGGCAAAAATCAATGAATATTGTAAATGCACAAACAGTAATTTCTCCACATTGCAAGGTGCAATTCTGAAATTTTTTGCTTTTTCCTGCTCCTCTTAGCATGATAAAGAAGATTCAAAGAGAGTGAGATGCCAGCTCTTTTCATTCAGTCAGTAGCTTCAAACATTTCTGGTATATGAATAACATGATGTTTTTCAATGGCAAAAATCAATGAATATTGTAAATGCACAAACAGTAATTTCTCCGCATTGCAAGGTGCAATTCTGAAATTTCTTGCTTTTTCCTGCTCCTCTTAGCATGATAAAGAAGATTCAAAGAGAGTGAGATGCCAGCTCCTTTCATTCAGTCAGTAGCTTCAAACATTTCTGGACGTTTTTCAATGGCAAAAATCAATGAATATTGTAAATGCACAAACAGAAATTTCTCCACATTGCAAGGTGCAATTCTGAAATTTTTTGCTTTTTCCTGCTCCTCTTAGCATGATAAAGAAGATTCAAAGAGAGTGAGATGCCAGCTCTTTTCATTCAGTCAGTAGCTTCAAACATTTCTGGTATATGAATAACATGATGTTTTTCAATGGCAAAAATCAATGAATATTGTAAATGCACAAACAGTAATTTCTCCGCATTGCAAGGTGCAATTCTGAAATTTTTTGCTTTTTCCTGCTCCTCTTAGCATGATAAAGAAGATTCAAAGAGAGTGAGATGCCAGCTCCTTTCATTCAGTCAGTAGCTTCAAACATTTCTGGACGTTTTTCAATGGCAAAAATCAATGAATATTGTAAATGCACAAACAGAAATTTCTCCACATTGCAAGGTGCAATTCTGAAATTTTTTGCTTTTTCCTGCTCCTCTTAGCATGATAAAGAAGATTCAAAGAGAGTGAGATGCCAGCTCTTTTCATTCAGTCAGTAGCTTCAAACATTTCTGGTATATGAATAACATGATGTTTTTCAATGGCAAAAATCAATGAATATTGTAAATGCACAAACAGTAATTTCTCCGCATTGCAAGGTGCAATTCTGAAATTTTTTGCTTTTTCCTGCTCCTCTTCGCATGATAAAGAAGATTCAAAGAGAGTGAGATGCCAGCTCCTTTCATTCAGTCAGTAGCTTCAAACATTTCTGGATGTTTCTCAATGGCAAAAATCAATGAAAATTGTAAATGCACAAACAGTAATTTCTCCACATTGCATGGTGCAATTCTGAAATTTTTTGCTTTTTCCTGCTCCTCTTAGCATGATAAAAAAGATTCAAAGAGAGTGAGATGCCAGCTCTTTTCATTCAGTCAGTAGCTTCAAACATTTCTGGTATATGAATAACATGATGTTTTTCAATGGCAAAAATCAATGAATATTGTAAATGCACAAACAGTAATTTCTCCGCATTGCAGGGTGCAATTCTGAAATTTTTTGCTTTTTCCTGCTCCTCTTAGCATGATAAAGAAGATTCAAAGAGAGTGAGATGCCAGCTCCTTTCATTCAGTCAGTAGCTTCAAACATTTCTGGACGTTTTTCAATGGCAAAAATCAATGAATATTGTAAATGCACAAACAGTAATTTCTCCACATTGCAAGGTGCAATTCTGAAATTTTTTGCTTTTTCCTGCTCCTCTTAGCATGATAAAGAAGATTCAAAGAGAGTGAGATGCCAGCTCTTTTCATTCAGTCAGTAGCTTCAAACATTTCTGGTATATAAATAACATGATGTTTTTCAATGGCAAAAATCAATGAATATTGTAAATGCACAAACAGTAATTTCTCCGCATTGCAAGGTGCAATTCTGAAATTTTTTGCTTTTTCCTGCTCCTCTTAGCATGATAAAGAAGATTCAAAGAGAGTGAGATGCCAGCTCCTTTCATTCAGTCAGTAGCTTCAAACATTTCTGGATGTTTCTCAATGGCAAAAATCAATGAAAATTGTAAATGCACAAACAGTAATTTCTCCACATTGCATGGTGCAATTCTGAAATTTTTTGCTTTTTCCTGCTCCTCTTAGCATGATAAAGAAGATTCAAAGAGAGTGAGATGCCAGCTCTTTTCATTCAGTCAGTAGCTTCAAACATTTCTGGTATATGAATAACATGATGTTTTTCAATGGCAAAAATCAATGAATATTGTAAATGCACAAACAGTAATTTCTCCGCATTGCAAGGTGCAATTCTGAAATTTTTTGCTTTTTCCTGCTCCTCTTAGCATGATAAAGAAGATTCAAAGAGAGTGAGATGCCAGCTCCTTTCATTCAGTCAGTAGCTTCAAACATTTCTGGACGTTTTTCAATGGCAAAAATCAATGAATATTGTAAATGCACAAACAGTAATTTCTCCACATTGCAAGGTGCAATTCTGAAATTTTTTGCTTTTTCCTGCTCCTCTTAGCATGATAAAGAAGATTCAAAGAGAGTGAGATGCCAGCTCTTTTCATTCAGTCAGTAGCTTCAAACATTTCTGGTATATGAATAACATGATGTTTTTCAATGGCAAAAATCAATGAATATTGTAAATGCACAAACAGTAATTTCTCCGCATTGCAAGGTGCAATTCTGAAATTTTTTGCTTTTTCCTGCTCCTCTTAGCATGATAAAGAAGATTCAAAGAGAGTGAGATGCCAGCTCCTTTCATTCAGTCAGTAGCTTCAAACATTTCTGGACGTTTTTCAATGGCAAAAATCAATGAATATTGTAAATGCACAAACAGAAATTTCTCCACATTGCAAGGTGCAATTCTGAAATTTTTTGCTTTTTCCTGCTCCTCTTAGCATGATAAAGAAGATTCAAAGAGAGTGAGATGCCAGCTCTTTTCATTCAGTCAGTAGCTTCAAACATTTCTGGTATATGAATAACATGATGTTTTTCAATGGCAAAAATCAATGAATATTGTAAATGCACAAACAGTAATTTCTCCGCATTGCAAGGTGCAATTCTGAAATTTTTTGCTTTTTCCTGCTCCTCTTAGCATGATAAAGAAGATTCAAAGAGAGTGAGATGCCAGCTCCTTTCATTCAGTCAGTAGCTTCAAACATTTCTGGATGTTTCTCAATGGCAAAAATCAATGAAAATTGTAAATGCACAAACAGTAATTTCTCCACATTGCATTTTGCAATTCTGAAATTTTTTGCTTTTTCCTGCTCCTCTTAGCATGATAAAGAAGATTCAAAGAGAGTGAGATGCCAGCTCTTTTCATTCAGTCAGTAGCTTCAAACATTTCTGGTATATGAATAACATGATGTTTTTCAATGGCAAAAATCAATGAATATTGTAAATGCACAAACAGTAATTTCTCCGCATTGCAAGGTGCAATTCTGAAATTTTTTGCTTTTTCCTGCTCCTCTTAGCATGATAAAGAAGATTCAAAGAGAGTGAGATGCCAGCTCCTTTCATTCAGTTAGTAGCTTCAAACATTTCTGGACGTTTTTCAATGGCAAAAATCAATGAATATTGTAAATGCACAAACAGTAATTTCTCCACATTGCAAGGTGCAATTCTGAAATTTTTTGCTTTTTCCTGCTCCTCTTAGCATGATAAAGAAGATTCAAAGAGAGTGAGATGCCAGCTCCTTTCATTCAGTCAGTAGCTTCAAACATTTCTGGACGTTTTTCAAAGGCAAAAATCAATGAAAATTGTAAATGCACAAACAGTAATTTCTCCACATTGCAAGGTGCAATTCTGAAATTTTTTGCTTTTTCCTGCTCCTCTTAGCATGATAAAGAAGATTCAAAGAGAGTGAGATGCCAGCTCTTTTCATTCAGTCAGTAGCTTCAAACATTTCTGGTATATGAATAACATGATGTTTTTCAATGGCAAAAATCAATGAATATTGTAAATGCACAAACAGTAATTTCTCCGCATTGCAAGGTGCAATTCTGAAATTTTTTGCTTTTTCCTGCTCCTCTTCGCATGATAAAGAAGATTCAAAGAGAGTGAGATGCCAGCTCCTTTCATTCAGTCAGTAGCTTCAAACATTTCTGGATGTTTCTCAATGGCAAAAATCAATGAAAATTGTAAATGCACAAACAGTAATTTCTCCACATTGCATGGTGCAATTCTGAAATTTTTTGCTTTTTCCTGCTCCTCTTAGCATGATAAAAAAGATTCAAAGAGAGTGAGATGCCAGCTCTTTTCATTCAGTCAGTAGCTTCAAACATTTCTGGTATATGAATAACATGATGTTTTTCAATGGCAAAAATCAATGAATATTGTAAATGCACAAACAGTAATTTCTCCGCATTGCAGGGTGCAATTCTGAAATTTTTTGCTTTTTCCTGCTCCTCTTAGCATGATAAAGAAGATTCAAAGAGAGTGAGATGCCAGCTCCTTTCATTCAGTCAGTAGCTTCAAACATTTCTGGACGTTTTTCAATGGCAAAAATCAATGAATATTGTAAATGCACAAACAGTAATTTCTCCACATTGCAAGGTGCAATTCTGAAATTTTTTGCTTTTTCCTGCTCCTCTTAGCATGATAAAGAAGATTCAAAGAGAGTGAGATGCCAGCTCTTTTCATTCAGTCAGTAGCTTCAAACATTTCTGGTATATAAATAACATGATGTTTTTCAATGGCAAAAATCAATGAATATTGTAAATGCACAAACAGTAATTTCTCCGCATTGCAAGGTGCAATTCTGAAATTTTTTGCTTTTTCCTGCTCCTCTTAGCATGATAAAGAAGATTCAAAGAGAGTGAGATGCCAGCTCCTTTCATTCAGTCAGTAGCTTCAAACATTTCTGGATGTTTCTCAATGGCAAAAATCAATGAAAATTGTAAATGCACAAACAGTAATTTCTCCACATTGCATGGTGCAATTCTGAAATTTTTTGCTTTTTCCTGCTCCTCTTAGCATGATAAAGAAGATTCAAAGAGAGTGAGATGCCAGCTCTTTTCATTCAGTCAGTAGCTTCAAACATTTCTGGTATATGAATAACATGATGTTTTTCAATGGCAAAAATCAATGAATATTGTAAATGCACAAACAGTAATTTCTCCGCATTGCAAGGTGCAATTCTGAAATTTTTTGCTTTTTCCTGCTCCTCTTAGCATGATAAAGAAGATTCAAAGAGAGTGAGATGCCAGCTCCTTTCATTCAGTCAGTAGCTTCAAACATTTCTGGACGTTTTTCAATGGCAAAAATCAATGAATATTGTAAATGCACAAACAGTAATTTCTCCACATTGCAAGGTGCAATTCTGAAATTTTTTGCTTTTTCCTGCTCCTCTTAGCATGATAAAGAAGATTCAAAGAGAGTGAGATGCCAGCTCTTTTCATTCAGTCAGTAGCTTCAAACATTTCTGGTATATGAATAACATGATGTTTTTCAATGGCAAAAATCAATGAATATTGTAAATGCACAAACAGTAATTTCTCCGCATTGCAAGGTGCAATTCTGAAATTTTTTGCTTTTTCCTGCTCCTCTTAGCATGATAAAGAAGATTCAAAGAGAGTGAGATGCCAGCTCCTTTCATTCAGTCAGTAGCTTCAAACATTTCTGGACGTTTTTCAATGGCAAAAATCAATGAATATTGTAAATGCACAAACAGAAATTTCTCCACATTGCAAGGTGCAATTCTGAAATTTTTTGCTTTTTCCTGCTCCTCTTAGCATGATAAAGAAGATTCAAAGAGAGTGAGATGCCAGCTCTTTTCATTCAGTCAGTAGCTTCAAACATTTCTGGTATATGAATAACATGATGTTTTTCAATGGCAAAAATCAATGAATATTGTAAATGCACAAACAGTAATTTCTCCGCATTGCAAGGTGCAATTCTGAAATTTTTTGCTTTTTCCTGCTCCTCTTAGCATGATAAAGAAGATTCAAAGAGAGTGAGATGCCAGCTCCTTTCATTCAGTCAGTAGCTTCAAACATTTCTGGATGTTTCTCAATGGCAAAAATCAATGAAAATTGTAAATGCACAAACAGTAATTTCTCCACATTGCATTTTGCAATTCTGAAATTTTTTGCTTTTTCCTGCTCCTCTTAGCATGATAAAGAAGATTCAAAGAGAGTGAGATGCCAGCTCTTTTCATTCAGTCAGTAGCTTCAAACATTTCTGGTATATGAATAACATGATGTTTTTCAATGGCAAAAATCAATGAATATTGTAAATGCACAAACAGTAATTTCTCCGCATTGCAAGGTGCAATTCTGAAATTTTTTGCTTTTTCCTGCTCCTCTTAGCATGATAAAGAAGATTCAAAGAGAGTGAGATGCCAGCTCCTTTCATTCAGTTAGTAGCTTCAAACATTTCTGGACGTTTTTCAATGGCAAAAATCAATGAATATTGTAAATGCACAAACAGTAATTTCTCCACATTGCAAGGTGCAATTCTGAAATTTTTTGCTTTTTCCTGCTCCTCTTAGCATGATAAAGAAGATTCAAAGAGAGTGAGATGCCAGCTCTTTTCATTCAGTCAGTAGCTTCAAACATTTCTGGTATATGAATAACATGATGTTTTTCAATGGCAAAAATCAATGAATATTGTAAATGCACAAACAGTAATTTCTCCGCATTGCAAGGTGCAATTCTGAAATTTTTTGCTTTTTCCTGCTCCTCTTAGCATGATAAAGAAGATTCAAAGAGAGTGAGATGCCAGCTCCTTTCATTCAGTCAGTAGCTTCAAACATTTCTGGACGTTTTTCAAAGGCAAAAATCAATGAATATTGTAAATGCACAAACAGTAATTTCTCCGCATTGCCAGGTGCAATTCTGAAATTTTTTGCTTTTTCCTGCTCCTCTTAGCATGATAAAGAAGATTCAAAGAGAGTGAGATGACAGCTCCTTTCATTCAGTCAGTAGCTTCAAACATTTCTGGTATATGAATAACATGATGTTTTTCAATGGCAAAAATCAATGAATATTGTAAATGCACAAACAGTAATTTCTCCGCATTGCAAGGTGCAATTCTGAAATTTTTTGCTTTTTCCTGCTCCTCTTAGCATGATAAAGAAGATTCAAAGAGAGTGAGATGCCAGCTCTTTTCATTCAGTCAGTAGCTTCAAACATTTCTGGTATATGAATAACATGATGTTTTTCAATGGCAAAAATCAATGAATATTGTAAATGCACAAACAGTAATTTCTCCGCATTGCAAGGTGCAATTCTGAAATTTTTTGCTTTTTCCTGCTCCTCTTAGCATGATAAAGAAGATTCAAAGAGAGTGAGATGCCAGCTCCTTTCATTCAGTCAGTAGCTTCAAACATTTCTGGACGTTTTTCAATGGCAAAAATCAATGAATATTGTAAATGCACAAACAGTAATTTCTCCACATTGCAAGGTGCAATTCTGAAATTTTTTGCTTTTCCTGCTCCTCTTAGCATGATAAAGAAGATTCAAAGAGAGTGAGATGCCAGCTCTTTTCATTCAGTCAGTAGCTTCAAACATTTCTGGTATATGAATAACATGATGTTTTTCAATGGCAAAAATCAATGAATATTGTAAATGCACAAACAGTAATTTCTCCGCATTGCAAGGTGCAATTTTGAAATTTTTTGCTTTTTCCTGCTCCTCTTAGCATGATAAAGAAGATTCAAAGAGAGTGAGATGCCAGCTCCTTTCATTCAGTCAGTAGCTTCAAACATTTCTGGATGTTTTTCAATGGCAAAAATCAATGAAAATTGTAAATGCACAAACAGTAATTTCTCCACATTGCATGGTGCAATTCTGAAATTTTTTGCTTTTTCCTGCTCCTCTTAGCATGATAAAGAAGATTCAAAGAGAGTGAGATGCCAGCTCTTTTCATTCAGTCAGTAGCTTCAAACATTTCTGGTATATGAATAACATGATGTTTTTCAATGGCAAAAATCAATGAATATTGTAAATGCACAAACAGTAATTTCTCCGCATTGCCAGGTGCAATTCTGAAATTTTTTGCTTTTTCCTGCTCCTCTTAGCATGATAAAGAAGATTCAAAGAGAGGGAGATGCCAGCTCCTTTCATTCAGTCAGTAACTTCAAACATTTCTGGTATATGAATAACATGATGTTTTTCAATGGCAAAAATCAATGAATATTGTAAATGCACAAACAGTAATTTCTCCGCATTGCAAGGTGCAATTCTGAAATTTTTTGCTTTTTCCTGCTCCTCTTAGCATGATAAAGAAGATTCAAAGAGAGTGAGATGCTAGCTCCTTTCATTCAGTCAGTAGCTTCAAACATTTCTGGACGTTTTTCAATGGCAAAAATCAATGAATATTGTAAATGCACAAACAGTAATTTCTCCGCATTGCAAGGTGCAATTCTGAAATTTTTTGCTTTTTCCTGCTCCTCTTAGCATGATAAAGAAGATTCAAAGAGAGTGAGATGCCAGCTCTTTTCATTCAGTCAGTACCTTCAAACATTTCTGGTATATGAATAACATGATGTTTTTCAATGGCAAAAATCAATGAATATTGTAAATGCACAAACCGTAATTTCTCCGCATTGCAAGGTGCAATTCTGAAATTTTTTGCTTTTTCCTGCTCCTCTTAGCATGATAAAGAAGATTCAAAGAGAGTGAGATGCCAGCTCCTTTCATTCAGTCAGTAGCTTCAAAAATTTCTGGACGTTTTTCAATGGCAAAAATCAATGAATATTGTAAATGCACAAACAGTAATTTCTCCACATTGCAAGGTGCAATTCTGAAATTTTTTGCTTTTTCCTTCTCCTCTTAGCATGATAAATAAGATTCAAAGAGAGTGAGATGCCAGCTCTTTTCATTCAGACAGTTGCTTGAAACATTTCTGGTATATGAATAACATGATGTTTTTCAATGGCAAAAATCAATGAATATTGTAAATGCACAAACAGTAATTTCTCCGCATTGCAAGGTGCAATTCTGAAATTTTTTGCTTTTTCCTGCTCCTCTTAGCATGATAAAGAAGATTCAAAGAGAGTGAGATGCCAGCTCCTTTCATTCAGTCAGTAGCTTCAAACATTTCTGGACGTTTTTCAATGGCAAAAATCAATGAATATTGTAAATGCACAAACAGTAATTTCTCCACATTGCAAGGTGCAATTCTGAAGTTTTTTGCTTTTTCCTGCTCCTCTTAGCATGATAAAGAAGATTCAAAGAGAGTGAGATGCCAGCTCTTTTCATTCAGTCAGTAGCTTCAAACATTTCTGGTATATGAATAACATGATGTTTTTCAATGGCAAAAATCAATGAATATTGTAAATGCACAAAAAGTAATTTCTCTGCATTGCAAGGTGCAATTCTGAAATTTTTTGCTTTTTCCTGCTCCTCTTAGCATGATAAAGAAGATTCAAAGAGAGTGAGATGCCAGCTCCTTTCATTCAGTCAGTAGCTTCAAACATTTCTGGACATTTTTCAATGGCAAAAATCAATGAATATTGTAAATGCACAAACAGTAATTTCTCCGCATTACAAGGTGCAATTCTGAAATTTTTTGCTTTTTCCTGCTCCTCTTAGCATGATAAAGAAGATTCAAAGAGAGTGAGATGCCAGCTCTTTTCATTCAGTCAGTAGCTTCAAACATTTCTGGTATACGAATAACATGATGTTTTTCAATGGCAAAAATCAATGAATATTGTAAATGCACAAACAGTAATTTCTCCGCATTGCAAGGTGCAATTCTGAAGTTTTTTGCTTTTTCCTGCTCCTTTTAGCATGATAAAGAAGATTCAAAGAGAGTGAGATGCCAGCTCTTTTCATTCAGTCAGTAGCTTCAAACATTTCTGGTATATGAATAACATGATGTTTTTCAATGGCAAAAATCAATGAATATTGTAAATGCACAAAAAGTAATTTCTCTGCATTGCAAGGTGCAATTCTGAAATTTTTTGCTTTTTCCTGCTGCTCTTAGCATGATAAAGAAGATTCAAAGAGAGTGAGATGCCAGCTCCTTTCATTCAGTCAGTAGCTTCAAACATTTCTGGACGTTTTTCAATGGCAAAAATCAATGAATATTGTAAATGCACAAACAGTAATTTCTCCACATTGCAAGGTGCAATTCTGAAATTTTTTGCTTTTTCCTGCTCCTCTTAGCATGATAAAGAAGATTCAAAGAGAGTGAGATGCCAGCTCTTTTCATTCAGTCAGTAGCTTCAAACATTTCTGGTATACGAATAACATGATGTTTTTCAATGGCAAAAATCAATGAATATTGTAAATGCACAAACAGTAATTTCTCCGCATTGCAAGGTGCAATTCTGAAATTTTTTGCTTTTTCCTGCTCCTCTTAGCATGATAAAGAAGATTCAAAGAGAGTGAGATGCCAGCTCCTTTCATTCAGTCAGTAGCTTCAAACATTTCTGGACGTTTTTCAATGGCAAAAATCAATGAATATTGTAAATGCACAAACAGATATTTCTCCACATTGCAAGGTGCAATTCTGAAATTTTTTGCTTTTTCCTGCTCCTCTTAGCATGATAAAGAAGATTCAAAGAGAGTGAGATGCCAGCTCTTTTCATTCAGTCAGTAGCTTCAAACATTTCTGGTATATGAATAACATGATGTTTTTCAATGGCAAAAATCAATGAATATTGTAAATGCACAAACAGTAATTTCTCCGCATTGCAAGGTGCAAATCTGAAATTTTTTGCTTTTTCCTGCTCCTCTTAGCATGATAAAGAAGATTCAAAGAGAGTGAGATGCCAGCTCCTTTCATTCAGTCAGTAGCTTCAAACATTTCTGGATGTTTCTCAATGGCAAAAATCAATGAAAATTGTAAATGCACAAACAGTAATTTCTCCACATTGCAAGGTGCAATTCTGAAATTTTTTGCTTTTTCCTGATCCTCTTAGCATGATAAAGAAGATTCAAAGAGAGTGAGATGCCAGCTCTTTTCATTCAGTCAGTAGCTTCAAACATTTCTGGTATATGAATAACATGATGTTTTTCAATGGCAAAATCAATGAATATTGTAAATGCACAAACAGAAATTTCTCCACATTGCAAGGTGCAATTCTGAAATTTTTTGCTTTTTCCTGCTCCTCTTAGCATGATAAAGAAGATTCAAAGAGAGTGAGATGCCAGCTCTTTTCATTCAGTCAGTAGCTTCAAACATTTCTGGTATATGAATAACATGATGTTTTTCAATGGCAAAAATCAATGAATATTGTAAATGCACAAACAGTAATTTCTCCGCATTGCAAGGTGCAATTCTGAAATTTTTTGCTTTTTCCTGCTCCTCTTAGCATGATAAAGAAGATTCAAAGAGAGTGAGATGCCAGCTCCTTTCATTCAGTCAGTAGCTTCAAACATTTCTGGACGTTTTTCAATGGCAAAAATCAATGAATATTGTAAATGCACAAACAGAAATTTCTCCACATTGCAAGGTGCAATTCTGAAATTTTTTGCTTTTTCCTGCTCCTCTTAGCATGATAAAGAAGATTCAAAGAGAGTGAGATGCCAGCTCTTTTCATTCAGTCAGTAGCTTCAAACATTTCTGGTATATGAATAACATGATGTTTTTCAATGGCAAAAATCAATGAATATTGTAAATGCACAAACAGTAATTTCTCCGCATTGCAAGGTGCAATTCTGAAATTTTTTGCTTTTTCCTGCTCCTCTTAGCATGATAAAGAAGATTCAAAGAGAGTGAGATGCCAGCTCCTTTCATTCAGTCAGTAGCTTCAAACATTTCTGGATGTTTCTCAATGGCAAAAATCAATGAAAATTGTAAATGCACAAACAGTAATTTCTCCACATTGCAAGGTGCAATTCTGAAATTTTTTGCTTTTTCCTGCTCCTCTTAGCATGATAAAGAAGATTCAAAGAGAGTGAGATGCCAGCTCTTTTCATTCAGTCAGTAGCTTCAAACATTTCTGGTATATGAATAACATGATGTTTTTCAATGGCAAAAATCAATGAATATTGTAAATGCACAAACAGTAATTTCTCCGCATTGCAAGGTGCAATTCTGAAATTTTTTGCTTTTTCCTGCTCCTCTTAGCATGATAAAGAAGATTCAAAGAGAGTGAGATGCCAGCTCCTTTCATTCAGTCAGTAGCTTCAAACATTTCTGGACGTTTTTCAATGGCAAAAATCAATGAATATTGTAAATGCACAAACAGTAATTTCTCCACATTGCAAGGTGCAATTCTGAAATTTTTTGCTTTTTCCTGCTCCTCTTAGCATGATAAAGAAGATTCAAAGAGAGTGAGATGCCAGCTCTTTTCATTCAGTCAGTAGCTTCAAACATTTCTGGTATATGAATAACATGATGTTTTTCAATGGCAAAAATCAATGAATATTGTAAATGCACAAACAGTAATTTCTCCGCATTGCAAGGTGCAATTCTGAAATTTTTTGCTTTTTCCTGCTCCTCTTAGCATGATAAAGAAGATTCAAAGAGAGTGAGATGCCAGCTCCTTTCATTCAGTCAGTAGCTTCAAACATTTCTGGACGTTTTTCAAAGGCAAAAATCAATGAAAATTGTAAATGCACAAACAGTAATTTCTCCACATTGCAAGTGCAATTCTGAAATTTTTTGCTTTTTCCTGCTCCTCTTAGCATGATAAAGAAGATTCAAAGAGAGTGAGATGCCAGCTCTTTTCATTCAGTCAGTAGCTTCAAACATTTCTGGTATATGAATAACATGATGTTTTTCAATGGCAAAAATCAATGAATATTGTAAATGCACAAACAGTAATTTCTCCGCATTGCCAGGTGCAATTCTGAAATTTTTTGCTTTTTCCTGCTCCTCTTAGCATGATAAAGAAGATTCAAAGAGAGTGAGATGACAGCTCCTTTCATTCAGTCAGTAGCTTCAAACATTTCTGGTATATGAATAACATGATGTTTTTCAATGGCAAAAATCAATGAATATTGTAAATGCACAAACAGTAATTTCTCCGCATTGCAAGGTGCAATTCTGAAATTTTTTGCTTTTTCCTGCTCCTCTTAGCATGATAAAGAAGATTCAAAGAGAGTGAGATGCCAGCTCTTTTCATTCAGTCAGTAGCTTCAAACATTTCTGGTATATGAATAACATGATGTTTTTCAATGGCAAAAATCAATGAATATTGTAAATGCACAAACAGTAATTTCTCCGCATTGCAAGGTGCAATTCTGAAATTTTTTGCTTTTTCCTGCTCCTCTTAGCATGATAAAGAAGATTCAAAGAGAGTGAGATGCCAGGTCCTTTCATTCAGTCAGTAGCTTCAAACATTTCTGGACGTTTTTCAATGGCAAAAATCAATGAATATTGTAAATGCACAAACAGAAATTTCTCCACATTGCAAGGTGCAATTCTGAAATTTTTTGCTTTTTCCTGCTCCTCTTAGCATGATAAAGAAGATTCAAAGAGAGTGAGATGCCAGCTCTTTTCATTCAGTCAGTAGCTTCAAACATTTCTGGTATATGAATAACATGATGTTTTTCAATGGCAAAAATCAATGAATATTGT
The DNA here is from genome assembly GCF_046119375.1 of Phyllobates terribilis. Classification (NCBI taxonomy): domain Eukaryota; kingdom Metazoa; phylum Chordata; class Amphibia; order Anura; family Dendrobatidae; genus Phyllobates; species Phyllobates terribilis. The sequence continues at coordinate 1,567,933 of NW_027363092.1, forward strand.
AGATGCACAAATAGTAATTTCTCCACATTGCAAGGTGCAATTCTGAAATTTTTTGCTTTTTCCTGCTCCTCTTAGCATGATAAAGAAGATTCAAAGAGAGTGAGATGCCAGCTCCTTTCATTCAGTCAGTAGCTTCAAACATTTCTGGACGTTTTTCAATGGCAAAAATCAATGAAAATTGTAAATGCACAAACAGTAATTTCTCCACATTGCAAGGTGCAATTCTGTAATTTTTTGCTTTTTCCTGCTCCTCTTAGCATGATAAAGAAGATTCAAAGAGAGTGAGATGCCAGCTCTTTTCATTCAGTCAGTAGCTTCAAACATTTCTGGTATATGAATAACATGATATTTTTCAATGGCAAAAATCCATGAATATTGTAAATGCACAAACAGTAATTTCTCCGCATTGCCAGGTGCAATTCTGAAATTATTTGCTTTTTCCTGCTACTCTTAGCATGATAAAGAAGATTCAAAGAGAGTGAGATGCCAGCTCCTTTCATTCAGTCAGTAGCTTCAAACATTTCTGGTATATGAATAACATGATGTTTTTCAATGGCAAAAATCAATGAATATTGTAAATGCACAAACAGTAATTTCTCCGCATTGCAAGGTGCAATTCTGAAATTTTTTGCTTTTTCCTGCTCCTCTTAGCATGATAAAGAAGATTCAAAGAGAGTGAGATGCCAGCTCCTTTCATTCAGTCAGTAGCTTCAAACATTTCTGGACGTTTTTCAATGGCAAAAATCAATGAATATTGTAAATGCACAAACAGTAATTTCTCCACATTGCAAGGTGCAATTCTGAAATTTTTTGCTTTTTCCTGCTCCTCTTAGCATGATAAAGAAGATTCAAAGAGAGTGAGATGCCAGCTCTTTTCATTCAGTCAGTAGCTTCAAACATTTCTGGTATATGAATAACATGATGTTTTTCAATGGCAAAAATCAATGAATATTGTAAATGCACAAACAGTAATTTCTCCGCATTGCAAGGTGCAATTCTGAAATTTTTTGCTTTTTCCTGCTCCTCTTAGCATGATAAAGAAGATTCAAAGAGAGTGAGATGCCAGCTCCTTTCATTCAGTCAGTAGCTTCAAACATTTCTGGTATATGAATAACATGATGTTTTTCAATGGCAAAAATCAATGAATATTGTAAATGCACAAACAGTAATTTCTCTGCATTGCAAGGTGCAATTCTGAAATTTTTTGCTTTTTCCTGCTCCTCTTAGCATGATAAAGAAGATTCAAAGAGAGTGAGATGCTAGCTCCTTTCATTCAGTCAGTAGCTTCAAACATTTCTGGACGTTTTTCAATGGCAAAAATCAATGAATATTGTAAATGCACAAACAGTAATTTCTCCACATTGCAAGGTGCAATTCTGAAATTGTTTGCTTTTTCCTGCTCCTCTTAGCATGATAAAGAAGATTCAAAGAGAGTGAGATGCCAGCTCTTTTCATTCAGTCAGTAGCTTCAAACATTTCTGGTATATGAATAACATGATGTTTTTCAATGGCAAAAATCAATGAATATTGTAAATGCACAAACAGTAATTTCTCCGCATTGCAAGGTGCAATTCTGAAAATTCTTGCTTTTTCCTGCTCCTCTTAGCATGATAAAGAAGATTCAAAGAGAGTGAGATGCCAGCTCCTTTCATTCAGTCAGTAGCTTCAAACATTTCTGGACGTTTTTCAATGGCAAAAATCAATGAATATTGTAAATGCACAAACAGAAATTTCTCCACATTGCAAGTTGCAATTCTGAAATTTTTTGCTTTTTCCTGCTCCTCTTAGCATGATAAAGAAGATTCAAAGAGAGTGAGATGCCAGCTCTTTTCATTCAGTCAGTAGCTTCAAACATTTCTGGTATATGAATAACATGGTGTTTTTCAATGGCAAAAATCAATGAGTATTGTAAATGCACAAACAGTAATTTCTCCGCATTGCAAGGTGCAATTCTGAAATTTTTTGCTTTTTCCTGCTCCTCTTAGCATGATAAAGAAGATTCAAAGAGAGTGAGATGCCAGCTCCTTTCATTCAGTCAGTAGCTTCAAACATTTCTGGACGTTTTTAAATGGCAAAAATCAATGAATATTGTAAATGCACAAACAGTAATTTCTCCACATTGCAAGGTGCAATTCTGAAATTTTTTGCTTTTTCCTGCTCCTCTTAGCATGATAAAGAAGATTCAAAGAGAGTGAGATGCCAGCTCCTTTCATTCAGTCAGTAGCTTCAAACATTTCTGGACGTTTTTCAATGGCAAAAATCAATGAATATTGTAAATGCACAAACAGTAATTTCTCCGCATTGCAAGGTGCAATTCTGAAATTTTTTGCTTTTTCCTGCTCCTCTTAGCATGATAAAGAAGATTCAAAGAGAGTGAGATGCCAGCTCCTTTCATTCAGTCAGTAGCTTCAAACATTTCTGGACGTTTTTCAATGGCAAAAATCAATGAATATTGTAAATGCACAAACAGTAATTTCTCCACATTGCAAGGTGCAATTCTGAAATTTTTTGCTTTTTCCTGCTCCTCTTAGCATGATAAAGAAGATTCAAAGAGAGTGAGATGCCAGCTCTTTTCATTCAGTCAGTAGCTTCAAACATTTCTGGTATATGAATAACATGATGTTTTTCAATGGCAAAAATCAATGAATATTGTAAATGCACAAACAGTAATTTCTCCGCATTGCAAGGTGCAATTCTGAAATTTTTTGCTTTTTCCTGCTCCTCTTAGCATGATAAAGAAGATTCAAAGAGAGTGAGATGCCAGCTCCTTTCATTCAGTCAGTAGCTTCAAACATTTCTGGACGTTTTTCAAAGGCAAAAATCAATGAAAATTGTAAATGCACAAACAGTAATTTCTCCACATTGCAAGTGCAATTCTGAAATTTTTTGCTTTTTCCTGCTCCTCTTAGCATGATAAAGAAGATTCAAAGAGAGTGAGATGCCAGCTCTTTTCATTCAGTCAGTAGCTTCAAACATTTCTGGTATATGAATAACATGATGTTTTTCAATGGCAAAAATCAATGAATATTGTAAATGCACAAACAGTAATTTCTCCGCATTGCCAGGTGCAATTCTGAAATTTTTTGCTTTTTCCTGCTCCTCTTAGCATGATAAAGAAGATTCAAAGAGAGTGAGATGACAGCTCCTTTCATTCAGTCAGTAGCTTCAAACATTTCTGGTATATGAATAACATGATGTTTTTCAATGGCAAAAATCAATGAATATTGTAAATGCACAAACAGTAATTTCTCCGCATTGCAAGGTGCAATTCTGAAATTTTTTGCTTTTTCCTGCTCCTCTTAGCATGATAAAGAAGATTCAAAGAGAGTGAGATGCCAGCTCTTTTCATTCAGTCAGTAGCTTCAAACATTTCTGGTATATGAATAACATGATGTTTTTCAATGGCAAAAATCAATGAATATTGTAAATGCACAAACAGTAATTTCTCCGCATTGCAAGGTGCAATTCTGAAATTTTTTGCTTTTTCCTGCTCCTCTTAGCATGATAAAGAAGATTCAAAGAGAGTGAGATGCCAGGTCCTTTCATTCAGTCAGTAGCTTCAAACATTTCTGGACGTTTTTCAATGGCAAAAATCAATGAATATTGTAAATGCACAAACAGAAATTTCTCCACATTGCAAGGTGCAATTCTGAAATTTTTTGCTTTTTCCTGCTCCTCTTAGCATGATAAAGAAGATTCAAAGAGAGTGAGATGCCAGCTCTTTTCATTCAGTCAGTAGCTTCAAACATTTCTGGTATATGAATAACATGATGTTTTTCAATGGCAAAAATCAATGAATATTGTAAATGCACAAATAGTAATTTCTCCACATTGCAAGGTGCAATTCTGAAATTTTTTGCTTTTTCCTGCTCCTCTTAGCATGATAAAGAAGATTCAAAGAGAGTGAGATGCCAGCTCCTTTCATTCAGTCAGTAGCTTCAAACATTTCTGGACGTTTTTCAATGGCAAAAATCAATGAAAATTGTAAATGCACAAACAGTAATTTCTCCACATTGCAAGGTGCAATTCTGTAATTTTTTGCTTTTTCCTGCTCCTCTTAGCATGATAAAGAAGATTCAAAGAGAGTGAGATGCCAGCTCTTTTCATTCAGTCAGTAGCTTCAAACATTTCTGGTATATGAATAACATGATATTTTTCAATGGCAAAAATCCATGAATATTGTAAATGCACAAACAGTAATTTCTCCGCATTGCCAGGTGCAATTCTGAAATTATTTGCTTTTTCCTGCTACTCTTAGCATGATAAAGAAGATTCAAAGAGAGTGAGATGCCAGCTCCTTTCATTCAGTCAGTAGCTTCAAACATTTCTGGTATATGAATAACATGATGTTTTTCAATGGCAAAAATCAATGAATATTGTAAATGCACAAACAGTAATTTCTCCGCATTGCAAGGTGCAATTCTGAAATTTTTTGCTTTTTCCTGCTCCTCTTAGCATGATAAAGAAGATTCAAAGAGAGTGAGATGCCAGCTCCTTTCATTCAGTCAGTAGCTTCAAACATTTCTGGACGTTTTTCAATGGCAAAAATCAATGAATATTGTAAATGCACAAACAGTAATTTCTCCACATTGCAAGGTGCAATTCTGAAATTTTTTGCTTTTTCCTGCTCCTCTTAGCATGATAAAGAAGATTCAAAGAGAGTGAGATGCCAGCTCTTTTCATTCAGTCAGTAGCTTCAAACATTTCTGGTATATGAATAACATGATGTTTTTCAATGGCAAAAATCAATGAATATTGTAAATGCACAAACAGTAAATTCTCCGCATTGCAAGGTGCAATTCTGAAATTTTTTGCTTTTTCCTGCTCCTCTTAGCATGATAAAGAAGATTCAAAGAGAGTGAGATGCCAGCTCCTTTCATTCAGTCAGTAGCTTCAAACATTTCTGGTATATGAATAACATGATGTTTTTCAATGGCAAAAATCAATGAATATTGTAAATGCACAAACAGTAATTTCTCTGCATTGCAAGGTGCAATTCTGAAATTTTTTGCTTTTTCCTGCTCCTCTTAGCATGATAAAGAAGATTCAAAGAGAGTGAGATGCTAGCTCCTTTCATTCAGTCAGTAGCTTCAAACATTTCTGGACGTTTTTCAATGGCAAAAATCAATGAATATTGTAAATGCACAAACAGTAATTTCTCCACATTGCAAGGTGCAATTCTGAAATTTTTTGCTTTTTCCTGCTCCTCTTAGCATGATAAAGAAGATTCAAAGAGAGTGAGATGCCAGCTCTTTTCATTCAGTCAGTAGCTTCAAACATTTCTGGTATATGAATAACATGATGTTTTTCAATGGCAAAAATCAATGAATATTGTAAATGCACAAACAGTAATTTCTCCGCATTGCAAGGTGCAATTCTGAAAATTCTTGCTTTTTCCTGCTCCTCTTAGCATGATAAAGAAGATTCAAAGAGAGTGAGATGCCAGCTCCTTTCATTCAGTCAGTAGCTTCAAACATTTCTGGACGTTTTTCAATGGCAAAAATCAATGAATATTGTAAATGCACAAACAGAAATTTCTCCACATTGCAAGTTGCAATTCTGAAATTTTTTGCTTTTTCCTGCTCCTCTTAGCATGATAAAGAAGATTCAAAGAGAGTGAGATGCCAGCTCTTTTCATTCAGTCAGTAGCTTCAAACATTTCTGGTATATGAATAACATGGTGTTTTTCAATGGCAAAAATCAATGAGTATTGTAAATGCACAAACAGTAATTTCTCCGCATTGCAAGGTGCAATTCTGAAATTTTTTGATTTTTCCTGCTCCTCTTAGCATGATAAAGAAGATTCAAAGAGAGTGAGATGCCAGCTCCTTTCATTCAGTCAGTAGCTTCAAACATTTCTGGACGTTTTTCAATGGCAAAAATCAATTAAAATTGTAAATGCACAAACAGTAATTTCTCCACATTGCAAGGTGTAATTCTGAAATTTTTTGCTTTTTCCTGCTCCTCTTAGCATGATAAAGAAGATTCAAAGAGAGTGAGATGCCAGCTCTTTTCATTCAGTCAGTAGCTTCAAACATTTCTGGTATATGAATAACATGATGTTTTTCAATGGCAAAAATCAATGAATATTGTAAATGCACAAACAGTAATTTCTCCGCATTGCAAGGTGCAATTCTGAAATTTTTTGCTTTTTCCTGCTCCTCTTAGCATGATAAAGAAGATTCAAAGAGAGTGAGATGCTAGCTCCTTTCATTCAGTCAGTAGCTTCAAACATTTCTGGACGTTTTTAAATGGCAAAAATCAATGAATATTGTAAATGCACAAACAGTAATTTCTCCACATTGCAAGGTGCAATTCTGAAATTTTTTGCTTTTTCCTGCTCCTCTTAGCATGATAAAGAAGATTCAAAGAGAGTGAGATGCCAGCTCCTTTCATTCAGTCAGTAGATTCAAACATTTCTGGACGTTTTTCAATGGCAAAAATCAATGAATATTGTAAATGCACAAACAGAAATTTCTCCACATTGCAAGGTGCAATTCTGAAATTTTTTGCTTTTTCCTGCTCCTCTTAGCATGATAAAGAAGATTCAAAGAGAGTGAGATATCACCTCTTTTCATTCAGTCAGAAGCTTCAAACATTTCTGGTATATGAATAACATGATCTTTTTCAATGGCAAAAATCAATGAATATTGTAAATGCACAAACAGTAATTTCTCCGCATTGCAAGGTGCAATTCTTAAATTTTTTGCTTTTTCCTGCTCCTCTTGGCATGATAAAGAAGATTCAAAGACAGTGAGATGCCAGCTCCTTTCATTCAGTCAGTAGCTTCAAACATTTCTGGACGTTTTTCAATGGCAAAAATCAATGAAAATTGTAAATGCACAAACAGTAATTTCTCCACATTGCAAGGTGCAATTCTGAAATTTTTTACTTTTTCCTGCTCCTCTTAGCATGATAAAGAAGATTCAAAGAGAGTGAGATGCCAGCTCTTTCCATTCAGTCAGTAGCTTCAAACATTTCTGGTATATGAATAACATGATGTTTTTCAATGGCAAAAATCCATGAATATTGTAAATGCACAAACAGTATTTTCTCCGCATTGCCAGGTGCAATTCTGAAATTATTTGCTTTTTCCTGCTCCTCTTAGCATGATAAAGAAGATTCAAAGAGAGTGAGATGCCAGCTCCTTTCATTCAGTCAGTAGCTTCAAACATTTCTGGTATATGAATAACATGATGTATTTCAATGGCAAAAATCAATGAATATTGTAAATGCCCAAACATTAATTTCTCCGCATTGCAAGGTGCAATTCTGAAATGTTTTGCTTTTTCCTGCTCCTCTTAGCATGATAAAGAAGATTCAAAGAGAGTGAGATGCCAGATCCTTTCATTCAGTCAGTAGCTTCAAACATTTCTGGACGTTTTTCAATGGCAAAAATCAATGAATATTGTAAATGCACAAACAGAAATTTCTCCACATTGCAAGGTGCAATTCTGAAATTTTTTGCTTTTTCCTGCTCCTCTTAGCATGATAAAGAAGATTCAAAGAGAGTGAGATGCCAGCTCTTTATATTCAGTCAGTAGCTTCAAACATTTCTGGTATATGAATAACATGATGTTTTTCAATGGCAAAAATCAATTAATATTGTAAATGCACAAACAGTAATTTCTCCGCATTGCAAGGTGCAATTCTGAAATTTTTTGCTTTTTCCTGCTCCTCTTAGCATGATAAAGAAGTTTCAAAGAGAGTGAGATGCCAGCTCCTTTCATTCAGTCAGTAGCTTCAAACATTTCTGGACGTTTTTCAATGGCAAAAATCAATGAAAATTGTAAATGCACAAACAGTAATATCTCCACATTGCAAGGTGCAATTCTGAAATTTTTTGCTTTTTCCTGCTCCTCTTAGCATGATAAAGAAGATTCAAAGAGAGTGAGATGCCAGCTCTTTTCATTCAGTCAGTAGCTTCAAACATTTCTGGTATATGAATAACATGATGTTTTTCAATGGCAAAAATCAATGAATATTGTAAATGCACAAACAGTAATTTCTCCGCATTGCCAGGTGCAATTCTGAAATTATTTGCTTTTTCCTGCTCCTCTTAGCATGAAAAAGAAGATTCAAAGAGAGTGAGATGCCAGCTCCTTTCATTCAGTCAGTAGCTTCAAACATTTCTGGTATATGAATAACATGATGTTTTTCAATGGCAAAAATCAATGAATATTGTAAATGCACAAACAGTAATTTCTCCGCATTGCAAGGTGCAATTCTGAAATTTTTTGCTTTTTCCTGTTCCTCTTAGCATGATAAAGAAGATTCAAAGAGAGTGAGATGCCAGCTCCTTTCATTCAGTCAGTAGCTTCAAACATTTCTGGACGTTTTTCAATGGCAAAAATCAAAGAATATTGTAAATGCACAAACTGTAATTTCTCCACATTGTAAGGAGCAATTCTGAAATTTTTTGCTTTTTCCTGCTCCTCTTAGCATGATAAAGAAGATTCAAAGAGAGTGAGATGCCAGCTCTTTTCATTCAGTCAGTAGCTTCAAACATTTCTGGACTTTTTTCAATGGCAAAAATCAATGAAAATTGTAAATGCACAAACAGTAATATCTCCACATTGCAAGGTGCAATTCTGAAATTTTTTGCTTTTTCCTGCTCCTCTTAGCATGATAAAGAAGATTCAAAGAGAGTGAGATGCCAGCTCTTTTCATTCAGTCAGTAGCTTCAAACATTTCTGGTATATGAATAACATGATGTTTTTCTATGGCAAAAATCAATGAATATTGTAAATGCACAAACAGTAATTTCTCCGCATTGCAAGGTGCAATTCGGAATTTTTTTGCTTTTTCCTGCTCCTCTAAGCATGATAAAGAAGATTCAAAGAGAGTGAGATGCCAGCTCTTTTCATTCAGTCAGTAGCTTCAAACATTTCTGGACGTTTTTCAATGGCAAAAATCAATGGAAATTGTAAATGCACAAACAGTAATATCTCCACATTGCAAGGTGCAATTCTGAAATTTTTTGCTTTTTCCTGCTCCTCTTAGCATGATAAAGAAGATTCAAAGAGAGTGAGATGCCAGCTCTTTTCATTCAGTCAGTAGCTTCAAACATTTCTGGTATATGAATAACATGATGTTTTTCAATGGCAAAAATCAATGAATATTGTAAATGCACAAACAGTAATTTCTCCGCATTGCCAGGTGCAATTCTGAAATTATTTGCTTTTTCCTGCTCCTCTTAGCATGATAAAGAAGATTCAAAGAGAGTGAGATGCCAGCTCCTTTCATTCAGTCAGTAGCTTCAAACATTTCTGGTATATGAAGAACATGATGTTTTTCAATGGCAAAAATCAATGAATATTGTAAATGCACAAACAGTAATTTCTCCGCATTGCAAGGTGCAATTCTGAAATTTTTTGCTTTTTCCTGTTCCTCTTAGCATGATAAAGAAGATTCAAAGAGAGTGAGATGCCAGCTCCTTTCATTCAGTCAGTAGCTTCAAACATTTCTGGACGTTTTTCAATGGCAAAAATCAATGAATATTGTAAATGCACAAACAGTAATTTCTCCGCATTGCAAGGTGCAATTCTGAAATTTTTTGCTTTTTCCTGCTCCTCTTAGCATGATAAAGAAGATTCAAAGAGAGTGAGATACCAGGTCCTTTCATTCAGTCAGTAGCTTCAAACATTTCTGGACGTTTTTCAATGGCAAAAATCAATGAATATTGTAAATGCACAAACAGAAATTTCTCCACATTGCAAGGTGCAATTCTGAAATTTTTTGCTTTTTCCTGCTCCTCTTAGCATGATAAAGAAGATTCAAAGAGAGTGAGATGCCAGCTCTTTTCATTCAGTCAGTAGCTTCAAACATTTCTGGTATATGAATAACATGTTGTTTTTCAATGGCAAAAATCAATGAATATTGTAAATGCACAAATAGTAATTTCTCCACATTGCAAGGTGCAATTCTGAAATTTTTTGCTTTTTCCTGCTCCTCTTAGCATGATAAAGAAGATTCAAAGAGAGTGAGATGCCAGCTCCTTTCATTCAGTCAGTAGCTTCAAACATTTCTGGACGTTTTTCAATGGCAAAAATCAATGAAAATTGTAAATGCACAAACAGTAATTTCTCCACATTGCAAGGTGCAATTCTGAAATTTTTTGCTTTTTCCTGCTCCTCTTAGCATGATAAAGAAGATTCAAAGAGAGTGAGATGCCAGCTCTTTTCATTCAGTCAGTAGCTTCAAACATTTCTGGTATATGAATAACATGATATTTTTCAATGGCAAAAATCCATGAATATTGTAAATGCACAAACAGTAATTTCTCCGCATTGCCAGGTGCAATTCTGAAATTATTTGCTTTTTCCTGCTACTCTTAGCATGATAAAGAAGATTCAAAGAGAGTGAGATGCCAGCTCCTTTCATTCAGTCAGTAGCTTCAAACATTTCTGGTATATGAATAACATGATGTTTTTCAATGGCAAAAATCAATGAATATTGTAAATGCACAAACAGTAATTTCTCCGCATTGCAAGGTGCAATTCTGAAATTTTTTGCTTTTTCCTGCTCCTCTTAGCATGATAAAGAAGATTCAGAGAGAGGGAGATGCCAGCTCCTTTCATTCAGTCAGTAGCTTCAAACATTTCTGGACGTTTTTCAATGGCAAAAATCAATGAATATTGTAAATGCACAAACAGTAATTTCTCCACATTGCAAGGTGCAATTCTGAAATTTTTTGCTTTTTCCTGCTCCTCTTAGCATGATAAAGAAGATTCAAAGAGAGTGAGATGCCAGCTCTTTTCATTCAGTCAGTAGCTTCAAACATTTCTGGTATATGAATAACATGATGTTTTTCAATGGCAAAAATCAATGAATATTGTAAATGCACAAACAGTAATTTCTCCGCATTGCAAGGTGCAATTCTGAAATTTTTTGCTTTTTCCTGCTCCTCTTAGCATGATAAAGAAGATTCAAAGAGAGTGAGATGCCAGCTCCTTTCATTCAGTCAGTAGCTTCAAACATTTCTGGTATATGAATAACATGATGTTTTTCAATGGCAAAAATCAATGAATATTGTAAATGCACAAACAGTAATTTCTCTGCATTGCAAGGCGCAATTCTGAAATTTTTTGCTTTTTCCTGCTCCTCTTAGCATGATAAAGAAGATTCAAAGAGAGTGAGATGCTAGCTTCTTTCATTCAGTCAGTAGCTTCAAACATTTCTGGACGTTTTTCAATGGCAAAAATCAATGAATATTGTAAATGCACAAACAGTAATTTCTCCACATTGCAAGGTGCAATTCTGAAATTTTTTGCTTTTTCCTGCTCCTCTTAGCATGATAAAGAAGATTCAAAGAGAGTGAGATGCCAGCTCTTTTCATTCAGTCAGTAGCTTCAAACATTTCTGGTATATGAATAACATGATGTTTTTCAATGGCAAAAATCAATGAATATTGTAAATGCACAAACAGTAATTTCTTCGCATTGCAAGGTGCAATTCTGAAAATTTTTGCTTTTTCCTGCTCCTCTTAGCATGATAAAGAAGATTCAAAGAGAGTGAGATGCCAGCTCCTTTCATTCAGTCAGTAGCTTCAAACATTTCTGGACGTTTTTCAATGGCAAAAATCAATGAATATTGTAAATGCACAAACAGAAATTTCTCCACATTGCAAGGTGCAATTCTGAAATTTTTTGCTTTTTCCTGCTCCTCTTAGCATGATAAAGAAGATTCAAAGAGAGTGAGATGCCAGCTCTTTTCATTCAGTCAGTAGCTTCAAACATTTCTGGTATATGAATAACATGATGTTTTTCAATGGCAAAAATCAATGAGTATTGTAAATGCACAAACAGTAATTTCTCCGCATTGCAAGGTGCAATTCTGAAATTTTTTGCTTTTTCCTGCTCCTCTTAGCATGATAAAGAAGATTCAAAGAGAGTGAGATGCCAGCTCCTTTCATTCAGTCAGTAGCTTCAAACATTTCTGGTATATGAATAACATGATGTTTTTCAATGGCAAAAATCAATGAATATTGTAAATGCACAAACAGTAATTTCTCCGCATTGCAAGGTGCAATTCTGAAATTTTTTGCTTTTTCCTGCTCCTCTTAGCATGATAAAGAAGATTCAAAGAGAGTGAGATGCTAGCTCCTTTCATTCAGTCAGTAGCTTCAAACATTTCTGGACGTTTTTAAATGGCAAAAATCAATGAATATTGTAAATGCACAAACAGTAATTTCTCCACATTGCAAGGTGCAATTCTGAAATTTTTTGCTTTTTCCTGCTCCTCTTAGCATGATAAAGAAGATTCAAAGAGAGTGAGATGCCAGCTCCTTTCATTCAGTCAGTAGCTTCAAACATTTCTGGACGTTTTTCAATGGCAAAAATCAATGAATATTGTAAATGCACAAACAGAAATTTCTCCACATTGCAAGGTGCAATTCTGAAATTTTTTGCTTTTTCCTGCTCCTCTTAGCATGATAAAGAAGATTCAAAGAGAGTGAGATGCCAGCTCTTTCCATTCAGTCAGTAGCTTCAAACATTTCTGGTATATGAATAACATGATCTTTTTCAATGGCAAAAATCCATGAATATTGTAAATGCACAAACAGTATTTTCTCCGCATTGCCAGGTGCAATTCTGAAATTATTTGCTTTTTCCTGCTCCTCTTAGCATGATAAAGAAGATTCAAAGAGAGTGAGATGCCAGCTCCTTTCATTCAGTCAGTAGCTTCAAACATTTCTGGTATATGAATAACATGATGTTTTTCAATGGCAAAAATCAATGAATATTGTAAATGCACAAACATTAATTTCTCCGCATTGCAAGGTGCAATTCTGAAATTTTTTGCTTTTTCCTGCTCCTCTTAGCATGATAAAGAAGATTCAAAGAGAGTGAGATGCCAGATCCTTTCATTCAGTCAGTAGCTTCAAACATTTCTGGACGTTTTTCAATGGCAAAAATCAATGAATATTGTAAATGCACAAACAGAAATTTCTCCACATTGCAAGGTGCAATTCTGAAATTTTTTGCTTTTTCCTGCTCCTCTTAGCATGATAAAGAAGATTCAAAGAGAGTGAGATGCCAGCTCTTTATATTCAGTCAGTAGCTTCAAACATTTCTGGTATATGAATAACATGATGTTTTTCAATGGCAAAAATCAATTAATATTGTAAATGCACAAACAGTAATTTCTCCGCATTGCAAGGTGCAATTCTGAAATTTTTTGCTTTTTCCTGCTCCTCTTAGCATGATAAAGAAGTTTCAAAGAGAGTGAGATGCCAGCTCCTTTCATTCAGTCAGTAGCTTCAAACATTTCTGGACGTTTTTCAATGGCAAAAATCAATGAAAATTGTAAATGCACAAACAGTAATATCTCCACATTGCAAGGTGCAATTCTGAAATTTTTTGCTTTTTCCTGCTCCTCTTAGCATGATAAAGAAGATTCAAAGAGAGTGAGATGCCAGCTCTTTTCATTCAGTCAGTAGCTTCAAACATTTCTGGTATATGAATAACATGATGTTTTTCAATGGCAAAAATCAATGAATATTGTAAATGCACAAACAGTAATTTCTCCGCATTGCCAGGTGCAATTCTGAAATTATTTGCTTTTTCCTGCTCCTCTTAGCATGAAAAAGAAGATTCAAAGAGAGTGAGATGCCAGCTCCTTTCATTCAGTCAGTAGCTTCAAACATTTCTGGTATATGAATAACATGATGTTTTTCAATGGCAAAAATCAATGAATATTGTAAATGCACAAACAGTAATTTCTCCGCATTGCAAGGTGCAATTCTGAAATTTTTTGCTTTTTCCTGTTCCTCTTAGCATGATAAAGAAGATTCAAAGAGAGTGAGATGCCAGCTCCTTTCATTCAGTCAGTAGCTTCAAACATTTCTGGACGTTTTTCAATGGCAAAAATCAAAGAATATTGTAAATGCACAAACTGTGATTTCTCCACATTGTAAGGAGCAATTCTGAAATTTTTTGCTTTTTCCTGCTCCTCTTAGCATGATAAAGAAGATTCAAAGAGAGTGAGATGCCAGCTCTTTTCATTCAGTCAGTAGCTTCAAACATTTCTGGACGTTTTTCAATGGCAAAAATCAATGAAAATTGTAAATGCACAAACAGTAATATCTCCGCATTGCAAGGTGCAATTCTGAAATTTTTTGCTTTTTCCTGCTCCTCTTAGCATGATAAAGAAGATTCAAAGAGAGTGAGATGCCAGCTCTTTTCATTCAGTCAGTAGCTTCAAACATTTCTGGTATATGAATAACATGATGTTTTTCTATGGCAAAAATCAATGAATATTGTAAATGCACAAACAGTAATTTCTCCGCATTGCAAGGTGCAATTCTGAATTTTTTTGCTTTTTCCTGCTCCTCTAAGCATGATAAAGAAGATTCAAAGAGAGTGAGATGCCAGCTCTTTTCATTCAGTCAGTAGCTTCAAACATTTCTGGACGTTTTTCAATGGCAAAAATCAATGGAAATTGTAAATGCACAAACAGTAATATCTCCACATTGCAAGGTGCAATTCTGAAATTTTTTGCTTTTTCCTGCTCCTCTTAGCATGATAAAGAAGATACAAAGAGAGTGAGATGCCAGCTCTTTTCATTCAGTCAGTAGCTTCAAACATTTCTGGTATATGAATAACATGATGTTTTTCAATGGCAAAAATCAATGAATATTGTAAATGCACAAACAGTAATTTCTCCGCATTGCCAGGTGCAATTCTGAAATTATTTGCTTTTTCCTGCTCCTCTTAGCATAATAAAGAAGATTCAAAGAGAGTGAGATGCCAGCTCCTTTCATTCAGTCAGTAGCTTCAAACATTTCTGGTATATGAAGAACATGATGTTTTTCAATGGCAAAAATCAATGAATATTGTAAATGCACAAACAGTAATTTCTCCGCATTGCAAGGTGCAATTCTGAAATTTTTTGCTTTTTCCTGTTCCTCTTAGCATGATAAAGAAGATTCAAAGAGAGTGAGATGCCAGCTCCTTTCATTCAGTCAGTAGCTTCAAACATTTCTGGACGTTTTTCAATGGCAAAAATCAATGAATATTGTAAATGCACAAACAGTAATTTCTCCACATTGTAAGGAGCAATTCTGAAATTTTTTGCTTTTTACTGCTCCTCTTAGCATGATAAAGAAGATTCAAAGAGAGTGAGATGCCAGCTCTTTTCATTCAGTCAGTAGCTTCAAACATTTCTGGTATATGAATAACATGATGTTTTTCAATGGCAAAAATCAATGAATATTGTAAATGCACAAACAGTAATTTCTCCGCATTGCAAGGTGCAATTCTGAAATTTTTTGCTTTCTCCTGCTCCTCTTAGCATGATAAAGAAGATTCAAAGAGAGTGAGATGCCAGCTCCTTTCATTCAGTCAGTAGCTTCAAACATTTCTGGACGTTTTTCAATGGCAAAAATCAATGAAAATTGTAAATGCACAAACAGTAATATCTCCACATTGCAAGGTGCAATTCTGAAATTTTTTGCTTTTTCCTGCTCCTCTTAGCATGATAAAGAAGATTCAAAGAGAGTGAGATGCCAGCTCTTTTCATTCAGTCAGTAGCTTCAAACATTTCTGGTATATGAATAACATGATGTTTTTCAATGGCAAAAATCAATGAATATTGTAAATGCACAAACAGTAATTTCTCCGCATTGCCAGGTGCAATTCTGAAATTATTTGCTTTTTCCTGCTCCTCTTAGCATGAAAAAGAAGATTCAAAGAGAGTGAGATGCCAGCTCCTTTCATTCAGTCAGTAGCTTCAAACATTTCTGGTATATGAATAACATGATGTTTTTCAATGGCAAAAATCAATGAATATTGTAAATGCACAAACAGTAATTTCTCCGCATTGCAAGGTGCAATTCTGAAATTTTTTGCTTTTTCCTGTTCCTCTTAGCATGATAAAGAAGATTCAAAGAGAGTGAGATGCCAGCTCCTTTCATTCAGTCAGTAGCTTCAAACATTTCTGGACGTTTTTCAATGGCAAAAATCAAAGAATATTGTAAATGCACAAACTGTAATTTCTCCACATTGTAAGGAGCAATTCTGAAATTTTTTGCTTTTTCCTGCTCCTCTTAGCATGATAAAGAAGATTCAAAGAGAGTGAGATGCCAGCTCTTTTCATTCAGTCAGTAGCTTCAAACATTTCTGGACGTTTTTCAATGGCAAAAATCAATGAAAATTGTAAATGCACAAACAGTAATATCTCCACATTGCAAGGTGCAATTCTGAAATTTTTTGCTTTTTCCTGCTCCTCTTAGCATGATAAAGAAGATTCAAAGAGAGTGAGATGCCAGCTCTTTTCATTCAGTCAGTAGCTTCAAACATTTCTGGTATATGAATAACATGATGTTTTTCTATGGCAAAAATCAATGAATATTGTAAATGCACAAACAGTAATTTCTCCGCATTGCAAGGTGCAATTCTGAATTTTTTTGCTTTTTCCTGCTCCTCTAAGCATGATAAAGAAGATTCAAAGAGAGTGAGATGCCAGCTCTTTTCATTCAGTCAGTAGCTTCAAACATTTCTGGACGTTTTTCAATGGCAAAAATCAATGGAAATTGTAAATGCACAAACAGTAATATCTCCACATTGCAAGGTGCAATTCTGAAATTTTTTGCTTTTTCCTGCTCCTCTTAGCATGATAAAGAAGATACAAAGAGAGTGAGATGCCAGCTCTTTTCATTCAGTCAGTAGCTTCAAACATTTCTGGTATATGAATAACATGATGTTTTTCAATGGCAAAAATCAATGAATATTGTAAATGCACAAACAGTAATTTCTCCGCATTGCCAGGTGCAATTCTGAAATTATTTGCTTTTTCCTGCTCCTCTTAGCATAATAAAGAAGATTCAAAGAGAGTGAGATGCCAGCTCCTTTCATTCAGTCAGTAGCTTCAAACATTTCTGGTATATGAAGAACATGATGTTTTTCAATGGCAAAAATCAATGAATATTGTAAATGCACAAACAGTAATTTCTCCGCATTGCAAGGTGCAATTCTGAAATTTTTTGCTTTTTCCTGTTCCTCTTAGCATGATAAAGAAGATTCAAAGAGAGTGAGATGCCAGCTCCTTTCATTCAGTCAGTAGCTTCAAACATTTCTGGACGTTTTTCAATGGCAAAAATCAATGAATATTGTAAATGCACAAACAGTAATTTCTCCACATTGTAAGGAGCAATTCTGAAATTTTTTGCTTTTTACTGCTCCTCTTAGCATGATAAAGAAGATTCAAAGAGAGTGAGATGCCAGCTCTTTTCATTCAGTCAGTAGCTTCAAACATTTCTGGTATATGAATAACATGATGTTTTTCAATGGCAAAAATCAATGAATATTGTAAATGCACAAACAGTAATTTCTCCGCATTGCAAGGTGCAATTCTGAAATTTTTTGCTTTTTCCTGCTCCTCTTAGCATGATAAAGAAGATTCAAAGAGAGTGAGATGCCAGCTCCTTTCATTCAGTCAGTAGCTTCAAACATTTCTGGACGTTTTTCAATGGCAAAAATCAATGAAAATTGTAAATGCACAAACAGTAATATCTCCACATTGCAAGGTGCAATTCTGAAATTTTTTGCTTTTTCCTGCTCCTCTTAGCATGATAAAGAAGATTCAAAGAGAGTGAGATGCCAGCTCTTTTCATTCAGTCAGTAGCTTCAAACATTTCTGGTATATGAATAACATGATGTTTTTCTATGGCAAAAATCAATGAATATTGTAAATGCACAAACAGTAATTTCTCCGCATTGCAAGGTGCAATTCTGAAATTATTTGCTTTTTCCTGCTCCTCTTAGCATGATAAAGAAGATTCAAAGAGAGTGAGATGCCAGCTCCTTTCATTCAGTCAGTAGCTTCAAACATTTCTGGTATATGAAGAACATGATGTTTTTCAATGGCAAAAATCAATGAATATTGTAAATGCACAAACAGTAATTTCTCCGCATTGCAAGGTGCAATTCTGAAATTTTTTGCTTTTTCCTGTTCCTCTTAGCATGATAAAGAAGATTCAAAGAGAGTGAGATGCCAGCTCCTTTCATTCAGTCAGTAGCTTCAAACATTTCTGGACGTTTTTCAATGGCAAAAATCAATGAATATTGTAAATGCACAAACAGTAATTTCTCCACATTGTAAGGAGCAATTCTGAAATTTTTTGCTTTTTACTGCTCCTCTTAGCATGATAAAGAAGATTCAAAGAGAGTGAGATGCCAGCTCTTTTCATTCAGTCAGTAGCTTCAAACATTTCTGGTATATGAATAACATGATGTTTTTCAATGGCAAAAATCAATGAATATTGTAAATGCACAAACAGTAATTTCTCCGCAATGCAAGGTGCAATTCTGAAATTTTTTGCTTTTTCCTGCTCCTCTTAGCATGATAAAGAAGATTCAAAGAGAGTGAGATGCCAGCTCCTTTCATTCAGTCAGTAGCTTCAAACATTTCTGGACGTTTTTCAATGGCAAAAATCAATGAATATTGTAAATGCACAAACAGTAATATCTCCACATTGCAAGGTGCAATTCTGAAATTTTTTCTTTTTCCTGCTCCTCTTAGCATGATAAAGAAGATTCAAAGAGAGTGAGATGCCAGCTCTTTTCATTCAGTCAGTATCTTCAAACATTTCTGCTATATGAATAACATGATGTTTTTCAATGGCAAAAATCAATGAATATTGTAAATGCACAAACAGTAATTTCTCCGCATTGCAAGGTGCAATTCTGAAATTTTTTGCTTTTTCCTGCTCCTCTTAGCATGATAAAGAAGATTCAAAGAGAGTGAGATGCCAGCTCCTTTCATTCAGTCAGTAGCTTCAAACATTTCTGGACGTTTTTCAATGGCAAAAATCAATGAATATTGTAAATGCACAAACAGTAATTTCTCCACATTGCAAGGTGCAATTCTGAAATTTTTTCTTTTTCCTGCTCCTCTTAGCATGATAAAGAAGATTCAAAGAGAGTGAGATGCCAGCTCTTTTCATTCAGTCAGTAGCTTCAAACATTTCTGGTATATGAATAACATGATGTTTTTCAATGGCAAAAATCAATGAATATTGTAAATGCACAAACAGTAATTTCTCCGCATTGCAAGGTGCAATTCTGAAATTTTTTGCTTTTTCCTGCTCCTCTTAGCATGATAAAGAAGATTCAAAGAGAGTGAGATGCCAGCTCCTTTCATTCAGTCAGTAGCTTCAAACATTTCTGGTATATGAATAACATGATGTTTTTCAATGGCAAAAATCAATGAATATTGTAAATGCACAAACAGTAATTTCTCCGCATTGCAAGGTGCAATTCTGAAATTTTTTGCTTTTTCCTGCTCCTCTTAGCATGATAAAGAAGATTCAAAGAGAGTGAGATGCCAGCTCCTTTCATTCAGTCAATAGCTTCAAACATTTCTGGACGTTTTTCAATGGCAAAAATCAATGAATATTGTAAATGCACAAACAGTAATTTCTCCACATTGTAAGGAGCAATTCAGAAATTTTTTGCTTTTTCCTGCTCCTCTTAGCATGATAAAGAAGATTCAAAGAGAGTGAGATGCCAGCTCTTTTCATTCAGTCAGTAGCTTCAAACATTTCTGGTATATGAATAACATGATGTTTTTCAATGGCAAAAATCAATGAATATTGTAAATGCACAAACAGTAATTTCTCCGCATTGCCAGGTGCAATTCTGAAATTTTTTGCTTTTTCCTGCTCCTCTTAGCATGATAAAGAAGATTCAAAGAGAGTGAGATGCCAGCTCCTTTCATTCAGTCAGTAGCTTCAAACATTTCTGGACGTTTTTCAATGGCAAAAATCAATGAATATTGTAAATGCACAAACAGTAATTTCTCCACATTGCAAGGTGCAATTCTGAAATTTTTTGCTTTTTCCTGCTCCTCTTAGCATGATAAAGAAGATTCAAAGGGATTGAGATGCCAGCTCTTTTCATTCAGTCAGTAGCTTCAAACATTTCTGGTATATGAATAACATGATGTTTTTCAATGGCAAAAATCAATGAATATTGTAAATGCACAAACAGTAATTTCTCCGCATTGCAAGTTGCAATTCTGAAATTTTTTGCTTTTTCCTGCTCCTCTTAGCATGATAAAGAAGATTCAAAGAGAGTGAGATGCCAGCTCCTTTCATTCAGTCAGTAGCTTCAAACATTTCTGGTATATGAATAACATGATGTTTTTCAATGGCAAAAATCAATGAATATTGTAAATGCACAAACAGTAATTTCTCCGCATTGCAAGGTGCAATTCTGAAATTTTTTGCTTTTTCCTGCTCCTCTTAGCATGATAAAGAAGATTCAAAGAGAGTGAGATGCCAGATCCTTTCATTCAGTCAGTAGCTTCAAACATTTCTGGACGTTTTTCAATGGCAAAAATCAATGAATATTGTAAATGCACAAACAGTAATTTCTCCACATTGTAAGGAGCAATTCTGAAATTTTTTGCTTTTTCCTGCTCCTCTTAGCATGATAAAGAAGATTCAAAGAGAGTGAGATGCCAGCTCTTATCATTCAGTCAGTAGCTTCAAACATTTCTGGTATATGAATAACATGATGTTTTTCAATGGCAAAAATCAATGAATATTGTAAATGCACAAACAGTAATTTCTCCGCATTGCAAGGTGCAATTCTGAAATTTTTTGCTTTTTCCTGCTCCTCTTAGCATGATAAAGAAGATTCAAAGAGAGTGAGATGCCAGCTCCTTTCATTCAGTCAGTAGCTTCAAACATTTCTGGTATATGAATAACATGATGTTTTTCAATGGCAAAAATCAATGAATATTGTAAATGCACAAACAGTAATTTCTCCGCATTGCAAGTTGCAATTCTGAAATTTTTTGCTTTTTCCTGTTCCTCTTAGCATGATAAAGAAGATTCAAAGAGAGTGAGATGCCAGCTCCTTTCATTCAGTCAGTAGCTTCAAACATTTCTGGACGTTTTTCAATGGCAAAAAACAATGAATATTGTAAATGCACAAACAGTAATTTCTCCACATTGTAAGGAGCAATTCTGAAATTTTTTGCTTTTTCCTGCTCCTCTTAGCATGATAAAGAAGATTCAAAGAGAGTGAGATGCCAGCTATTTTCATTCAGTCAGTAGCTTCAAACATTTCTGGTATATGAATAACATGATGTTTTTCAATGGCAAAAATCAATGAATATTGTAAGTGCACAAACAGTAATTTCTCCGCATTGCAAGGTGCAATTCTGAAATTTTTTGCTTTTTCCTGCTCCTCTTAGCATGATAAAGAAGATTCAAAGAGAGTGAGATGCCAGCTCCTTTCATTCAGTCAGTAGCTTCAAACATTTCTGGACGTTTTTCAATGGCAAAAATCAATGAATATTGTAAATGCACAAACAGTAATTTCTCCACATTGCAAGGTGCAATTCTGAAATTTTTTGCTTTTTCCTGCTCCTCTTAGCATGATAAAGAAGATTCAAAGGGATTGAGATGCCAGCTCTTTTCATTCAGTCAGTAGCTTCAAACATTTCTGGTATATGAATAACATGATGTTTTTCAATGGCAAAAATCAATGAATATTGTAAATGCACAAACAGTAATTTCTCCGCATTGCAAGGTGCAATTCTGAAATTTTTTGCTTTTTCCTGCTCCTCTTAGCATGATAAAGAAGATTCAAAGAGAGTGAGATGCCAGCTCCTTTCATTCAGTCAGTAGCTTCAAACATTTCTGGTATATGAATAACATGATGTTTTTCAATGGCAAAAATCAATGAATATTGTAAATGCACAAACAGTAATTTCTCCGCATTGCAAGGTGCAATTCTGAAATTTTTTGCTTTTTCCTGCTCCTCTTAGCATGATAAAGAAGATTCAAAGAGAGTGAGATGCCAGATCCTTTCATTCAGTCAGTAGCTTCAAACATTTCTGGACATTTTTCAATGGCAAAAATCAATGAATATTGTAAATGCACAAACAGTAATTTCTCCACATTGTAAGGAGCAATTCTGAAATTTTTTGCTTTTTCCTGCTCCTCTTAGCATGATAAAGAAGATTCAAAGAGAGTGAGATGCCAGCTCTTATCATTCAGTCAGTAGCTTCAAACATTTCTGGTATATGAATAACATGATGTTTTTCAATGGCAAAAATCAATGAATATTGTAAATGCACAAACAGTAATTTCTCCGCATTGCAAGGTGCAATTCTGAAATTTTTTGCTTTTTCCTGCTCCTCTTAGCATGATAAAGAAGATTCAAAGAGAGTGAGATGCCAGCTCCTTTCATTCAGTCAGTAGCTTCAAACATTTCTGGTATATGAATAACATGATGTTTTTCAATGGCAAAAATCAATGAATATTGTAAATGCACAAACAGTAATTTCTCCGCATTGCAAGTTGCAATTCTGAAATTTTTTGCTTTTTCCTGTTCCTCTTAGCATGATAAAGAAGATTCAAAGAGAGTGAGATGCCAGCTCCTTTCATTCAGTCAGTAGCTTCAAACATTTCTGGACGTTTTTCAATGGCAAAAAACAATGAATATTGTAAATGCACAAACAGTAATTTCTCCACATTGTAAGGAGCAATTCTGAAATTTTTTGCTTTTTCCTGCTCCTCTTAGCATGATAAAGAAGATTCAAAGAGAGTGAGATGCCAGCTATTTTCATTCAGTCAGTAGCTTCAAACATTTCTGGTATATGAATAACATGATGTTTTTCAATGGCAAAAATCAATGAATATTGTAAATGCACAAACAGTAATTTCTCCGCATTGCAAGGTGCAATTCTGAAATTTTTTGCTTTTTCCTGCTCCTCTTAGCATGATAAAGAAGATTCAAAGAGAGTGAGATGCCAGCTCCTTTCATTCAGTCAGTAGCTTCAAACATTTCTGGACGTTTTTCAATGGCAAAAATCAATGAATATTGTAAATGCACAAACAGTAATTTCTCCACATTGCAAGGTGCAATTCTGAAATTTTTTGCTTTTTCCTGCTCCTCTTAGCATGATAAAGAAGATTCAAAGGGATTGAGATGCCAGCTCTTTTCATTCAGTCAGTAGCTTCAAACATTTCTGGTATATGAATAATATGATGTTTTTCAATGGCAAAAATCAATGAATATTGTAAATGCACAAACAGTAATTTCTCCGCATTGCAAGGTGCAATTCTGAAATTTTTTGCTTTTTCCTGCTCCTCTTAGCATGATAAAGAAGATTCAAAGAGAGTGAGATGCCAGCTCCTTTCATTCAGTCAGTAGCTTCAAACATTTCTGGTATATGAATAACATGATATTTTTCAATGGCAAAAATCAATGAATATTGTAAATGCACAAACAGTAATTTCCCCGCATTGCAAATTGCAATTCTGAAATTTTTTGCTTTTTCCTGCTCCTCTTAGCATGATAAAGAAGATTCAAAGAGAGTGAGATGCCAGATCCTTTCATTCAGTCAGTAGCTTCAAACATTTCTGGACGTTTTTCAATGGCAAAAATCAATGAATATTATAAATGCACAAACAGTAATTTCTCCACATTGTAAGGAGCAATTCTGAATTTTTTTGCTTTTTCCTGCTCCTCTTAGCATGATAAAGAAGATTCAAAGAGAGTGAGATGCCAGCTCTTATCATTCAGTCAGTAGCTTCAAACATTTCTGGTATATGAATAACATGATGTTTTTCAATGGCAAAAATCAATGAATATTGTAAGTGCACAAACAGTAATTTCTCCGCATTGCAAGGTGCAATTCTGAAATTTTTTGCTTTTTCCTGCTCCTCTTAGCATGATAAAGAAGATTCAAAGAGAGTGAGATGCCAGCTCCTTTCATTCAGTCAGTAGCTTCAAACATTTCTGGTATATGAATAACATGATGTTTTTCAATGGCAAAAATCAATGAATATTGTAAATGCACAAACAGTAATTTCTCCGCATTGCAAGTTGCAATTCTGAAATTTTTTGCTTTTTCCTGTTCCTCTTAGCATGATAAAGAAGATTCAAAGAGAGTGAGATGCCAGCTCCTTTCATTCAGTCAGTAGCTTCAAACATTTCTGGACGTTTTTCAATGGCAAAAAACAATGAATATTGTAAATGCACAAACAGTAATTTCTCCACATTGTAAGGAGCAATTCTGAAATTTTTTGCTTTTTCCTGCTCCTCTTAGCATGATAAAGAGGATTCAAAAAGAGTGAGATGCCAGCTATTTTCATTCAGTCAGTAGCTTCAAACATTTCTGGTATATGAATAACATGATGTTTTTCAATGGCAAAAATCAATGAATATTGTAAATGCACAAACAGTAATTTCTCCGCATTGCAAGGTGCAATTCTGAAATTTTTTGCTTTTTCCTGCTCCTCTTAGCATGATAAAGAAGATTCAAAGAGAGTGAGATGCCAGCTCCTTTCATTCAGTCAGTAGCTTCAAACATTTCTGGATGTTTTTCAATGGCAAAAATCAATGAATATTGTAAATGCACAAACAGTAATTTCTCCACATTGCAAGGTGCAATTCTGAAATTTTTTGCTTTTTCCTGCTCCTCTTAGCATGATAAAGAAGATTCAAAGAGAGTGAGATGCCAGCTCTTTTCATTCAGTCAGTAGCTTCAAACATTTCTGGTATATGAATAACATGATGTTTTTCAATGGCAAAAATCAATGAATATTGTAAATGCACAAACAGTAATTTCTCCGCATTGCAAGGTGCAATTCTGAAATTTTTTGCTTTTTCCTGCTCCTCTTAGCATGATAAAGAAGATTCAAAGAGAGTGAGATGCCAGATCCTTTCATTCAGTCAGTAGCTTCAAACATTTCTGGACGTTTTTCAATGGCAAAAATCAATGAATATTGTAAATGCACAAACAGTAATTTCTCCACATTGTAAGGAGCAATTCTGAAATTTTTTGCTTTTTCCTGCTCCTCTTAGCATGATAAAGAAGATTCAAAGAGAGTGAGATGCCAGCTCTTATCATTCAGTCAGTAGCTTCAAACATTTCTGGTATATGAATAACATGATGTTTTTCAATGGCAAAAATCAATGAATATTGTAAATGCACAAACAGTAATTTCTCCGCATTGCAAGGTGCAATTCTGAAATTTTTTGCTTTTTCCTGCTCCTCTTAGCATGATAAAGAAGATTCAAAGAGAGTGAGATGCCAGCTCTTTTCATTCAGTCAGTAGCTTCAAACATTTCTGGACGTTTTTCAATGGCAAGAAACAATGAATATTGTAAATGCACAAACAGTAATTTCTCCACATTGTAAGGAGCAATTCTGAATTTTTTTGCTTTTTCCTGCTCCTCTTAGCATGATAAAGAATATTCAAAGAGAGTGAGATGCCAGCTCCTTTCATTCAGTCAGTAGCTTCAAACATTTCTGGACGTTTTTCAATGGCAAAAATCAATGAATATTGTAAATGCACAAACAGTAATTTCTCCACATTGCAAGGTGCAATTCTGAAATTTTTTGCTTTTTCCTGCTCCTCTTAGCATGATAAAGAAGATTCAAAGAGAGTGAGATGCCAGCTCTTTTCATTCAGTCAGTAGCTTCAAACATTTCTGGTATATGAATAACATGATGTTTTTCAATGGCAAAAATCAATGAATATTGTAAATGCACAAACAGTAATTTCTCCGCATTGCAAGGTGCAATTCTGAAATTTTTTGCTTTTTCCTGCTCCTCTTAGCATGATAAAGAAGATTCAAAGAGAGTGAGATGCCAGCTCCTTTCATTCAGTCAGTAGCTTCAAACATTTCTGGTATATGAAGAACATGATGTTTTTCAATGGCAAAAATCAATGAATATTGTAAATGCACAAACAGTAATTTCTCCGCATTGCAAGATGCAATTCTGAATTTTTTTGCTTTTTCCTGTTCCTCTTAGCATGATAAAGAAGATTCAAAGAGAGTGAGATGCCAGCTCCTTTCATTCAGTCAGTAGCTTCAAACATTTCTGGACGTTTTTCAATGGCAAAAATCAATGAATATTGTAAATGCACAAACAGTAATTTCTCCACATTGTAAGGAGCAATTCTGAAATTTTTTGCTTTTTACTGCTCCTCTTAGCATGATAAAGAAGATTCAAAGAGAGTGAGATGCCAGCTCTTTTCATTCAGTCAGTAGCTTCAAACATTTCTGGTATATGAATAACATGATGTTTTTCAATGGCAAAAATCAATGAATATTGTAAATGCACAAACAGTAATTTCTCCGCATTGCAAGGTGCAATTCTGAAATTTTTTGCTTTTTCCTGCTCCTCTTAGCATGATAAAGAAGATTCAAAGAGAGTGAGATGCCAGCTCCTTTCATTCAGTCAGTAGCTTCAAACATTTCTGGACGTTTTTCAATGGCAAAAATCAATGAATATTGTAAATGCACAAACAGTAATTTCTCCACATTGCAAGGTGCAATTCTGAAATTTTTTCTTTTTCCTGCTCCTCTTAGCATGATAAAGAAGATTCAAAGAGAGTGAGATGCCAGCTCTTTTCATTCAGTCAGTATCTTCAAACATTTCTGGTATATGAATAACATGATGTTTTTCAATGGCAAAAATCAATGAATATTGTAAATGCACAAACAGTAATTTCTCCGTATTGCAAGGTGCAATTCTGAAATTTTTTGCTTTTTCCTGCTCCTCTTAGCATGATAAAGAAGATTCAAAGAGAGTGAGATGCCAGCTCCTTTCATTCAGTCAGTAGCTTCAAACATTTCTGGACGTTTTTCAATGGCAAAAATCAATGAATATTGTAAATGCACAAACAGTAATTTCTCCACATTGCAAGGTGCAATTCTGAAATTTTTTCTTTTTCCTGCTCCTCTTAGCATGATAAAGAAGATTCAAAGAGAGTGAGATGCCAGCTCTTTTCATTCAGTCAGTAGCTTCAAACATTTCTGGTATATGAATAACATGATGTTTTTCAATGACAAAAATCAATGAATATTGTAAATGCACAAACAGTAATTTCTCCGCATTGCAAGGTGCAATTCTTAAATTTTTTGCTTTTTCCTGCTCCTCTTAGCATGATAAAGAAGATTCAAAGAGAGTGAGATGCCAGCTCCTTTCATTCAGTCAGTAGCTTCAAACATTTCTGGTATATGAATAACATGATGTTTTTCAATGGCAAAAATCAATGAATATTGTAAATGCACAAACAGTAATTTCTCCGCATTGCAAGGTGCAATTCTGAAATTTTTTGCTTTTTCCTGCTCCTCTTAGCATGATAAAGAAGATTCAAAGAGAGTGAGATGCCAGCTCCTTTCATTCAGTCAGTAGCTTCAAACATTTCTGGACGTTTTTCAATGGCAAAAATCAATGAATATTGTAAATGCACAAACAGTAATTTCTCCACATTGCAAGGTGCAATTCTGAAATTTTTTGCTTTTTCCTGCTCCTCTTAGCATGATAAAGAAGATTCAAAGGGATTGAGATGCCAGCTCTTTTCATTCAGTCAGTAGCTTCAAACATTTCTGGTATATGAATAACATGATGTTTTTCAATGGCAAAAATCAATGAATATTGTAAATGCACAAACAGTAATTTCTCCGCATTGCAAGGTGCAATTCTGAAATTTTTTGCTTTTTCCTGCTCCTCTTAGCATGATAAAGAAGATTCAAAGAGAGTGAGATGCCAGCTCCTTTCATTCAGTCAGTAGCTTCAAACATTTCTGGACGTTTTTCAATGGCAAAAATCAATGAATATTGTAAATGCACAAACAGTAATTTCTCCACATTGCAAGGTGCAATTCTGAAATTTTTTGCTTTTTCCTGCTCCTCTTAGCATGATAAAGAAGATTCAAAGGGATTGAGATGCCAGCTCTTTTCATTCAGTCAGTAGCTTCAAACATTTCTGGTATATGAATAATATGATGTTTTTCAATGGCAAAAATCAATGAATATTGTAAATGCACAAACAGTAATTTCTCCGCATTGCAAGGTGCAATTCTGAAATTTTTTGCTTTTTCCTGCTCCTCTTAGCATGATAAAGAAGATTCAAAGAGAGTGAGATGCCAGCTTCTTTCATTCAGTCAGTAGCTTCAAACATTTCTGGTATATGAATAACATGATGTTTTTCAATGGCAAAAATCAATGAATATTGTAAATGCACAAACAGTAATTTCTCCGCATTGCAAGGTGCAATTCTGAAATTTTTTGCTTTTTCCTGCTCCTCTTAGCATGATAAAGAAGATTCAAAGAGAGTGAGATGCCAGATCCTTTCATTCAGTCAGTAGCTTCAAACATTTCTGGACGTTTTTCAATGGCAAAAATCAATGAATATTGTAAATGCACAAACAGTAATTTCTCCACATTGTAAGGAGCAATTCTGAAATTTTTTGCTTTTTCCTGCTCCTCTTAGCATGATAAAGAAGATTCAAAGAGAGTGAGATGCCAGCTCTTATCATTCAGTCAGTAGCTTCAAACATTTCTGGTATATGAATAACATGATGTTTTTCAATGGCAAAAATCAATGAATATTGTAAATGCACAAACAGTAATTTCTCCGCATTGCAAGGTGCAATTCTGAAATTTTTTGCTTTTTCCTGCTCCTCTTAGCATGATAAAGAAGATTCAAAGAGAGTGAGATGCCAGCTCCTTTCATTCAGTCAGTAGCTTCAAACATTTCTGGTATATGAATAACATGATGTTTTTCAATGGCAAAAATCAATGAATATTGTAAATGCACAAACAGTAATTTCTCCGCATTGCAAGTTGCAATTCTGAAATTTTTTGCTTTTTCCTGTTCCTCTTAGCATGATTAAGAAGATTCAAAGAGAGTGAGATGCCAGCTCCTTTCATTCAGTCAGTAGCTTCAAACATTTCTGGACGTTTTTCAATGGCAAAAAACAATGAATATTGTAAATGCACAAACAGTAATTTCTCCACATTGTAAGGAGCAATTCTGAAATTTTTTGCTTTTTCCTGCTCCTCTTAGCATGATAAAGAAGATTCAAAGAGAGTGAGATGCCAGCTATTTTCATTCAGTCAGTAGCTTCAAACATTTCTGGTATATGAATAACATGATGTTTTTCAATGGCAAAAATCAATGAATATTGTAAATGCACAAACAGTAATTTCTCCGCATTGCAAGGTGCAATTCTGAAATTTTTTGCTTTTTCCTGCTCCTCTTAGCATGATAAAGAAGATTCAAAGAGAGTGAGATGCCAGCTCCTTTCATTCAGTCAGTAGCTTCAAACATTTCTGGATGTTTTTCAATGGCAAAAATCAATGAATATTGTAAATGCACAAACAGTAATTTCTCCACAATGCAAGGTGCAATTCTGAAATTTTTTGCTTTTTCCTGCTCCTCTTAGCATGATAAAGAAGATTCAAAGAGAGTGAGATGCCAGCTCTTTTCATTCAGTCAGTAGCTTCAAACATTTCTGGTATATGAATAACATGATGTTTTTCAATGGCAAAAATCAATGAATATTGTAAATGCACAAACAGTAATTTCTCCGCATTGCAAGGTGCAATTCTGAAATTTTTTGCTTTTTCCTGCTCCTCTTAGCATGATAAAGAAGATTCAAAGAGAGTGAGATGCCAGCTCCTTTCATTCAGTCAGTAGCTTCAAACATTTCTGGTATATGAATAACATGATGTTTTTCAATGGCAAAAATCAATGAATATTGTAAATGCACAAACAGTAATTTCTCCGCATTGCAGGGTGCAATTCTGAAATTTTTTGCTTTTTCCTGCTCCTCTTAGCATGATAAAGAAGATTCAAAGAGAGTGAGATGCCAGATCCTTTCATTCAGTCAGTAGCTTCAAACATTTCTGGACGTTTTTCAATGGCAAAAATCAATGAATATTGTAAATGCACAAACAGTAATTTCTCCACATTGTAAGGAGCAATTCTGAAATTTTTTGCTTTTTCCTGCTCCTCTTAGCATGATAAAGAAGATTCAAAGAGAGTGAGATGCCAGCTCTTATCATTCAGTCAGTAGCTTCAAACATTTCTGGTATATGAATAACATGATGTTTTTCAATGGCAAAAATCAATGAATATTGTAAATGCACAAACAGTAATTTCTCCGCATTGCAAGGTGCAATTCTGAAATTTTTTGCTTTTTCCTGCTCCTCTTAGCATGATAAAGAAGATTCAAAGAGAGTGAGATGCCAGCTCCTTTCATTCAGTCAGTAGCTTCAAACATTTCTGGACGTTTTTCAATGGCAAAAAACAATGAATATTGTAAATGCACAAACAGTAATTTCTCCACATTGTAAGGAGCAATTCTGAATTTTTTTGCTTTTTCCTGCTCCTCTTAGCATGATAAAGAAGATTCAAAGAGAGTGAGATGCCAGCTCCTTTCATTCAGTCAGTAGCTTCAAACATTTCTGGACGTTTTTCAATGGCAAAAATCAATGAATATTGTAAATGCACAAACAGTAATTTCTCCACATTGCAAGGTGCAATTCTGAAATTTTTTGCTTTTTCCTGCTCCTCTTAGCATGATAAAGAAGATTCAAAGAGAGTGAGATGCCAGCTCTTTTCATTCAGTCAGTAGCTTCAAACATTTCTGGTATATGAATAACATGATGTTTTTCAATGGCAAAAATCAATGAATATTGTAAATGCACAAACAGTAATTTCTCCGCATTGCAAGGTGCAATTCTGAAATTTTTTGCTTTTTCCTGCTCCTCTTAGCATGATAAAGAAGATTCAAAGAGAGTGAGATGCCAGCTCCTTTCATTCAGTCAGTAGCTTCAAACATTTCTGGTATATGAATAACATGATGTTTTTCAATGGCAAAAATCAATGAATATTGTAAATGCACAAACAGTAATTTCTCCGCATTGCAAGGTGCAATTCTGAAATTTTTTGCTTTTTCCTGCTCCTCTTAGCATGATAAAGAAGATTCAAAGAGAGTGAGATGCCAGCTCCTTTCATTCAGTCAGTAGCTTCAAACATTTCTGGACGTTTTTCAATGGCAAAAATCAATGAATATTGTAAATGCACAAACAGTAATTTCTCCACATTGTAAGGAGCAATTCTGAAATTTTTTGCTTTTTCCTGCTCCTCTTAGCATGATAAAGAAGATTCAAAGAGAGTGAGATGCCAGCTCTTTTCATTCAGTCAGTAGCTTCAAACATTTCTGGTATATGAATAACATGCTGTTTTTCAATGGCAAAAATCAATGAATATTGTAAATGCACAAACAGTAATTTTCCGCATTGCAAGGTGCAATTCTGAAATTTTTTGCTTTTTCCTGCTCCTCTTAGCATGATAAAGAAGATTCAAAGAGAGTGAGATGCCAGCTCCTTTCATTCAGTCAGTAGCTTCAAACATTTCTGGACGTTTTTCAATGGCAAAAATCAATGAATATTGTAAATGCACAAACAGTAATTTCTCCACATTGCAAGGTGCAATTCTGAAATTTTTTGCTTTTTCCTGCTCCTCTTAGCATGATAAAGAAGATTCAAAGAGAGTGAGATGCCAGCTCTTTTCATTCAGTCAGTAGCTTCAAACATTTCTGGTATATGAATAACATGATGTTTTTCAATGGCAAAAATCAATGAATATTGTAAATGCACAAACAGTAATTTCTCCGCATTGCAAGGTGCAATTCTGAAATTTTTTGCTTTTTCCTGCTCCTCTTAGCATGATAAAGAAGGTTCAAAGAGAGTGAGATGCCAGCTCCTTTCATTCAGTCAGTAGCTTCAAACATTTCTGGACGTTTTTCAATGGCAAAAATCAATGAATATTGTAAATGCACAAACAGTAATTTCTCCACATTGCAAGGTGCAATTCTGAAATTTTTTGCTTTTTCCTGCTCCTCTTAGCATGATAAAGAAGATTCAAAGAGAGTGAGATGCCAGCTCTTTTCATTCAGTCAGTAGCTTCAAACATTTCTGGTATATGAATAACATGATGTTTTTCAATGGCAAAAATCAATGAATATTGTAAATGCACAAACAGTAATTTCTCCGCATTGCAAGGTGCAATTCTGAAATTTTTTGCTTTTTCCTGCTCCTCTTAGCATGATAAAGAAGAT
This sequence comes from Phyllobates terribilis, assembly GCF_046119375.1. Lineage (NCBI taxonomy): Eukaryota > Metazoa > Chordata > Amphibia > Anura > Dendrobatidae > Phyllobates > Phyllobates terribilis. The sequence goes on from NW_027363092.1 coordinate 1,599,821, forward strand.
TCAAAGAGAGTGAGATGCCAGCTACTTTCATTCAGTCAGTAGCTTCAAACATTTCTGGACGTTTTTCAATGGCAAAAATCAATGAAAATTGTAAATGCACAAACAGTAATTTCTCCACATTGCAAGGTGCAATTCTGAAATTTTTTGCTTTTTCCTGCTCCTCTTAGCATGATAAAGAAGATTCAAAGAGAGTGAGATGCCAGCTATTTTCATTCAGTCAGTAGCTTCAAACATTTCTGGTATATGAATAACATGATATTTTTCAATGGCAAAAATCCATGAATATTGTAAATGCACAAACAGTAATTTCTCCGCATTGCCAGGTGCAATTCTGAAATTATTTGCTTTTTCCTGCTACTCTTAGCATGATAAAGAAGATTCAAAGAGAGTGAGATGCCAGCTCCTTTCATTCAGTCAGTAGCTTCAAACATTTCTGGTATATGAATAACATGATGTTTTTCAATGGCAAAAATCAATGAATATTGTAAATGCACAAACAGTAATTTCTCCGCATTGCAAGGTGCAATTCTGAAATTTTTTGCTTTTTCCTGCTCCTCTTAGCATGATAAAGAAGATTCAAAGAGAGTGAGATGCCAGCTCCTTTCATTCAGTCAGTAGCTTCAAACATTTCTGGACGTTTTTCAATGGCAAAAATCAATGAATATTGTAAATGCACAAACAGTAATTTCTCCACATTGCAAGGTGCAATTCTGAAATTTTTTTTGCTTTTTCCTGCTCCTCTTAGCATGATAGAGAAGATTCAAAGAGAGTGAGATGCCAGCTCTTTTCATTCAGTCAGTAGCTTCAAACATTTCTGGTATATGAATAACATGATGTTTTTCAATTGCAAAAATCAATGAATATTGTAAATGCACAAACAGTATTTTCTCCGCATTGCAAGGTGCAATTCTGAAATTTTTTGCTTTTTCCTGCTCCTCTTAGCATGATAAAGAAGATTCAAAGAGAGTGAGATGCCAGCTCCTTTCATTCAGTCAGTAGCTTCAAACATTTCTGGACGTTTTTCAATGGCAAAAATCAATGAATATTGTAAATGCACAAACAGTAATTTCTCCACATTGCAAGGTGCAATTCTGAAATTTTTTTTGCTTTTTCCTGCTCCTCTTAGCATGATAAAGAAGATTCAAAGAGAGTGAGATGCCAGCTCTTTTCATTCAGTCAGTAGCTTCAAACATTTCTGGTATATGAATAACATGATGTTTTTCAATGGCAAAAATCAATGAATATTGTAAATGCACAAACAGTAATTTCTCCGCATTGCAAGGTGCAATTCTGAAATTTTTTGCTTTTTCCTGCTCCTCTTAGCATGATAAAGAAGATTCAAAGAGAGTGAGATGCCAGCTCCTTTCATTCAGTCAGTAGCTTCAAACATTTCTGGACGTTTTTCAATGGCAAAAATCAATGAAAATTGTAAATGCACAAACAGTAATATCTCCACATTGCAAGGTGCAATTCTGAAATTTTTTGCTTTTTCCAGCTCCTCTTAGCATGATAAAGAAGATTCAAAGAGAGTGAGATGCCAGCTCTTTTCATTCAGTCAGTAGCTTCAAACATTTCTGGTATATGAATAACATGATGTTTTTCAATGGCAAAAATCAATGAATATTGTAAATGCACAAACAGTAATTTCTCCGCATTGCAAGGTGCAATTCTGAAATTTTTTGCTTTTTCCTGCTCCTCTTAGCATGATAAAGAAGATTCAAAGAGAGTGAGATGCCAGCTCCTTTCATTCAGTCAGTAGCTTCAAACATTTCTGGACGTTTTTCAATGGCAAAAATCAATGAATATTGTAAATGCACAAACAGTAATTTCTCCACATTGCAAGGTGCAATTCTGAAATTTTTTGCTTTTTCCTGCTCCTCTTAGCATGATAAAGAAGATTCAAAGAGAGTGAGATGCCAGCTCTTTTCATTCAGTCAGTAGCTTCAAACATTTCTGGTATATGAATAACATGATGTTTTTCAATGGCAAAAATCAATGAATATTGTAAATGCACAAACAGTAATTTCTCCTCATTGCAAGGTGCAATTCTGAAATTTTTTGCTTTTTCCTGCTCCTCTTAGCATGATAAAGAAGATTCAAAGAGAGTGAGATGCCAGCTCCTTTCATTCAGTCAGTAGCTTCAAACATTTCTGGACGTTTTTCAAAGGCAAAAATCAATGAAAATTGTAAATGCACAAACAGTAATTTCTCCACATTGCAAGGTGCAATTCTGAAATTTTTTGCTTTTTCCTGCTCCTCTTAGCATGATAAAGAAGATTCAAAGAGAGTGAGATGCCAGCTCTTTTCATTCAGTCAGTAGCTTCAAACATTTCTGGTATATGAATAACATGATGTTTTTCAATGGCAAAAATCAATGAATATTGTAAATGCACAAACAGTAATTTCTCCGCATTGCCAGGTGCAATTCTGAAATTTTTTGCTTTTTCCTGCTCCTCTTAGCATGATAAAGAAGATTCAAAGAGAGTGAGATGCCAGCTCTTTTCATTCAGTCAGTAGCTTCAAACATTTCTGGTATATGAATAACATGCTGTTTTTCAATGGCAAAAATCAATGAATATTGTAAATGCACAAACAGTAATTTCTCCGCATTGCAAGGTGCAATTCTGAAATTTTTTGCTTTTTCCTGCTCCTCTTAGCATGATAAAGAAGATTCAAAGAGAGTGAGATGCCAGCTCCTTTCATTCAGTCAGTAGCTTCAAACATTTCTGGACGTTTTTCAATGGCAAAAATCAATGAATATTGTAAATGCACAAACAGAAATTTCTCCACATTGCAAGGTGCAATTCTGAAATTTTTTGCTTTTTCCTGCTCCTCTTAGCATGATAAAGAAGATTCAAAGAGAGTGAGATGCCAGCTCTTTTCATTCAGTCAGTAGCTTCAAACATTTCTGGTATATGAATAACATGATGTTTTTCAATGGCAAAAATCAATGAATATTGTAAATGCACTAATAGTAATTTCTCCGCATTGCAAGGTGCAATTCTGAATTTTTTTGCTTTTTCCTGCTCCTCTTAGCATGATAAAGAAGATTCAAGGAGAGTGAGATGCCAGCTCCTTTCATTCAGTCAGTAGCTTCAAACATTTCTGGACGTTTTTCAATGGCAAAAATCAATGAAAATTGTAAATGCACAAACAGTAATTTCTCCACATTGCAAGGTGCAATTCTGAAATTTTTTGCTTTTTCCTGCTCCTCTTAGCATGATAAAGAAGATTCAAAGAGAGTGAGATGCCAGCTATTTTCATTCAGTCAGTAGCTTCAAACATTTCTGGTATATGAATAACATGATATTTTTCAATGGCAAAAATCCATGAATATTGTAAATGCACAAACAGTAATTTCTCCGCATTGCCAGGTGCAATTCTGAAATTATTTGCTTTTTCCTGCTACTCTTAGCATGATAAAGAAGATTCAAAGAGAGTGAGATGCCAGCTCCTTTCATTCAGTCAGTAGCTTCAAACATTTCTGGACGTTTTTCAATGGCAAAAATCAATGAATATTGTAAATGCACAAACAGTAATTTCTCCACATTGTAAGGTGCAATTCTGAAATTTTTTGCTTTTTCCTGCTCCTCTTAGCATGATAAAGAAGATTCAAAGAGAGTGAGATGCCAGCTCTTTTCATTCAGTCAGTAGCTTCAAACATTTCTGGTATATGAATAACATGATGTTTTTCAATGGCAAAAATCAATGAATATTGTAAATGCACAAACAGTATTTTCTCCGCATTGCAAGGTGCAATTCTGAAATTTTTTGCTTTTTCCTGCTCCTCTTAGCATGATAAAGAAGATTCAAAGAGTGTGAGATGCCAGCTCCTTTCATTCAGTCAGTAGCTTCAAACATTTCTGGACGTTTTTCAATGGCAAAAATCAATGAATATTGTAAATGCGCAAACAGTAATTTCTCCACATTGCAAGGTGCAATTCTGAAATTTTTTTTGCTTTTTCCTGCTCCTCTTAGCATGATAAAGAAGATTCAAAGAGAGTGAGATGCCAGCTCTTTTCATTCAGTCAGTAGCTTCAAACATTTCTGGTATATGAATAACATGATGTTTTTCAATGGCAAAAATCAATGAATATTGTAAATGCACAAACAGTAATTTCTCCGCATTGCAAGGTGCAATTCTGAAATTTTTTGCTTTTTCCTGCTCCTCTTAGCATGATAAAGAAGATTCAAAGAGAGTGAGATGCCAGCTCCTTTCATTCAGTCAGTAGCTTCAAACATTTCTGGACGTTTTTCAATGGCAAAAATCAATGAAAATTGTAAATGCACAAACAGTAATATCTCCACATTGCAAGGTGCAATTCTGAAATTTTTTGCTTTTTCCTGCTCCTCTTAGCATGATAAAGAAGATTCAAAGAGAGTGAGATGCCAGCTCTTTTCATTCAGTCAGTAGCTTCAAACATTTCTGGTATATGAATAACATGATGTTTTTCAATGGCAAAAATCAATGAATATTGTAAATGCACAAACAGTATTTTCTCCGCATTGCCAGGTGCAATTCTGAAATTATTTGCTTTTTCCTGCTCCTCTTAGCATGATAAAGAAGATTCAAAGAGAGTGAGATGCCAGCTCCTTTCATTCAGTCAGTAGCTTCAAACATTTCTGGTATATGAATAACATGATGTTTTTCAATGGCAAAAATCAATGAATATTGTAAATGCACAAACAGTAATTTCTCCGCATTGCAAGGTGCAATTCTGAAATTTTTTGCTTTTTCCTGCTCCTCTTAGCATGATAAAGAAGATTCAAAGAGAGTGAGATGCCAGCTCCTTTCATTCAGTCAGTAGCTTCAAACATTTCTGGACATTTTTCAATGGCAAAAATCAATGAATATTGTAAATGCACAAACAGTAATTTCTCCACATTGCAAGGTGCAATTCTGAAATTTTTTTTGCTTTTTCCTGCTCCTCTTAGCATGATAGAGAAGATTCAAAGAGAGTGAGATGCCAGCTCTTTTCATTCAGTCAGTAGCTTCAAACATTTCTGGTATATGAATAACATGATGTTTTTCAATTGCAAAAATCAATGAATATTGTAAATGCACAAACAGTATTTTCTCCGCATTGCAAGGTGCAATTCTGAAATTTTTTGCTTTTTCCTGCTCCTCTTAGCATGATAAAGAAGATTCAAAGAGAGTGAGATGCCAGCTCCTTTCATTCAGTCAGTAGCTTCAAACATTTCTGGACGTTTTTCAATGGCAAAAATCAATGAATATTGTAAATGCACAAACAGTAATTTCTCCACATTGCAAGGTGCAATTCTGAAATTTTTTTTGCTTTTTCCTGCTCCTCTTAGCATGATAAAGAAGATTCAAAGAGAGTGAGATGCCAGCTCTTTTCATTCAGTCAGTAGCTTCAAACATTTCTGGTATATGAATAACATGATGTTTTTCAATGGCAAAAATCAATGAATATTGTAAATGCACAAACAGTAATTTCTCCGCATTGCAAGGTGCAATTCTGAAATTTTTTGCTTTTTCCTGCTCCTCTTAGCATGATAAAGAAGATTCAAAGAGAGTGAGATGCCAGCTCCTTTCATTCAGTCAGTAGCTTCAAACATTTCTGGACGTTTTTCAATGGCAAAAATCAATGAAAATTGTAAATGCACAAACAGTAATATCTCCACATTGCAAGGTGCAATTCTGAAATTTTTTGCTTTTTCCAGCTCCTCTTAGCATGATAAAGAAGATTCAAAGAGAGTGAGATGCCAGCTCTTTTCATTCAGTCAGTAGCTTCAAACATTTCTGGTATATGAATAACATGATGTTTTTCAATGGCAAAAATCAATGAATATTGTAAATGCACAAACAGTAATTTCTCCGCATTGCAAGGTGCAATTCTGAAATTTTTTGCTTTTTCCTGCTCCTCTTAGCATGATAAAGAAGATTCAAAGAGAGTGAGATGCCAGCTCCTTTCATTCAGTCAGTAGCTTCAAACATTTCTGGACGTTTTTCAATGGCAAAAATCAATGAATATTGTAAATGCACAAACAGTAATTTCTCCACATTGCAAGGTGCAATTCTGAAATTTTTTGCTTTTTCCTGCTCCTCTTAGCATGATAAAGAAGATTCAAAGAGAGTGAGATGCCAGCTCTTTTCATTCAGTCAGTAGCTTCAAACATTTCTGGTATATGAATAACATGATGTTTTTCAATGGCAAAAATCAATGAATATTGTAAATGCACAAACAGTAATTTCTCCGCATTGCAAGGTGCAATTCTGAAATTTTTTGCTTTTTCCTGCTCCTCTTAGCATGATAAAGAAGATTCAAAGAGAGTGAGATGCCAGCTCCTTTCATGCAGTCAGTAGCTTCAAACATTTCTGGACGTTTTTCAAAGGCAAAAATCAATGAAAATTGTAAATGCACAAACAGTAATTTCTCCACATTGCAAGGTGCAATTCTGAAATTTTTTGCTTTTTCCTGCTCCTCTTAGCATGATAAAGAAGATTCAAAGAGAGTGAGATGCCAGCTCTTTTCATTCAGTCAGTAGCTTCAAACATTTCTGGTATATGAATAACATGATGTTTTTCAATGGCAAAAATCAATGAATATTGTAAATGCACAAACAGTAATTTCTCCGCATTGCCAGGTGCAATTCTGAAATTTTTTGCTTTTTCCTGCTCCTCTTAGCATGATAAAGAAGATTCAAAGAGAGTGAGATGCCAGCTCTTTTCATTCAGTCAGTAGCTTCAAACATTTCTGGTATATGAATAACATGCTGTTTTTCAATGGCAAAAATCAATGAATATTGTAAATGCACAAACAGTAATTTCTCCGCATTGCAAGGTGCAATTCTGAAATTTTTTGCTTTTTCCTGCTCCTCTTAGCATGATAAAGAAGATTCAAAGAGAGTGAGATGCCAGCTCCTTTCATTCAGTCAGTAGCTTCAAACATTTCTGGACGTTTTTCAATGGCAAAAATCAATGAATATTGTAAATGCACAAACAGAAATTTCTCCACATTGCAAGGTGCAATTCTGAAATTTTTTGCTTTTTCCTGCTCCTCTTAGCATGATAAAGAAGATTCAAAGAGAGTGAGATGCCAGCTCTTTTCATTCAGTCAGTAGCTTCAAACATTTCTGGTATATGAATAACATGATGTTTTTCAATGGCAAAAATCAATGAATATTGTAAATGCACTAATAGTAATTTCTCCGCATTGCAAGGTGCAATTCTGAATTTTTTTGCTTTTTCCTGCTCCTCTTAGCATGATAAAGAAGATTCAAGGAGAGTGAGATGCCAGCTCCTTTCATTCAGTCAGTAGCTTCAAACATTTCTGGACGTTTTTCAATGGCAAAAATCAATGAAAATTGTAAATGCACAAACAGTAATTTCTCCACATTGCAAGGTGCAATTCTGAAATTTTTTGCTTTTTCCTGCTCCTCTTAGCATGATAAAGAAGATTCAAAGAGAGTGAGATGCCAGCTATTTTCATTCAGTCAGTAGCTTCAAACATTTCTGGTATATGAATAACATGATATTTTTCAATGGCAAAAATCCATGAATATTTTAAATGCACAAACAGTAATTTCTCCGCATTGCCAGGTGCAATTCTGAAATTATTTGCTTTTTCCTGCTACTCTTAGCATGATAAAGAAGATTCAAAGAGAGTGAGATGCCAGCTCCTTTCATTCAGTCAGTAGCTTCAAACATTTCTGGACGTTTTTCAATGGCAAAAATCAATGAATATTGTAAATGCACAAACAGTAATTTCTCCACATTGTAAGGTGCAATTCTGAAATTTTTTGCTTTTTCCTGCTCCTCTTAGCATGATAAAGAAGATTCAAAGAGAGTGAGATGCCAGCTCTTTTCATTCAGTCAGTAGCTTCAAACATTTCTGGTATATGAATAACATGATGTTTTTCAATGGCAAAAATCAATGAATATTGTAAATGCACAAACAGTATTTTCTCCGCATTGCAAGGTGCAATTCTGAAATTTTTTGCTTTTTCCTGCTCCTCTTAGCATGATAAAGAAGATTCAAAGAGTGTGAGATGCCAGCTCCTTTCATTCAGTCAGTAGCTTCAAACATTTCTGGACGTTTTTCAATGGCAAAAATCAATGAATATTGTAAATGCGCAAACAGTAATTTCTCCACATTGCAAGGTGCAATTCTGAAATTTTTTTTGCTTTTTCCTGCTCCTCTTAGCATGATAAAGAAGATTCAAAGAGAGTGAGATGCCAGCTCTTTTCATTCAGTCAGTAGCTTCAAACATTTCTGGTATATGAATAACATGATGTTTTTCAATGGCAAAAATCAATGAATATTGTAAATGCACAAACAGTAATTTCTCCGCATTGCAAGGTGCAATTCTGAAATTTTTTGCTTTTTCCTGCTCCTCTTAGCATGATAAAGAAGATTCAAAGAGAGTGAGATGCCAGCTCCTTTCATTCAGTCAGTAGCTTCAAACATTTCTGGACGTTTTTCAATGGCAAAAATCAATGAAAATTGTAAATGCACAAACAGTAATATCTCCACATTGCAAGGTGCAATTCTGAAATTTTTTGCTTTTTCCTGCTCCTCTTAGCATGATAAAGAAGATTCAAAGAGAGTGAGATGCCAGCTCTTTTCATTCAGTCAGTAGCTTCAAACATTTCTGGTATATGAATAACATGATGTTTTTCAATGGCAAAAATCAATGAATATTGTAAATGCACAAACAGTATTTTCTCCGCATTGCCAGGTGCAATTCTGAAATTATTTGCTTTTTCCTGCTCCTCTTAGCATGATAAAGAAGATTCAAAGAGAGTGAGATGCCAGCTCCTTTCATTCAGTCAGTAGCTTCAAACATTTCTGGTATATGAATAACATGATGTTTTTCAATGGCAAAAATCAATGAATATTGTAAATGCACAAACAGTAATTTCTCCGCATTGCAAGGTGCAATTCTGAAATTTTTTGCTTTTTCCTGTTCCTCTTAGCATGATAAAGAAGATTCAAAGATAGTGAGATGCCAACTCCTTTCATTCAGTCAGTAGCTTCAAACATTTCTGGACGTTTTTCAATGGCAAAAATCAATGAATATTGTAAATACACAAACAGTAATTTCTCCACATTGTAAGGAGCAATTCTGAAATTTTTTGCTTTTTCCTGCTCCTCTTAGCATGATAAAGAAGATTCAAAGAGAGTGAGATGCCAGCTCTTTTCATTCAGTCAGTAGCTTCAAACATTTCTGGTATATGAATAACATGATGTTTTTCAATGGCAAAAATCAATGAATATTGTAAATGCACAAACAGTAATTTCTCCGCATTGCAAGGTGCAATTCTGAAATTTTTTGCTTTTTCCTGCTCCTCTTAGCATGATAAAGAAGATTCAAAGAGAGTGAGATGCCAGCTCCTTTCATTCAGTCAGTAGCTTCAAACATTTCTGGACGTTTTTCAATGGCAAAAATCAATGAATATTGTAAATGCACAAACAGTAATTTCTCCACATTGCAAGGTGCAATTCTGAAATTTTTTGCTTTTTCCTGCTCCTCTTAGCATGATAAAGAAGATTCAAAGAGAGTGAGATGCCAGCTCTTTTCATTCAGTCAGTAGCTTCAAACATTTCTGGTATATGAATAACATGATGTTTTTCAATGGCAAAAATCTATGAATATTGTAAATGCACAAACAGTAATTTCTCCGCATTGCAAGGTGCAATTCTGAAATTTTTTGCTTTTTCCTGCTCCTCTTAGCATGATAAAGAAGATTCAAAGAGAGTGAGATGCCAGCTCCTTTCATTCAGTCAGTAGCTTCAAACATTTCTGGTATATGAATAACATGATGTTTTTCAATGGCAAAAATCAATGAATATTGTAAATGCACAAACAGTAATTTCTCCGCATTGCAAGGTGCAATTCTGAAATTTTTTGCTTTTTCCTGCTCCTCTTAGCATGATAAAGAAGATTCAAAGAGAGTGAGATGCCAGCTCCTTTCATTCAGTCAGTAGCTTCAAACATTTCTGGACGTTTTTCAATGGCAAAAATCAATGAATATTGTAAATGCACAAACAGTAATTTCTCCACATTGTAAGGAGCAATTCTGAAATGTTTTGCTTTTTCCTGCTCCTCTTAGCATGATAAAGAAGATTCAAAGAGAGTGAGATGCCAGCTCTTTTCATTCAGTCAGTAGCTTCAAACATTTCTGGTATATGAATAACATGATGTTTTTCAATGGCAAAAATCAATGAATATTGTAAATGCACAAACAGTAATTTCTCCGCATTGCAAGGTGCAATTCTGAAATTTTTTGCTTTTTCCTGCTCCTCTTAGCATGATAAAGAAGATTCAAAGAGAGTGAGATGCCAGCTCCTTTCATTCAGTCAGTAGCTTCAAACATTTCTGGACGTTTTTCAATGGCAAAAATCAATGAATATTGTAAATGCACAAACAGTAATTTCTCCACATTGCAAGGTGCAATTCTGAAATTTTTTGCTTTTTCCTGCTCCTCTTAGCATGATAAAGAAGATTCAAAGAGAGTGAGATGCCAGCTCTTTTCATTCAGTCAGTAGCTTCAAACATTTCTGGTATATGAATAACATGATGTTTTTCAATGGCAAAAATCAATGAATATTGTAAATGCACAAACAGTATTTTCTCCGCATTGCAAGGTGCAATTCTGAAATTTTTTGCTTTTTCCTGCTCCTCTTAGCATGATAAAGAAGATTCAAAGAGTGTGAGATGCCAGCTCCTTTCATTCAGTCAGTAGCTTCAAACATTTCTGGACGTTTTTCAATGGCAAAAATCAATGAATATTGTAAATGCGCAAACAGTAATTTCTCCACATTGCAAGGTGCAATTCTGAAATTTTTTTTGCTTTTTCCTGCTCCTCTTAGCATGATAAAGAAGATTCAAAGAGAGTGAGATGCCAGCTCTTTTCATTCAGTCAGTAGCTTCAAACATTTCTGGTATATGAATAACATGATGTTTTTCAATGGCAAAAATCAATGAATATTGTAAATGCACAAACAGTAATTTCTCCGCATTGCAAGGTGCAATTCTGAAATTTTTTGCTTTTTCCTGCTCCTCTTAGCATGATAAAGAAGATTCAAAGAGAGTGAGATGCCAGCTCCTTTCATTCAGTCAGTAGCTTCAAACATTTCTGGACGTTTTTCAATGGCAAAAATCAATGAAAATGGTAAATGCACAAACAGTAATATCTCCACATTGCAAGGTGCAATTCTGAAATTTTTTGCTTTTTCCTGCTCCTCTTAGCATGATAAAGAAGATTCAAAGAGAGTGAGATGCCAGCTCTTTTCATTCAGTCAGTAGCTTCAAACATTTCTGGTATATGAATAACATGATGTTTTTCAATGGCAAAAATCAATGAATATTGTAAATGCACAAACAGTAATTTCTCCGCATTGCAAGGTGCAATTCTGAAATTTTTTGCTTTTTCCTGTTCCTCTTAGCATGATAAAGAAGATTCAAAGATAGTGAGATGCCAACTCCTTTCATTCAGTCAGTAGCTTCAAACATTTCTGGACGTTTTTCAATGGCAAAAATCAATGAATATTGTAAATACACAAACAGTAATTTCTCCACATTGTAAGGAGCAATTCTGAAATTTTTTGCTTTTTCCTGCTCCTCTTAGCATGATAAAGAAGATTCAAAGAGAGTGAGATGCCAGCTCTTTTCATTCAGTCAGTAGCTTCAAACATTTCTGGTATATGAATAACATGATGTTTTTCTATGGCAAAAATCAATGAATATTGTAAATGCACAAACAGTAATTTCTCCGCATTGCAAGGTGCAATTCTGAAATTTTTTGCTTTTTCCTGCTCCTCTTAGCATGATAAAGAAGATTCAAAGAGAGTGAGATGCCAGCTCCTTTCATTCAGTCAGTAGCTTCAAACATTTCTGGACGTTTTTCAATGGCAAAAATCAATGAATATTGTAAATGCACAAACAGTAATTTCTCCACATTGCAAGGTGCAATTCTGAAATTTTTTGCTTTTTCCTGCTCCTCTTAGCATGATAAAGAAGATTCAAAGAGAGTGAGATGCCAGCTCTTTTCATTCAGTCAGTAGCTTCAAACATTTCTGGTATATGAATAACATGATGTTTTTCAATGGCAAAAATCTATGAATATTGTAAATGCACAAACAGTAATTTCTCCGCATTGCAAGGTGCATTTCTGAAATTTTTTGCTTTTTCCTGCTCCTCTTAGCATGATAAAGAAGATTCAAAGAGAGTGAGATGCCAGGTCCTTTCATTCAGTCAGTAGCTTCAAACATTTCTGGTATATGAATAACATGCTGTTTTTCAATGGCAAAAATCAATGAATATTGTAAATGCACAAACAGTAATTTCTCCGCATTGCAAGGTGCAATTCTGAAATGTTTTGCTTTTTCCTGTTCCTCTTAGCATGATAAAGAAGATTCAAAGAGAGTGAGATGCCAGCTCCTTTCATTCAGTCAGTAGCTTCAAACATTTCTGGACGTTTTTCAATGGCAAAAATCAATGAATATTGTAAATGCACAAACAGTAATTTCTCCACATTGCAAGGTGCAATTCTGAAATTTTTTGCTTTTTCCTGCTCCTCTTAGCATGATAAAGATGATTCAAACAGAGTGAGATGCCAGCTCTTTTCATTCAGGCAGTAGCTTCAAACAATTCTGGTATATGAATAACATGATGTTTTTCAATGGCAAAAATCAATGAATATTGTAAATGCACAAACAGTAATTTCTCCGCATTGCAAGGTGCAATTCTGAAATTTTTTGCTTTTTCCTGCTCCTCTTACCATGATAAAGAAGATTCAAAGAGAGTGAGATGCCAGCTCCTTTCATTCAGTCAGTAGCTTCAAACATTTCTGGTACATGAATAACATGATGTTTTTCAATGGCAAAAATCAATGAATATTGTAAATGCACAAACAGTAATTTCTCCGCATTGCAAGGTGCAATTCTGAAATTTTTTGCTTTTTCCTGCTCCTCTTAGCATGATAAAGAAAATTCAAAGAGAGTGAGATGCCAGCTCCTTTCATTCAGTTAGTAGCTTCAAACATTTCTGGACGTTTTTCAATGGCAAAAATCAATGAATATTGTAAATGCACAAACAGTAATTTCTCCACATTGTAAGGAGCAATTCTGAAATTTTTTGCTTTTTCCTGCTCCTCTTAGCATGATAAAGAAGATTCAAAGAGAGTGAGATGCCAGCTCTTTTCATTCAGTCAGTAGCTTCAAACATTTCTGGTATATGAATAACATGATGTTTTTCAATGGCAAAAATCAATGAATATTGTAAATGCACAAACAGTAATTTCTCCGCATTGCAAGGTGCAATTCTGAAATTTTTTGCTTTTTTCCTGCTCCTCTTAGCATGATAAAGAAGATTCAAAGAGAGTGAGATGCCAGCTCCTTTCATTCAGTCAGTAGCTTCAAACATTTCTGGACGTTTTTCAATGGCAAAAATCAATGAATATTGTAAATGCACAAACAGTAATTTCTCCACATTGCAAGGTGCAATTCTGAAATTTTTTGCTTTTTCCTGCTCCTCTTAGCATGATAAAGAAGATTCAAAGAGAGTGAGATGCCAGCTCTTTTCATTCAGTCAGTAGCTTCAAACATTTCTGGTATATGAATAACATGATGTTTTTCAATGGCAAAAATCAATGAATATTGTAAATGCACAAACAGTAATTTCTCTGCATTGCAAGGTGCATTTCTGAAATTTTTTGCTTTTTCCTGCTCCTCTTAGCATGATAAAGAAGATTCAAAGAGAGTGAGATGCCAGCTCCTTTCATTCAGTCAGTAGCTTCAAACATTTCTGGTATATGAATAACATGATGTTTTTCAATGGCAAAAATCAATGAATATTGTAAATGCACAAACAGTAATTTCTCCGCATTGCAAGGTGCAATTCTGAAATTTTTTGCTTTTTCCTGCTCCTCTTAGCATGATAAAGAAGATGCAAAGAGAGTGAAATGCCAGCTCCTTTCATTCAGTCAGTAGCTTCAAACATTTCTGGACGTTTTTCAATGGCAAAAATCAATGAATATTGTAAATGCACAAACAGTAATTTCTCCACATTGTAAGGAGCAATTCTGAAATTTTTTGCTTTTTCCTGCTCCTCTTAGCATGATAAAGAAGATTCAAAGAGAGTGAGATGCCAGCTCTTTTCATTCAGTCAGTAGCTTCAAACATTTCTGGTATATGAATAACATGATGTTTTTCAATGGCAAAAATCAATGAATATTGTAAATGCACAAACAGTAATTTCTCCGCATTGCAAGGTGCAATTCTGAAATTTTTTGCTTTTTCCTGCTCCTCTTAGCATGATAAAGAAGTTTCAAAGCGAGTGAGATGCCAGCTCCTTTCATTCAGTCAGTAGCTTCAAACATTTCTGGACGTTTCTCAATGGCAAAAATCAATGAAAATTGTAAATGCACAAACAGTAATATCTCCACATTGCAAGGTGCAATTCTGAAATTTTTTGCTTTTTCCTGCTCCTCTTAGCATGATAAAGAAGATTCAAAGAGAGTGAGATGCCAGCTCTTTTCATTCAGTCAGTAGCTTCAAAAATTTCTGGTATATGAATAACATGATGTTTTTCAATGGCAAAAATCAATGAATATTGTAAATGCACAAACAGTAATTTCTCCGCATTGCCAGGTGCAATTCTGAAATTATTTGCTTTTTCCTGCTCCTCTTAGCATGATAAAGAAGATTCAAAGAGAGTGAGATGCCAGCTCCTTTCATTCAGTCAGTAGCTTCAAATATTTCTGGTATATGAATAACATGCTGTTTTTCAATGGCAAAAATCAATGAATATTGTAAATGCACAAACAGTAATTTCTCCGCATTGCAAGGTGCAATTCTGAAATTTTTTGCTTTTTCCTGTTCCTCTTAGCATGATAAAGAAGATTCAAAGAGAGTGAGATGCCAGCTCCTTTCATTCAGTCAGTAGCTTCAAACATTTCTGGATGTTTTTCAATGGCAAATATCAATGAATATTGTAAATGCACAAACAGTAATTTCTCCACATTGTAAGGAGCAATTCTGAAATTTTTTGCTTTTTCCTGCTCCTCTTAGCATGATAAAGAAGATTCAAAGAGAGTGAGATGCCAGCTCTTTTCATTCAGTCAGTAGCTTCAAACATTTCTGGTATATGAATAACATGATGTTTTTCAATGGCAAAAATCAATGAATATTGTAAATGCACAAACAGTAATTTCTCCGCATTGCAAGGTGCAATTCTGAAATTTTTTGCTTTTTCCTGCTCCTCTTAGCATGATAAAGAAGATTCAAAGAGAGTGAGATGCCAGCTCCTTTCATTCAGTCAGTAGCTTCAAACATTTCTGGACGTTTTTCAATGGCAAAAATCAATGAATATTGTAAATGCACAAACAGTAATTTCTCCACATTGCAAGGTGCAATTCTGAAATTTTTTGCTTTTTCCTGCTCCTCTTAGCATGATAAAGAAGTTTCAAAGCGAGTGAGATGCCAGCTCCTTTCATTCAGTCAGTAGCTTCAAACATTTCTGGACGTTTCTCAATGGCAAAAATCAATGAATATTGTAAATGCACAAACAGTAATTTCTCCACATTGCAAGGTGCAATTCTGAAATTTTTTGCTTTTTCCTGCTCCTCTTAGCATGATAAAGATGATTCAAACAGAGTGAGATGCCAGCTCTTTTCATTCAGGCAGTAGCTTCAAACAATTCTGGTATATGAATAACATGATGTTTTTCAATGGCAAAAATCAATGAATATTGTAAATGCACAAACAGTAATTTCTCCGCATTGCAAGGTGCAATTCTGAAATTTTTTGCTTTTTCCTGCTCCTCTTACCATGATAAAGAAGATTCAAAGAGAGTGAGATGCCAGCTCCTTTCATTCAGTCAGTAGCTTCAAACATTTCTGGTACATGAATAACATGATGTTTTTCAATGGCAAAAATCAATGAATATTGTAAATGCACAAACAGTAATTTCTCCGCATTGCAAGGTGCAATTCTGAAATTTTTTGCTTTTTCCTGCTCCTCTTAGCATGATAAAGAAAATTCAAAGAGAGTGAGATGCCAGCTCCTTTCATTCAGTTAGTAGCTTCAAACATTTCTGGACGTTTTTCAATGGCAAAAATCAATGAATATTGTAAATGCACAAACAGTAATTTCTCCACATTGTAAGGAGCAATTCTGAAATTTTTTGCTTTTTCCTGCTCCTCTTAGCATGATAAAGAAGATTCAAAGAGAGTGAGATGCCAGCTCTTTTCATTCAGTCAGTAGCTTCAAACATTTCTGGTATATGAATAACATGATGTTTTTCAATGGCAAAAATCAATGAATATTGTAAATGCACAAACAGTAATTTCTCCGCATTGCAAGGTGCAATTCTGAAATTTTTTGCTTTTTTCCTGCTCCTCTTAGCATGATAAAGAAGATTCAAAGAGAGTGAGATGCCAGCTCCTTTCATTCAGTCAGTAGCTTCAAACATTTCTGGACGTTTTTCAATGGCAAAAATCAATGAATATTGTAAATGCACAAACAGTAATTTCTCCACATTGCAAGGTGCAATTCTGAAATTTTTTGCTTTTTCCTGCTCCTCTTAGCATGATAAAGAAGATTCAAAGAGAGTGAGATGCCAGCTCTTTTCATTCAGTCAGTAGCTTCAAACATTTCTGGTATATGAATAACATGATGTTTTTCAATGGCAAAAATCAATGAATATTGTAAATGCACAAACAGTAATTTCTCTGCATTGCAAGGTGCATTTCTGAAATTTTTTGCTTTTTCCTGCTCCTCTTAGCATGATAAAGAAGATTCAAAGAGAGTGAGATGCCAGCTCCTTTCATTCAGTCAGTAGCTTCAAACATTTCTGGTATATGAATAACATGATGTTTTTCAATGGCAAAAATCAATGAATATTGTAAATGCACAAACAGTAATTTCTCCGCATTGCAAGGTGCAATTCTGAAATTTTTTGCTTTTTCCTGCTCCTCTTAGCATGATAAAGAAGATGCAAAGAGAGTGAAATGCCAGCTCCTTTCATTCAGTCAGTAGCTTCAAACATTTCTGGACGTTTTTCAATGGCAAAAATCAATGAATATTGTAAATGCACAAACAGTAATTTCTCCACATTGTAAGGAGCAATTCTGAAATTTTTTGCTTTTTCCTGCTCCTCTTAGCATGATAAAGAAGATTCAAAGAGAGTGAGATGCCAGCTCTTTTCATTCAGTCAGTAGCTTCAAACATTTCTGGTATATGAATAACATGATGTTTTTCAATGGCAAAAATCAATGAATATTGTAAATGCACAAACAGTAATTTCTCCGCATTGCAAGGTGCAATTCTGAAATTTTTTGCTTTTTCCTGCTCCTCTTAGCATGATAAAGAAGTTTCAAAGCGAGTGAGATGCCAGCTCCTTTCATTCAGTCAGTAGCTTCAAACATTTCTGGACGTTTCTCAA
The DNA here is from genome assembly GCF_046119375.1 of Phyllobates terribilis. Classification (NCBI taxonomy): domain Eukaryota; kingdom Metazoa; phylum Chordata; class Amphibia; order Anura; family Dendrobatidae; genus Phyllobates; species Phyllobates terribilis. The sequence continues at coordinate 1,617,233 of NW_027363092.1, forward strand.
TGGCAAAAATCAATGAAAATTGTAAATGCACAAACAGTAATATCTCCACATTGCAAGGTGCAATTCTGAAATTTTTTGCTTTTTCCTGCTCCTCTTAGCATGATAAAGAAGATTCAAAGAGAGTGAGATGCCAGCTCTTTTCATTCAGTCAGTAGCTTCAAAAATTTCTGGTATATGAATAACATGATGTTTTTCAATGGCAAAAATCAATGAATATTGTAAATGCACAAACAGTAATTTCTCCGCATTGCCAGGTGCAATTCTGAAATTATTTGCTTTTTCCTGCTCCTCTTAGCATGATAAAGAAGATTCAAAGAGAGTGAGATGCCAGCTCCTTTCATTCAGTCAGTAGCTTCAAATATTTCTGGTATATGAATAACATGCTGTTTTTCAATGGCAAAAATCAATGAATATTGTAAATGCACAAACAGTAATTTCTCCGCATTGCAAGGTGCAATTCTGAAATTTTTTGCTTTTTCCTGTTCCTCTTAGCATGATAAAGAAGATTCAAAGAGAGTGAGATGCCAGCTCCTTTCATTCAGTCAGTAGCTTCAAACATTTCTGGATGTTTTTCAATGGCAAATATCAATGAATATTGTAAATGCACAAACAGTAATTTCTCCACATTGTAAGGAGCAATTCTGAAATTTTTTGCTTTTTCCTGCTCCTCTTAGCATGATAAAGAAGATTCAAAGAGAGTGAGATGCCAGCTCTTTTCATTCAGTCAGTAGCTTCAAACATTTCTGGTATATGAATAACATGATGTTTTTCAATGGCAAAAATCAATGAATATTGTAAATGCACAAACAGTAATTTCTCCGCATTGCAAGGTGCAATTCTGAAATTTTTTGCTTTTTCCTGCTCCTCTTAGCATGATAAAGAAGATTCAAAGAGAGTGAGATGCCAGCTCCTTTCATTCAGTCAGTAGCTTCAAACATTTCTGGACGTTTTTCAATGGCAAAAATCAATGAATATTGTAAATGCACAAACAGTAATTTCTCCACATTGCAAGGTGCAATTCTGAAATTTTTTGCTTTTTCCTGCTCCTCTTAGCATGATAAAGAAGTTTCAAAGCGAGTGAGATGCCAGCTCCTTTCATTCAGTCAGTAGCTTCAAACATTTCTGGACGTTTCTCAATGGCAAAAATCAATGAAAATTGTAAATGCACAAACAGTAATATCTCCACATTGCAAGGTGCAATTCTGAAATTTTTTGCTTTTTCCTGCTCCTCTTAGCATGATAAAGAAGATTCAAAGAGAGTGAGATGCCAGCTCTTTTCATTCAGTCATTAGCTTCAAACATTTCTGGTATATGAATAACATGATGTTTTTCAATGGCAAAAATCAATGAATATTGTAAATGCACAAACAGTAATTTCTCCGCATTGCCAGGTGCAATTCTGAAATTATTTGCTTTTTCCTGCTCCTCTTAGCATGATAAAGAAGATTCAAAGAGAGTGAGATGCCAGCTCTTTTCATTCAGTCAGTAGCTTCAAATATTTCTGGTATATGAATAACATGCTGTTTTTCAATGGCAAAAATCAATGAATATTGTAAATGCACAAACAGTAATTTCTCCGCATTGCAAGGTGCAATTCTGAAATTTTTTGCTTTTTCCTGTTCCTCTTAGCATGATAAAGAAGATTCAAAGAGAGTGAGATGCCAGCTCCTTTCATTCAGTCAGTAGCTTCAAACATTTCTGGACGTTTTTCAATGGCAAAAATCAATGAATATTGTAAATGCACAAACAGTAATTTCTCCACATTGTAAGGAGCAATTCTGAAATTTTTTGCTTTTTCCTACTCCTCTTAGCATGATAAAGAAGATTCAAAGAGAGTGAGATGCCAGCTCTTTTCATTCAGTCAGTAGCTTCAAACATTTCTGGTATATGAATAACATGATGTTTTTCAATGGCAAAAATCAATGAATATTGTAAATGCACAAACAGTAATTTCTCCGCATTGCAAGGTGCAATTCTGAAATTTTTTGCTTTTTCCTGCTCCTCTTAGCATGATAAAGAAGATTCAAAGAGAGTGAGATGCCAGCTCCTTTCATTCAGTCAGTAGCTTCAAACATTTCTGGACGTTTTTCAATGGCAAAAATCAATGAATATTGTAAATGCACAAACAGTAATTTCTCCACATTGCAAGGTGCAATTCTGAAATTTTTGCTTTTTCCTGCTCCTCTTAGCATGATAAAGAAGATTCAAAGAGAGTGAGATGCCAGCTCTTTTCATTCAGTCAGTAGCTTCAAACATTTCTGGTATATGAATAACATGATGTTTTTCAATGGCAAAAATCAATGAATATTGTAAATGCACAAACAGTAATTTCTCCGCATTGCAAGGTGCAATTCTGAAATTTTTTGCTTTTTCCTGCTCCTCTTTCCATGATAAAGAATATTCAAAGAGAGTGAGATGCCAGCTCCTTTCATTCAGTCAGTAGCTTCAAACATTTCTTTTATATGAATAACATGATGTTTTTCAATGGCAAAAATCAGTGAATATTGTAAATGCACAAACAGTAATTTCTCCGCATTGCAAGGTGCAATTCTGAAATTTTTTGCTTTTTCCTGCTCCTCTTAGCATGATAAAGAAGATTCAAAGAGAGTGAGATGCCAGCTCCTTTCATTCAGTCAGTAGCTTCAAACATTTCTGGACGTTTTTCAATGGCAAAAATCAATGAATATTGTAAATGCACAAACAGTAATTTCTCCACATTGTAAGGAGCAATTCTGAAATTTTTTGCTTTTTCCTGCTCCTCTTAGCATGATAAAGAAGATTCAAAGAGAGTGAGATGCCAGCTCCTTTCATTCAGTCAGTAGCTTCAAACATTTCTGGTATATGAATAACATGATGTTTTTCAATGGCAAAAATCAATGAATATTGTAAATGCACAAACAGTAATTTCTCCACATTGTAAGGAGCAATTCTGAAATGTTTTGCTTTTTCCTGCTCCTCTTAGCATGATAAAGAAGATTCAAAGAGAGTGAGATGCCAGCTCTTTTCATTCAGTCAGTAGCTTCAAACATTTCTGGTATATGAATAACATGATGTTTTTCAATGGCAAAAATCAATGAATATTGTAAATGCACAAACAGTAATTTCTCCGCATTGCAAGGTGCAATTCTGAAATTTTTTGCTTTTTCCTGCTCCTCTTAGCATGATAAAGAAGATTCAAAGAGAGTGAGATGCCAGCTCCTTTCATTCAGTCAGTAGCTTCAAACATTTCTGGACGTTTTTCAATGGCAAAAATCAATGAATATTGTAAATGCACAAACAGTAATTTCTCCACATTGCAAGGTGCAATTCTGAAATTTTTTGCTTTTTCCTGCTCCTCTTAGCATGATAAAGAAGATTCAAAGAGAGTGAGATGCCAGCTCCTTTCATTCAGTCAGTAGCTTCAAACATTTCTGGTATATGAATAACATGATGTTTTTCAATGGCAAAAATCAATGAATATTGTAAATGCACAAACAGTAATTTCTCCGCATTGCAAGGTGCAATTCTGAAATTTTTTGCTTTTTCCTGCTCCTCTTAGCATGATAAAGAAGATTCAAAGAGAGTGAGATGCCAGCTCCTTTCATTCAGTCAGTAGCTTCAAACATTTCTGGACGTTTTTCAATGGCAAAAATCAATGAATATTGTAAATGCACAAACAGTAATTTCTCCACATTGTAAGGTGCAATTCTGAAATTTTTTGCTTTTTCCTGCTCCTCTTAGCATGATAAAGAAGATTCAAAGAGAGTGAGATGCCAGCTCTTTTCATTCAGTCAGTAGCTTCAAACATTTCTGGTATATGAATAACATGCTGTTTTTCAATGGCAAAAATCAATGAATATTGTAAATTCACAAACAGTAATTTCTCCGCATTGCAAGGTGCAATTCTGAAATTTTTTGCTTTTTCCTGCTCCTCTTAGCATGATAAAGAAGATTCAAAGAGAGTGAGATGCCAGCTCCTTTCATTCAGTCAGTAGCTTCAAACATTTCTGGACGTTTTTCAATGGCAAAAATCAATGAATATTGTAAATGCACAAACAGTAATTTCTCCACATTGCAAGGTGCAATTCTGAAATTTTTTGCTTTTTCCTGCTCCTCTTAGCATGATAAAGAAGATTCAAAGAGAGTGAGATGCCAGCTCTTTTCATTCAGTCAGTAGCTTCAAACATTTCTGGTATATGAATAACATGATGTTTTTCAATGGCAAAAATCAATGAATATTGTAAATGCACAAACAGTAATTTCTCCGCATTGCAAGGTGCAATTCTGAAATTTTTTGCTTTTTCCTGCTCCTCTTAGCATGATAAAGAAGATTCAAAGAGAGTGAGATGCCAGCTCCTTTCATTCAGTCAGTAGCTTCAAACATTTCTGGTATATGAATAACATGTTGTTTTTCAATGGCAAAAATCAATGAATATTGTAAATGCACAAACAGTAATTTCTCCGCATTGCAAGGTGCAATTCTGAAATTTTTTGCTTTTTCCTGCTCCTCTTAGCATGATAAGGAAGATTCAAAGAGAGTGAGATGCCAGCTCCTTTCATTCAGTCAGTAGCTTCAAACATTTCTGGACGTTTTTCAATGGCAAAAATCAATGAATATTGTAAATGCACAAACAGTAATTTCTCCACATTGCAAGGTGCAATTCTGAAATTTTTTGCTTTTTCCTGCTCCTCTTAGCATGATAAAGAAGATTCAAAGAGAGTGAGATGCCAGCTCTTTTCATTCAGTCAGTAGCTTCAAACATTTCTGGTATATGAATAACATGATGTTTTTCAATGGCAAAAATCAATGAATATTGTAAATGCACAAACAGTAATTTCTCCGCATTGCAAGGTGCAATTCTGAAAATTTTTGCTTTTTCCTGCTCCTCTTAGCATGATAAAGAAGATTCAAAGAGAGTGAGATGCCAGCTCCTTTCATTCAGTCAGTAGCATCAAACATTTCTGGACGTTTTTCAATGGCAAAAATCAATTAAAATTGTAAATGCACAAACAGTAATTTCTCCACATTGCAAGGTGTAATTCTGAAATTTTTTGCTTTTTCCTGCTCCTCTTAGCATGATAAAGAAGATTCAAAGAGAGTGAGATGCCAGCTCTTTTCATTCAGTCAGTAGCTTCAAACATTTCTGGTATATGAATAACATGATGTTTTTCAATGGCAAAAATCAATGAATATTGTAAATGCACAAACAGTAATTTCTCCGCATTGCCAGGTGCAATTCTGAAATTTTTAGCTTTTTCCTGCTCCTCTTAGCATGATAAAGAAGATTCAAAGAGAGTGAGATGCCAGCTCCTTTCATTCAGTCAGTAGCTTCAAACATTTCTGGTATATGAATAACATGATGTTTTTCAATGGCAAAAATCAATGAATATTGTAAATGCACAAACAGTAATTTCTCCGCATTGCAAGGTGCAATTCTGAAATTTTTTGCTTTTTCCTGCTCCTCTTAGCATGATAAAGAAGATTCAAAGAGAGTGAGATGCTAGCTCCTTTCATTCAGTCAGTAGCTTCAAACATTTCTGGACATTTTTCAATGGCAAAAATCAATGAATATTGTAAATGCACAAACAGTAATTTCTCCACTTTGCAAGGTGCAATTCTGAAATTTTTTGCTTTTTCCTGCTCCTCTTAGCATGATAAAGAAGATTCAAAGAGAGTGAGATGCCAGCTCTTTTCATTCAGTCAGTAGCTTCAAACATTTCTGGTATATGAATAACATGATGTTTTTCAATGGCAAAAATCAATGAATATTGTAAATGCACAAACAGTAATTTCTCCGCATTGCAAGGTGCAATTCTGAAAATTTTTGCTTTTTCCTGCTCCTCTTATCATGATAAAGAAGATTCAAAGAGAGTGAGATGCCAGCTCCTTTCATTCAGTCAGTAGCTTCAAACATTTCTGGACGTTTTTCAATGGCAAAAATCAATTAAAATTGTAAATGCACAAACAGTAATTTCTCCACATTGCAAGGTGTAATTCTGAAATTTTTTGCTTTTTCCTGCTCCTCTTAGCATGATAAAGAAGATTCAAAGAGAGTGAGATGCCAGCTCTTTTCATTCAGTCAGTAGCTTCAAACATTTCTGGTATATGAATAACATGATGTTTTTCAATGGCAAAAATCAATGAATATTGTAAATGCACAAACAGTAATTTCTCCGCATTGCCAGGTGCAATTCTGAAATTTTTTGCTTTTTCCTGCTCCTCTTAGCATTATAAAGAAGATTCAAAGAGAGTGAGAGGCCAGCTCCTTTCATTCAGTCAGTAGCTTCAAACATTTCTGGTATATGAATAACATGATGTTTTTCAATGGCAAAAATCAATGAATATTGTAAATGCACAAACAGTAATTTCTCCGCATTGCAAGGTGCAATTCTGAAATTTTTTGCTTTTTCCTGCTCCTCTTAGCATGATAAAGAAGATTCAAAGAGAGTGAGATGCTAGCTTCTTTCATTCAGTCAGTAGCTTCAAACATTTCTGGACGTTTTTCAATGGCAAAAATCAATGAATATTGTAAATGCACAAACAGTAATTTCTCCACATTGCAAGGTGCAATTCTTAAATTTTTTGCTTTTTCCTGCTCCACTTGGCATGATAAAGAAGATTCAAAGAGAGTGAGATGCCAGCTCCTTTCATTCAGTCAGTAGCTTCAAACATTTCTGGACGTTTTTCAATGGCAAAAATCAATGAAAATTGTAAATGCACAAACAGTAATTTCTCCACATTGCAAGGTGCAATTCTGAAATTTTTTGCTTTTTCCTGCTCCTCTTAGCATGATAAAGAAGATTCAAAGAGAGTGAGATGCCAGCTCTTTCCATTCAGTCAGTAGCTTCAAACATTTCTGGTATATGAATAACATGATGTTTTTCAATGGCAAAAATCCATGAATATTGTAAATGCACAAACAGTAATTTCTCCGCATTGCCAGGTGCAATTCTGAAATTATTTGCTTTTTCCTGCTCCTCTTAGCAAGATAAAGAAGATTCAAAGAGAGTGAGATGCCAGCTCCTTTCATGCAGTCAGTAGCTTCAAACATTTCTGGTATATGAATAACATGATGTTTTTTAATGGCAAAAATCAATGAATATTGTAAATGCACAAACAGTAATTTCTCCGCATTACAAGGTGCAATTCTGAAATTTTTTGCTTTTTCCTGCTCCTCTTAGCATGATAAAGAAGATTCAAAGAGAGTGAGATGCCAGCTCCTTTCATTCAGTCAGTAGCTTCAAACATTTCTGGACGTTTTTCAATGGCAAAAATCAATGAATATTGTAAATGCACAAACAGAAATTTCTCCACATTGCAAGGTGCAATTCTGAAATTTTTTGCTTTTTCCTGCTCCGCTTAGCATGATAAAGAAGATTCAAAGAGAGTGAGATGCCAGCTCTTTTCATTCAGTCAGTAGCTACAAACATTTCTGGTATATGAATAACATGATGTTTTTCAATGGCAAAAATCAATGAATATTGTAAATGCACAAACAGTAATTTCTCCGCATTGCAAGGTGCAATTCTGAAATTTTTTGCTTTTTCCTGCTCCTCTTAGCATGATAAAGAAGTTTCAAAGAGAGTGAGATGCCAGCTCCTTTCATTCAGTCAGTAGCTTCAAACATTTCTGGACGTTTTTCAATGGCAAAAATCAATGAAAATTGTAAATGCACAAACAGTAATATCTCCACATTGCAAGGTGCAATTCTGAATTTTTTTTCTTTTTCCTGCTCCTCTTAGCATGATAAAGAAGATTCAAAGAGAGTGAGATGCCAGCTCTTTTCATTCAGTCAGTAGCTTCAAACATTTCTGGTATATGAATAACATGATGTTTTTCAATGGCAAAAATCAATGAATATTGTAAATGCACAAACAGTAATTTCTCCGCATTGCCAGGTGCAATTCTGAAATTATTTGCTTTTTCCTGCTCCTCTTAGCATGATAAAGAAGATTCAAAGAGAGTGAGATGCCAGCTCCTTTCATTCAGTCAGTAGCTTCAAACATTTCTTGTATATGAATAACATGATGTTTTTCAATGGCAAAAATCAATGAATATTGTAAATGCACAAACAGTAATTTCTCCGCATTGCCAGGTGCAATTCTGAAATTATTTGCTTTTTCCTGCTCCTCTTAGCATGATAAAGAAGATTCAAAGAGAGTGAGATGCCAGCTCCTTTCATTCAGTCAGTAGCTTCAAACATTTCTGGTATATGAATAACATGCTGTTTTTCAATGGCAAAAATCAATGAATATTGTAAATGCACAAACAGTAATTTCTCCGCATTGCAAGGTGCAATTCTGAAATTTTTTGCTTTTTCCTGTTCCTCTTAGCATGATAAAGAAGATTCAAAAAGAGTGAGATGCCAGCTCGTTTCATTCAGTCAGTAGCTTCAAACATTTCTGGACGTTTTTCAATGGCAAAAATCAATGAATATTGTAAATGCACAAACAGTAATTTCTCCACATTGTAAGGAGCAATTCTGAAATTTTTTGCTTTTTCCTGCTCCTCTTAGCATGATAAAGAAGATTCAAAGAGAGTGAGATGCCAGCTCCTTTCATTCAGTCAGTAGCTTCAAACATTTCTGGTATATGAATAACATGATGTTTTTCAATGGCAAAAATCAATGAATATTGTAAATGCACAAACAGTAATTTCTCCGCATTGCAAGGTGCAATTCTGAAATTTTTTGCTTTTTCCTGCTCCTCTTAGCATGATAAAGAAGATTCAAAGAGAGTGAGATGCTAGCTCCTTTCATTCAGTCAGTAGCTTCAAACATTTCTGGACATTTTTCAATGGCAAAAATCAATGAATATTGTAAATGCACAAACAGTAATTTCTCCACTTTGCAAGGTGCAATTCTGAAATTTTTTGCTTTTTCCTGCTCCTCTTAGCATGATAAAGAAGATTCAAAGAGAGTGAGATGCCAGCTCTTTTCATTCAGTCAGTAGCTTCAAACATTTCTGGTATATGAATAACATGATGTTTTTCAATGGCAAAAATCAATGAATATTGTAAATGCACAAACAGTAATTTCTCCGCATTGCAAGGTGCAATTCTGAAAATTTTTGCTTTTTCCTGCTCCTCTTATCATGATAAAGAAGATTCAAAGAGAGTGAGATGCCAGCTCCTTTCATTCAGTCAGTAGCTTCAAACATTTCTGGACGTTTTTCAATGGCAAAAATCAATTAAAATTGTAAATGCACAAACAGTAATTTCTCCACATTGCAAGGTGTAATTCTGAAATTTTTTGCTTTTTCCTGCTCCTCTTAGCATGATAAAGAAGATTCAAAGAGAGTGAGATGCCAGCTCTTTTCATTCAGTCAGTAGCTTCAAACATTTCTGGTATATGAATAACATGATGTTTTTCAATGGCAAAAATCAATGAATATTGTAAATGCACAAACAGTAATTTCTCCGCATTGCCAGGTGCAATTCTGAAATTTTTTGCTTTTTCCTGCTCCTCTTAGCATTATAAAGAAGATTCAAAGAGAGTGAGAGGCCAGCTCCTTTCATTCAGTCAGTAGCTTCAAACATTTCTGGTATATGAATAACATGATGTTTTTCAATGGCAAAAATCAATGAATATTGTAAATGCACAAACAGTAATTTCTCCGCATTGCAAGGTGCAATTCTGAAATTTTTTGCTTTTTCCTGCTCCTCTTAGCATGATAAAGAAGATTCAAAGAGAGTGAGATGCTAGCTTCTTTCATTCAGTCAGTAGCTTCAAACATTTCTGGACGTTTTTCAATGGCAAAAATCAATGAATATTGTAAATGCACAAACAGTAATTTCTCCACATTGCAAGGTGCAATTCTTAAATTTTTTGCTTTTTCCTGCTCCACTTGGCATGATAAAGAAGATTCAAAGAGAGTGAGATGCCAGCTCCTTTCATTCAGTCAGTAGCTTCAAACATTTCTGGACGTTTTTCAATGGCAAAAATCAATGAAAATTGTAAATGCACAAACAGTAATTTCTCCACATTGCAAGGTGCAATTCTGAAATTTTTTGCTTTTTCCTGCTCCTCTTAGCATGATAAAGAAGATTCAAAGAGAGTGAGATGCCAGCTCTTTCCATTCAGTCAGTAGCTTCAAACATTTCTGGTATATGAATAACATGATGTTTTTCAATGGCAAAAATCCATGAATATTGTAAATGCACAAACAGTAATTTCTCCGCATTGCCAGGTGCAATTCTGAAATTATTTGCTTTTTCCTGCTCCTCTTAGCAAGATAAAGAAGATTCAAAGAGAGTGAGATGCCAGCTCCTTTCATTCAGTCAGTAGCTTCAAACATTTCTGGTATATGAATAACATGATGTTTTTTAATGGCAAAAATCAATGAATATTGTAAATGCACAAACAGTAATTTCTCCGCATTACAAGGTGCAATTCTGAAATTTTTTGCTTTTTCCTGCTCCTCTTAGCATGATAAAGAAGATTCAAAGAGAGTGAGATGCCAGCTCCTTTCATTCAGTCAGTAGCTTCAAACATTTCTGGACGTTTTTCAATGGCAAAAATCAATGAATATTGTAAATGCACAAACAGAAATTTCTCCACATTGCAAGGTGCAATTCTGAAATTTTTTGCTTTTTCCTGCTCCGCTTAGCATGATAAAGAAGATTCAAAGAGAGTGAGATGCCAGCTCTTTTCATTCAGTCAGTAGCTACAAACATTTCTGGTATATGAATAACATGATGTTTTTCAATGGCAAAAATCAATGAATATTGTAAATGCACAAACAGTAATTTCTCCGCATTGCAAGGTGCAATTCTGAAATTTTTTGCTTTTTCCTGCTCCTCTTAGCATGATAAAGAAGTTTCAAAGAGAGTGAGATGCCAGCTCCTTTCATTCAGTCAGTAGCTTCAAACATTTCTGGACGTTTTTCAATGGCAAAAATCAATGAAAATTGTAAATGCACAAACAGTAATATCTCCACATTGCAAGGTGCAATTCTGAATTTTTTTTCTTTTTCCTGCTCCTCTTAGCATGATAAAGAAGATTCAAAGAGAGTGAGATGCCAGCTCTTTTCATTCAGTCAGTAGCTTCAAACATTTCTGGTATATGAATAACATGATGTTTTTCAATGGCAAAAATCAATGAATATTGTAAATGCACAAACAGTAATTTCTCCGCATTGCCAGTTGCAATTCTGAAATTATTTGCTTTTTCCTGCTCCTCTTAGCATGATAAAGAAGATTCAAAGAGAGTGAGATGCCAGCTCCTTTCATTCAGTCAGTAGCTTCAAACATTTCTTGTATATGAATAACATGATGTTTTTCAATGGCAAAAATCAATGAATATTGTAAATGCACAAACAGTAATTTCTCCGCATTGCCAGGTGCAATTCTGAAATTATTTGCTTTTTCCTGCTCCTCTTAGCATGATAAAGAAGATTCAAAGAGAGTGAGATGCCAGCTCCTTTCATTCAGTCAGTAGCTTCAAACATTTCTGGTATATGAATAACATGCTGTTTTTCAATGGCAAAAATCAATGAATATTGTAAATGCACAAACAGTAATTTCTCCGCATTGCAAGGTGCAATTCTGAAATTTTTTGCTTTTTCCTGTTCCTCTTAGCATGATAAAGAAGATTCAAAAAGAGTGAGATGCCAGCTCGTTTCATTCAGTCAGTAGCTTCAAACATTTCTGGACGTTTTTCAATGGCAAAAATCAATGAATATTGTAAATGCACAAACAGTAATTTCTCCACATTGTAAGGAGCAATTCTGAAATTTTTTGCTTTTTCCTGCTCCTCTTAGCATGATAAAGAAGATTCAAAGAGAGTGAGATGCCAGCTCTTTTCATTCAGTCGGTAGCTTCAAACATTTCTGGTATATGAATAACATGATGTTTTTCAATGGCAAAAATCAATGAATATTGTAAATGCACAAACAGTAATTTCTCCGCATTGCAAGGTGCAATTCTGAAATGTTTTGCTTTTTCCTGCTCCTCTTAGCATGATAAAGAAGATTCAAAGAGAGTGAGATGCCAGCTCCTTTCATTCAGTCAGTAGCTTCAAACATTTCTGGACGTTTTTCAATGGCAAAAATCAATGAATATTGTAAATGCACAAACAGTAATTTCTCCACATTGCAAGGTGCAATTCTGAAATTTTTTGCTTTTTCCTGCTCCTCTTAGCATGATAAAGATGATTCAAAGAGAGTGAGATGCCAGCTCTTTTCATTCAGTCAGTAGCTTCAAACATTTCTGGTATATGAATAACATGATGTTTTTCAATGGCAAAAATCAATGAATATTGTAAATGCACAAACAGTAATTTCTCCGCATTGCAAGGTGCAATTCTGAAATTTTTTGCTTTTTCCTGCTCCTCTTACCATGATAAAGAAGATTCAAAGAGAGTGAGATGCCAGCTCCTTTCATTCAGTCAGTAGCTTCAAACATTTCTGGTACATGAATAACATGATGTATTTCAATGGCAAAAATCAATGAATATTGTAAATGCACAAACAGTAATTTCTCCGCATTGCAAGGTGCAATTCTGAAATTTTTTGCTTTTTCCTGCTCCTCTTAGCATGATAAAGAAAATTCAAAGAGAGTGAGATGCCAGCTCCTTTCATTCAGTCAGTAGCTTCAAACATTTCTGGACGTTTTTCAATGGCAAAAATCAATGAATATTGTAAATGCACAAACAGTAATTTCTCCACATTGTAAGGAGCAATTCTGAAATTTTTTGCTTTTTCCTGCTCCTCTTAGCATGATAAAGAAGATTCAAAGAGAGTGAGATGCCAGCTCTTTTCATTCAGTCAGTAGCTTCAAACATTTCTGGTATATGAATAACATGATGTTTTTCAATGGCAAAAATCAATGAATATTGTAAATGCACAAACAGTAATTTCTCCGCATTGCAAGGTGCAATTCTGAAATTTTTTGCTTTTTTCCTGCTCCTCTTAGCATGATAAAGAAGATTCAAAGAGAGTGAGATGCCAGCTCCTTTCATTCAGTCAGTAGCTTCAAACATTTCTGGACGTTTTTCAATGGCAAAAATCAATGAATATTGTAAATGCACAAACAGTAATTTCTCCACATTGCAAGGTGCAATTCTGAAATTTTTTGCTTTTTCCTGCTCCTCTTAGCATGATAAAGAAGATTCAAAGAGAGTGAGATGCCAGCTCTTTTCATTCAGTCAGTAGCTTCAAACATTTCTGGTATATGAATAACATGATGTTTTTCAATGGCAAAAATCAATGAATATTGTAAATGCACAAACAGTAATTTCTCCGCATTGCAAGGTGCATTTCTGAAATTTTTTGCTTTTTCCTGCTCCTCTTAGCATGATAAAGAAGATTCAAAGAGAGTGAGATGCCAGCTCCTTTCATTCAGTCAGTAGCTTCAAACATTTCTGGTATATGAATAACATGATGTTTTTCAATGGCAAAAATCAATGAATATTGTAAATGCACAAACAGTAATTTCTCCGCATTGCAAGGTGCAATTCTGAAATTTTTTGCTTTTTCCTGCTCCTCTTAGCATGATAAAGAAGATGCAAAGAGAGTGAGATGCCAGCTCCTTTCATTCAGTCAGTAGCTTCAAACATTTCTGGACGTTTTTCAATGGCAAAAATCAATGAATATTGTAAATGCACAAACAGTAATTTCTCCACATTGTAAGGAGCAATTCTGAAATTTTTTGCTTTTTCCTGCTCCTCTTAGCATGATAAAGAAGATTCAAAGAGAGTGAGATGCCAGCTCCTTTCATTCAGTCAGTAGCTTCAAACATTTCTGGTATATGAATAACATGATGTTTTTCAATGGCAAAAATCAATGAATATTGTAAATGCACAAACAGTAATTTCTCCGCATTGCAAGGTGCAATTCTGAAATTTTTTGCTTTTTCCTGCTCCTCTTAGCATGATAAAGAAGATGCAAAGAGAGTGAGATGCCAGCTCCTTTCATTCAGTCAGTAGCTTCAAACATTTCTGGACGTTTTTCAATGGCAAAAATCAATGAATATTGTAAATGCACAAACAGTAATTTCTCCACATTGTAAGGAGCAATTCTGAAATTTTTTGCTTTTTCCTGCTCCTCTTAGCATGATAAAGAAGATTCAAAGAGAGTGAGATGCCAGCTCTTTTCATTCAGTCAGTAGTTTCAAACATTTCTGGTATATGAATAACATGATGTTTTTCAATGGCAAAAATCAATGAATATTGTAAATGCACAAACAGTAATTTCTCCGCATTGCAAGGTGCAATTCTGAAATTTTTTGCTTTTTCCTGCTCCTCTTAGCATGATAAAGAAGTTTCAAAGCGAGTGAGATGCCAGCTCCTTTCATTCAGTCATTAGCTTCAAATATTTCTGGACGTTTCTCAATGGCAAAAATCAATGAAAATTGTAAATGCACAAACAGTAATATCTCCACATTGCAAGGTGCAATTCTGAAATTTTTTGCTTTTTCCTGCTCCTCTTAGCATGATAAAGAAGATTCAAAGAGAGTGAGATGCCAGCTCTTTTCATTCAGTCAGTAGCTTCAAACATTTCTGGTATATGAATAACATGATGTTTTTCAATGGCAAAAATCAATGAATATTGTAAATGCACAAACAGTAATTTCTCCGCATTGCCAGGTGCAATTCTGAAATTATTTGCTTTTTCCTGCTCCTCTTAGCATGATAAAGAAGATTCAAAGAGAGTGAGATGCCAGCTCCTTTCATTCAGTCAGTAGCTTCAAATATTTCTGGTATATGAATAACATGCTGTTTTTCAATGGCAAAAATCAATGAATATTGTAAATGCACAAACAGTAATTTCTCCGCATTGCAAGGTGCAATTCTGAAATTTTTTGCTTTTTCCTGTTCCTCTTAGCATGATAAAGAAGATTCAAAGAGAGTGAGATGCCAGCTCCTTTCATTCAGTCAGTAGCTTCAAACATTTCTGGATGTTTTTCAATGGCAAAAATCAATGAATATTGTAAATGCACAAACAGTAATTTCTCCACATTGTAAGGAGCAATTCTGAAATTTTTTGCTTTTTCCTGCTCCTCTTAGCATGATAAAGAAGATTCAAAGAGAGTGAGATGCCAGTTCTTTTCATTCAGTCAGTAGCTTCAAACATTTCTGGTATATGAATAACATGATGTTTTTCAATGGCAAAAATCAATGAATATTGTAAATGCACAAACAGTAATTTCTCCGCATTGCAAGGTGCTATTCTGAAATTTTTTGCTTTTTCCTGCTCCTCTTAGCATGATAAAGAAGATTCAAAGAGAGTGAGATGCCCGCTCCTTTCATTCAGTCAGTAGCTTCAAACATTTCTGGACGTTTTTCAATGGCAAAAATCAATGAATATTGTAAATGCACAAACAGTAATTTCTCCACATTGCAAGGTGCAATTCTGAAATTTTTTGCTTTTTCCTGCTCCTCTTAGCATGATAAAGAAGTTTCAAAGAGAGTGAGATGCCAGCTCCTTTCATTCAGTCAGTAGCTTCAAACATTTCTGGACGTTTCTCAATGGCAAAAATCAATGAAAATTGAAAATGCACAAACAGTAATATCTCCACATTGCAAGGTGCAATTCTGAAATTTTTTGCTTTTTCCTGCTCCTCTTAGCATGATAAAGAAGATTCAAAGAGAGTGAGATGCCAGCTCTTTTCATTCAGTCATTAGCTTCAAACATTTCTGGTATATGAATAACATGATGTTTTTCAATGGCAAAAATCAATGAATATTGTAAATGCACAAACAGTAATTTCTCCGCATTGCCAGGTGCAATTCTGAAATTATTTGCTTTTTCCTGCTCCTCTTAGCATGATAAAGAAGATTCAAAGAGAGTGAGATGCCAGCTCTTTTCATTCAGTCAGTAGCTTCAAATATTTCTGGTATATGAATAACATGCTGTTTTTCAATGGCAAAAATCAATGAATATTGTAAATGCACAAACAGTAATTTCTCCGCATTGCAAGGTGCAATTCTGAAATTTTTTGCTTTTTCCTGTTCCTCTTAGCATGATAAAGAAGATTCAAAGAGAGTGAGATGCCAGCTCCTTTCATTCAGTCAGTAGCTTCAAACATTTCTGGACGTTTTTCAATGGCAAAAATCAATGAATATTGTAAATGCACAAACAGTAATTTCTCCACATTGTAAGGAGCAATTCTGAAATTTTTTGCTTTTTCCTGCTCCTCTTAGCATGATAAAGAAGATTCAAAGAGAGTGAGATGCCAGCTCTTTTCATTCAGTCAGTAGCTTCAAACATTTCTGGTATATGAATAACATGATGTTTTTCAATGGCAAAAATCAATGAATATTGTAAATGCACAAACAGTAATTTCTCCGCATTGCAAGGTGCAATTCTGAAATTTTTTGCTTTTTCCTGCTCCTCTTAGCATGATAAAGAAGATTCAAAGAGAGTGAGATGCCAGCTCCTTTCATTCAGTCAGTAGCTTCAAACATTTCTGGACGTTTTTCAATGGCAAAAATCAATGAATATTGTAAATGCACAAACAGTAATTTCTCCACATTGCAAGGTGCAATTCTGAAATTTTTGCTTTTTCCTGCTCCTCTTAGCATGATAAAGAAGATTCAAAGAGAGTGAGATGCCAGCTCTTTTCATTCAGTCAGTAGCTTCAAACATTTCTGGTATATGAATAACATGATGTTTTTCAATGGCAAAAATCAATGAATATTGTAAATGCACAAACAGTAATTTCTCTGCATTGCAAGGTGCAATTCTGAAATTTTTTGCTTTTTCCTGCTCCTCTTAGCATGATAAAGAAGATTCAAAGAGAGTGAGATGCCAGCTCCTTTCATTCAGTCAGTAGCTTCAAACATTTCTGGTATATGAATAACATGATGTTTTTCAATGGCAAAAATCAATGAATATTGTAAATGCACAAACAGTAATTTCTCCGCATTGCAAGGTGCAATTCTGAAATTTTATGCTTTTTCCTGTTCCTCTTAGCATGATAAAGAAGATTCAAAGGGAGTGAGATGCTAGCTCCTTTCATTCAGTCAGTAGCTTCAAACATTTCTGGACGTTTTTCAATGGCAAAAATCAATGAATATTGTAAATGCACAAACAGTAATTTCTCCACATTGTAAGGAGCAATTCTGAAATTTTTTGCTTTTTCCTGCTCCTCTTAGCATACTAAAGAAGATTCAAAGAGAGTGAGATGCCAGCTCTTTTCATTCAGTCAGTAGCTTCAAACATTTCTGGTATATGAATAACATGATGTTTTTCAATGGCAAAAATCAATGAATATTGTAAATGCACAAACAGTAATTTCTCTGCATTGCAAGGTGCAATTCTGAAATTTTTTGCTTTTTCCTGCTCCTCTTAGCATGATAAAGAAGATTCAAAGAGAGTGAGATGCCAGCTCTTTTCATTCAGTCAGTAGCTTCAAACATTTCTGGTATATGAATAACATGCTGTTTTTCAATGGCAAAAATCAATGAATATTGTAAATGCACAAACAGTAATTTCTCCGCATTGCAAGGTGCAATTCTGAAATTTTTTGCTTTTTCCTGCTCCTCTTAGCATGATAAAGAAGATTCAAAGAGAGTGAGATGCCAGCTCCTTTCATTCAGTCAGTAGCTTCAAACATTTCTGGACGTTTTTCAATGGCAAAAATCAATGAATATTGTAAATGCACAAACAGTAATTTCTCCACATTGCAAGGTGCAATTCTGAAATTTTTTGCTTTTTCCTGCTCCTCTTAGCATGATAAAGAAGATTCAAAGAGAGTGAGATGCCAGCTCTTTTCATTCAGTCAGTAGCTTCAAACATTTCTGGTATATGAATAACATGATGTTTTTCAATGGCAAAAATCAATGAATATTGTAAATGCACAAACAGTAATTTCTCCGCATTGCAAGGTGCAATTCTGAAATTTTTTGCTTTTTCCTGCTCCTCTTAGCATGATAAAGAAGATTCAAAGAGAGTGAGATGCCAGCTCCTTTCATTCAGTCAGTAGCTTCAAACATTTCTGGTATATGAATAACATGATGTTTTTCAATGGCAAAAATCAATGAATATTGTAAATGCACAAACAGTAATTTCTCCGCATTGCAAGGTGCAATTCTGAAATTTTTTGCTTTTTCCTGCTCCTCTTAGCATGATAAGGAAGATTCAAAGAGAGTGAGATGCCAGCTCCTTTCATTCAGTCAGTAGCTTCAAACATTTCTGGACGTTTTTCAATGGCAAAAATCAATGAATATTGTAAATGCACAAACAGTAATTTCTCCACATTGCAAGGTGCAATTCTGAAATTTTTTGCTTTTTCCTGCTCCTCTTAGCATGATAAAGAAGATTCAAAGAGAGTGAGATGCCAGCTCTTTTCATTCAGTCAGTAGCTTCAAACATTTCTGGTATATGAATAACATGATGTTTTTCAATGGCAAAAATCAATGAATATTGTAAATGCACAAACAGTAATTTCTCCGCATTGCAAGTTGCAATTCTGAAAATTTTTGCTTTTTCCTGCTCCTCTTAGCATGATAAAGAAGATTCAAAGAGAGTGAGATGCCAGCTCCTTTCATTCAGTCAGTAGCATCAAACATTTCTGGACGTTTTTCAATGGCAAAAATCAATTAAAATTGTAAATGCACAAACAGTAATTTCTCCACATTGCAAGGTGTAATTCTGAAATTTTTTGCTTTTTCCTGCTCCTCTTAGCATGATAAAGAAGATTCAAAGAGAGTGAGATGCCAGCTCTTTTCATTCAGTCAGTAGCTTCAAACATTTCTGGTATATGAATAACATGATGTTTTTCAATGGCAAAAATCAATGAATATTGTAAATGCACAAACAGTAATTTCTCCGCATTGCCAGATGCAATTCTGAAATTTTTAGCTTTTTCCTGCTCCTCTTAGCATGATAAAGAAGATTCAAAGAGAGTGAGATGCCAGCTCCTTTCATTCAGTCAGTAGCTTCAAACATTTCTGGTATATGAATAACATGATGTTTTTCAATGGCAAAAATCAATGAATATTGTAAATGCACAAACAGTAATTTCTCCGCATTGCCAGATGCAATTCTGAAATTTTTTGCTTTTTCCTGCTCCTCTTAGCATGATAAAGAAGATTCAAAGAGAGTGAGATGCTAGCTCCTTTCATTCAGTCAGTAGCTTCAAACATTTCTGGACATTTTTCAATGGCAAAAATCAATGAATATTGTAAATGCACAAACAGTAATTTCTCCACTTTGCAAGGTGCAATTCTGAAATTTTTTGCTTTTTCCTGCTCCTCTTAGCATGATAACGAAGATTCAAAGAGAGTGAGATGCCAGCTCTTTTCATTCAGTCAGTAGCTTCAAACATTTCTGGTATATGAATAACATGATGTTTTTCAATGGCAAAAATCAATGAATATTGTAAATGCACAAACAGTAATTTCTCCGCATTGCAAGGTGCAATTCTGAAAATTTTTGCTTTTTCCTGCTCCTCTTATCATGATAAAGAAGATTCAAAGAGAGTGAGATGCCAGCTCCTTTCATTCAGTCAGTAGCTTCAAACATTTCTGGACATTTTTCAATGGCAAAAATCAATTAAAATTGTAAATGCACAAACAGTAATTTCTCCACATTGCAAGGTGTAATTCTGAAATTTTTTGCTTTTTCCTGCTCCTCTTAGCATGATAAAGAAGATTCAAAGAGAGTGAGATGCCAGCTCTTTTCATTCAGTCAGTAGCTTCAAACATTTCTGGTATATGAATAACATGATGTTTTACAATGGCAAAAATCAATGAATATTGTAAATGCACAAACAGTAATTTCTCCGCATTGCCAGGTGCAATTCTGAAATTTTTTGCTTTTTCCTGCTCCTCTTAGCATGATAAAGAAGATTCAAAGAGAGTGAGATGCTAGCTCCTTTCATTCAGTCAGTAGCTTCAAACATTTCTGGACGTTTTTCAATGGCAAAAATCAATGAATATTGTAAATGCACAAACAGTAATTTCTCCACATTGCAAGGTGCAATTCTTAAATTTTTTGCTTTTTCCTGCTCCACTTGGCATGATAAAGAAGATTCAAAGAGAGTGAGATGCCAGCTCCTTTCATTCAGTCAGTAGCTTCAAACATTTCTGGATGTTTTTCAATGGCAAAAATCAATGAAAATTGTAAATGCACAAACAGTAATTTCTCCACATTGCAAGGTGCAATTCTGAAATTTTTTGCTTTTTCCTGCTCCTCTTAGCATGATAAAGAAGATTCAAAGAGAGTGAGATGCCAGCTCTTTCCATTCAGTCAGTAGCTTCAAACATTTCTGGTATATGAATAACATGATGTTTTTCAATGGCAAAAATCCATGAATATTGTAAATGCACAAACAGTAATTTCTCCGCATTGCCAGGTGCAATTCTGAAATTATTTGCTTTTTCCTGCTCCTCTTAGCATGATAAAGAAGATTCAAAGAGAGTGAGATGCCAGCTCCTTTCATTCAGTCAGTAGCTTCAAACATTTCTGGTATATGAATAACATGATGTTTTTCAATGGCAAAAATCAATGAATATTGTAAATGCACAAACAGTAATTTCTCCGCATTACAAGGTGCAATTCTGAAATTTTTTGCTTTTTCCTGCTCCTCTTAGCATGATAAAGAAGATTCAAAGAGAGTGAGATGCCAGCTCCTTTCATTCAGTCAGTAGCTTCAAACATTTCTGGACGTTTTTCAATGGCAAAAATCAATGAATATTGTAAATGCACAAACAGAAATTTCTCCACATTGCAAGGTGCAATTCTGAAATTTTTTGCTTTTTCCTGCTCCGCTTAGCATGATAAAGAAGATTCAAAGAGAGTGAGATGCCAGCTCTTTTCATTCAGTCAGTAGCTACAAACATTTCTGGTATATGAATAACATGATGTTTTTCAATGGCAAAAATCAATGAATATTGTAAATGCACAAACAGTAATTTCTCCGCATTGCAAGGTGCAATTCTGAAATTTTTTGCTTTTTCCTGCTCCTCTTAGCATGATAAAGAAGTTTCAAAGAGAGTGAGATGCCAGCTCCTTTCATTCAGTCAGTAGCTTCAAACATTTCTGGACGTTTTTCAATGGCAAAAATCAATGAAAATTGTAAATGCACAAACAGTAATATCTCCACATTGCAAGGTGCAATTCTGAATTTTTTTTCTTTTTCCTGCTCCTCTTAGCATGATAAAGAAGATTCAAAGAGAGTGAGATGCCAGCTCTTTTCATTCAGTCAGTAGCTTCAAACATTTCTGGTATATGAATAACATGATGTTTTTCAATGGCAAAAATCAATGAATATTGTAAATGCACAAACAGTAATTTCTCCGCATTGCCAGGTGCAATTCTGAAATTATTTGCTTTTTCCTGCTCCTCTTAGCATGATAAAGAAGATTCAAAGAGAGTGAGATGCCAGCTCCTTTCATTCAGTCAGTAGCTTCAAACATTTCTGGTATAGGAATAACATGATGTTTTTCAATGGCAAAAATCAATGAATATTGTAAATGCACAAACAGTAATTTCTCCTCATTGCAAGGTGCAATTCTGAAATTTTTTGCTTTTTCCTGTTACTCTTAGCATGATAAAGAAGATTCAAAGAGAGTGAG
The DNA here is from genome assembly GCF_046119375.1 of Phyllobates terribilis. Classification (NCBI taxonomy): domain Eukaryota; kingdom Metazoa; phylum Chordata; class Amphibia; order Anura; family Dendrobatidae; genus Phyllobates; species Phyllobates terribilis. Next base: position 1,638,733 of record NW_027363092.1, read on the forward strand.
ATGCCAGCTCCTTTCATTCAGTCAGTAGCATCAAACATTTCTGGACGTTTTTCAATGGCAAAAATCAATGAATATTGTAAATGCACAAACAGTAATTTCTCCACATTGTAATTAGCAATTCTGAAATTTTTTGCTTTTTCCTGCTCCTCTTAGCATGATAAAGAAGATTCAAAGAGAGTGAGATGCCAGCTCTTTTCATTCAGTCAGTAGCTTCAAACATTTCTGGTATATGAATAACATGATGTTTTTCAATGGCAAAAATCAATGAATATTGTAAATGCACAAACAGTAATTTCTCCGCATTGCAAGGTGCAATTGTGAAATTTTTTGCTTTTTCCTGCTCCTCTTAGCATGATAAAGAAGATTCAAAGAGAGTGAGATGCCAGCTCCTTTCATTCAGTCAGTAGCTTCAAACATTTCTGGACGTTTTTCAATGGCAAAAATCAATGAATATTGTAAATGCACAAACAGTAATTTCTCCACATTGCAAGGTGCAATAATGAAATTTTTTGCTTTTTCCTGCTCCTCTTAGCATGATAAAGAAGATTCAAAGAGAGTGAGATGCCAGCTCTTTTCATTCAGTCAGTAGCTTCAAACATTTCTGGTATATGAATAACATGATGTTTTTCAATGGCAAAAATCAATGAATATTGTAAATGCACAAACAGTAATTTCTCCGCATTGCAAGGTGCAATTCTGAAATTTTTTGCTTTTTCCTGCTCCTCTTAGCATGATAAAGAAGATTCAAAGAGAGTGAGATGCCAGCTCCTTTCATTCAGTCAGTAGCTTCAAACATTTCTGGTATATGAATAACATGATGTTTTTCAATGGCAAAAATCAATGAATATTGTAAATGCACAAACAGTAATTTCTCCGCATTGCCAGGTGCAATTCTGAAATTTTTTGCTTTTTCCTGCTCCTCTTAGCATGATAAAGAAGATTCAAAGAGAGTGAGATGCCAGCTCCTTTCATTCAGTCAGTAGCTTCAAACATTTCTGGTATATGAATAACATGATGTTTTTCAATGGCAAAAATCAATGAATATTGTAAATGCACAAACAGTAATTTCTCCGCATTGCAAGGTGCAATTCTGAAATTTTTTGCTTTTTCCTGCTCCTCTTAGCATGATAAAGAAGATTCAAAGAGAGTGAGATGCCAGCTCCTTTCATTCAGTCAGTAGCTTCAAACATTTCTGGACGTTTTTCAATGGCAAAAATCAATGAATATTGTAAATGCACAAACAGTAATTTCTCCATATTGTAAGGTGCAATTCTGAAATTTTTTGCTTTTTCCTGCTCCTCTTAGCATGATAAAGAAGATTCAAAGAGAGTGAGATGCCAGCTCTTTTCATTCAGTCAGTAGCTTCAAACATTTCTGGTATATGAATAACATGCTGTTTTTCAATGGCAAAAATCAATGAATATTGTAAATGCACAAACAGTAATTTCTCCGCATTGCAAGGTGCAATTCTGAAATTTTTTGCTTTTTCCTGCTCCTCTTAGCATGATAAAGAAGATTCAAAGAGAGTGAGATGCCAGCTCCTTTCATTCAGTCAGTAGCTTCAAACATTTCTGGACGTTTTTCAATGGCAAAAATCAATGAATATTGTAAATGCACAAACAGTAATTTCTCCACATTGCAAGGTGCAATTCTGAAATTTTTTGCTTTTTCCTGCTACTCTTAGCATGATAAAGAAGATTCAAAGAGAGTGAGATGCCAGCTCTTTTCATTCAGTCAGTAGCTTCAAACATTTCTGGTATATGAATAACATGATGTTTTTCAATGGCAAAAATCAATGAATATTGTAAATGCACAAACAGTAATTTCTCCGCATTGCAAGGTGCAATTCTGAAATTTTTTGCTTTTTCCTGCTCCTCTTAGCATGATAAAGAAGATTCAAAGAGAGTGAGATGCCAGCTCCTTTCATTCAGTCAGTAGCTTCAAACATTTCTGGTATATGAATAACATGATGTTTTTCAATGGCAAAAATCAATGAATATTGTAAATGCACAAACAGTAATTTCTTCGCATTGCAAGGTGCAATTCTGAAATTTTTTGCTTTTTCCTGCTCCTCTTAGCATGATAAGGAAGATTCAAAGAGAGTGAGATGCCAGCTCCTTTCATTCAGTCAGTAGCTTCAAACATTTCTGGACGTTTTTCAATGGCAAAAATCAATGAATATTGTAAATGCACAAACAGTAATTTCTCCACATTGCAAGGTGCAATTCTGAAATTTTTTGCTTTTTCCTGCTCCTCTTAGCATGATAAAGAAGATTCAAAGAGAGTGAGATGCCAGCTCTTTTCATTCAGTCAGTAGCTTCAAACATTTCTGGTATATGAATAACATGATGTTTTTCAATGGCAAAAATCAATGAATATTGTAAATGCACAAACAGTAATTTCTCCGCATTGCAAGGTGCAATTCTGAAAATTTTTGCTTTTTCCTGCTCCTCTTAGCATGATAAAGAAGATTCAAAGAGAGTGAGATGCCAGCTCCTTTCATTCAGTCAGTAGCATCAAACATTTCTGGACGTTTTTCAATGGCAAAAATCAATTAAAATTGTAAATGCACAAACAGTAATTTCTCCACATTGCAAGGTGTAATTCTGAAATTTTTTGCTTTTTCCTGCTCCTCTTAGCATGATAAAGAAGATTCAAAGAGAGTGAGATGCCAGCTCTTTTCATTCAGTCAGTAGCTTCAAACATTTCTGGTATATGAATAACATGATGTTTTTCAATGGCAAAAATCAATGAATATTGTAAATGCACAAACAGTAATTTCTCCGCATTGCCAGGTGCAATTCTGAAATTTTTAGCTTTTTCCTGCTCCTCTTAGCATGATAAAGAAGATTCAAAGAGAGTGAGATGCCAGCTCCTTTCATTCAGTCAGTAGCTTCAAACATTTCTGGTATATGAATAACATGATGTTTTTCAATGGCAAAAATCAATGAATATTGTAAATGCACAAACAGTAATTTCTCCGCATTGCAAGGTGCAATTCTGAAATTTTTTGCTTTTTCCTGCTCCTCTTAGCATGATAAAGAAGATTCAAAGAGAGTGAGATGCTAGCTCCTTTCATTCAGTCAGTAGCTTCAAACATTTCTGGACATTTTTCAATGGCAAAAATCAATGAATATTGTAAATGCACAAACAGTAATTTCTCCACTTTGCAAGGTGCAATTCTGAAATTTTTTGCTTTTTCCTGCTCCTCTTAGCATGATAACGAAGATTCAAAGAGAGTGAGATGCCAGCTCTTTTCATTCAGTCAGTAGCTTCAAACATTTCTGGTATATGAATAACATGATGTTTTTCAATGGCAAAAATCAATGAATATTGTAAATGCACAAACAGTAATTTCTCCGCATTGCAAGGTGCAATTCTGAAAATTTTTGCTTTTTCCTGCTCCTCTTATCATGATAAAGAAGATTCAAAGAGATTGAGATGCCAGCTCCTTTCATTCAGTCAGTAGCTTCAAACATTTCTGGACGTTTTTCAATGGCAAAAATCAATTAAAATTGTAAATGCACAAACAGTAATTTCTCCACATTGCAAGGTGTAATTCTGAAATTTTTTGCTTTTTCCTGCTCCTCTTAGCATGATAAAGAAGATTCAAAGAGAGTGAGATGCCAGCTCTTTTCATTCAGTCAGTAGCTTCAAACATTTCTGGTATATGAATAACATGATGTTTTACAATGGCAAAAATCAATGAATATTGTAAATGCACAAACAGTAATTTCTCCGCATTGCCAGGTGCAATTCTGAAATTTTTTGCTTTTTCCTGCTCCTCTTAGCATTATAAAGAAGATTCAAAGAGAGTGAGAGGCCAGCTCCTTTCATTCAGTCAGTAGCTTCAAACATTTCTGGTATATGAATAACATGATGTTTTTCAATGGCAAAAATCAATGAATATTGTAAATGCACAAACAGTAATTTCTCCGCATTGCAAGGTGCAATTCTGAAATTTTTTGCTTTTTCCTGCTCCTCTTAGCATGATAAAGAAGATTCAAAGAGAGTGAGATGCTAGCTCCTTTCATTCAGTCAGTAGCTTCAAACATTTCTGGACGTTTTTCAATGGCAAAAATCAATGAATATTGTAAATGCACAAACAGTAATTTCTCCACATTGCAAGGTGCAATTCTTAAATTTTTTGCTTTTTCCTGCTCCACTTGGCATGATAAAGAAGATTCAAAGAGAGTGAGATGCCAGCTCCTTTCATTCAGTCAGTAGCTTCAAACATTTCTGGACGTTTTTCAATGGCAAAAATCAATGAAAATTGTAAATGCACAAACAGTAATTTCTCCACATTGCAAGGTGCAATTCTGAAATTTTTTGCTTTTTCCTGCTCCTCTTAGCATGATAAAGAAGATTCAAAGAGAGTGAGATGCCAGCTCTTTCCATTCAGTCAGTAGCTTCAAACATTTCTGGTATATGAATAACATGATGTTTTTCAATGGCAAAAATCCATGAATATTGTAAATGCACAAACAGTAATTTCTCCGCATTGCCAGGTGCAATTCTGAAATTATTTGCTTTTTCCTGCTCCTCTTAGCATGATAAAGAAGATTCAAAGAGAGTGAGATGCCAGCTCCTTTCATTCAGTCAGTAGCTTCAAACATTTCTGGTATATGAATAACATGATGTTTTTCAATGGCAAAAATCAATGAATATTGTAAATGCACAAACAGTAATTTCTCCGCATTACAAGGTGCAATTCTGAAATTTTTTGCTTTTTCCTGCTCCTCTTAGCATGATAAAGAAGATTCAAAGAGAGTGAGATGCCAGCTCCTTTCATTCAGTCAGTAGCTTCAAACATTTCTGGACGTTTTTCAATGGCAAAAATCAATGAATATTGTAAATGCACAAACAGAAATTTCTCCACATTGCAAGGTGCAATTCTGAAATTTTTTGCTTTTTCCTGCTCCGCTTAGCATGATAAAGAAGATTCAAAGAGAGTGAGATGCCAGCTCTTTTCATTCAGTCAGTAGCTACAAACATTTCTGGTATATGAATAACATGATGTTTTTCAATGGCAAAAATCAATGAATATTGTAAATGCACAAACAGTAATTTCTCCGCATTGCAAGGTGCAATTCTGAAATTTTTTGCTTTTTCCTGCTCCTCTTAGCTTGATAAAGAAGTTTCAAAGAGAGTGAGATGCCAGCTCCTTTCATTCAGTCAGTAGCTTCAAACATTTCTGGACGTTTTTCAATGGCAAAAATCAATGAAAATTGTAAATGCACAAACAGTAATATCTCCACATTGCAAGGTGCAATTCTGAATTTTTTTTCTTTTTCCTGCTCCTCCTAGCATGATAAAGAAGATTCAAAGAGAGTGAGATGCCAGCTCTTTTCATTCAGTCAGTAGCTTCAAACATTTCTGGTATATGAATAACATGATGTTTTTCAATGGCAAAAATCAATGAATATTGTAAATGCACAAACAGTAATTTCTCCGCATTGCCAGGTGCAATTCTGAAATTATTTGCTTTTTCCTGCTCCTCTTAGCATGATAAAGAAGATTCAAAGAGAGTGAGATGCCAGCTCCTTTCATTCAGTCAGTAGCTTCAAAAATTTCTGGTATAGGAATAACATGATGTTTTTCAATGGCAAAAATCAATGAATATTGTAAATGCACAAACAGTAATTTCTCCTCATTGCAAGGTGCAATTCTGAAATTTTTTGCTTTTTCCTGTTACTCTTAGCATGATAAAGAAGATTCAAAGAGAGTGAGATGCCAGCTCCTTTCATTCAGTCAGTAGCATCAAACATTTCTGGACGTTTTTCAATGGCAAAAATCAATGAATATTGTAAATGCACAAACAGTAATTTCTCCACATTGTAATTAGCAATTCTGAAATTTTTTGCTTTTTCCTGCTCCTCTTAGCATGATAAAGAAGATTCAAAGAGAGTGAGATGCCAGCTCTTTTCATTCAGTCAGTAGCTTCAAACATTTCTGGTATATGAATAACATGATGTTTTTCAATGGCAAAAATCAATGAATATTGTAAATGCACAAACAGTAATTTCTCCGCATTGCAAGGTGCAATTGTGAAATTTTTTGCTTTTTCCTGCTCCTCTTAGCATGATAAAGAAGATTCAAAGAGAGTGAGATGCCAGCTCCTTTCATTCAGTCAGTAGCTTCAAACATTTCTGGACGTTTTTCAATGGCAAAAATCAATGAATATTGTAAATGCACAAACAGTAATTTCTCCACATTGCAAGGTGCAATAATGAAATTTTTTGCTTTTTCCTGCTCCTCTTAGCATGATAAAGAAGATTCAAAGAGAGTGAGATGCCAGCTCTTTTCATTCAGTCAGTAGCTTCAAACATTTCTGGTATATGAATAACATGATGTTTTTCAATGGCAAAAATCAATGAATATTGTAAATGCACAAACAGTAATTTCTCCGCATTGCAAGGTGCAATTCTGAAATTTTTTGCTTTTTCCTGCTCCTCTTAGCATGATAAAGAAGATTCAAAGAGAGTGAGATGCCAGCTCCTTTCATTCAGTCAGTAGCTTCAAACATTTCTGGTATATGAATAACATGATGTTTTTCAATGGCAAAAATCAATGAATATTGTAAATGCACAAACAGTAATTTCTCCGCATTGCCAGGTGCAATTCTGAAATTTTTTGCTTTTTCCTGCTCCTCTTAGCATGATAAAGAAGATTCAAAGAGAGTGAGATGCCAGCTCCTTTCATTCAGTCAGTAGCTTCAAACATTTCTGGTATATGAATAACATGATGTTTTTCAATGGCAAAAATCAATGAATATTGTAAATGCACAAACAGTAATTTCTCCGCATTGCAAGGTGCAATTCTGAAATTTTTTGCTTTTTCCTGCTCCTCTTAGCATGATAAAGAAGATTCAAAGAGAGTGAGATGCTAGCTCCTTTCATTCAGTCAGTAGCTTCAAACATTTCTGGACGTTTTTCAATGGCAAAAATCAATGAATATTGTAAATGCACAAACAGTAATTTCTCCACATTGCAAGGTGCAATTCTGAAATTTTTTGCTTTTTCCTGCTCCTCTTAGCATGATAAAGAAGATTCAAAGATAGTGAGATGCCAGCTCTTTTCATTCAGTCAGTAGCTTGAAACATTTCTGGTATATGAATAACATGATGTTTTTCAATGGCAAAAATCAATGAATATTGTAAATGCACAAACAGTAATTTCTCCGCATTGCAAGGTGCAATTCTGAAATTTTTTGCTTTTTCCTGCTCCTCTTAGCATGATAAAGAAGATTCAAAGAGAGTGAGATGCCAGCTCCTTTCATTCAGTCAGTAGCTTCAAACATTTCTGGACTTTTTTCAATGGCAAAAATCAATGAATATTGTAAATGCACAAACAGTAATTTCTCCGCATTGCAAGGTGCAATTCTGAAATTATTTGCTTTTTCCTGCTCCTCTTAGCATGATAAAGAAGATTCAAAGAGAGTGAGATGCCAGCTCCTTTCATTCAGTCAGTAGCTTCAAACATTTCTGGTATATGAATAACATGATGTTTTTCAATGGCAAAAATCAATGATTATTTTAAATGCACAAACAGTAATTTCTCCACATTGCAAGGTGCAATTCTGAAATTTTTTGCTTTTTCCTGCTCCTCTTAACATGATAAAGAAGATTCAAAGAGAGTGAGATGCCAGCTCTTTTCATTCAGTCAGTAGCTTCAAACATTTCTGGTATATGAATAACATGATGTTTTTCAATGGCAAAAATCAATGAATATTGTAAATGCACAAACAGTAATTTCTCCGCATTGCAAGGTGCAATTCTGAAATTTTTTGCTTTTTCCTGCTCCTCTTAGCATGATAAAGAAGATTCAAAGAGAGTGAGATGCCAGCTCCTTTCATTCAGTCAGTAGCTTCAAACATTTCTGGTATATGAATAACATGATGTTTTTCAATGGCAAAAATCAATGAATATTGTAAATGCACAAACAGTAATTTCTCCGCATTGCAAGGTGCAATTCTGAAATTTTTTGCTTTTTCCTGCTCCTCTTAGCATGATAAAGAAGATTCAAAGAGAGTGAGATGCCAGCTCCTTTCATTCAGTCAGTAGCTTCAAACATTTCTGGACGTTTTTCAATGGCAAAAATCAATGAATATTGTAAATGCACAAACAGTAATTTCTCCACATTGTAAGGAGCAATTCTGAAATTTTTTGCTTTTTCCTGCTCCTCTTAGCATGATAAAGAAGATTCAAAGAGAGTGAGATGCCAGCTCCTTTCATTCAGTCAGTAGCTTCAAACATTTCTGGACTTTTTTCAATGGCAAAAATCAATGAATATTGTAAATGCACAAACAGTAATTTCTCCGCATTGCAAGGTGCAATTCTGAAATTATTTGCTTTTTCCTGCTCCTCTTAGCATGATAAAGAAGATTCAAAGAGAGTGAGATGCCAGCTCCTTTCATTCAGTCAGTAGCTTCAAACATTTCTGGTATATGAATAACATGATGTTTTTCAATGGCAAAAATCAATGAATATTGTAAATGCACAAACAGTAATTTCTCCACATTGCAAGGTGCAATTCTGAAATTTTTTGCTTTTTCCTGCTCCTCTTAGCATGATAAAGAAGATTTAAAGAGAGTGAGATGCCAGCTCTTTTCATTCAGTCAGTAGCTTCAAACATTTCTGGTATATGAATAACATGATGTTTTTCAATGGCAAAAATCAATGAATATTGTAAATGCACAAACAGTAATTTCTCCGCATTGCAAGGTGCAATTCTGAAATTTTTTGCTTTTTCCTGCTCCTCTTAGCATGATAAAGAAGATTCAAAGAGAGTGAGATGCCAGCTCCTTTCATTCAGTCAGTAGCTTCAAACATTTCTGGTATATGAATAACATGATGTTTTTCAATGGCAAAAATCAATGAATATTGTAAATGCACAAACAGTAATTTCTCCGCATTGCAAGGTGCAATTCTGAAATTTTTTGCTTTTTCCTGCTCCTCTTAGCATGATAAAGAAGATTCAAAGAGAGTGAGATGCCAGCTCCTTTCATTCAGTCAGTAGCTTCAAACATTTCTGGACGTTTTTCAATGGCAAAAATCAATGAATATTGTAAATGCACAAACAGTAATTTCTCCACATTGTAAGGAGCAATTCTGAAATTTTTTGCTTTTTCCTGCTCCTCTTAGCATGATAAAGAAGATTCAAAGAGAGTGAGATGCCAGCTCCTTTCATTCAGTCAGTAGCTTCAAACATTTCTGGACTTTTTTCAATGGCAAAAATCAATGAATATTGTAAATGCACAAACAGTAATTTCTCCGCATTGCAAGGTGCAATTCTGAAATTATTTGCTTTTTCCTGCTCCTCTTAGCATGATAAAGAAGATTCAAAGAGAGTGAGATGCCAGCTCCTTTCATTCAGTCAGTAGCTTCAAACATTTCTGGTATATGAATAACATGATGTTTTTCAATGGCAAAAATCAATGAATATTGTAAATGCACAAACAGTAATTTCTCCACATTGCAAGGTGCAATTCTGAAATTTTTTGCTTTTTCCTGCTCCTCTTAGCATGATAAAGAAGATTCAAAGAGAGTGAGATGCCAGCTCTTTTCATTCAGTCAGTAGCTTCAAACATTTCTGGTATATGAATAACATGATGTTTTTCAATGGCAAAAATCAATGAATATTGTAAATGCACAAACAGTAATTTCTCCGCATTGCAAGGTGCAATTCTGAAATTTTTTGCTTTTTCCTGCTCCTCTTAGCATGATAAAGAAGATTCAAAGAGAGTGAGATGCCAGCTCCTTTCATTCAGTCAGTAGCTTCAAACATTTCTGGTATATGAATAACATGATGTTTTTCAATGGCAAAAATCAATGAATATTGTAAATGCACAAACAGTAATTTCTCCGCATTGCAAGGTGCAATTCTGAAATTTTTTGCTTTTTCCTGCTCCTCTTAGCATGATAAAGAAGATTCAAAGAGAGTGAGATGCCAGCTCCTTTCATTCAGTCAGTAGCTTCAAACATTTCTGGACGTTTTTCAATGGCAAAAATCAATGAATATTGTAAATGCACAAACAGTAATTTCTCCACATTGTAAGGAGCAATTCTGAAATTTTTTGCTTTTTCCTGCTCCTCTTAGCATGATAAAGAAGATTCAAAGAGAGTGAGATGCCAGCTCTTTTCATTCAGTCAGTAGCTTCAAACATTTCTGGTATATGAATAACATGATGTTTTTCAAAGGCAAAAATCAATGAATATTGTAAATGCACAAACAGTAATTTCTCCGCATTGCAAGGTGCAATTCTGAAATTTTTTGCTTTTTCCTGCTCCTCTTAGCATGATAAAGAAGATTCAAAGAGAGTGAGATGCCAGCTCCTTTCATTCAGTCAGTAGCTTCAAACATTTCTGGACGTTTTTCAATGGCAAAAATCAATGAATATTGTAAATGCACAAACAGTAATTTCTCCACATTGCAAGGTGCAATTCTGAAATTTTTTGCTTTTTCCTGCTCCTCTTAGCATGATAAAGAAGATTCAAAGAGAGTGAGATGCCAGCTCTTTTCATTCAGTCAGTAGCTTCAAACATTTCTGGTATATGAATAACATGATGTTTTTCAATGGCAAAAATCAATGAATACTGTAAATGCACAAACAGTAATTTCTCCGCATTGCAAGGTGCAATTCTGAAATTTTTTGCTTTTTCCTGCTCCTATTAGCATGATAAAGAAGATTCAAAGAGAGTGAGATGCCAGCTCCTTTCATTCAGTCAGTAGCTTCAAACATTTCTGGACGTTTTTCAATGGCAAAAATCAATGAAAATTGTAAATGCACAAACAGTAATTTCTCCACATTGCAAGGTGCAATTCTGAAATTTTTTGCTTTTTCCTGCTCCTCTTAGCATGATAAAGAAGATTCAAAGAGAGTGAGATGCCAGCTCTTTTCATTCAGTCAGTAGCTTCAAACATTTCTGGTATATGAATAACATGATGTTTTTCAATGGCAAAAATCAATGAATATTGTAAATGCACAAACAGTAATTTCTCCGTATTGCCAGGTGCAATTCTGAAATTTTTTGCTTTTTCCTGCTCCTCTTAGCATGATAAAGAAGATTCAAAGAGAGTGAGATGCCAGCTCCTTTCATTCAGTCAGTAGCTTCAAACATTTCTGGTATATGAATAACATGATGTTTTTCAATGGCAAAAATCAATGAATATTGTAAATGCACAAACAGTAATTTCTCCGCATTGCAAGGTGCAATTCTGAAATTTTTTGCTTTTTCCTGCTCCTCTTAGCATGATAAAGAAGATTCAAAGAGAGTGAGATGCCAGCTCCTTTCATTCAGTCAGTAGCTTCAAACATTTCTGGACTTTTTTCAATGGCAAAAATCAATGAATATTGTAAATGCACAAACAGAAATTTCTCCACATTGCAAGGTGCAATTCTGAAATTTTTTGCTTTTTCCTGCTCCTCTTAGCATGATAAAGAAGATTCAAAGAGAGTGAGATGCCAGCTCTTTTCATTCAGTCAGTAGCTTCAAACATTTCTGGTATATGAATAACATGATGTTTTTCAATGGCAAAAATCAATGAATACTGTAAATGCACAAACAGTAATTTCTCCGCATTGCAAGGTGCAATTCTGAAATTTTTTGCTTTTTCCTGCTCCTATTAGCATGATAAAGAAGATTCAAAGAGAGTGAGATGCCAGCTCCTTTCATTCAGTCAGTAGCTTCAAACATTTCTGGACGTTTTTCAATGGCAAAAATCAATGAAAATTGTAAATGCACAAACAGTAATTTCTCCACATTGCAAGGTGCAATTCTGAAATTTTTTGCTTTTTCCTGCTCCTCTTAGCATGATAAAGAAGATTCAAAGAGAGTGAGATGCCAGCTCTTTTCATTCAGTCAGTAGCTTCAAACATTTCTGGTATATGAATAACATGATGTTTTTCAATGGCAAAAATCAATGAATATTGTAAATGCACAAACAGTAATTTCTCCGTATTGCCAGGTGCAATTCTGAAATTTTTTGCTTTTTCCTGCTCCTCTTAGCATGATAAAGAAGATTCAAAGAGAGTGAGATGCCAGCTCCTTTCATTCAGTCAGTAGCTTCAAACATTTCTGGTATATGAATAACATGATGTTTTTCAATGGCAAAAATCAATGAATATTGTAAATGCACAAACAGTAATTTCTCCGCATTGCAAGGTGCAATTCTGAAATTTTTTGCTTTTTCCTGCTCCTCTTAGCATGATAAAGAAGATTCAAAGAGAGTGAGATGCCAGCTCCTTTCATTCAGTCAGTAGCTTCAAACATTTCTGGACTTTTTTCAATGGCAAAAATCAATGAATATTGTAAATGCACAAACAGAAATTTCTCCACATTGCAAGGTGCAATTCTGAAATTTTTTGCTTTTTCCTGCTCCTCTTAGCATGATAAAGAAGATTCAAAGAGAGTGAGATGCCAGCTCTTTTCATTCAGTCAGTAGCTTCAAACATTTCTGGTATATGAATAACATGATGTTTTTCAATGGCAAAAATCAATGAATATTGTAAATGCACAAACAGTAATTTCTCCGCATTGCAAGGTGCAATTCTGAAATTTTTTGCTTTTTCCTGCTCCTCTTAGCATGATAAAGAAGATTCAAAGAGAGTGAGATGCCAGCTCCTTTCATTCAGTCAGTAGCTTCCAACATTTCTGGACGTTTTTCAATGGCAAAAATCAATGAATATTGTAAATGCACAAACAGTAATTTCTCCACATTGCAAGGTGCAATTCTGAAATTTTTTGCTTTTTCCTGCTCCTCTTAGCATGATAAAGAAGACTCAAAGAGAGTGAGATGCCAGCTCTTTTCATTCAGTCAGTAGCTTCAAACATTTCTGGTATATGAATAACATGATGTTTTTCAATGGCAAAAATCAATGAATATTGTAAATGCACAAACAGTAATTTCTCCGCATTGCAAGGTGCAATTCTGAATTTTTTTGCTTTTTCCTGCTCCTCTTAGCATGATAAAGAAGAATCAAAGAGAGTGAGATGCCAGCTCCTTTCATTCAGTCAGTAGCTTCAAACATTTCTGGACGTTTTTCAATGGCAAAAATCAATGAAAATTGTAAATGCACAAACAGTAATTTCTCCACATTGCAAGGTGCAATTCTGAAATTTTTTGCTTTTTCCTGCTCCTCTTAGCATGATAAAGAAGATTCAAAGAGATTGAGATGCCAGCTCTTTTCATTCAGTCAGTAGCTTCAAACATTTCTGGTATATGAATAACATGATGTTTTTCAATGGCAAAAATCAATGAATATTGTAAATGCACAAACAGTAATTTCTCCGCATTGCCAGGTGCAATTCTGAAATTTTTTGCTTTTTCCTGCTCCTCTTAGCATGATAAAGAAGATTCAAAGAGAATGAGATGCCAGCTCCTTTCATTCAGTCAGTAGCTTCAAACATTTATGGTATATGAATAACATGATGTTTTTCAATGGCAAAAATCAATGAATATTGTAAATGCACAAACAGTAATTTCTCCGCATTGCAAGGTGCAATTCTGAAATTTTTTGCTTTTTCCTGCTCCTCTTAGCATGATAAAGAAGATTCAAAGAGAGTGAGATGCTAGCTCCTTTCATTCAGTCAGTAGCTTCTAACATAACTGGACTTTTTTCAATGGCAAAAATCAATGAATATTGTAAATGCACAAACAGAAATTTCTCCACATTGCAAGGTGCAATTCTGAAATTTTTTGCTTTTTCCTGCTCCTCTTAGCATTATAAAGAAGATTCAAAGAGATTGAGATGCCAGCTCTTTTTATTCAGCCAGTAGCTTCAAACATTTCTGGTATATGAATAACATGATGTTTTTCAATGGCAAAAATCAATGAATATTGTAAATGCACAAACAGTAATTTCTCCGCATTGCAAGGTGCAATTCTGAAATTTTTTGCTTTTTCCTGCTCCTCTTAGCATGATAAAGAAGATTCAAAGAGAGTGAGATGCCAGCTCCTTTCATTCACTCAGTAGCTTCCAACAATTCTGGACGTTTTTCAATGGCAAAAATCAATGAATATTGTAAATGCACAAACAGTAATTTCTCCGCATTGCCAGGTGCAATTCTGAAATTTTTTGCTTTTTCCTGCTCCTCTTAGCATGATAAAGAAGATTCAAAGAGAGTGAGATGCCAGCTCTTTTCATTCAGTCAGTAGCTTCAAACATTTCTGGTATATGAATAACATGATGTTTTTCAATGGCAAAAATCAATGAATATTGTAAATGCACAAACAGTAATTTCTCCGCATTGCAAGGTGCAATTCTGAATTTTTTTGCTTTTTCCTGCTCCTCTTAGCATGATAAAGAAGATTCAAAGAGAGTGAGATGCTAGCTCCTTTCGTTCAGTCAGTAGCTTCAAACATTTCTGGACGTTTTTCAATGGCAAAAATCAATGAATATTGTAAATGCACAAACAGTAATTTCTCCGCACTGCAAGGTGCAATTCTGAAATTTTTTGCTTTTTCCTGCTCCTCTTAGCATGATAAAGAAGATTCAAAGAGAGTGAGATGCCAGCTCCTTTCATTCAGTCAGTAGCTTCAAACATTTCTGGACTTTTTTCAATGGCAAAAATCAATGAATATTGTAAATGCACAAACAGAAATTTCTCCACATTGCAAGGTGCAATTCTGAAATTTTTTGCTTTTTCCTGCTCCTCTTAGCATGATAAAGAAGATTCAAAGAGAGTGAGATGCCAGCTCTTTTTATTCAGTCAGTAGCTTCAAACATTTCTGGTATATGAATAACATGATGTTTTTCAATGGCAAAAATCAATGAATATTGTAAATGCACAAACAGTAATTTCTCCGCATTGCAAGGTGCAATTCTGAAATTTTTTGCTTTTTCCTGCTCCTCTTAGCATGATAAAGAAGATTCAAAGAGAGTGAGATGCCAGCTCCTTTCATTCAGTCAGTAGCTTCAAACATTTCTGGACGTTTTTCAATGGCAAAAGTCAATGAATATTGTAAATGCACAAACAGTAATTTCTCCACATTGCAAGGTGCAATTCTGAAATTTTTTGCTTTTTCCTGCTCCTCTTAGCATGATAAAGAAGATTCAAAGAGAGTGAGATGCCAGCTCCTTTCATTCAGTCAATATCTTCAAACATTTCTAGACGTTTTTCAATGGCAAAAATCAATGAATATTGTAAATGCACAAACAGTAATTTCTCCGCATTGCAAGGTGCAATTCTGAAATTTTTTGCTTTTTCCTGCTCCTCTTAGCATGATAAAGAAGATTCAAAGAGAGTGAGATGCCAGCTCCTTTCATTCAGTCAGTAGCTTCAAACATTTCTGGACGTTTTTCAATGGCAAAAATCAATGAATATTGTAAATGCACAAGCAGTAATTTCTCCACATTGCAAGGTGCAATTCTGAAATTTTTTGCTGTTTCCTGCTCCTCTTAGCATGATAAAGAAGATTCAAAGAGAGTGAGATGCCAGCTCTTTTCATTCAGTCAGTAGCTTCAAACATTTCTGGTATATGAATAACATGATGTTTTTCAATGGCAAAAATCAATGAATATTGTAAATGCACAAACAGTAATTTCTCCGCATTGCAAGGTGCAATTCTGAAATTTTTTGCTTTTTCCTGCTCCTCTTAGCATGATAAAGAAGATTCAAAGAGAGTGAGATGCCAGCTCCTTTCATTCAGTCAGTAGCTTCAAACATTTCTGGACGTTTTTCAATGGCAAAAGTCAATGAATATTGTAAATGCACAAACAGTAATTTCTCCACATTGCAAGGTGCAATTCTGAAATTTTTTGCTTTTTCCTGCTCCTCTTAGCATGATAAAGAAGATTCAAAGAGAGTGAGATGCCAGCTCCTTTCATTCAGTCAATATCTTCAAACATTTCTAGACGTTTTTCAATGGCAAAAATCAATGAATATTGTAAATGCACAAACAGTAATTTCTCCGCATTGCAAGGTGCAATTCTGAAATTTTTTGCTTTTTCCTGCTCCTCTTAGCATGATAAAGAAGATTCAAAGAGAGTGAGATGCCAGCTCCTTTCATTCAGTCAGTAGCTTCAAACATTTCTGGACGTTTTTCAATGGCAAAAATCAATGAATATTGTAAATGCACAAGCAGTAATTTCTCCACATTGCAAGGTGCAATTCTGAAATTTTTTGCTTTTTCCTGCTCCTCTTAGCATGATAAAGAAGATTCAAAGAGAGTGAGATGCCAGCTCTTTTCATTCAGTCAGTAGCTTCAAACATTTCTGGTATATGAATAACATGATGTTTTTCAATGGCAAAAATCAATGAATATTGTAAATGCACAAACAGTAATTTCTCCGCATTGCAAGGTGCAATTCTGAAATTTTTTGCTTTTTCCTGCTCATCTTAGCATGATAAAGAAGATTCAAAGAGAGTGAGATGCCAGCTCCTTTCATTCAGTCAGTAGCTTCAAACATTTCTGGACGTTTTTCAATGGCAAAAATCAATGAATATTGTAAATGCACAAACAGTAATTTCTCCACATTGCAAGCTGCTATTCTGAAATTTTTTGCTTTTTCCTGCTCCTCTTAGCATGATAAAGAAGATTCAAAGAGAGTGAGATGCCAGCTCTTTTCATTCAGTCAGTAGCTTCAAACATTTCTGGTATATGAATAACATGATGTTTTTCAATGGCAAAAATCAATGAATATTGTAAATGCACAAACAGTAATTTCTCCGCATTGCAAGGTGCAATTCTGAAATTTTTTGCTTTTTCCTGCTCCTCTTAGCATGATAAAGAAGATTCAAAGAGAGTGAGATGCCAGCTCCTTTCATTCAGTCAATATCTTCAAACATTTCTAGACGTTATTCAATGGCAAAAATCAATGAATATTGTAAATGCACAAACAGTAATTTCTCCACATTGCAAGGTGCAATTCTGAAATTTTTTGCTTTTTCCTGCTCCTCTTAGCATGATAAAGAAGATTCAAAAAAAGTGAGATGCCAGCTCTTTTCATTCAGTCAGTAGCTTCAAACGTTTCTGGTATATGAATAACATGATGTTTTTCAATGGCAAAAATCAATGAATATTGTAAATGCACAAACAGTAATTTCTCCGCATTGCAAGGTGCAATTGTGAAATTTTTTGCTTTTTCCTGCTCCTCTTAGCATGATAAAGAAGATTCAAAGAGAGTGAGATGCCAGCTCCTTTCATTCAGTCAGTAGCTTCAAACATTTCTGGACGTTTTTCAATGGCAAAAATCAATGAATATTGTAAATACACAAACAGTAATTTCTCCACATTGCAAGGTGCAATTCTGAAATTTTTTGCTTTTTCCTGCTCCTCTTAGCATGATAAAGAAGATTCAAAGAGAGTGAGATGCCAGCTCTTTTCATTCAGTCAGTAGCTTCAAACATTTCTGGTATATGAATAACATGATGTTTTTCAATGGCAAAAATCAATGAATATTGTAAATGCACAAACAGTAATTTCTCCGCATTGCAAGGTGCAATTCTGAATTTTTTTGCTTTTTCCTGCTCCTCTTAGCATGATAAAGAAGATTCAAAGAGAGTGAGATGCCAGCTCCTTTCATTCAGTCAGTAGCTTCAAGCATTTCTGGACGTTTTTCAATGGCAAAAGTCAATGAATATTGTAAATACACAAACAGTAATTTCTCCACATTGCAAGGTGCAATTCTGAAATTTTTTGCTTTTTCCTGCTCCTCTTAGCATGATAAAGAAGATTCAAAGAGAGTGAGATGCCAGCTCTTTTCATTCAGTCAGTAGCTTCAAACATTTCTGGTATATGAATAACATGATGTTTTTCAATGGCAAAAATCAATGAATATTGTAAATGCACAAAATGTAATTTCTCCGCATTGCAAGGTGCAATTCTGAAATTTTTTGCTTTTTCCTGCTCCTCTTAGCATGATAAAGAAGATTTAAAGAGAGTGAGATGCCAGCTCCTTTCATTCAGTCAATATCTTCAAACATTTCTAGACGTTTTTCAATGGCAAAAATCAATGAATATTGTAAATGCACAAACAGTAATTTCTCCACATTGCAAGGTGCAATTCTGAAATTTTTTGCTTTTTCCTGCTCCTCTTAGCATGATAAAGAAGATTCAAAGAGAGTGAGATGCCAGCTCTTTTCATTCAGTCAGTAGCTTCAAACATTTCTGGTATATGAATAACATGATGTTTTTCAATGGCAAAAATCAATGAATATTGTAAATGCACAAACAGTAATTTCTCCGCATTGCAAGGTGCAATTCTGAAATTTTTTGCTTTTTCCTGCTCATCTTAGCATGATAAAGAAGATTCAAAGAGAGTGAGATGCCAGCTCCTTTCATTCAGTCAGTAGCTTCAAACATTTCTGGACGTTTTTCAATGGCAAAAATCAATGAATATTGTAAATGCACAAACAGTAATTTCTCCACATTGCAAGCTGCTATTCTGAAATTTTTTGCTTTTTCCTGCTCCTCTTAGCATGATAAAGAAGATTCAAAGAGAGTGAGATGCCAGCTCTTTTCATTCAGTCAGTAGCTTCAAACATTTCTGGTATATGAATAACATGATGTTTTTCAATGGCAAAAATCAATGAATATTGTAAATGCACAAACAGTAATTTCTCCGCATTGCAAGGTGCAATTCTGAAATTTTTTGCTTTTTCCTGCTCCTCTTAGCATGATAAAGAAGATTCAAAGAGAGTGAGATGCCAGCTCCTTTCATTCAGTCAATATCTTCAAACATTTCTAGACGTTATTCAATGGCAAAAATCAATGAATATTGTAAATGCACAAACAGTAATTTCTCCACATTGCAAGGTGCAATTCTGAAATTTTTTGCTTTTTCCTGCTCCTCTTAGCATGATAAAGAAGATTCAAAAAAAGTGAGATGCCAGCTCTTTTCATTCAGTCAGTAGCTTCAAACATTTCTGGTATATGAATAACATGATGTTTTTCAATGGCAAAAATCAATGAATATTGTAAATGCACAAACAGTAATTTCTCCGCATTGCAAGGTGCAATTCTGAAATTTTTTGCTTTTTCCTGCTCCTCTTAGCATGATAAAGAAGATTCAAAGAGAGTGAGATGCCAGCTCCTTTCATTCAGTCAGTAGCTTCCAACATTTCTGGACGTTTTTCAATGGCAAAAATCAATGAATATTGTAAATACACAAACAGTAATTTCTCCACATTGCAAGGTGCAATTCTGAAATTTTTTGCTTTTTCCTGCTCCTCTTAGCATGATAAAGAAGATTCAAAGAGAGTGAGATGCCAGCTCTTTTCATTCAGTCAGTAGCTTCAAACATTTCTGGTATATGAATAACATGATGTTTTTCAATGGCAAAAATCAATGAATATTGTAAATGCACAAACAGTAATTTCTCCGCATTGCAAGGTGCAATTCTGAATTTTTTTGCTTTTTCCTGCTCCTCTTAGCATGATAAAGAAGATTCAAAGAGAGTGAGATGCCAGCTCCTTTCATTCAGTCAGTAGCTTCAAACATTTCTGGACGTTTTTCAATGGCAAAAGTCAATGAATATTGTAAATACACAAACAGTAATTTCTCCACATTGCAAGGTGCAATTCTGAAATTTTTTGCTTTTTCCTGCTCCTCTTAGCATGATAAAGAAGATTCAAAGAGAGTGAGATGCCAGCTCTTTTCATTCAGTCAGTAGCTTCAAACATTTCTGGTATATGAATAACATGATGTTTTTCAATGGCAAAAATCAATGAATATTGTAAATGCACAAAATGTAATTTCTCCGCATTGCAAGGTGCAATTCTGAAATTTTTTGCTTTTTCCTGCTCCTCTTAGCATGATAAAGAAGATTTAAAGAGAGTGAGATGCCAGCTCCTTTCATTCAGTCAATATCTTCAAACATTTCTGGACGTTTTTCAATGGCAAAAATCAATGAATATTGTAAATGCACAAGCAGTAATTTCTCCACATTGCAAGGTGCAATTCTGAAATTTTTTGCTTTTTCCTGCTCCTCTTAGCATGATAAAGAAGATTCAAAGAGAGTGAGATGCCAGCTCTTTTCATTCAGTCAGTAGCTTCAAACATTTCTGGTATATGAATAACATGATGTTTTTCAATGGCAAAAATCAATGAATATTGTAAATGCACAAACAGTAATTTCTCCGCATTGCAAGGTGCAATTCTGAAATTTTTTGCTTTTTCCTGCTCCTCTTAGCATGATAAAGAAGATTCAAAGAGAGTGAGATGCCAGCTATTTTCATTCAGTCAGTAGCATCAAACATTTCTGGTATATGAATAACATGATGTTTTTCAATGGCAAAAATCAATGAATATTGTAAATGCACAAACAGTAATTTCTCCGCATTGCAAGGTGCAATTCTGAAATTTTTTGCTTTTTCCTGCTCCTCTTAGCATGATAAAGAAGATTCAAAGAGAGTGAGATGCCAGCTCCTTTCATTCAGTCAGTAGCTTCAAACATTTCTGGACGTTTTTCAATGGCAAAAATCAATGAATATTGTAAATGCACAAACAGTAATTTCTCCACATTGCAAGCTGCTATTCTGAAATTTTTTGCTTTTTCCTGCTCCTCTTAGCATGATAAAGAAGATTCAAAGAGAGTGAGATGCCAGCTCTTTTCATTCAGTCAGTAGCTTCAAACATTTCTGGTATATGAATAACATGATGTTTTTCAATGGCAAAAATCAATGAATATTGTAAATGCACAAACAGTAATTTCTCCGCATTGCAAGGTGCAATTCTGAAATTTTTTGCTTTTTCCTGCTCCTCTTAGCATTATAAAGAAGATTCAAAGAGAGTGAGATGCCAGCTCCTTTCATTCAGTCAATATCTTCAAACATTTCTAGACGTTTTTCAATGGCAAAAATCAATGAATATTGTAAATGCACAAACAGTAATTTCTCCGCATTGCAAGTTGCAATTCTGAAATTTTTTGCTTTTTCCTGCTCCTCTTAGCATGATAAAGAAGATTCAAAGAGAGTGAGATGCCAGCTCCTTTCATTCAGTCAGTAGCTTCAAACATTTCTGGACGTTTTTCAATGGCAAAAATCAATGAATATTGTAAATGCACAAACAGTAATTTCTCCACATTGCAAGCTGCTATTCTGAAATTTTTTGCTTTTTCCTGCTCCTCTTAGCATGATAAAGAAGATTCAAAGAGAGTGAGATGCCAGCTCCTTTCATTCAGTCAGTAGCTTCAATCATTTCTGGACGTTTTTCAATGGCAAAAATCAATGAATATTGTAAATACACAAACAGTAATTTCTCCGCATTGCAAGTGCAATTCTGAAATTTTTTGCTTTTTCCTGCTCCTCTTAGCATGATAAAGAAGATTCAAAGAGAGTGAGATGCCAGCTCCTTTCATTCAGTCAGTAGCTTCCAACATTTCTGGACGTTTTTCAATGGCAAAAATCAATGAATATTGTAAATGCACAAACAGTAATTTCTCCACATTGCAAGGTGCAATTCTGAAATTTTTTGCTTTTTCCTGCTCCTCTTAGCATGATAAAGAAGATTCAAAGAGAGTGAGATGCCAGCTCTTTTCATTCAGTCAGTAGCTTCAAACATTTCTGGTATATGAATAACATGATGTTTTTCAATGGCAAAAATCAATGAATATTGTAAATGCACAAACAGTAATTTCTCCGCATTGCAAGGTGCAATTCTGAATTTTTTTGCTTTTTCCTGCTCCTCTTAGCATGATAAAGAAGATTCAAAGAGAGTGAGATGCCAGCTCCTTTCATTCAGTCAGTAGCTTCAAACATTTCTGGACGTTTTTCAATGGCAAAAATCAATGAAAATTGTAAATGCACAAACAGTAATTTCTCCACATTGCAAGGTGCAATTCTGAAATTTTTTGCTTTTTCCTGCTCCTCTTAGCATGATAAAGAAGATTCAAAGAGATTGAGATGCCAGCTCTTTTCATTCAGTCAGTAGCTTCAAACATTTCTGGTATATGAATAACATGATGTTTTTCAATGGCAAAAATCAATGAATATTGTAAATGCACAAACAGTAATTTCTCCGCATTGCCAGGTGCAATTCTGAAATTTTTTGCTTTTTCCTGCTCCTCTTAGCATGATAAAGAAGATTCAAAGAGAGTGAGATGCCAGCTCCTTTCATTCAGTCAGTAGCTTCAAACATTTCTGGTATATGAATAACATGATGTTTTTCAATGGCAAAAATCAATGAATATTGTAAATGCACAAACAGTAATTTCTCCGCATTGCAAGGTGCAATTCTGAAATTTTTTGCTTTTTCCTGCTCCTCTTAGCATAATAAAGAAGATTCAAAGAGAGTGAGATGCTAGCTCCTTTCATTCAGTCAGTAGCTTCAAACATTTCTGGACGTTTTTCAATGGCAAAAATCAATGAATATTGTAAATGCACAAACAGTAATTTCTCCGCATTGGAAGGTGCAATTCTGAAATTTTTTGCTTTTTCCTGCTCCTCTTAGCATGATAAAGAAGATTCAAAGAGAGTGAGATGCCAGCTCCTTTCATTCAGTCAGTAGCTTCAAACATTTCTGGACTTTTTTCAATGGCAAAAATCAATGAATATTGTAAATGCACAAACAGTAATTTCTCCGCATTGCAAGGTGCAATTCTGAAATGTTTTCCTTTTTCCTGCTCCTCTTAGCATGATAAAGAAGATTCAAAGAGAGTGAGATGCCAGCTCCTTTCATTCAGTCAGTAGCTTCAAACATTTCTGGTATATGAATAACATGATGTTTTTCAATGGCAAAAATCAATGAATATTGTAAATGCACAAACAGTAATTTCTCCGCATTGCAAGGTGCAATTCTGAAATTTTTTGCTTTTTCCTGCTCCTCTTAGCATGATAAAGAAGATTCAAAGAGAGTGAGATGCCAGCTCCTTTCATTCAGTCAGTGGCTTCAAACATTTCTGGACGTTTTTCAATGGCAAAAATCAATGAATATTGTAAATGCACAAACAGTAATTTCTCCACATTGCAAGGTGCAATTCTGAAATTTTTTGCTTTTTCCTGCTCCTCTTAGCATGATACAGAAGATTCAAAGAGAGTGAGATGCCAGCTCTTTTCATTCAGTCAGTAGCTTCAAACATTTCTGGTATATGAATAACATGATGTTTTTCAATGGCAAAAATCAATGAATATTGTAAATGCACAAACAGTAATTTCTCCGCATTGCAAGGTGCAATTCTGAAATTTTTTGCTTTTTCCTGCTCCTCTTAGCATTATAAAGAAGATTCAAAGAGAGTGAGATGCCAGCTCCTTTCATTCAGTCAGTAGCTTCAACCATTTCTGGACGTTTTTCAATGGCAAAAATTAATGAATATTGTAAATGCACAAACAGAAATTTCTCCACATTGCAAGGTGCAATTCTGAAATTTTTTGCTTTTTCCTGCTCCTCTTAGCATGATAAAGAAGATTCAAAGAGAGTGAGATGCCAGCTCTTTTCATTCAGTCAGTAGCTTCAAACATTTCTGGTATATGAATAACATGATGTTTTTCAATGGCAAAAATCAATGAATATTGTAAATGCACAAACAGTAATTTCTCCGCATTGCAAGGTGCAATTCTGAAATGTTTTGCTTTTTCCTGCTCCTCTTAGCATGATAAAGAAGAATCAAAGAGAGTGAGATGCCAGCTCCTTTCATTCAGTCAGTAGCTTCAAACATTTCTGGTATATGAATAACATGATGTTTTTCAATGGCAAAAATCAATGAATATTGTAAATGCACAAACAGTAATTTCTCCGCATTGCAAGGTGCAATTCTGAAATTTTTTGCTTTTTCCTGCTCCTCTTAGCATGATAAAGAAGATTCAAAGAGAGTGAGATGCCAGCTCCTTTCATTCAGTCAGTAGCTTCAAACATTTCTGGACGTTTTTCAATGGCAAAAATCAATGAATATTGTAAATGCACAAACAGTAATTTCTCCAAATTGCAAGGTGCAATTCTGAAATTTTTTGCTTTTTCCTGCTCCTCTTAGCATGATAAAGAAGATTCAAAGAGAGTGAGATGCCAGCTCTTTTCATTCAGTGAGTAGCTTCAAACATTTCTGGTATATGAATAACATGATGTTTTTCAATGGCAAAAATCAATGAATATTGTAAATGCACAAACAGTAATTTCTCCGCATTGCAAGGTGCAATTCTGAAATTTTTTGCTTTTTCCTGCTCCTCTTAGCATGATAAAGAAGATTCAAAGAGAGTGAGATGCCAGCTCCTTTCATTCAGTCAGTAGCTTCAAACATTTCTGGACATTTTTCAATGGCAAAAATCAATGAATATTGTAAATGCACAAACAGTAATTTCTCCACATTGCAAGGTGCAATTCTGAAATTTTTTGCTTCTTCCTGCTCCTCTTAGCATGATAAAGAAGATTCAAAGAGAGTGAGATGCCAGCTCTTTTCATTCAGTCAGTAGCTTCAAACATTTCTGGTATATGAATAACATGATGTTTTTCAATGGCAAAAATCAATGAATATTGTAAATGCACAAACAGTAATTTCTCCCCATTGCAAGGTGCAATTCTGAAATTTTTTGCTTTTTCCTGCTCCTCTTAGCATGATAAAGAAGATTCAAAGAGAGTGAGATGCCAGCTCCTTTCATTCAGTCAGTAGCTTCAAACATTTCTGGACGTTTTTCAATGGCAAAAATCAATGAATATTGTAAATGCACAAATAGTAATTTCTCCACATTGCAAGGTGCAATTCTGAAATTTTTTGCTTTTTCCTGCTCCTCTTAGCATGATAAAGAAGATTCAAAGAGAGTGAGATGCCAGCTCTTTTCATTCAGTCAGTAGCTTCAAACATTTCTGGTATATGAATAACATGATGTTTTTCAATGGCAAAAATCAATGAATATTGTAAATGCACAAACAGTAATTTCTCCGCATAGCAAGGTGCAATTCTGAAATTTTTTGCTTTTTCCTGCTCCTCTTAGCATGATAAAGAAGATTCAAAGAGAGTGAGATGCCAGCTCCTTTCATTCAGTCAGTAGCTTCAAACATTTCTGGACGTTTTTCAATGGCAAAAATCAATGAATATTGTAAATGCACAAACAGTAATTTCTCCACATTGCAAGGTGCAATTCTGAAATTTTTTGCTTTTTCCTGCTCCTCTTAGCATGATAAAGAAGATTCAAAGAGAGTGAGATGCCAGCTCTTTTCATGCAGTCAGTAGCTTCAAACATTTCTGGTATATGAATAACATGATGTTTTTCAATGGCAAAAATCAATGAATATTGTAAATGCACAAACAGTAATTTCTCCACATTGCAAGGTGCAATTCTGAAATTTTTTGCTTTTTCCTGCTCCTCTTAGAATGATAAAGAAGATTCAAAGAGAATGAGATGCCAGCTCTTTTCATTCAGTCAGTAGCTTCAAACATTTCTGGTATATGAATAACATGATGTTTTTCAATGGCAAAAATCAATGAATATTGTAAATGCACAAACAGTAATTTCTCCGCATTGCAAGGTGCAATTCTGAAATTGTTTGCTTTTTCCTGCTTCTTTTAGCATGATGAAGAAGATTCAAAGAGAGTGAGATGACAGCTCTTTACATGCAGTCAGTAGCTTCAAACATTTCTGGTATATGAATAACATGATGTTTTTCAATGGCAAAAATCAATGAATATTGTAAATGCACAAACAGTAATTTCTCCACATCGCAACGTGCAATTCTGAAATTTTTTGCTTTTTCCTGCTCCTCTTAGCATGATAAAGAAGATTCAAAGAGAGTGAGATGCCAGCTCCTTTCATTCAGTCAGTAGCTTCAAACATTTCTGGACGTTTTTCAATGGCAAAAATCAATGAATATTGTAAATGCACAAACAGTAATTTCTCCACATTGCAAGGTGCAATTATGAAATTTTTTGCTTTTTCCTGCTCCTCTTAGCATGATAAAGAAGATTCAAAGAGAGTGAGATGCCAGCTCTTTTCATTCAGTCAGTAGCTTCAAACATTTCTGGTATATGAATAACATGATGTTTTTCAATGGCAAAAATCAATGAATATTGTAAATGCACAAACAGTAATTTCTCCGCATTGCAAGGTGCAATTCTGAAATTTTTTGCTTTTTCCTGCTCCTCTTAGCATGATATAGAAGATTCAAAGCGAGTGAGATGCCAGCTCCTTTCATTCAGTCAGTAGCTTCAAACATTTCTGGACGTTTTTCAATGGCAAAAATCAATGAATATTGTAAATGCACAAACAGTAATTTCTCCACATTGCAAGGTGCAATTCTGAAATTTTTTGCTTCTTCCTGCTCCTCTTAGCATGATAAAGAAGATTCAAAGAGAGTGAGATGCCAGCTCTTTTCATTCAGTCAGTAGCTTCAAACATTTCTGGTATATGAATAACATGATGTTTTTCAATGGCAAAAATCAATGAATATTGTAAATGCACAAACAGTAATTTCTCCACATTGCAAGGTGCAATTCTGAAATTTTTTGCTTTTTCCTGCTCCTCTTAGCATGATAAAGAAGATTCAAAGACAATGAGATGCCAGCTCTTTTCATTCAGTCAGTAGCTTCAAACATTTCTGGTATATGAATAACATGATGTTTTTCAATGGCAAAAATCAATGAATATTGTAAATGCACAAACAGTAATTTCTCCGCATTGCAAGGTGCAATTCTGAATTTTTTTGCTTTTTCCTGCTCCTCTTAGCATGATAAAGAAGATTCAAAGAGAGTGAGATGCCAGCTCCTTTCATTCAGTCAGTAGCTTCAAACATTTCTGGACGTTTTTCAATGGCAAAAGTCAATGAATATTGTAAATACACAAACAGTAATTTCTCCACATTGCAAGGTGCAATTCTGAAATTTTTTGCTTTTTCCTGCTCCTCTTAGCATGATAAAGAAGATTCAAAGAGAGTGAGATGCCAGCTCTTTTCATTCAGTCAGTAGCTTCAAACATTTCTGGTATATGAATAACATGATGTTTTTCAATGGCAAAAATCAATGAATATTGTAAATGCACAAAATGTAATTTCTCCGCATTGCAAGGTGCAATTCTGAAATTTTTTGCTTTTTCCTGCTCCTCTTAGCATGATAAAGAAGATTTAAAGAGAGTGAGATGCCAGCTCCTTTCATTCAGTCAATATCTTCAAACATTTCTAGACGTTTTTCAATGGCAAAAATCAATGAATATTGTAAATGCACAAACAGTAATTTCTCCACATTGCAAGGTGCAATTCTGAAATTTTTTGCTTTTTCCTGCTCCTCTTAGCATGATAAAGAAGATTCAAAGATAGTGAGATGCCAGCTCTTTTCATTCAGTCAGTAGCTTCAAACATTTCTGGTATATGAATAACATGATGTTTTTCAATGACAAAAATCAATGAATATTGTAAATGCACAAACAGTAATTTCTCCGCATTGCAAGGTGCAATTCTGAAATTTTTTGCTTTTTCCTGCTCCTCTTAGCATGATAAAGAAGATTCAAAGAGAGTGAGATGCCAGCTCCTTTCATTCAGTCAGTAGCTTCAAACATTTCTGGACGTTTTTCAATGGCAAAAATCAATGAATATTGTAAATGCACAAGCAGTAATTTCTCCACATTGCAAGGTGCAATTCTGAAATTTTTTGCTTTTTCCTGCTCCTCTTAGCATGATAAAGAAGATTCAAAGAGAGTGAGATGCCAGCTCTTTTCATTCAGTCAGTAGCTTCAAACATTTCTGGTATATGAATAACATGATGTTTTTCAATGGCAAAAATCAATGAATATTGTAAATGCACAAAATGTAATTTCTCCGCATTGCAAGGTGCAATTCTGAAATTTTTTGCTTTTTCCTGCTCCTCTTAGCATGATAAAGAAGATTTAAAGAGAGTGAGATGCCAGCTCCTTTCATTCAGTCAATATCTTCAAACATTTCTAGACGTTTTTCAATGGCAAAAATCAATGAATATTGTAAATGCACAAACAGTAATTTCTCCACATTGCAAGGTGCAATTCTGAAATTTTTTGCTTTTTCCTGCTCCTCTTAGCATGATAAAGAAGATTCAAAGATAGTGAGATGCCAGCTCTTTTCATTCAGTCAGTAGCTTCAAACATTTCTGGTATATGAATAACATGATGTTTTTCAATGACAAAAATCAATGAATATTGTAAATGCACAAACAGTAATTTCTCCGCATTGCAAGGTGCAATTCTGAAATTTTTTGCTTTTTCCTGCTCCTCTTAGCATGATAAAGAAGATTCAAAGAGAGTGAGATGCCAGCTCTTTTCATTCAGTCAGTAGCTTCAAACATTTCTGGTATATGAATAACATGATGTTTTTCAATGGCAAAAATCAATGAATATTGTAAATGCACAAACAGTAATTTCTCCGCATTGCAAGATGCAATTCTGAAATTTTTTGCTTTTTCCTGCTCCTCTTAGCATGATAAAGAAGATTCAAAGAGAGTGAGATGCCAGCTGTTTTCATTCAGTCAGTAGCATCAAACATTTCTGGTATATGAATAACATGATGTTTTTCAATGGCAAAAATCAATGAATATTGTAAATGCACAAACAGTAATTTCTCCGCATTGCAAGGTGCAATTCTGAAATTTTTTGCTTTTTCCTGCTCCTCTTAGCATGATAAAGAAGATTCAAAGAGAGTGAGATGCCAGCTCTTTTCATTCAGTCAGTAGCTTCAAACATTTCTGGACGTTTTTCAATGGCAAAAATCAATGAATATTGTAAATGCACAAACAGTAATTTCTCCACATTGCAAGCTGCTATTCTGAAATTTTTTGCTTTTTCCTGCTCCTCTTAGCATGATAAAGAAGATTCAAAGAGAGTGAGATGCCAGCTCTTTTCATTCAGTCAGTAGCTTCAAACATTTCTGGTATATGAATAACATGATGTTTTTCAATGGCAAAAATCAATGAATATTGTAAATGCACAAACAGTAATTTCTCCGCATTGCAAGGTGCAATTCTGAAATTTTTTGCTTTTTCCTGCTCCTCTTAGCATGATAAAGAAGATTCAAAGAGAGTGAGATGCCAGCTCCTTTCATTCAGTCAATATCTTCAAACATTTCTAGACGTTTTTCAATGGCAAAAATCAATGAATATTGTAAATGCACAAACAGTAATTTCTCCACATTGCAAGGTGCAATTCTGAAATTTTTTGCTTTTTCCTGCTCCTCTTAGCATGATAAAGAAGATTCAAAGATAGTGAGATGCCAGCTCTTTTCATTCAGTCAGTAGCTTCAAACATTTCTGGTATATGAATAACATGATGTTTTTCAATGGCAAAAATCAATGAATATTGTAAATACACAAACAGTAATTTCTCCGCATTGCAAGGTGCAATTCTGAAATTTTTTGCTTTTTCCTGCTCCTCTTAGCATGATAAAGAAGATTCAAAGAGAGTGAGATGCCAGCTCCTTTCATTCAGTCAGTAGCTTCCAACATTTCTGGACGTTTTTCAATGGCAAAAATCAATGAATATTGTAAATGCACAAACAGTAATTTCTCCACATTGCAAGGTGCAATTCTGAAATTTTTTGCTTTTTCCTGCTCCTCTTAGCATGATAAAGAAGATTCAAAGAGAGTGAGATGCCAGCTCTTTTCATTCAGTCAGTAGCTTCAAACATTTCTGGTATATGAATAACATGATGTTTTTCAATGGCAAAAATCAATGAATATTGTAAATGCACAAACAGTAATTTCTCCGCATTGCAAGGTGCAATTCTGAATTTTTTTGCTTTTTCCTGCTCCTCTTAGCATGATAAAGAAGATTCAAAGAGAGTGAGATGCCAGCTCCTTTCATTCAGTCAGTAGCTTCAAACATTTCTGGACGTTTTTCAATGGCAAAAATCAATGAAAATTGTAAATGCACAAACAGTAATTTCTCCACATTGCAAGGTGCAATTCTGAAATTTTTTGCTTTTTCCTGCTCCTCTTAGCATGATAAAGAAGATTCAAAGAGATTGAGATGCCAGCTCTTTTCATTCAGTCAGTAGCTTCAAACATTTCTGGTATATGAATAACATGATGTTTTTCAATGGCAAAAATCAATGAATATTGTAAATGCACAAACAGTAATTTCTCCGCATTGCCAGGTGCAATTCTGAAATTTTTTGCTTTTTCCTGCTCCTCTTAGCATGATAAAGAAGATTCAAAGATAGTGAGATGCCAGCTCTTTTCATTCAGTCAGTAGCTTCAAACATTTCTGGTATATGAATAACATGATGTTTTTCAATGGCAAAAATCAGTGAATATTGTAAATACACAAACAGTAATTTCTCCGCATTGCAAGGTGCAATTCTGAAATTTTTTGCTTTTTCCTGCTCCTCTTAGCATGATAAAGAAGATTCAAAGAGAGTGAGATGCCAGCTCCTTTCATTCAGTCAGTAGCTTCCAACATTTCTGGACGTTTTTCAATGGCAAAAATCAATGAATATTGTAAATGCACAAACAGTAATTTCTCCACATTGCAAGGTGCAATTCTGAATTTTTTTGCTTTTTCCTGCTCCTCTTAGCATGATAAAGAAGATTCAAAGAGAGTGAGATGCCAGCTCTTTTCATTCAGTCAGTAGCTTCAAACATTTCTGGTATATGAATAACATGATGTTTTTCAATGGCAAAAATCAATGAATATTGTAAATACACAAACAGTAATTTCTCCGCATTGCAAGGTGCAATTCTGAAATTTTTTGCTTTTTCCTGCTCCTCTTAGCATGATAAAGAAGATTCAAAGAGAGTGAGATGCCAGCTCCTTTCATTCAGTCAGTAGCTTCCAACATTTCTGGACGTTTTTCAATGGCAAAAATCAATGAATATTGTAAATGCACAAACAGTAATTTCTCCGCATTGCAAGGTGCAATTCTGAATTTTTTTGCTTTTTCCTGCTCCTCTTAGCATGATAAAGAAGATTCAAAGAGAGTGAGATGCCAGCTCCTTTCATTCAGTCAGTAGCTTCAAACATTTCTGGACGTTTTTCAATGGCAAAAATCAATGAAAATTGTAAATGCACAAACAGTAATTTCTCCACATTGCAAGGTGCAATTCTGAAATTTTTTGCTTTTTCCTGCTCCTCTTAGCATGATAAAGAAGATTCAAAGAGATTGAGATGCCAGCTCTTTTCATTCAGTCAGTAGCTTCAAACATTTCTGGTATATGAATAACATGATGTTTTTCAATGGCAAAAATCAATGAATATTGTAAATGCACAAACAGTAATTTCTCCGCATTGCCAGGTGCAATTCTGAAATTTTTTGCTTTTTCCTGCTCCTCTTAGCATGATAAAGAAGATTCAAAGAGAGTGAGATGCCAGCTCCTTTCATTCAGTCAGTAGCTTCAAACATTTCTGGTATATGAATAACATGATGTTTTTCAATGGCAAAAATCAATGAATATTGTAAATGCACAAACAGTAATTTCTCCGCATTGCAAGGTGCAATTCTGAAATTTTTTGCTTTTTCCTGCTCCTCTTAGCATAATAAAGAAGATTCAAAGAGAGTGAGATGCTAGCTCCTTTCATTCAGTCAGTAGCTTCAAACATTTCTGGACGTTTTTCAATGGCAAAAATCAATGAATATTGTAAATGCACAAACAGTAATTTCTCCGCATTGGAACGTGCAATTCTGAAATTTTTTGCTTTTTCCTGCTCCTCTTAGCATGATAAAGAAGATTCAAAGAGAGTGAGATGCCAGCTCCTTTCATTCAGTCAGTAGCTTCAAACATTTCTGGACTTTTTTCAATGGCAAAAATCAATGAATATTGTAAATGCACAAACAGTAATTTCTCCGCATTGCAAGGTGCAATTCTGAAATGTTTTCCTTTTTCCTGCTCCTCTTAGCATGATAAAGAAGATTCAAAGAGAGTGAGATGCCAGCTCCTTTCATTCAGTCAGTAGCTTCAAACATTTCTGGTATATGAATAACATGATGTTTTTCAATGGCAAAAATCAATGAATATTGTAAATGCACAAACAGTAATTTCTCCGCATTGCAAGGTGCAATTCTGAAATTTTTTGCTTTTTCCTGCTCCTCTTAGCATGATAAAGAAGATTCAAAGAGAGTGAGATGCCAGCTCCTTTCATTCAGTCAGTGGCTTCAAACATTTCTGGACGTTTTTCAATGGCAAAAATCAATGAATATTGTAAATGCACAAACAGTAATTTCTCCACATTGCAAGGTGCAATTCTGAAATGTTTTGCTTTTTCCTGCTCCTCTTAGCATGATACAGAAGATTCAAAGAGAGTGAGATGCCAGCTCTTTTCATTCAGTCAGTAGCTTCAAACATTTCTGGTATATGAATAACATGATGTTTTTCAATGGCAAAAATCAATGAATATTGTAAATGCACAAACAGTAATTTCTCCGCATTGCAAGGTGCAATTCTGAAATTTTTTGCTTTTTCCTGCTCCTCTTAGCATGATAAAGAAGATTCAAAGAGAGTGAGATGCCAGCTCCTTTCATTCAGTCAGTAGCTTCAACCATTTCTGGACGTTTTTCAATGGCAAAAATTAATGAATATTGTAAATGCACAAACAGAAATTTCTCCACATTGCAAGGTGCAATTCTGAAATTTTTTGCTTTTTCCTGCTCCTCTTAGCATGATAAAGAAGATTCAAAGAGAGTGAGATGCCAGCTCTTTTCATTCAGTCAGTAGCTTCAAACATTTCTGGTATATGAATAACATGATGTTTTTCAATGGCAAAAATCAATGAATATTGTAAATGCACAAACAGTAATTTCTCCGCATTGCAAGGTGCAATTCTGAAATGTTTTGCTTTTTCCTGCTCCTCTTAGCATGATAAAGAAGAATCAAAGAGAGTGAGATGCCAGCTCCTTTCATTCAGTCAGTAGCTTCAAACATTTCTGGTATATGAATAACATGATGTTTTTCAATGGCAAAAATCAATGAATATTGTAAATGCACAAACAGTAATTTCTCCGCATTGCAAGGTGCAATTCTGAAATTTTTTGCTTTTTCCTGCTCCTCTTAGCATGATAAAGAAGATTCAAAGAGAGTGAGATGCCAGCTCCTTTCATTCAGTCAGTAGCTTCAAACATTTCTGGACGTTTTTCAATGGCAAAAATCAATGAATATTGTAAATGCACAAACAGTAATTTCTCCAAATTGCAAGGTGCAATTCTGAAATTTTTTGCTTTTTCCTGCTCCTCTTAGCATGATAAAGAAGATTCAAAGAGAGTGAGATGCCAGCTCTTTTCATTCAGTCAGTAGCTTCAAACATTTCTGGTATATGAATAACATGATGTTTTTCAATGGCAAAAATCAATGAATATTGTAAATGCACAAACAGTAATTTCTCCCCATTGCAAGGTGCAATTCTGAAATTTTTTGCTTTTTCCTGCTCCTCTTAGCATGATAAAGAAGATTCAAAGAGAGTGAGATGCCAGCTCCTTTCATTCAGTCAGTAGCTTCAAACATTTCTGGACGTTTTTCAATGGCAAAAATCAATGAATATTGTAAATGCACAAATAGTAATTTCTCCACATTGCAAGGTGCAATTCTGAAATTTTTTGCTTTTTCCTGCTCCTCTTAGCATGATAAAGAAGATTCAAAGAGAGTGAGATGCCAGCTCTTTTCATTCAGTCAGTAGCTTCAAACATTTCTGGTATATG
Source organism: Phyllobates terribilis (assembly GCF_046119375.1). Classification (NCBI taxonomy): domain Eukaryota; kingdom Metazoa; phylum Chordata; class Amphibia; order Anura; family Dendrobatidae; genus Phyllobates; species Phyllobates terribilis. The sequence continues at coordinate 1,672,239 of NW_027363092.1, forward strand.
AATAACATGATGTTTTTCAATGGCAAAAATCAATGAATATTGTAAATGCACAAACAGTAATTTCTCCGCATAGCAAGGTGCAATTCTGAAATTTTTTGCTTTTTCCTGCTCCTCTTAGCATGATAAAGAAGATTCAAAGAGAGTGAGATGCCAGCTCCTTTCATTCAGTCAGTAGCTTCAAACATTTCTGGACGTTTTTCAATGGCAAAAATCAATGAATATTGTAAATGCACAAACAGTAATTTCTCCACATTGCAAGGTGCAATTCTGAAATTTTTTGCTTTTTCCTGCTCCTCTTAGCATGATAAAGAAGATTCAAAGAGAGTGAGATGCCAGCTCTTTTCATGCAGTCAGTAGCTTCAAACATTTCTGGTATATGAATAACATGATGTTTTTCAATTTGAAAAATCAATGAATATTGTAAATGCACAAACAGTAATTTCTCCACATTGCAAGGTGCAATTCTGAAATTTTTTGCTTTTTCCTGCTCCTCTTAGAATGATAAAGAAGATTCAAAGAGAATGAGATGCCAGCTCTTTTCATTCAGTCAGTAGCTTCAAACATTTCTGGTATATGAATAACATGATGTTTTTCAATGGCAAAAATCAATGAATATTGTAAATGCACAAACAGTAATTTCTCCGCATTGCAAGGTGCAATTCTGAAATTGTTTGCTTTTTCCTGCTTCTTTTAGCATGATGAAGAAGATTCAAAGAGAGTGAGATGACAGCTCTTTTCATGCAGTCAGTAGCTTCAAACATTTCTGGTATATGAATAACATGATGTTTTTCAATGGCAAAAATCAATGAATATTGTAAATGCACAAACAGTAATTTCTCCACATCGCAACGTGCAATTCTGAAATTTTTTGCTTTTTCCTGCTCCTCTTAGCATGATAAAGAAGATTCAAAGAGAGTGAGATGCCAGCTCCTTTCATTCAGTCAGTAGCTTCAAACATTTCTGGACGTTTTTCAATGGCAAAAATCAATGAATATTGTAAATGCACAAACAGTAATTTCTCCACATTGCAAGGTGCAATTATGAAATTTTTTGCTTTTTCCTGCTCCTCTTAGCATGATAAAGAAGATTCAAAGAGAGTGAGATGCCAGCTCTTTTCATTCAGTCAGTAGCTTCAAACATTTCTGGTATATGAATAACATGATGTTTTTCAATGGCAAAAATCAATGAATATTGTAAATGCACAAACAGTAATTTCTCCGCATTGCAAGGTGCAATTCTGAAATTTTTTGCTTTTTCCTGCTCCTCTTAGCATGATATAGAAGATTCAAAGCGAGTGAGATGCCAGCTCCTTTCATTCAGTCAGTAGCTTCAAACATTTCTGGACGTTTTTCAATGGCAAAAATCAATGAATATTGTAAATGCACAAACAGTAATTTCTCCACATTGCAAGGTGCAATTCTGAAATTTTTTGCTTCTTCCTGCTCCTCTTAGCATGATAAAGAAGATTCAAAGAGAGTGAGATGCCAGCTCTTTTCATTCAGTCAGTAGCTTCAAACATTTCTGGTATATGAATAACATGATGTTTTTCAATGGCAAAAATCAATGAATATTGTAAATGCACAAACAGTAATTTCTCCACATTGCAAGGTGCAATTCTGAAATTTTTTGCTTTTTCCTGCTCCTCTTAGCATGATAAAGAAGATTCAAAGAGAATGAGATGCCAGCTCTTTTCATTCAGTCAGTAGCTTCAAACATTTCTGGTATATGAATAACATGATGTTTTTCAATGGCAAAAATCAATGAATATTGTAAATGCACAAACAGTAATTTCTCCGCATTGCAAGGTGCAATTCTGAAATTTTTTGCTTTTTCCTGCTCCTCTTAGCATGATAAAGAAGATTCAAAGAGAGTGAGATGCCAGCTCCTTTCATTCAGTCAGTAGCTTCAAACATTTCTGGACGTTTTTCAATGGCAAAAATCAATGAATATTGTAAATGCACAAACAGTAATTTCTCCACATTGCAAGGTGCAATTCTGAAATTTTTTGCTTTTTCCTGCTCCTCTTAGCATGATAAAGAAGATTCAAAGAGAGTGAGATGACAGCTCTTTTCATGCAGTCAGTAGCTTCAAACATTTCTGGTATATGAATAACATGATGTTTTTCAATGGCAAAAATCAATGAATATTGTAAATGCACAAACAGTAATTTCTCCACAATGCAAGGTGCAATTCTGAAATTTTTTGCTTTTTCCTGCTCCTCTTAGCATGATAAAGAAGATTCAAAGAGAATGAGATGCCAGCTCTTTTCATTCAGTCAGTAGCTTCAAACATTTATGGTATATGAATAACATGATGTTTTTCAATGGCAAAAATCAATGAATATTGTAAATGCACAAACAGTAATTTCTCCGCATTGCAAGGTGCAATTCTGAAATTTTTTGCTTTTTCCTGCTCCTCTTAGCATGATAAAGAAGATTCAAAGAGAGTGAGATGCCAGCTCCTTTCATTCAGTCAGTAGCTTCAAACATTTCTGGACGTTTTTCAATGGCAAAAATCAGTGAATATTGTAAATGCACAAACAGTAATTTCTCCACATTGCAAGGTGCAATTCTGAAATTTTTTGCTTTTTCCTGCTCCTCTTAGCATGATAAAGAAGATTCAAAGAGAGTGAGATGCCAGCTCTTTTCATTCAGTCAGTAGCTTCAAACATTTCTGGTATATGAATAACGATGTTTTTCAATGGCAAAAATCAATGAATATTGTAAATGCACAAACAGTAATTTCTCCGCATTGCAAGGTGCAATTCTGAAATTTTTTGCTTTTTCCTGCTCCTCTTAGCATGATAAAGAAGATTCAAAGAGAGTGAGATGCCAGCTCCTTTCATTCAGTCAGTAGCTTCAAACATTTATGGACGTTTTTCAATGGCAAAAATCAATGAATATTGTAAATACACAAACAGTAATTTCTCCACATTGCAAGGTGCAATTCTGAAATTTTTTGCTTTTTCCTGCTCCTCTTAGCATGATAAAGAAGATTCAAAGAGAGTGAGATGCCAGCTCTTTTCATTCAGTCAGTAGCTTCAAACATTTCTGGTATATGAATAACATGATGTTTTTCAATGGCAAAAATCAATGAATATTGTAAATGCACAAACAGTAATTTCTCCGCATTGCAAGGTGCAATTCTGAAATTTTTTGCTTTTTCCTGCTCCTCTTAGCATGATAAAGAAGATTCAAAGAGAGTGAGATGCCAGCTCCTTTCATTCAGTCTGTAGCTTCAAACATTTCTGGACGTTTTTCAATGGCAAAAATCAATGAATATTGTAAATGCACAAACAGTAATTTCTCCACATTGCAAGGTGCAATTCTGAAATTTTTTGCTTTTTCCTGCTCCTCTTAGCATGATAAAGAAGATTCAAAGAGAGTGAGATGCCAGCTCTTTTCATTCAGTCAGTAGCTTCAAACATTTCTGGTATATGAATAACATGATGTTTTTCAATGGCAAAAATTTATGAATATTGTAAATCCCCAAACAGTAATTTCTCCGCATTGCAAGGTGCAATTCTGACATTTTTTGCTTTTTCCTGCTCCTCTTAGCATGATAAAGAAGATTCAAAGAGAGTGAGATGCCAGCTCTTTTCATTCAGTCAGTAGCTTCAAACATTTCTGGTATATGAATAACATGATGTTTTTCAATGGCTAAAATCAATGAATATTGTAAATGCACAAACAGTAATTTCTCCACATTGCAAGGTGCAATTCTGAAATTTTTTGCTTTTTCCTGCTCCTCTTAGCATGATAAAGAAGATTCAAAGAGAGTGAGATGCCAGCTCCTTTCATTCAGTCAGTAGCTTCAAACATTTCTGGACGTTTTTCAATGGCAAAAATCAATGAATATTGTAAATGCACAAACAGTAATTTCTCCACATTGCAAGGTGCAATTCTGAAGTTTTTTGCTTTTTCCTGCTCCTCTTAGCATGATAAAGAAGACTCAAAGAGAGTGAGATGCCAGCTCTTTTCATTCAGTCAGTAGCTTCAAACATTTCTGGTATATGAATAACATGATATTTTCAATGGCAAAAATCAATGAATATTGTAAATGCACAAACAGTAATTTCTCCGCATTGCAAGGTGCAATTCTGAAATTTTTTGCTTTTTCCTGCTCCTCTTAGCATGGTAAAGAAGATTCAAAGAGAGTGAGATGCCAGCTCCTTTCATTCAGTCAGTAGCTTCAAACATTTCTGGACGTTTTTCAATGGCAAAAATCAATGAATATTGTAAATGCACAAACAGTAATTTCTCTACATTGCAAGGTGCAATTCTGAAATTTTTTGCTTTTTCCTACTCCTCTTAGCATGATAAAGAAGATTCAAAGAGAGTGAGATGCCAGCTCTTTTCATTCAGTCAGTAGCTTCAAACATTTCTGGTATATGAATAACATGATGTTTTTCAATGGCAAAAATCAATGAATATTGTAAATGCACAAACAGTAATTTCTCCGCATTCCAAGGTGCAATTCTGAAATTTTTTGCTTTTTCCTGCTCCTCTTAGCATGATAAAGAAGATTCAAAGAGAGTGAGATGCCAGCTCCTTTCATTCAGTCAGTAGCTTCAAACATTTCTGGACGTTTTTCATTGGCAAAAATCAATGAATATTGTAAATGCACAAACAGTAATTTCTCCACATTGCAAGGTGCAATTCTGAAATTTTTTGCTTATTCCTGCTCCTCTTAGAATGATAAAGAAGATTCAAAGAGAGTGAGATGCCAGCTCTTTTCATTCAGTCAGTAGCTTCAAACATTTCTGGTATATGAATAACATGATGTTTTTCAATGGCAAAAATTTATGAATATTGTAAATCCCCAAACAGTAATTTCTCCGCATTGCAAGGTGCAATTCTGACATTTTTTGCTTTTTCCTGCTCCTCTTAGCATGATAAAGAAGATTCAAAGAGAGTGAGATGCCAGCTCTTTTCATTCAGTCAGTAGCTTCAAACATTTCTGGTATATGAATAACATGATGTTTTTCAATGGCTAAAATCAATGAATATTGTAAATGCACAAACAGTAATTTCTCCACATTGCAAGGTGCAATTCTGAAATTTTTTGCTTTTTCCTGCTCCTCTTAGCATGATAAAGAAGATTCAAAGAGAGTGAGATGCCAGCTCCTTTCATTCAGTCAGTAGCTTCAAACATTTCTGGACGTTTTTCAATGGCAAAAATCAATGAATATTGTAAATGCACAAACAGTAATTTCTCCACATTGCAAGGTGCAATTCTGAAGTTTTTTGCTTTTTCCTGCTCCTCTTAGCATGATAAAGAAGACTCAAAGAGAGTGAGATGCCAGCTCTTTTCATTCAGTCAGTAGCTTCAAACATTTCTGGTATATGAATAACATGATATTTTCAATGGCAAAAATCAATGAATATTGTAAATGCACAAACAGTAATTTCTCCGCATTGCAAGGTGCAATTCTGAAATTTTTTGCTTTTTCCTGCTCCTCTTAGCATGGTAAAGAAGATTCAAAGAGAGTGAGATGCCAGCTCCTTTCATTCAGTCAGTAGCTTCAAACATTTCTGGACGTTTTTCAATGGCAAAAATCAATGAATATTGTAAATGCACAAACAGTAATTTCTCTACATTGCAAGGTGCAATTCTGAAATTTTTTGCTTTTTCCTACTCCTCTTAGCATGATAAAGAAGATTCAAAGAGAGTGAGATGCCAGCTCTTTTCATTCAGTCAGTAGCTTCAAACATTTCTGGTATATGAATAACATGATGTTTTTCAATGGCAAAAATCAATGAATATTGTAAATGCACAAACAGTAATTTCTCCGCATTCCAAGGTGCAATTCTGAAATTTTTTGCTTTTTCCTGCTCCTCTTAGCATGATAAAGAAGATTCAAAGAGAGTGAGATGCCAGCTCCTTTCATTCAGTCAGTAGCTTCAAACATTTCTGGACGTTTTTCATTGGCAAAAATCAATGAATATTGTAAATGCACAAACAGTAATTTCTCCACATTGCAAGGTGCAATTCTGAAATTTTTTGCTTATTCCTGCTCCTCTTAGAATGATAAAGAAGATTCAAAGAGAGTGAGATGCCAGCTCTTTTCATTCAGTCAGTAGCTTCAAACATTTCTGGTATATGAATAACATGATGTTTTTCAATGGCAAAAATCAATGAATATTGTAAATGCACAAACAGTAATTTCTCCGCATTGCAAGGTGCAATTCTGAATTTTTTGCTTTTTCCTGCTCCTCTTGGCATGATAAAGAAGATTCAAAGAGAGTGAGATGCCAGCTCCTTTCATTCAGTCAGTAGCTTCAAACATTTCTGGACGTTTTTCAATGGCAAAAATCAATGAAGATTGTAAATGCACAAACAGTAATTTCTCCATATTGCAAGGTGAAATTCTGAATTTTTTTGCTTTTTCCTGCTCCTCTTAGCATGATAAAGAAGATTCAAAGAGAGTGAGATGCCAGCTCTTTTCATTCAGTCAGTAGCTTCAAACATTTCTGGTATATGAATAACATGATGTTTTTCAATGGCAAAAATCAATGAATATTGTAAATGCACAAACAGTAATTTCTCCACATTGCAAGGTGCAATTCTGAAATTTTTTGCTTTTTCCTGCTCCTCTTAGCATGATAAAGAAGATTCAAAGAGAGTGAGATGCCAGCTCCTTTCATTCAGTCAGTAGCTTCAAACATTTCTGGTATATGAATAACATGATGTTTTTCAATGGCAAAAATCAATGAATATTGTAAATGCACAAACAGTAATTTCTCCGCATTGCAAGGTGCAATTCTGAAATTTTTTGCTTTTTCCTGCTCCTCTTAGCATGATAAAGAAGATTCAAAGAGAGTGAGATGCCAGCTCCTTTCATTCAGTCAGTAGCTTCAAATATTTCTGGACGTTTTTCAATGGCAAAAATCAATGAATATTGTAAATGCACAAACAGTAATTTCTCCACATTGCAAGGTGCAATTCTGAAATTTTTTGCTTTTTCCTGCTCCTCTTAGCATGATAAAGAAGATTCAAAGAGAGTGAGATGCCAGCTCTTTTCATTCAGTCAGTAGCTTCAAACATTTCTGGTATATGAATAACATGATGTTTTTCAATAGCAAAAATCAATGAATATTGTAAATGCACAAACAGTAATTTCTCCGCATTGCAAGGTGCAATTCTGAAATTTTTTGCTTTTTCCTGCTCCTCTTAGCATGATAAAGAAGATTCAAAGAGAGTGAGATGCCAGCTCCTTTCATTCAGTCCGTAGCTTCAAACATTTCTGGACGTTTTTCAATGGCAAAAATCAATGAATATTGTAAATGCACAAACAGTAATTTCTCCACATTGCAAGGTGCAATTCTGAAATTTTTTGCTTTTTCCTGCTCCTCTTAGCATGATAAAGAAGATTCAAAGAGAGTGAGATGCCAGCTCTTTTCATTCAGTCAGTAGCTTCAAACATTTCTGGTATATGAATAACATGATGTTTTTCAATGGCAAAAATTAATGAATATTGTAAATCCCCAAACAGTAATTTCTCCGCATTGCAAGGTGCAATTCTGACATTTTTTGCTTTTTCCTGCTCCTCTTAGCATGATAAAGAAGATTCAAAGAGAGTGAGATGCCAGCTCTTTTCATTCAGTCAGTAGCTTCAAACATTTCTGGTATATGAATAACATGATGTTTTTCAATGGCTAAAATCAATGAATATTGTAAATGCACAAACAGTAATTTCTCCACATTGCAAGGTGCAATTCTGAAATTTTTTGCTTTTTCCTGCTCCTCTTAGCATGATAAAGAAGATTCAAAGAGAGTGAGATGCCAGCTCCTTTCATTCAGTCAGTAGCTTCAAACATTTCTGGACGTTTTTCAATGGCAAAAATCAATGAATATTGTAAATGCACAAACAGTAATTTCTCCACATTGCAAGGTGCAATTCTGAAGTTTTTTGCTTTTTCCTGCTCCTCTTAGCATGATAAAGAAGATTCAAAGAGAGTGAGATGCCAGCTCTTTTCATTCAGTCAGTAGCTTCAAACATTTCTGGTATATGAATAACATGATATTTTCAATGGCAAAAATCAATGAATATTGTAAATGCACAAACAGTAATTTCTCCGCATTGCAAGGTGCAATTCTGAAATTTTTTGCTTTTTCCTGCTCCTCTTAGCATGGTAAAGAAGATTCAAAGAGAGTGAGATGCCAGCTCCTTTCATTCAGTCAGTAGCTTCAAACATTTCTGGACGTTTTTCAATGGCAAAAATCAATGAATATTGTAAATGCACAAACAGTAATTTCTCCACATTGCAAGGTGCAATTCTGAAATTTTTTGCTTTTTCCTACTCCTCTTAGCATGATAAAGAAGATTCATAGAGAGTGAGATGCCAGCTCTTTTCATTCAGTCAGTAGCTTCAAACATTTCTGGTATATGAATAACATGATGTTTTTCAATGGCAAAAATCAATGAATATTGTAAATGCACAAACAGTAATTTCTCCGCATTCCAAGGTGCAATTCTGAAATTTTTTGCTTTTTCCTGCTCCTCTTAGCATGATAAAGAAGATTCAAAGAGAGTGAGATGCCAGCTCCTTTCATTCAGTCAGTAGCTTCAAACATTTCTGGACGTTTTTCATTGGCAAAAATCAATGAATATTGTAAATGCACAAACAGTAATTTCTCCACATTGCAAGGTGCAATTCTGAAATTTTTTGCTTATTCCTGCTCCTCTTAGAATGATAAAGAAGATTCAAAGAGAGTGAGATGCCAGCTCTTTTCATTCAGTCAGTAGCTTCAAACATTTCTGGTATATGAATAACATGATGTTTTTCAATGGCAAAAATCAATGAATATTGTAAATGCACAAACAGTAATTTCTCCGCATTGCAAGGTGCAATTCTGAATTTTTTTGCTTTTTCCTGCTCCTCTTGGCATGATAAAGAAGATTCAAAGAGAGTGAGATGCCAGCTCCTTTCATTCAGTCAGTAGCTTCAAACATTTCTGGACGTTTTTCAATGGCAAAAATCAATGAAGATTGTAAATGCACAAACAGTAATTTCTCCATATTGCAAGGTGAAATTCTGAATTTTTTTGCTTTTTCCTGCTCCTCTTAGCATGATAAAGAAGATTCAAAGAGAGTGAGATGCCAGCTCTTTTCATTCAGTCAGTAGCTTCAAACATTTCTGGTATATGAATAACATGATGTTTTTCAATGGCAAAAATCAATGAATATTGTAAATGCACAAACAGTAATTTCTCCACATTGCAAGGTGCAATTCTGAAATTTTTTGCTTTTTCCTGCTCCTCTTAGCATGATAAAGAAGATTCAAAGAGAGTGAGATGCCAGCTCCTTTCATTCAGTCAGTAGCTTCAAACATTTCTGGTATATGAATAACATGATGTTTTTCAATGGCAAAAATCAATGAATATTGTAAATGCACAAACAGTAATTTCTCCGCATTGCAAGGTGCAATTCTGAAATTTTTTGCTTTTTCCTGCTCCTCTTAGCATGATAAAGAAGATTCAAAGAGAGTGAGATGCCAGCTCCTTTCATTCAGTCAGTAGCTTCAAATATTTCTGGACGTTTTTCAATGGCAAAAATCAATGAATATTGTAAATGCACAAACAGTAATTTCTCCACATTGCAAGGTGCAATTCTGAAATTTTTTGCTTTTTCCTGCTCCTCTTAGCATGATAAAGAAGATTCAAAGAGAGTGAGATGCCAGCTCTTTTCATTCAGTCAGTAGCTTCAAACATTTCTGGTATATGAATAACATGATGTTTTTCAATGGCAAAAATCAATGAATATTGTAAATGCACAAACAGTAATTTCTCCGCATTGCAAGGTGCAATTCTGAAATTTTTTGCTTTTTCCTGCTCCTCTTAGCATGATAAAGAAGATTCAAAGAGAGTGAGATGCCAGCTCCTTTCATTCAGTCAGTAGCTTCAAACATTTCTGGACGTTTTTCAATGGCAAAAATCAATGAATATTGTAAATGCACAAACAGTAATTTCTCCGCATTGGAACGTGCAATTCTGAAATTTTTTGCTTTTTCCTGCTCCTCTTAGCATGATAAAGAAGATTCAAAGAGAGTGAGATGCCAGCTCCTTTCATTCAGTCAGTAGCTTCAAACATTTCTGGACTTTTTTCAATGGCAAAAATCAATGAATATTGTAAATGCACAAACAGTAATTTCTCCGCATTGCAAGGTGCAATTCTGAAATGTTTTCCTTTTTCCTGCTCCTCTTAGCATGATAAAGAAGATTCAAAGAGAGTGAGATGCCAGCTCCTTTCATTCAGTCAGTAGCTTCAAACATTTCTGGTATATGAATAACATGATGTTTTTCAATGGCAAAAATCAATGAATATTGTAAATGCACAAACAGTAATTTCTCCGCATTGCAAGGTGCAATTCTGAAATTTTTTGCTTTTTCCTGCTCCTCTTAGCATGATAAAGAAGATTCAAAGAGAGTGAGATGCCAGCTCCTTTCATTCAGTCAGTGGCTTCAAACATTTCTGGACGTTTTTCAATGGCAAAAATCAATGAATATTGTAAATGCACAAACAGTAATTTCTCCACATTGCAAGGTGCAATTCTGAAATGTTTTGCTTTTTCCTGCTCCTCTTAGCATGATACAGAAGATTCAAAGAGAGTGAGATGCCAGCTCTTTTCATTCAGTCAGTAGCTTCAAACATTTCTGGTATATGAATAACATGATGTTTTTCAATGGCAAAAATCAATGAATATTGTAAATGCACAAACAGTAATTTCTCCGCATTGCAAGGTGCAATTCTGAAATTTTTTGCTTTTTCCTGCTCCTCTTAGCATGATAAAGAAGATTCAAAGAGAGTGAGATGCCAGCTCCTTTCATTCAGTCAGTAGCTTCAACCATTTCTGGACGTTTTTCAATGGCAAAAATTAATGAATATTGTAAATGCACAAACAGAAATTTCTCCACATTGCAAGGTGCAATTCTGAAATTTTTTGCTTTTTCCTGCTCCTCTTAGCATGATAAAGAAGATTCAAAGAGAGTGAGATGCCAGCTCTTTTCATTCAGTCAGTAGCTTCAAACATTTCTGGTATATGAATAACATGATGTTTTTCAATGGCAAAAATCAATGAATATTGTAAATGCACAAACAGTAATTTCTCCGCATTGCAAGGTGCAATTCTGAAATGTTTTGCTTTTTCCTGCTCCTCTTAGCATGATAAAGAAGAATCAAAGAGAGTGAGATGCCAGCTCCTTTCATTCAGTCAGTAGCTTCAAACATTTCTGGTATATGAATAACATGATGTTTTTCAATGGCAAAAATCAATGAATATTGTAAATGCACAAACAGTAATTTCTCCGCATTGCAAGGTGCAATTCTGAAATTTTTTGCTTTTTCCTGCTCCTCTTAGCATGATAAAGAAGATTCAAAGAGAGTGAGATGCCAGCTCCTTTCATTCAGTCAGTAGCTTCAAACATTTCTGGACGTTTTTCAATGGCAAAAATCAATGAATATTGTAAATGCACAAACAGTAATTTCTCCAAATTGCAAGGTGCAATTCTGAAATTTTTTGCTTTTTCCTGCTCCTCTTAGCATGATAAAGAAGATTCAAAGAGAGTGAGATGCCAGCTCTTTTCATTCAGTCAGTAGCTTCAAACATTTCTGGTATATGAATAACATGATGTTTTTCAATGGCAAAAATCAATGAATATTGTAAATGCACAAACAGTAATTTCTCCCCATTGCAAGGTGCAATTCTGAAATTTTTTGCTTTTTCCTGCTCCTCTTAGCATGATAAAGAAGATTCAAAGAGAGTGAGATGCCAGCTCCTTTCATTCAGTCAGTAGCTTCAAACATTTCTGGACGTTTTTCAATGGCAAAAATCAATGAATATTGTAAATGCACAAATAGTAATTTCTCCACATTGCAAGGTGCAATTCTGAAATTTTTTGCTTTTTCCTGCTCCTCTTAGCATGATAAAGAAGATTCAAAGAGAGTGAGATGCCAGCTCTTTTCATTCAGTCAGTAGCTTCAAACATTTCTGGTATATGAATAACATGATGTTTTTCAATGGCAAAAATCAATGAATATTGTAAATGCACAAACAGTAATTTCTCCGCATAGCAAGGTGCAATTCTGAAATTTTTTGCTTTTTCCTGCTCCTCTTAGCATGATAAAGAAGATTCAAAGAGAGTGAGATGCCAGCTCCTTTCATTCAGTCAGTAGCTTCAAACATTTCTGGACGTTTTTCAATGGCAAAAATCAATGAATATTGTAAATGCACAAACAGTAATTTCTCCACATTGCAAGGTGCAATTCTGAAATTTTTTGCTTTTTCCTGCTCCTCTTAGCATGATAAAGAAGATTCAAAGAGAGTGAGATGCCAGCTCTTTTCATGCAGTCAGTAGCTTCAAACATTTCTGGTATATGAATAACATGATGTTTTTCAATTTGAAAAATCAATGAATATTGTAAATGCACAAACAGTAATTTCTCCACATTGCAAGGTGCAATTCTGAAATTTTTTGCTTTTTCCTGCTCCTCTTAGAATGATAAAGAAGATTCAAAGAGAATGAGATGCCAGCTCTTTTCATTCAGTCAGTAGCTTCAAACATTTCTGGTATATGAATAACATGATGTTTTTCAATGGCAAAAATCAATGAATATTGTAAATGCACAAACAGTAATTTCTCCGCATTGCAAGGTGCAATTCTGAAATTGTTTGCTTTTTCCTGCTTCTTTTAGCATGATGAAGAAGATTCAAAGAGAGTGAGATGACAGCTCTTTTCATGCAGTCAGTAGCTTCAAACATTTCTGGTATATGAATAACATGATGTTTTTCAATGGCAAAAATCAATGAATATTGTAAATGCACAAACAGTAATTTCTCCACATCGCAACGTGCAATTCTGAAATTTTTTGCTTTTTCCTGCTCCTCTTAGCATGATAAAGAAGATTCAAAGAGAGTGAGATGCCAGCTCCTTTCATTCAGTCAGTAGCTTCAAACATTTCTGGACGTTTTTCAATGGCAAAAATCAATGAATATTGTAAATGCACAAACAGTAATTTCTCCACATTGCAAGGTGCAATTATGAAATTTTTTGCTTTTTCCTGCTCCTCTTAGCATGATAAAGAAGATTCAAAGAGAGTGAGATGCCAGCTCTTTTCATTCAGTCAGTAGCTTCAAACATTTCTGGTATATGAATAACATGATGTTTTTCAATGGCAAAAATCAATGAATATTGTAAATGCACAAACAGTAATTTCTCCGCATTGCAAGGTGCAATTCTGAAATTTTTTGCTTTTTCCTGCTCCTCTTAGCATGATATAGAAGATTCAAAGCGAGTGAGATGCCAGCTCCTTTCATTCAGTCAGTAGCTTCAAACATTTCTGGACGTTTTTCAATGGCAAAAATCAATGAATATTGTAAATGCACAAACAGTAATTTCTCCACATTGCAAGGTGCAATTCTGAAATTTTTTGCTTCTTCCTGCTCCTCTTAGCATGATAAAGAAGATTCAAAGAGAGTGAGATGCCAGCTCTTTTCATTCAGTCAGTAGCTTCAAACATTTCTGGTATATGAATAACATGATGTTTTTCAATGGCAAAAATCAATGAATATTGTAAATGCACAAACAGTAATTTCTCCACATTGCAAGGTGCAATTCTGAAATTTTTTGCTTTTTCCTGCTCCTCTTAGCATGATAAAGAAGATTCAAAGAGAATGAGATGCCAGCTCTTTTCATTCAGTCAGTAGCTTCAAACATTTCTGGTATATGAATAACATGATGTTTTTCAATGGCAAAAATCAATGAATATTGTAAATGCACAAACAGTAATTTCTCCGCATTGCAAGGTGCAATTCTGAAATTTTTTGCTTTTTCCTGCTCCTCTTAGCATGATAAAGAAGATTCAAAGAGAGTGAGATGCCAGCTCCTTTCATTCAGTCAGTAGCTTCAAACATTTCTGGACGTTTTTCAATGGCAAAAATCAATGAATATTGTAAATGCACAAACAGTAATTTCTCCACATTGCAAGGTGCAATTCTGAAATTTTTTGCTTTTTCCTGCTCCTCTTAGCATGATAAAGAAGATTCAAAGAGAGTGAGATGACAGCTCTTTTCATGCAGTCAGTAGCTTCAAACATTTCTGGTATATGAATAACATGATGTTTTTCAATGGCAAAAATCAATGAATATTGTAAATGCACAAACAGTAATTTCTCCACAATGCAAGGTGCAATTCTGAAATTTTTTGCTTTTTCCTGCTCCTCTTAGCATGATAAAGAAGATTCAAAGAGAGTGAGATGCCAGCTCTTTTCATTCAGTCAGTAGCTTCAAACATTTATGGTATATGAATAACATGATGTTTTTCAATGGCAAAAATCAATGAATATTGTAAATGCACAAACAGTAATTTCTCCGCATTGCAAGGTGCAATTCTGAAATTTTTTGCTTTTTCCTGCTCCTCTTAGCATGATAAAGAAGATTCAAAGAGAGTGAGATGCCAGCTCCTTTCATTCAGTCAGTAGCTTCAAACATTTCTGGACGTTTTTCAATGGCAAAAATCAGTGAATATTGTAAATGCACAAACAGTAATTTCTCCACATTGCAAGGTGCAATTCTGAAATTTTTTGCTTTTTCCTGCTCCTCTTAGCATGATAAAGAAGATTCAAAGAGAGTGAGATGCCAGCTCTTTTCATTCAGTCAGTAGCTTCAAACATTTCTGGTATATGAATAACGATGTTTTTCAATGGCAAAAATCAATGAATATTGTAAATGCACAAACAGTAATTTCTCCGCATTGCAAGGTGCAATTCTGAAATTTTTTGCTTTTTCCTGCTCCTCTTAGCATGATAAAGAAGATTCAAAGAGAGTGAGATGCCAGCTCCTTTCATTCAGTCAGTAGCTTCAAACATTTATGGACGTTTTTCAATGGCAAAAATCAATGAATATTGTAAATACACAAACAGTAATTTCTCCACATTGCAAGGTGCAATTCTGAAATTTTTTGCTTTTTCCTGCTCCTCTTAGCATGATAAAGAAGATTCAAAGAGAGTGAGATGCCAGCTCTTTTCATTCAGTCAGTAGCTTCAAACATTTCTGGTATATGAATAACATGATGTTTTTCAATGGCAAAAATCAATGAATATTGTAAATGCACAAACAGTAATTTCTCCGCATTGCAAGGTGCAATTCTGAAATTTTTTGCTTTTTCCTGCTCCTCTTAGCATGATAAAGAAGATTCAAAGAGAGTGAGATGCCAGCTCCTTTCATTCAGTCTGTAGCTTCAAACATTTCTGGACGTTTTTCAATGGCAAAAATCAATGAATATTGTAAATGCACAAACAGTAATTTCTCCACATTGCAAGGTGCAATTCTGAAATTTTTTGCTTTTTCCTGCTCCTCTTAGCATGATAAAGAAGATTCAAAGAGAGTGAGATGCCAGCTCTTTTCATTCAGTCAGTAGCTTCAAACATTTCTGGTATATGAATAACATGATGTTTTTCAATGGCAAAAATTTATGAATATTGTAAATCCCCAAACAGTAATTTCTCCGCATTGCAAGGTGCAATTCTGACATTTTTTGCTTTTTCCTGCTCCTCTTAGCATGATAAAGAAGATTCAAAGAGAGTGAGATGCCAGCTCTTTTCATTCAGTCAGTAGCTTCAAACATTTCTGGTATATGAATAACATGATGTTTTTCAATGGCTAAAATCAATGAATATTGTAAATGCACAAACAGTAATTTCTCCACATTGCAAGGTGCAATTCTGAAATTTTTTGCTTTTTCCTGCTCCTCTTAGCATGATAAAGAAGATTCAAAGAGAGTGAGATGCCAGCTCCTTTCATTCAGTCAGTAGCTTCAAACATTTCTGGACGTTTTTCAATGGCAAAAATCAATGAATATTGTAAATGCACAAACAGTAATTTCTCCACATTGCAAGGTGCAATTCTGAAGTTTTTTGCTTTTTCCTGCTCCTCTTAGCATGATAAAGAAGACTCAAAGAGAGTGAGATGCCAGCTCTTTTCATTCAGTCAGTAGCTTCAAACATTTCTGGTATATGAATAACATGATATTTTCAATGGCAAAAATCAATGAATATTGTAAATGCACAAACAGTAATTTCTCCGCATTGCAAGGTGCAATTCTGAAATTTTTTGCTTTTTCCTGCTCCTCTTAGCATGGTAAAGAAGATTCAAAGAGAGTGAGATGCCAGCTCCTTTCATTCAGTCAGTAGCTTCAAACATTTCTGGACGTTTTTCAATGGCAAAAATCAATGAATATTGTAAATGCACAAACAGTAATTTCTCTACATTGCAAGGTGCAATTCTGAAATTTTTTGCTTTTTCCTACTCCTCTTAGCATGATAAAGAAGATTCAAAGAGAGTGAGATGCCAGCTCTTTTCATTCAGTCAGTAGCTTCAAACATTTCTGGTATATGAATAACATGATGTTTTTCAATGGCAAAAATCAATGAATATTGTAAATGCACAAACAGTAATTTCTCCGCATTCCAAGGTGCAATTCTGAAATTTTTTGCTTTTTCCTGCTCCTCTTAGCATGATAAAGAAGATTCAAAGAGAGTGAGATGCCAGCTCCTTTCATTCAGTCAGTAGCTTCAAACATTTCTGGACGTTTTTCATTGGCAAAAATCAATGAATATTGTAAATGCACAAACAGTAATTTCTCCACATTGCAAGGTGCAATTCTGAAATTTTTTGCTTATTCCTGCTCCTCTTAGAATGATAAAGAAGATTCAAAGAGAGTGAGATGCCAGCTCTTTTCATTCAGTCAGTAGCTTCAAACATTTCTGGTATATGAATAACATGATGTTTTTCAATGGCAAAAATCAATGAATATTGTAAATGCACAAACAGTAATTTCTCCGCATTGCAAGGTGCAATTCTGAATTTTTTGCTTTTTCCTGCTCCTCTTGGCATGATAAAGAAGATTCAAAGAGAGTGAGATGCCAGCTCCTTTCATTCAGTCAGTAGCTTCAAACATTTCTGGACGTTTTTCAATGGCAAAAATCAATGAAGATTGTAAATGCACAAACAGTAATTTCTCCATATTGCAAGGTGAAATTCTGAATTTTTTTGCTTTTTCCTGCTCCTCTTAGCATGATAAAGAAGATTCAAAGAGAGTGAGATGCCAGCTCTTTTCATTCAGTCAGTAGCTTCAAACATTTCTGGTATATGAATAACATGATGTTTTTCAATGGCAAAAATCAATGAATATTGTAAATGCACAAACAGTAATTTCTCCACATTGCAAGGTGCAATTCTGAAATTTTTTGCTTTTTCCTGCTCCTCTTAGCATGATAAAGAAGATTCAAAGAGAGTGAGATGCCAGCTCCTTTCATTCAGTCAGTAGCTTCAAACATTTCTGGTATATGAATAACATGATGTTTTTCAATGGCAAAAATCAATGAATATTGTAAATGCACAAACAGTAATTTCTCCGCATTGCAAGGTGCAATTCTGAAATTTTTTGCTTTTTCCTGCTCCTCTTAGCATGATAAAGAAGATTCAAAGAGAGTGAGATGCCAGCTCCTTTCATTCAGTCAGTAGCTTCAAATATTTCTGGACGTTTTTCAATGGCAAAAATCAATGAATATTGTAAATGCACAAACAGTAATTTCTCCACATTGCAAGGTGCAATTCTGAAATTTTTTGCTTTTTCCTGCTCCTCTTAGCATGATAAAGAAGATTCAAAGAGAGTGAGATGCCAGCTCTTTTCATTCAGTCAGTAGCTTCAAACATTTCTGGTATATGAATAACATGATGTTTTTCAATAGCAAAAATCAATGAATATTGTAAATGCACAAACAGTAATTTCTCCGCATTGCAAGGTGCAATTCTGAAATTTTTTGCTTTTTCCTGCTCCTCTTAGCATGATAAAGAAGATTCAAAGAGAGTGAGATGCCAGCTCCTTTCATTCAGTCCGTAGCTTCAAACATTTCTGGACGTTTTTCAATGGCAAAAATCAATGAATATTGTAAATGCACAAACAGTAATTTCTCCACATTGCAAGGTGCAATTCTGAAATTTTTTGCTTTTTCCTGCTCCTCTTAGCATGATAAAGAAGATTCAAAGAGAGTGAGATGCCAGCTCTTTTCATTCAGTCAGTAGCTTCAAACATTTCTGGTATATGAATAACATGATGTTTTTCAATGGCAAAAATTAATGAATATTGTAAATCCCCAAACAGTAATTTCTCCGCATTGCAAGGTGCAATTCTGACATTTTTTGCTTTTTCCTGCTCCTCTTAGCATGATAAAGAAGATTCAAAGAGAGTGAGATGCCAGCTCTTTTCATTCAGTCACTAGCTTCAAACATTTCTGGTATATGAATAACATGATGTTTTTCAATGGCTAAAATCAATGAATATTGTAAATGCACAAACAGTAATTTCTCCACATTGCAAGGTGCAATTCTGAAATTTTTTGCTTTTTCCTGCTCCTCTTAGCATGATAAAGAAGATTCAAAGAGAGTGAGATGCCAGCTCCTTTCATTCAGTCAGTAGCTTCAAACATTTCTGGACGTTTTTCAATGGCAAAAATCAATGAATATTGTAAATGCACAAACAGTAATTTCTCCACATTGCAAGGTGCAATTCTGAAGTTTTTTGCTTTTTCCTGCTCCTCTTAGCATGATAAAGAAGATTCAAAGAGAGTGAGAAGCCAGCTCTTTTCATTCAGTCAGTAGCTTCAAACATTTCTGGTATATGAATAACATGATATTTTCAATGGCAAAAATCAATGAATATTGTAAATGCACAAACAGTAATTTCTCCGCATTGCAAGGTGCAATTCTGAAATTTTTTGCTTTTTCCTGCTCCTCTTAGCATGGTAAAGAAGATTCAAAGAGAGTGAGATGCCAGCTCCTTTCATTCAGTCAGTAGCTTCAAACATTTCTGGACGTTTTTCAATGGCAAAAATCAATGAATATTGTAAATGCACAAACAGTAATTTCTCCACATTGCAAGGTGCAATTCTGAAATTTTTTGCTTTTTCCTACTCCTCTTAGCATGATAAAGAAGATTCATAGAGAGTGAGATGCCAGCTCTTTTCATTCAGTCAGTAGCTTCAAACATTTCTGGTATATGAATAACATGATGTTTTTCAATGGCAAAAATCAATGAATATTGTAAATGCACAAACAGTAATTTCTCCGCATTCCAAGGTGCAATTCTGAAATTTTTTGCTTTTTCCTGCTCCTCTTAGCATGATAAAGAAGATTCAAAGAGAGTGAGATGCCAGCTCCTTTCATTCAGTCAGTAGCTTCAAACATTTCTGGACGTTTTTCATTGGCAAAAATCAATGAATATTGTAAATGCACAAACAGTAATTTCTCCACATTGCAAGGTGCAATTCTGAAATTTTTTGCTTATTCCTGCTCCTCTTAGAATGATAAAGAAGATTCAAAGAGAGTGAGATGCCAGCTCTTTTCATTCAGTCAGTAGCTTCAAACATTTCTGGTATATGAATAACATGATGTTTTTCAATGGCAAAAATCAATGAATATTGTAAATGCACAAACAGTAATTTCTCCGCATTGCAAGGTGCAATTCTGAATTTTTTTGCTTTTTCCTGCTCCTCTTGGCATGATAAAGAAGATTCAAAGAGAGTGAGATGCCAGCTCCTTTCATTCAGTCAGTAGCTTCAAACATTTCTGGACGTTTTTCAATGGCAAAAATCAATGAAGATTGTAAATGCACAAACAGTAATTTCTCCATATTGCAAGGTGAAATTCTGAATTTTTTTGCTTTTTCCTGCTCCTCTTAGCATGATAAAGAAGATTCAAAGAGAGTGAGATGCCAGCTCTTTTCATTCAGTCAGTAGCTTCAAACATTTCTGGTATATGAATAACATGATGTTTTTCAATGGCAAAAATCAATGAATATTGTAAATGCACAAACAGTAATTTCTCCACATTGCAAGGTGCAATTCTGAAATTTTTTGCTTTTTCCTGCTCCTCTTAGCATGATAAAGAAGATTCAAAGAGAGTGAGATGCCAGCTCCTTTCATTCAGTCAGTAGCTTCAAACATTTCTGGTATATGAATAACATGATGTTTTTCAATGGCAAAAATCAATGAATATTGTAAATGCACAAACAGTAATTTCTCCGCATTGCAAGGTGCAATTCTGAAATTTTTTGCTTTTTCCTGCTCCTCTTAGCATGATAAAGAAGATTCAAAGAGAGTGAGATGCCAGCTCCTTTCATTCAGTCAGTAGCTTCAAATATTTCTGGACGTTTTTCAATGGCAAAAATCAATGAATATTGTAAATGCACAAACAGTAATTTCTCCACATTGCAAGGTGCAATTCTGAAATTTTTTGCTTTTTCCTGCTCCTCTTAGCATGATAAAGAAGATTCAAAGAGAGTGAGATGCCAGCTCTTTTCATTCAGTCAGTAGCTTCAAACATTTCTGGTATATGAATAACATGATGTTTTTCAATGGCAAAAATCAATGAATATTGTAAATGCACAAACAGTAATTTCTCCGCATTGCAAGGTGCAATTCTGAAATTTTTTGCTTTTTCCTGCTCCTCTTAGCATGATAAAGAAGATTCAAAGAGAGTGAGATGCCAGCTCCTTTCATTCAGTCAGTAGCTTCAAACATTTCTGGACGTTTTTCAATGGCAAAAATCAATGAATATTGTAAATGCACAAACAGTAATTTCTCCGCATTGCAAGGTGCAATTCTGAAATTTTTTGCTTTTTCCTGCTCCTCTTAGCATGATAAAGAAGATTCAAAGAGAGTGAGATGCCAGCTCTTTTCATTCAGTCAGTAGCTTCAAACATTTCTGGTATATGAATAACATCATGTTTTTCAATTGCCAAAAATCAATGAATTTTGTAAATGCACAAACAGTAATTTCTCCACATTGCAAGGTGCAATTCTGAAATTTTTTGCTTTTTCCTGCTCCTCTTAGCATGATAAAGAAGATTCAAAGAGAGTGAGATGCCAGCTCCTTTCATTCAGTCAGTAGCTTCAAACATTTCTGGTATATGAATAACATGATGTTTCTCAATGGCAAAAATCAATGAATATTGTAAATGCACAAACAGTAATTTCTCCGCATTGCAAGGTGCAATTCTGAAATTTTTTGCTTTTTCCTGCTCCTCTTAGCATGATAAAGAAGATTCAAAGAGAGTGAGATGCCAGCTCCTTTCATTCAGTCAGTAGCTTCAAACATTTCTGGACGTTTTTCAATGGCAAAAATCAATGAATATTGTAAATGCACAAACAGTAATTTCTCCACATTGCAAGGTGCAATTCTCAAATTTTTTGCTTTTTCCTGCTCCTCTTAGCATGATAAAGAATATTCAAAGAGAGTGAGATGCCAGCTCTTTTCATTCAGTCAGTAGTTTCAAACATTTCTGGTATATGAATAACATGATGTTTTTCAATGGCAAAAATCAATGAATATTGTAAATGCACAAACAGTAATTTCTCCGCATTGCAAGGTGCAATTCTGAAATTTTTTGCTTTTTCCTGCTCCTCTTAGCATGATAAAGAAGATTCAAAGAGAGTGAGATGCCAGCTCCTTTCATTCAGTCAGTAGCTTCAAACATTTCTGGACGTTTTTCAATGGCAAAAATCAATGAATATTGTAAATGCACAAACAGTAATTTCTCCACATTGCAAGGTGCAATTCTGAAATTTTTTGCTTTTTCCTGCTCCTCTTAGCATGATAAAGAAGATTCAAAGAGAGTGAGATGCCAGCTCTTTTCATTCAGTCAGTAGCTTCAAACATTTCTGGTATATGAATAACATGATGTTTTTCAATGGCAAAAATCAATGAATATTGTAAATGCACAAACAGTAATTTCTCCGCATTGCAAGGTGCAATTCTGAAATTTTTTGCTTTTTCCTGCTCCACTTAGCATGATAAAGAAGATTCAAAGAGAGTGAGATGCCAGCTCCTTTCATTCAGTCAGTAGCTTCAAACATTTCTGGACGTTTTTCAATGGCAAAAATCAATGAAGATTGTAAATGCACAAACAGTAATTTCTCCACATTGCAAGGTGCAATTCTGAAATTTTTTGCTTTTTCCTGCTCCTCTTAGCATGATAAAGAAGATTCAAAGAGAGTGAGATGCCAGCTCTTTTCATTCAGTCAGTAGCTTCAAACATTTCTGGTATATGAATAACATGATGTTTTTCAATGGCAAAAATCAATGAATATTGTAAATGCACAAACAGTAATTTCTCCGCATTGCAAGGTGCAATTCTGAAATTTTTTGCTTTTTCCTGCTCCTCTTAGCATGATAAAGAAGATTCAAAGAGAGTGAGATGCCAGCTCCTTTCATTCAGTCAGTAGCTTCAAACATTTCTGGACGTTTTTCAATGGCAAAAATCAATGAATATTGTAAATGCACAAACAGTAATTTCTCCACATTGCAAGGTGCAATTCTGAAATTTTTTGCTTTTTCCTGCTCCTCTTAGCATGATAAAGAAGATTCAAAGAGAGTGAGATGCCAGCTCTTTTCATTCAGTCAGTAGCTTCAAACATTTCTGGTATATGAATAACATGATGTTTTTCAATGGCAAAAATCAATGAATATTGTAAATGCACAAACAGTAATTTCTCCGCATTGCAAGGTGCAATTCTGAAATTTTTTGCTTTTTCCTGCTCCTCTTAGCATGATAAAGAAGATTCAAAGAGCGTGAGATGCCAGCTCCTTTCATTCAGTCAGTAGCTTCAAACATTTCTGGACGTTTTTCAATGGCAAAAATCAATGAATATTGTAAATGCACAAACAGTAATTTCTCCACATTGCAAGGTGCAATTCTGAAATTTTTTGCTTTTTCCTGCTCCTCTTAGCATGATAAAGAAGATTCAAAGAGAGTGAGATGCCAGCTCTTTTCATTCAGTCAGTAGCTTCAAACATTTCTGGTATATGAATAACATGATGTTTTTCAATGGCAAAAATCAATGAATATTGTAAATGCACAAACAGTAATTTCTCCGCATTGCAAGGTGCAATTCTGAAATTTTTTGCTTTTTCCTGCTCCTCTTAGCATGATAAAGAAGATTCAAAGAGAGTGAGATGCCAGCTCCTTTCATTCAGTCAGTAGCTTCAAACATTTCTGGACGTTTTTCAATGGCAAAAATCAATGAATATTGTAAATGCACAAACAGTAATTTCTCCACATTGCAAGGTGCAATTCTGAAATTTTTTGCTTTTTCCTGCTCCTCTTAGCATGATAAAGAAGATTCAAAGAGAGTGAGATGCCAGCTCTTTTCATTCAGTCAGTAGCTTCAAACATTTCTGGTATATGAATAACATGATGTTTTTCAATGGCAAAAATCAATGAATATTGTAAATGCACAAACAGTAATTTCTCCACATTGCAAGGTGCAATTCTGAAATTTTTTGCTTTTTCCTGCTCCTCTTAGCATGATAAAGAAGATTCAAAGAGCGTGAGATGCCAGCTCCTTTCATTCAGTCAGTAGCTTCAAACATTTCTGGACGTTTTTCAATGGCAAAAATCAATGAAGATTGTAAATGCACAAACAGTAATTTCTCCATATTGCAAGGTGAAATTCTGAATTTTTTTGCTTTTTCCTGCTCCTCTTAGCATGATAAAGAAGATTCAAAGAGAGTGAGATGCCAGCTCTTTTCATTCAGTCAGTAGCTTCAAACATTTCTGGTATATGAATAACATGATGTTTTTCAATGGCAAAAATCAATGAATATTGTAAATGCACAAACAGTAATTTCTCCGCATTGCAAGGTGCAATTCTGAAATTTTTTGCTTTTTCCTGCTCCTCTTAGCATGATAAAGAAGATTCAAAGAGAGTGAGATGCCAGCTCCTTTCATTCAGTCAGTAGCTTCAAACATTTCTGGACGTTTTTCAATGGCAAAAATCAATGAATATTGTAAATGCACAAACAGTAATTTCTCCACATTGCAAGATGCAATTCTGAAATTTTTTGCTTTTTCCTGCTCCTCTTAGCATGATAAAGAAGATTCAAAGAGAGTGAGATGCCAGCTCTTTTCATTCAGTCAGTAGCTTCAAACATTTCTGGTATATGAATAACATGATGTTTTTCAATGGCAAAAATAAATGAATATTGTAAATGCACAAACAGTAATTTCTCCGCATTGCAAGGTGCAATTCTGAAATTTTTTGCTTTTTCCTGCTCCTCTTAGCATGATAAAGAAGATTCAAAGAGAGTGAGATGCCAGCTTATTTCATTCAGTCAGTAGCTTCAAACATTTCTGGACGTTTTTCAATGGAAAAATCAATGAATATTGTAAATGCACAAACAGTAATTTCTCCACATTGCAAGGTGCAATTCTGAAATTTTTTGCTTTTTCCTGCTCCTCTTAGCATGATAAAGAAGATTCAAAGAGAGTGAGATGCCAGCTCTTTTCATTCAGTCAGTAGCTTCAAACATTTCTGGTATATGAATAACATGATGTTTTTCAATGGCAAAAATCAATGAATATTGTAAATGCACAAACAGTAATTTCTCCGCATTGCAAGGTGCAATTCTGAAATGTTTTACTTTTTCCTGCTCCTCTTAGCATGATAAAGAAGATTCAAAGAGAGTGAGATGCCAGCTCCTTTCATTCAGTCAGTAGCTTCAAACATTTCTGGACGTTTTTCAATGGCAAAAATCAATGAATATTGTAAATGCACAAACAGTAATTTCTCCACATTGCAAGGTGCAATTCTGAAATTTTTTGCTTTTTCCTGCTCCTCTTAGCATGATAAAGAAGATTCAAAGAGAGTGAGATGCCAGCTCTTTTCATTCAGTCAGTAGCTTCAAACATTTCTGGTATATGAATAACTTGATGTTTTTCAATGGCAAAAATCAATGAATATTGTAAATGCACAAACAGTAATTTCTCCGCATTGCAAGGTGCAATTCTGAAATTTTTTGCTTTTTCCTGCTCCTCTTAGCATGATAAAGAAGATTCAAAAAGAGTGAGATGCCAGCTCTTTTCATTCAGTCAGTAGCTTCAAACATTTCTGGTATATGAATAACTTGATGTTTTTCAATGGCAAAAATCAATGAATATTGTAAATGCACAAACAGTAATTTCTCCGCATTGCAAGGTGCAATTCTGAAATTTTTTGCTTTTTCCTGCTCCTCTTAGCATGATAAAGAAGATTCAAAGAGAGTGAGATGCCAGCTCCTTTCATTCAGTCAGTAGCTTCAAACATTTCTGGACGTTTTTCAATGGCAAAAATCAATGAATATTGTAAATGCACAAACAGTAATTTCTCCACATTGCAAGGTGCAATTCTGAAATTTTTGGCTTTTTCCTGCTCCTCTTAGCATGATAAAGAAGATTCAAAGAGAGTGAGATGCCAGCTCTTTTCATTCAGTCAGTAGCTTCAAACATTTCTGGTATATGAATAACATGATGTTTTTCAATGGCAAAAATTAATGAATATTGTAAATGCACAAACAGTAATTCCTCCGCATTGCAAGGTGCAATTCTGAAATTTTTTGCTTTTTCCTGCTCCTCTTAGCATGATAAAGAAGATTCAAAGAGAGTGAGATGCCAGCTCCTTTCATTCAGTCAGTAGCTTCAAACATTTCTGGACGTTTTTCAATGGCAAAACTCAATGAATATTGTAAATGCACAAACAGTAATTTCTCCACATTGCAAGGTGCAATTCTGAAATTTTTTGCTTTTTCCTGCTCCTCTTAGCAGGATAAAGAAGATTCAACGAGAGTGAGATGCCAGCTCTTTTCATTCAGTCAGTAGCTTCAAACATTTCTGGTATATGAATAACATGATGTTTTTCAATGGCAAAAATCAATGAATATTGTAAATGCACAAACAGTAATTTCTCCGCATTGCAAGGTGCAATTCTGAAATTTTTTGCTTTTTCCTGCTCCTCTTAGCATGATAAAGAAGATTCAAAGAGAGTGAGATGCCAGCTCCTTTCATTCAGTCAGTAGCTTCAAACATTTCTGGATGTTTTTCAATGGCAAAAATCAATGAATATTGTAAATGCACAAACAGTAATTTCTCCACATTGCAAGGTGCAATTCTGAAATTTTTTGCTTTTTCCTGCTCCTCTTAGCATGATAAAGAAGATTCAAAGATAGTGAGATGCCAGCTCTTTTCATTCAGTCAGTAGCTTCAAACATTTCTGGTATATGAATAACATGATGTTTTTCAATGGCAAAAATCAATGAATATTGTAAATGCACAAACAGTAATTTCTCCGCATTGCAAGGTGCAATTCTGAAATTTTTTGCTTTTTCCTGCTCCTCTTAGCATGATAAAGAAGATTCAAAGAGAGTGAGATGCCAGCTCCTTTCATTCAGTCAGTAGCTTCAAACATTTCTGGAAGTTTTTCAATGGCAAAAATGAATGAATATTGTAAATGCACAAAAAATAATTTCTCCACATTGCAAGGTGCAATTCTGAAATTTTTTGCCTTTTCCTGCTCCTCTTAGCATGATAAAGAGGATTCAAAGAGAGTGAGATGCCAGCTCTTTTCATTCAGTCAGTAGCTTCAAACATTTCTGGTATATGAATAACATGATGTTTTTCAATGGCAAAAATCAATGAATATTGTAAATGCACAAACAGTAATTTCTCCGCATTGCAAGGTGGAATTCTGAAATTTTTTGCTTTTTCCTGCTCCTCTTAGCATGATAAAGAAGATTCAAAGAGAGTGAGATGCCAGCTCCTTTCATTCAGTCAGTAGCTTCAAACATTTCTGGACGTTTTTCAATGGCAAAAATCAATGAATATTGTAAATGCACAAACAGTAATTTCTCCACATTGCAAGGTGCAATTCTGAAATTTTTTGCTTTTTCCTGCTCCTCTTAGCATGATAAAGAAGATTCAAAGAGAGTGAGATGCCAGCTCTTTTCATTCAGTCAGTAGCTTCATACATTTCTGGTATATGAATAACATGATGTTTTTCAATGGCAAAAACCAATGAATATTGTAAATGCACAAACAGTAATTTCTCCGCATTGCAAGGTGCAATTCTGAAATTTTTTGCTTTTTCCTGCTCCTCTTAGCATGATAAAGAAGATTCAAAGAGAGTGAGATGCCAGCTCCTTTCATTCAGTCAGTAGCTTCAAACATTTCTGGACGTTTTTCAATGGCAAAAATCAATGAATATTGTAAATGCACAAACAATAATTTCTCCACATTGCAAGGTGCAATTCTGAAATTTTTTGCCTTTTCCTGCTCCTCTTAGCATGATAAAGAAGATTCAAAGAGAGTGAGATGCCAGCTCTTTTCATTCAGTCAGTAGCTTCAAACATTTCTGGTATATGAATAACATGATGTTTTTCAATGGCAAAAATCAATGAATATTGTAAATGCACAAACAGTAATTTCTCCGCATTGCAAGGTGGAATTCTGAAATTTTTTGCTTTTTCCTGCTCCTCTTAGCATGATAAAGAAGATTCAAAGAGAGTGAGATGCCAGCTCCTTTCATTCAGTCAGTAGCTTCAAACATTTCTGGACGTTTTTCAATGGCAAAAATCAATGAATATTGTAAATGCACAAACAGTAATTTCTCCACATTGCAAGGTGCAATTCTGAAATTTTTTGCTTTTTCCTGCTCCTCTTAGCATGATAAAGAAGATTCAAAGAGAGTGAGATGCCAGCTCTTTTCATTCAGTCAGTAGCTTCATACATTTCTGGTATATGAATAACATGATGTTTTTCAATGGCAAAAACCAATGAATATTGTAAATGCACAAACAGTAATTTCTCCACATTGCAAGGTGCAATTCTGAAATTTTTTGCTTTTTCCTGCTCCTCTTAGCATGATAAAGAAGATTCAAAGAGAGTGAGATGCCAGCTCCTTTCATTCAGTCAGTAGCTTCAAACATTTCTGGACGTTTTTCAATGGCAAAAATCAATGAATATTGTAAATGCACAAACAGTAATTTCTCCACATTGCAAGGCGAAATTCTGAAATTTTTTGCTTTTTCCTGCTCCTCTTAGCATGATAAAGAAGATTCAAAGAGAGTGAGATGCCAGCTCTTTTCATTCAGTCAGTAGCTTCAAACATTTCTGGTATATGAATAACATGATGTTTTTCAATGGCAAAAATCAATGAATATTGTAAATGCACAAACAGTAATTTCTCCGCATTGCAAGGTGCAATTCTGAAATTTTTTGCTTTTTCCTGCTCCTCTTAGCATGATAAAGAAGATTCAAGAGAGTGAGATGCCAGCTCCTTTCATTCAGTCAGTAGCTTCAAACATTTCTGGACGTTTTTCAATGGCAAAAATCAATGAAGATTTTAAATGCACAAACAGTAATTTCTCCATATTGCAAGGTGAAATTCTGAAATTTTTTGCTTTTTCCTGCTCCTCTTAGCATGATAAAGAAGATTCAAAGAGAGTGAGATGCCAGCTCTTTTCATTCAGTCAGTAGCTTCAAACATTTCTGGTATATGAATAACATGATGTTTTTCAATGGCAAAAATCAATGAATATTGTAAATGCACAAACAGTAATTTCTCCGCATTGCAAGGTGCAATTCTGAAATTTTTTGCTTTTTCCTGCTCCTCTTAGCATGATAAAGAAGATTCAAAGAGAATGAGATGCCAGCTCCTTTCATTCAGTCAGTAGCTTCAAACATTTCTGGTATATGAATAACATGATGTTTTTCAATGGCAAAAATCAATGAATATTGTAAATGCACAAACAGTAATTTCTCCGCATTGCAAGGTGCAATTCTGAAATTTTTTGCTTTTTCCTGTTCCTCTTAGCATGATAAAGAAGATTCAAAGAGAGTGAGATGCCAGCTCCTTTCATTCAGTCAGTAGCTTCAAACATTTCTGGACGTTTTTCAATGGCAAAAATCAATGAAGATTTTAAATGCACAAACAGTAATTTCTCCATATTGCAAGGTGAAATTCTGAAATTTTTTGCTTTTTCCTGCTCCTCTTAGCATGATAAAGAAGATTCAAAGAGAGTGAGATGCCAGCTCTTTTCATTCAGTCAGTAGCTTCAAACATTTCTGGTATATGAATAACATGATGTTTTTCAATGGCAAAAATCAATGAATATTGTAAATGCACAAACAGTAATTTCTCCGCATTGCAAGGTGCAATTCTGAAATTTTTTGCTTTTTCCTGCTCCTCTTAGCATGATAAAGAAGATTCAAAGAGAATGAGATGCCAGCTCCTTTCATTCAGTCAGTAGCTTCAAACATTTCTGGTATATGAATAACATGATGTTTTTCAATGGCAAAAATCAATGAATATTCTAAATGCACAAACAGTAATTTCTCCGCATTGCAAGGTGCAATTCTGAAATCTTTTGCTTTTTCCTGTTCCTCTTAGCATGATAAAGAAGATTCAAAGAGAGTGAGATGCCAGCTCCTTTCATTCAGTCAGTAGCTTCAAACATTTCTGGACGTTTTTCAATGGCAAAAATCAATGAATATTGTAAATGCACAAACAGTAATTTCTCCACATTGCAAGGTGCAATTCTGAAATTTTTTGCTTTTTCCTGCTCCTCTTAGCATGATAAAGAAGATTCAAAGAGAGTGAGATGCCAGCTCTTTTCATTCAGTCAGTAGCTTCAAACATTTCTGGTATATGAATAACATGATGTTTTTCAATGGCAAAAATCAATGAATATTGTAAATGCACAAACAGTAATTTCTCCACATTGCAAGGTGCAATTCTGAAATTTTTTGCTTTTTCCTGCTCCTCTTAGCATGATAAAGAAGATTCAAAGAGAGTGAGATGCCAGCTCCTTTCATTCAGTCAGTAGCTTCAAACATTTCTGGACGTTTTTCAATGGCAAAACTCAATGAATATTGTAAATGCACAAACAGTAATTTCTCCACATTGCAAGGTGCAATTCTGAAATTTTTTGCTTTTTCCTGCTCCTCTTAGCATGATAAAGAAGATTCAAAGAGAGTGAGATGCCAGCTCTTTTCATTCAGTCAGTAGCTTCAAACATTTCTGGTATATGAATAACATGATGTTTATCAATGGCAAAAATCTATGAATATTGTAAATGCACAAACAGTAATTTCTCAGCATTGCAAGGTGCAATTCTGAAATTTTTTGCTTTTTCCTGCTCCTCTTAGCATGATAAAGAAGATTCAAAGAGAGTGAGATGCCAGCTCCTTTCATTCAGTCAGTAGCTTCAAACATTTCTGGACGTTTTTCAATGGCAAAAATCAATGAATATTGTAAATGCACAAACAGTAATTTCTCCACATTGCAAGGTGCAATTCTGAAATTTTTTGCTTTTTCCTGCTCCTCTTAGCATGATAAAGAAGATTCAAAGAGAGTGAGATGCCAGCTCTTTTCATTCAGTCAGTAGCTTCAAACATTTCTGGCATATGAATAACATGATGTTTTTCAATGGCAAAAATCAATGAATATTGTAAATGCACAAACAGTAATTTCTCCGCATTGCAAGGTGCAATTCTGAAATTTTTTGCTTTTTCCTGCTCCTCTTAGCATGATAAAGAAGATTCAAAGAGAGTGAGATGCCAGCTCCTTTCATTCAGTCAGTAGCTTCAAACATTTCTGGACGTTTTTCAATGGCAAAAATCAATGAATATTGTAAATGAACAAACAGTAATTTCTCCACATTGCAAGGTGCAATTCTGAAATTTTCTGCTTTTTCCTGCTCCTCTTAGCATGATAAAGAAGATTCAAAGAGAGTGAGATGCCAGCTCTTTTCATTCAGTCAGTAGCTTCAAACATTTCTAGTATATGAATAACATGATATTTTTCAATGGCAAAAATCAATGAATATTGTAAATGCACAAACAGTAATTTCTCCGCATTGCAAGGTGCAATTCTGAAATATTTTGCTTTTTCCTGCTCCTCTTAGCATGATAAAGAAGATTCAAAGAGAGTGAGGTGCCAGCTCTTTTCATTCAGTCAGTAGCTTCAAACATTTCTGGTATATGAATAACGTGATATTTTTCAATGGCAAAAATCAATGAATATTGTAAATGCACAAACAGTAATTTCTCCGCATTGCAAGGTGCAATTCTGAAATATTTTGCTTTTTCCTGCTCCTCTTAGCATGATAAATAAGATTCAAAGAGAGTGAGATGCCAGCTCCTTTCATTCAGTCAGTAGCTTCAAACATTTCTGGACGTTTTTCAATGGCAAAAATCAATGAATATTGTAAATGCACAAATAATAATTTCTCCACATTGCAAGGTGCAATTCTGAAATTTTTTGCTTTTTCCTGCTCCTCTTAGCATGATAAAGAAGATTCAAAGAGAGTGAGATGCCAGCTCTTTTCATTCAGTCAGTAGCTTCAAACATTTCTGGTATATGAATAACATGATGTTTTTCAATGGCAAAAATCAATGAATATTGTAAATGCACAAACAGTAATTTCTCCGCATTGCAAGGTGCAATTCTGAAATTTTTTGCTTTTTCCTGCTCCTCTTAGCATGATAAAGAAGATTCAAAGAGAGTGAGATGCCAGCTCCTTTCATTCAGTCAGTAGCTTCAAACATTTCTGGACGTTTTTCAATGGCAAAAATCAATGAATATTGTAAATGCACAAACAGTAATTTCTCCACATTGCAAGGTGCAATTCTGAAATTTTTTGCTTTTTCCTGCTCCTCTTAGCATGATAAAGAAGATTCAAAGAGAGTGAGATGCCAGCTCTTTTCATTCAGTCAGTAGCTTCAAACATTTCTGGTATATGAATAACATGATGATTTTCAATGGCAAAAATCAATGAATATTGTAAATGCACAAACAGTAATTTCTCCGCATTGCAAGGTGCAATTCTGAATTTTTTTTGCTTTTTCCTGCTCCTATTAGCATGATAAAGAAGACTCAAAGAGAGTGAGATGCCAGCTCCTTTCATTCAGTCAGTAGCTTCAAACATTTCTGGACGTTTTTCAATGGCAAAAATCAATGAATATTGTAAATGCACAAACAGTAATTTCTCCACATTGCAAGGTGCAATTCTGATTTTTTTTACTTTTTCCTGCTCCTCTTAGCATGATAAAGAAGATTCAAAGAGAGTGAGATGCCAGCTCTAGAGATGAGCGGTGTTCGACTAGAACTATTCGCCAATCTCAAATTCGAGCTGTTTTGGGCGGTGTTCGAGTTGTTCGACGAACCCGAACGATTTGCAAAAAATTCGGCTGTTCGAGGTTATGTTCGATAACTGTTCGTGCACCAAAAGCGTGTCCTGCATGTCTGGCGCTATTTAGAGCACCAATCATGCAGGGATTGTCTGCCACTCACTGTAATGCCACAGCCATGGTGGTTGTGGCATTACAGTGATTGCCCAAATCGATGGGAACAGTGCCAACAGTGAAACATGAAAAGCCGGCAATTCAGCAGCGGCATACACCTGTATCCGACAAATTAGAACCGAAAGAATAGAGCTTCACACATAGATTAGATAGATATAAACATGTCAGCCACATATAT
This sequence comes from Phyllobates terribilis, assembly GCF_046119375.1. Lineage (NCBI taxonomy): Eukaryota > Metazoa > Chordata > Amphibia > Anura > Dendrobatidae > Phyllobates > Phyllobates terribilis. The sequence continues at coordinate 1,704,589 of NW_027363092.1, forward strand.
ACGAAGTACAGTGAAAGTGCTGCTTACTGTACTTGTCATTTAGCGTAAAGGATTTATCAAAAAAAATAATAGTGTTTTCATGCACTGTCTCTTTAAAAAAGCCGGCCGGCAATTCAGCAGCGGTACCCGACAATTTAGAACAGAAAGAATAGAGCTTCACACATAGATTAGATAGATAGAAACATGTCAGTCACATATATATGAAGTACAGTGATAGTGTTGGTTACTGTACTTGTCATTTAGTATTAAAATAAAGGATTTATTATTAAAAAAATTGGCGTGGGTTCCCCTTAATTTTAGGCTCTAGCGGAGGTTAAGCAGACGGCTGGGGCAGATGTTTGAAGCCTGGGAAGGGGGTAATACCCACGGAGCTTCCCAGGCTACTAATATCAGCCCCCAGCTGAATACATAGCCTTTACTAGCTATTAAAATGGGGGAACCCCCAAAAAAATGACGTGGGGTCCCCCCTAATTTAATAGCTAGCAAAGGCTAGGCAGACAGCTGGGGGCTGATATTAATAGCCCAGGAAGGGAGCCATGAATATTGGCCCCCTCCCAGGCTAGAAACACCAGCCGTCATCCGCCCCAGAAATGGCGCATTCATAGGATGCGCCAATTCTGGCACTTAGCCTCGCTCTTCCACGCTGCCCTGGTGCGGTGGCAGGGGGTAATAGGGTTGGGGTTGATGTCAGCTTATAATGCCAGCTGACATCAAGCCCAGGTTAGTAATGGAGAGGCGTCTATAAGACACCCCCATTACTAACCCCATAGTCAAAGTTAAAAAAAACACAAACACCCAGAATAAAGTCCTTTAATTGAAATAAAGACACAATCCTTTATTGTTCTAAATTAAACCATACTTACCGTCACGCCCATTCCAGCTGAAGCCAACGATCTCCTGCAATAAAAGAAAAATAATAAAGCAACCTCATCCTTACCTTTCCATGGTTCCCACGACAGCTTCAGCTCTGCTACATCGAGATGACAGGCTGGACCGCAGCAGAACGCTGCCATCCAGCCTCTCACCCCGCAGACACTGAGAAGCGCAGGCTTGCTTGCGCTGCTCAGCGTCTCTCTGTGACGACATCCAGATGAGCCGAGTTCATGTCCAATGAACTCGGCTCACCTCATGCACGTCACTGACAGCGTGGGAAACTTCTCACGCTGAAACGGTGAGTGCAGGAGAATTCTCCCACGCTGTCAGTGACGTGCATAAGGTGAGCTCATGTCCAATGAACTCAGCTCACCTCCTGCACGTCACTGACAGCGTGGGAGAATTCTCCTGCACTCAGCGCTTCAGCGTGAGAATTCTCCCACGCTGAAGCGCTGAGTGCAGGAGAATTCTCCCACGCTGTCAGTGACGTGCATAAGGTGAGCTCATGTCCAATGAACTCAGCTCACCTCCTGCACGTCACTGACAGCGTGGGAGAATTCTCCTGCACTCAGCGCTTCAGTGTGAGAATTCTCCCACGCTGAAGCGCTGAGTGCAGGAGAATTTTCCCACGCTGTCAGTGACGTGCATGAGGTGAGCCGAGTTCATTGGACATTAACTCGGCTCATCTGGATGCCCTCACAGAGAGACACTGTGGAGCGCAAGCAAGCCTGCGCTTCTCAGTGTCTGCGGGATGACAGGCTGGATGGCAGCGTTCTGCTGCGGTCCAGCCTGTCATCTCGATGTAGCAGAGCTGAAGCTGTCATGGGAACCATGGAAAGGTAAGGATGATGTTGCTTTATTATTTTTCTTTTATTTCAGGAGATCGTTGGCTTCAGCTGGAATGGGCGTGATGGTAAGTATGGTTTAATTTAGAACAATAAAGAATTGTGTGTTTATTTCAATTAAAGGACTTTTTTCTGGGTGTTGTGTTTTTTTTAAATACTTTACTAGAAATTCATGGTGGTCATGTCTAATATTGGCGTGACCCCATGAATTTCGGGCTTAGGGCCAGCTGATAATGCCAAGCTGGCCCTAACCCCTTTATTACCCAGTGAGCCACCGCATCAGGGCCCTGGATGAGTTGGGTACAGCGCCAGAAGATGGCGCTTCTATGAACGCGCCATTTTCCGGGGTGGCTGCGGACTGCAATTTGCAGCGGGGGTGGCCCAGAAAGCTTGGGCCTCCCTGCGCTGCGGATTCCAGCCCCCAGCTGCCTAGTTGTACCTGGCTGGACACAAAAACAGGGCGAAGCCCCACGTCAATTTTCTTTAAATTATTTCATGAAATAATTAAGAAAAAAAGGGCTTCCCTATATTGTTGTGTCCGGCCAGGTACAAATAGGCAGCTGGTGGTTGGGGGCAGCCCGTTCCTGCCTGCTGTACCTGGCTGGACACAAATATAGTGCGAAGCCCCACGTCAATTTTTTTTAAATTATTTCATGAATTTCCTGAAATAATTTAAAAAAATTGAAGTGGGGCTTCGCACTATATTTGTGTCCAGCCAGGTACAGCAGGCAGGAACGGGCTGCCCCCATCCACCAGCTGCCTATTTGTACCTGGCCGGACACAACAATATAGGGAAGCCCTTTTTTTCTTAATTATTTCATGAATTTCATGAAATAATTAAAAAAAATTGAAGTGGGGCTTCGCACTATATTTGTGTCCAGCCAGGTACAGCAGGCAGGAACGGGCTGCCCCCAACCACCAGCTGCCTATTTGTACCTGGCCAGACACAACAATATAGGGAAGGCCTTTTTTTCCTAATTATTTCATGAATTTCATGAAATAATTAAAAAAAAAGTACGTGGGGCTTCGCCCTATTTTTGTGTCCAGCCAGGTACAACTAGGCAGCTGGGGGCTGGAATCTGCAGCGCAGGGAGGCCCAAGCTTTCTGGGCCCCCCCCGCTACAAATTGCAGTCCGCAGCCACCCCGGAAAATGGCGCGATCATAGAAGCGCCATCTTCTGGCGCTGTACCCAACTCATCCAGGGCCCTGGTGCGGTGGCTCACTGGGTAATAAAGGGGTTAGGGCCAGCTTGGTATTATCAGCTGGCCCCAAGCCCAAAATTCATGGGGTCACGCCAGTATTAGACATGACCGCCATGAATTTCTAGTAAAGTATTTAAAAAAAACACAACACCCAGAATAAAGTCCTTTAATTGAAATAAAGACACAATTCTTTATTGTTCTAAATTAAACCATACTTACCATCACACCCATTCCAGCTGAAGCCAACGATCTCCTGCAATAAAAGAAAAATAATAAACCAACCTCATCCTTACCTTTCCATGGTTCCCACGACAGCTTCAGCTCTGCTACATCGAGATGACTGGCTGGACCGCAGCAGAACGCTGCCATCCAGTCTGTCATCCCGCAGACACTGAGAAGCGCAGGCATGCTTGCGCTCCTCACTGTCTCGCTGTGACGGCATCCAGATGAGCCGAGGTCATGTCCAATGAACTCGGCTCACTTCATGCACGTCACTGACAGCGTGAGAAAATTCTCACGCTGAAGTGCTGAGTGCAGGAGAATTCTCCCACGCTGTCAGTGATGTGCATGAGGTGAGCTCATGTCCAATGAACTCAGCTCACCTCCTGCACGTCACTGACAGCGTGGGAAAATTCTCCTGCAATCAGCGCTTCAGCGTGAGAATTTTCCCACGCTGTCAGTGACGTGCATGAGGTGAGCCGAGTACATTGGACATGAACTCGGCTCCTCTGGATGTCATCACAGAGAGACGCTGAGCAGCGCAAGCAAGCCTGCGCTTCTCAGTGTCTGCGGGATGACAGGCTGGATGGCAGCGTTCTGCTGCGGTCCAGCCTGTCATCTCGATGTAGCAGAGCTGAAGCTGTCGTGGGAACCATGGAAAGGTAAGGATGAGGTTGCTTTATTATTTTTCTTTTATTGCAGGAGATCGTTGGCTTCAGCTGGAATGGGCGTGATGGTAAGTATGGTTTAATTTAGAACAATAAAGGATTGTGTCTTTATTTCAATTAAAGGACTTTATTCTGGGTGTTTGTGTTTTTTTTAACTTTGACTATGGGGTTAGTAATGGGGGTGTCTTATAGACGCCTCTCCATTACTAACCTGGGCTTGATGTCAGCTGGCATTATAAGCTGACATCAACCCCAACCCTATTACCCCCTGCCACCGCACCAGGGCAGCGTGGAAGAGCGAGGCTAAGTGCCAGAATTGGCGCATCCTATGAATGCGCCATTTCTGGGGCGGCTGACGGCTGGTGTTTCTAGCCTGGGAGGGGGCCAATATTCATGGCTCCCTTCCTGGGCTATTAATATCAGCCCCCAGCTGTCTGCCTAGCCTTTGCTAGCTATTAAATTAGGGGGGACCCCACGTCATTTTTTTTGGGGGGTCCCCCATTTTAATAGCTAGTAAAGGCTATGTATTCAGGTGGGGGCTGATATTAGTAGCCTGGGAAGCTCCGTGGGTATTACCCCCTTCCCAGGCTTCAAACATCTGCCCCAGCCGTCTGCTTAACCTCCGCTAGAGCCTAAAATTAAGGGGAACCCCACGCCAATTTTTTTAATAATAAATCCTTTATTTTAATACTAAATGACAAGTACAGTAACCAACACTATCACTGTACTTCATATATATGTGACTGACATGTTTCTATCTATCTAATCTATGTGTGATGCTCTATCTTTCTGTTCTAAATTGTCGGGTACCGCTGCTGAATTGCCGGCCGGCTTTTTTAAAGAGACGGTGCATGAAAACACTAATATTTTTTTTTAATAAATCCTTTACACTAAATGACAAGTGCAGTAACCAACACTGTCACTGTGCTTCTTATATGTGTGACTGACATGTTTCTAGCTATCTAATCTATGTGTGATGCTCTATTCCTTCTTGTCTAAATTGTCGGGTACCGGTGTATGCCGCTGCTGAATTTGCCGGCCGGCTTTTTTAAAGAGAGTGTCTTCTGAGCAGTTTGTCAGCATTTGGACACCTTTGCAGGTGTTTTCTATGTGTTTCTATGTGTTTTTGTTTGCCTGCCATTGGTTTTAACGGTGTTCGACGGTGTTCTAAGGTGTTCGACGAACAGTTCGACTAACAGTTCCTCGAACATCCCGGTGTTCGACGAACCGAACCGAACCGGAACACTACGGGGGTGGCTCAACACTAGCCAGCTCTTTTCATTCAGTCAGTAGCTTCAAACATTTCTGGTATATGAATAACATGATGTTTTTCAATGGCAAAAATCAATGAATATTGTAAATGCACAAACAGTAATTTCTCCGCATTGCAAGGTGCAATTCTGAAATTTTTTGCTTTTTCCTGCTCCTCTTAGCATGATAAAGAAGATTCAAAGAGAGTGAGATGCCGGCTCCTTTCATTCAGTCAGTAGCTTCAAACATTTCTGGACGTTTTTCAATGGCAAAAATCAATGAATATTGTAAATGCACAAACAGTAATTTCTCCACATTGCAAGGTGCAATTCTGAAATTTTTTGCTTTTTCCTGCTCCTCTTAGCATGATAAAGAAGATTCAAAGAGAGTGAGATGCCAGCTCTTTTCATTCAGTCAGTATCTTCAAACATTTCTGGTATATGAATAACATGATGTTTTTCAATGGCAAAAATCAATGAATATTGTAAATGCACAAACAGTAATTTCTCCGCATTGCAAGGTGCAATTCTGAAATTTTTTGCTTTTTCCTGCTCCTCTTAGCATGATAAAGAAGATTGAAAGAGAGTGAGATGCCAGCTCCTTTCATTCAGTCAGTAGCTTCAAACATTTCTGGACGTTTTTCAATGGCAAAAATCAATGAACATTGTAAATGCACAAACAGTAATTTCTCCACATTGCAAGGTGCAATTCTGAAATTTTTTGCTTTTTCCTGCTCCTCTTAGCATGATAAAGAAGATTCAAAGAGAGTGAGATGCCAGCTCCTTTGATTCAGTCAGTAGCTTCAAACATTTCTGGTATATGAATAACATGATGTTTTCCAAAGGCAAAAATTAATGAATATTGTAAATGCACAAACAGTAATTTCTCCGCCCTGCAAGGTGCAATTCTGAAATTTTTGCTTTTTCCTGCTCCTCTTAGCATGATAAAGAAGATTCAAAGAGAGTGAGATGCCAGCTCCTTTCATTCAGTCAGTAGCTTCAAACATTTCTGGACGTTTTTCAATGGCAAAAATCAATGAATATTGTAAATGCACAAACAGTAATTTCTCCACATTGCAAGGTGCAATTCTGAAATTTTTTGCTTTTTCCTGCTCCTCTTAGCATGATTAAGAAGATTCAAAGAGAGTGAGATGCCAGCTCTTTTCATTCAGTCATTAGCTTCAAACATTTCTGGTATATGAATAACATGATGTTTTTCAATGGCAAAAATCAATGAATATTGTAAATGCAGAAACAGTAATTTCTCCGCATTGCAAGGTGCAATTCTGAAATTTTTTTACTTTTTCCTGCTCCTCTTAGCATGATAAAGAAGATTCAAAGAGAGTGAGATGCCAGCTCCTTTCTTTCAGTCAGTAGCTTCAAACATTTCTGGACGTTTTTCAATGGCAAAAATTAATGAATATTGTAAATGCACAAACAGTTATTTCTCCAAATTGCAAGGTGCAATTCTGAAATTTTTTGCTTTTTCCTGCTCCTCTTAGCATGATAAAGAAGATTCAAGGAGAGTGAGATGCCAGCTCTTTTCATTCAGTCAGTAGCTTCAAACATTTCTGGTATATGAATAACATGATGTTTTTCAATGGCAAAAATCAATGAATATTGTAAATGCACAAACAGTAATTTCTCCAAATTGCAAGGTGCAATTCTGAAATTTTTTGCTTTTTCCTGCTCCTCTTAGCATGATAAAGAAGATTCAAAGAGAGTGAGATGCCAGTTCCTTTCAATCAGTCAGTAGCTTCAAACATTTCTGGACGTTTTTCAATGGCAAAAATCAATGAATATTGTAAATGCACAAACAGTAATTTCTCCACATTGCAAGGTGCAATTCTGAAATTTTTTGCTTTTTCCTGCTCCTCTTAGCATGATAAAGAAGATTCAAAGAGAGTGAGATGCCAGCTCTTTTGATTCAGTCAGTAGCTTCAAACATTTCTGGTATATGAATAACATGATGTTTTCCAAAGGCAAAAATTAATGAATATTGTAAATGCACAAACAGTAATTTCTCCGCCCTGCAAGGTGCAATTCTGAAATTTTTGCTTTTTCCTGCTCCTCTTAGCATGATAAAGAAGATTCAAACAGAGTGAGATGCCAGCTCCTTTCATTCAGTCAGTAGCTTCAAACATTTCTGGACGTTTTTCAATGGCAAAAATCAATGAATATTGTAAATGCACAAACAGTAATTTCTCCACATTGCAAGGTGCAATTCTGAAATTTTTTGCTTTTTCCTGCTCCTCTTAGCATGATTAAGAAGATTCAAAGAGAGTGAGATGCCAGCTCTTTTCATTCAGTCATTAGCTTCAAACATTTCTGGTATATGAATAACATGATGTTTTTCAATGGCAAAAATCAATGAATATTGTAAATGCAGAAACAGTAATTTCTCCGCATTGCAAGGTGCAATTCTGAAATTTTTTGCTTTTTCCTGCTCCTCTTAGCATGATAAAGAAGATTCAAAGAGAGTGAGATGCCAGCTCCTTTCTTTCAGTCAGTAGCTTCAAACATTTCTGGACGTTTTTCAATGGCAAAAATTAATGAATATTGTAAATGCACAAACAGTTATTTCTCCAAATTGCAAGGTGCAATTCTGAAATTTTTTGCTTTTTCCTGCTCCTCTTAGCATGATAAAGAAGATTCAAAGAGAGTGAGATGCCAGCTCTTTTGATTCAGTCAGTAGCTTCAAACATTTCTGGTATATGAATAACATGATGTTTTTCAATGGCAAAAATCAATGAATATTGTAAATGCACAAACAGTAATTTCTCCAAATTGCAAGGTGCAATTCTGAAATTTTTTGCTTTTTCCTGCTCCTCTTAGCATGATAAAGAAGATTCAAAGAGAGTGAGATGCCAGTTCCTTTCAATCAGTCAGTAGCTTCAAACATTTCTGGACGTTTTTCAATGGCAAAAATCAATGAATATTGTAAATGAACAAACAGTAATTTCTCCACATTGCAAGGTGCAATTCTGAAATTTTTTGCTTTTTCCTGCTCCTCTTAGCATGATAAAGAAGATTCAAAGAGAGTGAGATGCCAGCTCTTTTCATTCAGTCAGTAGCTTCAAACATTTCTGGTATATGAATAACATGATGTTTTTCAATGGCAAAAATCAATGAATTTTGTAAATGCACAAACAGTAATTTCTCCACATTGCAAGGAGCAATTCTGAAATTTTTTGCTTTTTCCTGCTCCTCTTAGCATGATAAAGAAGATACAAAGAGAGTGAGATGCCAGCTCCTTTCATTCAGTCAGTAGCTTCAAACATTTCTGGACGTTTTTCAATGGCAAAAATCAACGAATATTGTAAGTGCACAAACAGTAATTTCTCCACATTGCAAGGTGCAATTCTGAAATTTTTTGCTTTTTCCTGCTCCTCTTAGTATGATTAAGAAGATTCAAAGAGAGTGAGATGCCAGCTCTTTTCATTCAGTCAGTAGCTTCAAACATTTCTGGTATATGAATAACATGATGTTTTTCAATGGCAAAAATTAATGAATATTGTAAATGCACAAACAGTAATTTCTCCGCATTGCAAGGTGCAATTCTGAAATTTTTTGCTTTTTCCTGCTCCTCTTAGCATGATAAAGAAGATTCAAAGAGAGTGAGATGCCAGCTCCTTTCTTTCAGTCAGTAGCTTCAAACATTTCTGGACGTTTTTCAATGGCAAAAATCAATGAATATTGTAAATGCACAAACAGTAATTTCTCCAAATTGCATGGTGCAATTCTGAAATTTTTTGCTTTTTCCTGCTCCTCTTAGCATGATAAAGAAGATTCAAAGAGAGTGAGATGCCAGCTCTTTTGATTAGGTCAGTAGCTTCAAACATTTCTGGTATATGAATAACATGATGTTTTTCAATGGCAAAAATCAATGAATATTGTAAATGCACAAACAGTAATTTCTCCGCATTGCAAGGTGCAATTCTGAAATTTTTTGCTTTTTCCTGCTCCTCTTAGCATGATAAAGAAGATTCAAAGAGAGTGAGATGCCAGTTCCTTTCATTCAGTCAGTAGCTTCAAACATTTCTGGACGTTTTTCAATGGCAAAAATCAATTAATATTGTAAATGAACAAACAGTAATTTCTCCACATTGCAAGTTGCAATTCTGAAATTTTTTGTTTTTTCCTGCTCCTCTTAGCATGATAAAGAAGATTCAAAGAGAGTGAGATGCCAGCTCCTTTCATTCAGTCAGTAGCTTCAAACATTTCTGGACGTTTTTCAATGGCAAAAATACATCATGTTATTCATATACCAGAAATGTTTGAAGCTACTGACTGAATGAAAAGAGCTGGCATCTCACTCTCTTTGAATCTTCTTTATCATGCTAAGAGGAGCAGGAAAAAGCAAAAAATTTCAGAATTGCACCTTGCAATGTGGAGAAATTACTGTTTGTGCATTTACAATATTCATTGATTTTTGCCATTGAAAAACGTCCAGAAATGTTTGAAGCTACTGACTGAATGAAAGGAGCTGGCATCTCACTCTCTTTGAATCTTCTTTATCATGCTAAGAGGAGCAGGAAAAAGCAAAAAATTTCATAATTGCACCTTGCAATGCGGAGAAATTACTGTTTGTGCATTTACAAAATTCATTGATTTTTGCCATTGAAAAACATCATGTTATTCATATACCAGAAATGTTTGAAGCTACTGACTGAATGAAAAGAGCTGGCATCTCACTCTCTTTGAATCTTCTTTATCATGCTAAGAGGAGCAGGAAAAAGCAAAAAACTTCAGAATTGCACCTTGCAATGTGGAGAAATTACTGTTTGTTCATTTACAATATTCATTGATTTTTGCCATTGAAAAACTTCCAGAAATGTTTGAAGCTACTGACTGAATGAAAGGAGCTGGCCTCTCACTCTCTTTGAATCTTCTTTATCATGCTAAGAGGAGCAGGAAAAAGCAAAAAATTTCAGAATTGCACCTTGCAATGTGGAGAAATTACTGTTTGTGCATTTACAATATTGATTGTTTTCAATGGCAAAAATCAATGAATATTGTAAATGCACAAACAGTAATTTCTCCACATTGCAAGGTGCAATTCTGAAATTTTTTGCTTTTTCCTGCTCCTCTTAGCATGATAAAGAAGATTCAAAGAGAGTGAGATGCCAGCTCTTTTCATTCAGTCAGTAGCTTCAAACATTTCTGGTATATGAAAAACATGATGTTTTTCAATGGCAAAAATCAATGAATATTGTAAATGCACAAACAGTAATTTCTCCGCATTGCAAGGTGCAATTCTGAATTTTTTTGCTTTTTCCTGCTCCTCTTAGCATGATAAAGAAGATTCAAAGAGAGTGAGATGCCAGCTCCTTTCATTCAGTCAGTAGCTTCAAACATTTCTGGACGTTTTTCAATGGCAAAAATCAATGAATATTGTAAATGCACAAACAGTAATTTCTCCACATTGCAAGGTGCAATTCTGAAATTTTTTGCTTTTTCCTGCTCCTCTTAGCATGATAAAGAAGATTCAAAGAGAGTGAGATACCAGCTCTTTTCATTCAGTCAGTAGCTTCAAACATTTCTGGTATATGAATAACATGATGTTTTTCAATGGCAAAAATCAATGAATATTGTAAATGCACAAACAGTAATTTCTCCGCATTGCAAGGTGCAATTCTGAAATTTTTTGCTTTTTCCTGCTCCTCTTAGCATGATAAAGAAGATTCAAAGAGAGTGAGATGCCAGCTCCTTTCATTCAGTCAGTAGGTTCAAACATTTCTGGACGTTTTTCAAAGGCAAAAATCAATGAATATTGTAAAAGCACAAACAATAATTTCTCCACATTGCAAGGTGCAATTCTGAATTTTTTTGCTTTTTCCTGCTCCTCTTAGCATGATAAAGAAGATTCAAAGAGAGTGAGATGCCAGCTCTTTTCATTCAGTCAGTAGCTTCAAACATTTCTGGCATGTGAATAACATGATGTTTTTCAATGGCAAAAATCAATGAATATCGTAAATGCACAAACAGTAATTTCTCCGCATTGCAAGGTGCAATTCTGAAATTTTTTGCTTTTTCCTGCTCCTCTTCGCATGGTAAAGAAGATTCAAAGAGAGTGAGATGCCAGCTCCTTTCATTCAGTCAGTAGATTCAAACATTTCTGGATGTTTTTCAATGGCAAAAATCAATGAATATTGTAAATGCACAAACAGTAATTTCTCCACATTGCAAGATGCAATTCTGAAATTTTTTACTTTTTCCTGCTCCTCTTAGCATGATAAAGAAGATTCAAAGAGAGCGAGGTGCCAGCTCTTTTCATTCAGTCAGTAGCTTCAAACATTTCTGGTATATGAATAACATGATGTTTTTCAATGGCAAAAATCAATGAATATTGTAAATGCACAAACAGTAATTTCTCCACATTGCAAGGTGCAATTCTGAAATTTTTTGCTTTTTCCTGCTCCTCTTAGCATGATAAAGAAGATTCAAAGAGAGTGAGATGCCAGCTCTTTTCATTCAGTCAGTAGCTTCAAACATTTCTGGTATATGAATAACATGATGTTTTTCAATGGCAAAAATCAATGAATATTGTAAATGCACAAACAGTAATTTCTCCGCATTTCAAGGTGCAATTCTGAAATTTTTTGCTTTTTCCTGCCTGCTCCTTTTAGCATGATAAAGAAGATTCAAAGAGAGTGAGATGCGAGCTCCTTTCATTCAGTCAGTAGCTTCAAACATTTCTGGATGTTTTTCAATGGCAAAAATCAATGAATATTGTAAATGCACAAACAGTAATTTCTCCACATTGCAAGGTGCAATTCTGAAATTTTTTTCTTTTTCCTGCTCCTCTTAGCATGATAAAGAAGATTCAAAGAGAGTGAGATGCCAGCTCTTTTCATCCAGTCAGTAGCTTCAAACATTTCTGGTATATGAATAACATGATGTTTTTCAATGGCAAAAATCAATGAATATTGTAAATGCACAAACAGTAATTTCTCCGCATTGCAAGGTGCAATTCTGAAATTTTTTGCTTTTTCCTGCTCCTCTTAGCATGATAAAGAAGATTCAAAGAGAGTGAGATGCCAGTTCCTTTCATTCAGTCAGTAGCTTCAAACATTTCTGGACGTTTTTCAATGGCAAAAATCAATTAATATTGTAAATGAACAAACAGTAATTTCTCCACATTGCAAGTTGCAATTCTGAAATTTTTTGTTTTTTCCTGCTCCTCTTAGCATGATAAAGAAGATTCAAAGAGAGTGAGATGCCAGCTCCTTTCATTCAGTCAGTAGCTTCAAACATTTCTGGACGTTTTTCAATGGCAAAAATACATCATGTTATTCATATACCAGAAATGTTTGAAGCTACTGACTGAATGAAAAGAGCTGGCATCTCACTCTCTTTGAATCTTCTTTATCATGCTAAGAGGAGCAGGAAAAAGCAAAAAATTTCAGAATTGCACCTTGCAATGTGGAGAAATTACTGTTTGTGCATTTACAATATTCATTGATTTTTGCCATTGAAAAACGTCCAGAAATGTTTGAAGCTACTGACTGAATGAAAGGAGCTGGCATCTCACTCTCTTTGAATCTTCTTTATCATGCTAAGAGGAGCAGGAAAAAGCAAAAAATTTCATAATTGCACCTTGCAATGCGGAGAAATTACTGTTTGTGCATTTACAAAATTCATTGATTTTTGCCATTGAAAAACATCATGTTATTCATATACCAGAAATGTTTGAAGCTACTGACTGAATGAAAAGAGCTGGCATCTCACTCTCTTTGAATCTTCTTTATCATGCTAAGAGGAGCAGGAAAAAGCAAAAAACTTCAGAATTGCACCTTGCAATGTGGAGAAATTACTGTTTGTTCATTTACAATATTCATTGATTTTTGCCATTGAAAAACTTCCAGAAATGTTTGAAGCTACTGACTGAATGAAAGGAGCTGGCCTCTCACTCTCTTTGAATCTTCTTTATCATGCTAAGAGGAGCAGGAAAAAGCAAAAAATTTCAGAATTGCACCTTGCAATGTGGAGAAATTACTGTTTGTGCATTTACAATATTGATTGTTTTCAATGGCAAAAATCAATGAATATTGTAAATGCACAAACAGTAATTTCTCCACATTGCAAGGTGCAATTCTGAAATTTTTTGCTTTTTCCTGCTCCTCTTAGCATGATAAAGAAGATTCAAAGAGAGTGAGATGCCAGCTCTTTTCATTCAGTCAGTAGCTTCAAACATTTCTGGTATATGAAAAACATGATGTTTTTCAATGGCAAAAATCAATGAATATTGTAAATGCACAAACAGTAATTTCTCCGCATTGCAAGGTGCAATTCTGAATTTTTTTGCTTTTTCCTGCTCCTCTTAGCATGATAAAGAAGATTCAAAGAGAGTGAGATGCCAGCTCCTTTCATTCAGTCAGTAGCTTCAAACATTTCTGGACGTTTTTCAATGGCAAAAATCAATGAATATTGTAAATGCACAAACAGTAATTTCTCCACATTGCAAGGTGCAATTCTGAAATTTTTTGCTTTTTCCTGCTCCTCTTAGCATGATAAAGAAGATTCAAAGAGAGTGAGATACCAGCTCTTTTCATTCAGTCAGTAGCTTCAAACATTTCTGGTATATGAATAACATGATGTTTTTCAATGGCAAAAATCAATGAATATTGTAAATGCACAAACAGTAATTTCTCCGCATTGCAAGGTGCAATTCTGAAATTTTTTGCTTTTTCCTGCTCCTCTTAGCATGATAAAGAAGATTCAAAGAGAGTGAGATGCCAGCTCCTTTCATTCAGTCAGTAGGTTCAAACATTTCTGGACGTTTTTCAAAGGCAAAAATCAATGAATATTGTAAAAGCACAAACAATAATTTCTCCACATTGCAAGGTGCAATTCTGAATTTTTTTGCTTTTTCCTGCTCCTCTTAGCATGATAAAGAAGATTCAAAGAGAGTGAGATGCCAGCTCTTTTCATTCAGTCAGTAGCTTCAAACATTTCTGGCATGTGAATAACATGATGTTTTTCAATGGCAAAAATCAATGAATATCGTAAATGCACAAACAGTAATTTCTCCGCATTGCAAGGTGCAATTCTGAAATTTTTTGCTTTTTCCTGCTCCTCTTCGCATGGTAAAGAAGATTCAAAGAGAGTGAGATGCCAGCTCCTTTCATTCAGTCAGTAGATTCAAACATTTCTGGATGTTTTTCAATGGCAAAAATCAATGAATATTGTAAATGCACAAACAGTAATTTCTCCACATTGCAAGATGCAATTCTGAAATTTTTTACTTTTTCCTGCTCCTCTTAGCATGATAAAGAAGATTCAAAGAGAGTGAGGTGCCAGCTCTTTTCATTCAGTCAGTAGCTTCAAACATTTCTGGTATATGAATAACATGATGTTTTTCAATGGCAAAAATCAATGAATATTGTAAATGCACAAACAGTAATTTCTCCACATTGCAAGGTGCAATTCTGAAATTTTTTGCTTTTTCCTGCTCCTCTTAGCATGATAAAGAAGATTCAAAGAGAGTGAGATGCCAGCTCTTTTCATTCAGTCAGTAGCTTCAAACATTTCTGGTATATGAATAACATGATGTTTTTCAATGGCAAAAATCAATGAATATTGTAAATGCACAAACAGTAATTTCTCCGCATTTCAAGGTGCAATTCTGAAATTTTTTGCTTTTTCCTGCCTGCTCCTTTTAGCATGATAAAGAAGATTCAAAGAGAGTGAGATGCGAGCTCCTTTCATTCAGTCAGTAGCTTCAAACATTTCTGGATGTTTTTCAATGGCAAAAATCAATGAATATTGTAAATGCACAAACAGTAATTTCTCCACATTGCAAGGTGCAATTCTGAAATTTTTTTCTTTTTCCTGCTCCTCTTAGCATGATAAAGAAGATTCAAAGAGAGTGAGATGCCAGCTCTTTTCATCCAGTCAGTAGCTTCAAACATTTCTGGTATATGAATAACATGATGTTTTTCAATGGCAAAAATCAATGAATTTTGTAAATGCACAAACAGTAATTTCTCCGCACTGCAAGGTGCAATTCTGAAATTTTTTGCTTTTTCCTGCTCCTCTTAGCATGATAAAGAAGATTCAAAGAGAGTGAGATGCCAGCTCCTTTCATTCAGTCAGTAGCTTCAAACATTTCCGGACGTTTTTCAATGGCAAAAATCAATGAATATTGTAAATGCACAAACAGTAATTTCTCCACATTGCAAGGTGCAATTCTGAAATTTTTTGCTTTTTCCTGCTCCTCTTAGCATGATAAAGAAGATTCAAAGAGAGTGAGATGCCAGCTCTTTTCATTCAGTCAGTAGCTTCAAACATTTCTGGTATATGAATAACATGATGTTTTTCAATGGCAAAAATCAATGAATATTGTAAATGCACAAACAGTAATTTCTCCGCATTGCAAGGTGCAATTCTGAAATTTTTTGCTTTTTCCTGCTCCTCTTAGCATGATAAAGAAGATTCAAAGAGAGTGAGATGCCAGCTCCTTTCATTCAGTCAGTAGCTTCAAACATTTCTGGATGTTTTTCAATGGCAAAAATCAATGAATATTGTAAATGCACAAACAGTAATTTCTCCACATTGCAAGGTGCAATTCTGAAATTTTTTGCTTTTTCCTGCTCCTCTTAGCATGATAAAGAAGATTCAAAGAGAGTGAGATGCCAGCTCTTTTCATTCAGTCAGTAGCTTCAAACATTTCTGGTATATGAATAACATGATGTTTTTCAATGGCAAAAATCAATGAATATTGTAAATGCACAAACAGTAATTTCTCCACATTGCAAGGTGCAATTCTGAAATGTTTTGCTTTTTCCTGCTCCTCTTAGCATGATAAAGAAGATTCAAAGAGAGTGAGATGCCAGCTCCTTTCATTCAGTCAGTAGCTTCAAACATTTCTGGACGTTTTTCAATGGCAAAAATCAATGAATATTGTAAATGCACAAACAGTAATTTCTCCACATTGCAAGGTGCAATTTTGAAATTTTTTGCTTTTTCCTGCTCCTCTTAGCATGATAAAGAAGTTTCAAAGAGAGTGAGATGCCAGCACTTTTCATTCAGTCAGTAGCTTCAAACATTTCTGGTATATGAATAACATGATGTTTTTCAATGGCAAAAATCAATGAATATTGTAAATGCACAAACAGTAATTTCTCCGCATTGCAAGGTGCAATTCTGAAATTTTTTGCTTTTTCCTGCTCCTCTTAGCATGATAAAGAAGATTCAAAGAGAGTGAGATGCCAGCTCCTTTCATTCAGTCAGTAGCTTCAAACATTTCTGGACGTTTTTCAAAGGCAAAAATCAATGAATATTGTAAATGCACAAACAGTAATTTCTCCACATTGCAAGGTGCAATTCTGAATTTTTTTGCTTTTTCCTGCTCCTCTTAGCATGATAAAGAAGATTCAAAGAGACTGATATGCCAGCTCTTTTCATTAAGTCAGTAGCTTCAAACATTTCTGGCATATGAATAACATGATGTTTTTCAATGGCAAAAATCAATGAATATTGTAAATGCACAAACAGTAATTTCTCCGCATTGCAAGGTGCAATTCTGAAATTTTTTGCTTTTTCCTCCTCCTCTTCGCATGATAAAGAAGATTCAAAGAGAGTGAGATGCCAGCTCCTTTCATTCAGTCAGTAGCTTCAAACATTTCTGGATGTTTTTCAATGGCAAAAATCAATGAATATTGTAAATGCACAAACAGTAATTTCTCCACATTGCAAGGTGCAATTCTGAAATTTTTTTCTTTTTCCTGCTCCTCTTAGCATGATAAAGAAGATTCAAAGAGAGTGAGATGCCAGCTCTTTTCATTCAGTCAGTAGCTTCAAACATTTCTGGTATATGAATAACATGATGTTTTTCAATGGCAAAAATCAATGAATTTTGTAAATGCACAAACAGTAATTTCTCCGCATTGCAAAGTGCAATTCTGAAATTTTTTGCTTTTTCCTGCTCCTCTTAGCATGATAAAGAAGATTCAAAGAGAGTGAGATGCCAGCTCCTTTCATTCAGTCAGTAGCTTCAAACATTTCTGGACGTTTTTCAATGGCAAAAATCAATGAATATTGTAAATGCACAAACAGTAATTTCTCCACATTGCAAGGTGCAATTCTGAAATTTTTTGCTTTTTCCTGCTCCTCTTAGCATGATAAAGAAGATTCAAAGAGAGTGAGATGCCAGCTCTTTTCATTCAGTCAGTAGCTTCAAACATTTCTGGTATATGAATAACATGATGTTTTTCAATGGCAAAAATCAATGAATATTGTAAATGCACAAACAGTAATTTCTCCGCATTGCAAGGTGCAATTCTGAAATTTTTTGCTTTTTCCTGCTCCTCTTAGCATGATAAAGAAGATTCAAAGAGAGTGAGATGCCAGCTCCTTTCATTCAGTCAGTAGCTTCAAACATTTCTGGATGTTTTTCAATGGCAAAAATCAATGAATATTGTAAATGCACAAACAGTAATTTCTCCACATTGCAAGGTGCAATTCTGAATTTTTTTGCTTTTTCCTGCTCCTCTTAGCATGATAAAGAAGATTCAAAGAGAGTGAGATGCCAGCTCTTTTCATTCAGTCAGTAGCTTCAAACATTTCTGGTATATGAATAACATGATGTTTTTCAATGGCAAAAATCAATGAATATTGTAAATGCACAAACAGTAATTTCTCCGCATTGCAAGGTGCAATTCTGAAATTTTTTGCTTTTTCCTGCACCTCTTAGCATGATAAAGAAGATTCAAAGAGAGTGAGATGCCAGCTCCTTTCATTCAGTCAGTAGCTTCAAACATTTCTGGACGTTTTTCAATGGCAAAAATCAATGAATATTGTAAATGCACAAACAGTAATTTCTCCACATTGCAAGGTGCAATTTTGAAATTTTTTGCTTTTTCCTGCTCCTCTTAGCATGATAAAGAAGTTTCAAAGAGATTGAGATGCCAGCTCTTTTCATTCAGTCAGCAGCTTCAAACATTTCTGGTATATGAATAACATGATGTTTTTCAATGGCAAAAATCAATGAATATTGTAAATGCACAAACAGTAATTTCTCCGCATTGCAAGGTGCAATTCTGAAATTTTTTGCTTTTTCCTGCTCCTCTTAGCATGATAAAGAAGATTCAAAGAGAGTGAGATGCCAGCTCCTTTCATTCAGTCAGTAGCTTCAAACATTTCTGGATGTTTTTCAATGGCAAAAATCAATGAATATTGTAAAGCACAAACAGTAATTTCTCCACATTGCAAGGTGCAATTCTGAAATTTTTTGCTTTTTCCTGCTCCTCTTAGCATGATAAAGAAGATTCAAAGAGAGTGAGATGCCAGCTCTTTTCATTCAGTCAGTAGCTTCAAACATTTCTGGTATATGAATAACATGGTTTTTCAATGGCAAAAATCAATGAATATTGTAAATGCACAGACTAATTTCTCCGCATTGCAAGGTGCAATTCTGAAATTTTTTGCTTTTTCCTGCTCCTCTTAGCATGATAAAGAAGATTCAAAGAGAGTGAGATGCCAGCTCCTTTCATTCAGTCAGTAGCTTCAATCATTTCTGGACGTTTTTCAATGGCAAAAATCAATGAATATTGTAAATGCACAAACAGTAATTTCTCCACATTGCAAGGTGCAATTCTGAAATTTTTAGCTTTTTCCTGCTCCTCTTAGCATGATAAAGAAGATTCAAAGAGAGTGAGATGCCAGCTCTTTTCATTCAGTCAGTAGCTTCAAACATTTCTGGTATATGAATAACATGATGTTTTTCAATGGCAAAAATCAATGAATATTGTAAATGCACAAACAGTAATTTCTCCACATTGCAAGGTGCAATTCTGAAATTTTTTGCTTTTTCCTGTCCTCTTAGCATGATAAAGAAGATTCAAAGAGAGTGAGATGCCAGCTCTTTTCATTCAGTCAGTAGCTTCAAACATTTCTGGTATATGAATAACATGATGTTTTCAAAATGGCAAAAATCAATGAATATTGTAAATGCACAAACAGTAATTTCACCGCATTGCAAGGTGCAATTCTGAAATTTTTTGCTTTTTCCTGCCTGCTCCTTTTAGCATGATAAAGAAGATTCAAAGAGAGTGAGATGCGAGCTCCTTTCATTCAGTCAGTAGCTTCAAACATTTCTGGATGTTTTTCAATGGCAAAAATCAATGAATATTGTAAATGCACAAACAGTAATTTCTCCACATTGCAAGGTGCAATTCTGAAATTTGTTTCTTTTTCCTGCTCCTCTTAGCATGATAAAGAAGATTCAAAGAGAGTGAGATGCCAGCTCTTTTCATTCAGTCAGTAGCTTCAAACATTTCTGGTATATGAATAACATGATGTTTTTCAATGGCAAAAATCAATGAATTTTGTAAATGCACAAACAGTAATTTCTCCGCATTGCAAGGTGCAATTCTGAAATTTTTTGCTTTTTCCTGCTCCTCTTAGCATGATAAAGAAGATTCAAAGAGAGTGAGATGCCAGCTCTTTTCATTCAGTCAGTAGCTTCAAACATTTCTGGTATATGAATAACATGATGTTTTTCAATGGCAAAAATCAATGAATATTGTAAATGCACAAACAGTAATTTCTCCGCATTGCAAGGTGCAATTCTGAAATTTTTTGCTTTTTCCTGCTCCTCTTAGCATGATAAAGAAGATTCAAAGAGAGTGAGATGCCAGCTCCTTTCATTCAGTCAGTAGCTTCAAACATTTCTGGATGTTTTTCAATGGCAAAAATCAATGAATATTGTAAATGCACAAACTGTAATTTCTCCACATTGCAAGGTGCAATTCTGAAATTTTTTGCTTTTTCCTGCTCCTCTTAGCATGATAAAGAAGATTCAAAGAGAGTGAGATGCCAGCTCTTTTCATTCAGTCAGTAGCTTCAAACATTTCTGGTATATGAATAACATGATGTTTTTCAATGGCAAAAATCAATGAATATTGTAAATGCACAAACAGTAATTTCTCCGCATTGCAAGGTGCAATTCTGAAATTTTTTGCTTTTTCCTGCTCCTCTTAGCATGATAAAGAAGATTCAAAGAGAGTGAGATGCCAGCTCCTTTCATTCAGTCAGTAGCTTCAAACATTTCTGGACGTTTTTCAAAGGCAAAAATCAATGAATATTGTAAATGCACAAACAGTAATTTCTCCACATTGCAAGGTGCAATTCTGAATTTTTTTGCTTTTTCCTGCTCCTCTTAGCATGATAAAGAAGATTCAAAGAGAGTGATATGCCAGCTCTTTTCATTCAGTCAGTAGCTTCAAACATTTCTGGCATATGAATAACATGATGTTTTTCAATGGCAAAAATCAATGAATATTGTAAATGCACAAACAGTAATTTCTCCGCATTGCAAGGTGCAATTCTGAAATTTTTTGCTTTTTCCTCCTCCTCTTCGCATGATAAAGAAGATTCAAAGAGAGTGAGATGCCAGCTCCTTTCATTCAGTCAGTAGCTTCAAACATTTCTGGATGTTTTTTAATGGCAAAAATCAATGAATATTGTAAATGCACAAACAGTAATTTCTCCACATTGCAAGGTGCAATTCTGAAATTTTTTTCTTTTTCCTGCTCCTCTTAGCATGATAAAGAAGATTCAAAGAGAGTGAGATGCCAGCTCTTTTCATTCAGTCAGTAGCTTCAAACATTTCTGGTATATGAACAACATGATGTTTTTCAATGGCAAAAATCAATGAATATTGTAAATGCACAAACAGTAATTTCTCCGCATTGCAAGGTGCAATTCTGAAATTTTTTGCTTTTTCCTCCTCCTCTTCGCATGATAAAGAAGATTCAAAGAGAGTGAGATGCCAGCTCCTTTCATTCAGTCAGTAGCTTCAAACATTTCTGGATGTTTTTCAATGGCAAAAATCAATGAATATTGTAAATGCACAAACAGTAATTTCTCCACATTGCAAGGTGCAATTCTGAAATTTTTTGCTTTTTCCTGCTCCTCTTAGCATGATAAAGAAGATTCAAAGAGAGTGAGACGCCAGCTCTTTTCATTCAGTCAGTAGCTTCAAACATTTCTGGTATATGAATAACATGACGTTTTTCAATGGCAAAAATCAATGAATATTGTAAATGCACAAACAGTAATTTCTCCACATTGCAAGGTGCAATTCTGAAATTTTGGCTTTTTCCTGCTCCTCTTAGCATGATAAAGAAGATTCAAAGAGAGTGAGATGCCAGCTCTTTTCATTCAGTCAGTAGCTTCAAACATTTCTGGTATATGAATAACATGATGTTTTTCAATGGCAAAAATCAATGAATATTGTAAATGCACAAACAGTAATTTCTCCGCATTGAAAGGTGCAATTCTGAATTTTTTTGCTTTTTCCTGCTACTCTTAGCATGATAAAGAAGATTCAAAGAGAGTGAGATGCCAGCTCCTTTCATTCAGTCAGTAGCTTCAAACATTTCTGGATGTTTTTCAATGGCAAAAATCAATGAATATTGTAAATGCACAAACAGTAATTTCTCCACATTGCAAGGTGCAATTCTGAAATTTTTTGCTTTTTCCTGCTCCTCTTAGCATGATAAAGAAGATTCAAAGAGAGTGAGATGCCAGCTCTTTTCATTCAGTCAGTAGCTTCAAACATTTCTGGTATATGAATAACATGATGTTTTTCAATGGCAAAAATCAATGAATATTGTAAATGCACAAACAGTAATTTCTCCGCATTGCAAGGTGCAATTCTGAAATTTTTTGCTTTTTCCTGCTCCTCTTAGCATGATAAAGAAGATTCAAAGAGAGTGAGATGCCAGCTCCTTTCATTCAGTCAGTAGCTTCAAACATTTCTGGATGTTTTTCAATGGCAAAAATCAATGAATATTGTAAATGCACAAACAGTAATTTCTCCACATTGCAAGGTGCAATTCTGAAATTTTTTGCTTTTTCCTGCTCCTCTTAGCATGATAAAGAAGATTCAAAGAGAGTGAGATGCCAGCTCTTTTCATTCAGTCAGTAGCTTCAAACATTTCTGGTATATGAATAACATGATGTTTTTCAATGGCAAAAATCAATGAATATTGTAAATGCACAAACAGTAATTTCTCCGCATTGCAAGGTGCAATTCTGAAATTTTTTGCTTTTTCCTGCTCCTCTTAGCATGATAAAGAAGATTCAAAGAGAGTGAGATGCCAGCTCTTTTCATTCAGTCAGTAGCTTCAAACATTTCTGGCATATGAATAACATGATGTTTTTCAATGGCAAAAATCAATGAATATTGTAAATGCACAAACAGTAATTTCTCCGCATTGCAAGGTGCAATTCTGAAATTTTTTGCTTTTTCCTCCTCCTCTTCGCATGATAAAGAAGATTCAAAGAGAGTGAGATGCCAGCTCCTTTCATTCAGTCAGTAGCTTCAAACATTTCTGGATGTTTTTCAATGGCAAAAATCAATGAATATTGTAAATGCACAAACAGTAATTTCTCCACATTGCAAGGTGCAATTCTGAAATTTTTTTCTTTTTCCTGCTCCTCTTAGCATGATAAAGAAGATTCAAAGAGAGTGAGATGCCAGCTCTTTTCATTCAGTCAGTAGCCTCAAACATTTCTGGTATATGAATAACATGATGTTTTTCAATGGCAAAAATCAATGAATATTGTAAATGCACAAACAGTAATTTCTCCGCATTGCAAGGTGCAATTCTGAAATTTTTTGCTTTTTCCTCCTCCTCTTCGCATGATAAAGAAGATTCAAAGAGAGTGAGATGCCAGCTCCTTTCATTCAGTCAGTAGCTTCAAACATTTCTGGATGTTTTTCAATGGCAAAAATCAATGAATATTGTAAATGCACAAACAGTAATTTCTCCACATTGCAAGGTGCAATTCTGAAATTTTTTTCTTTTTCCTGCTCCTCTTAGCATGATAAAGAAGATTCAAAGAGAGTGAGATGCCAGCTCTTTTCATTCAGTCAGTAGCTTCAAACATTTCTGGTATATGAATAACATGATGTTTTTCAATGGCAAAAATCAATGAATATTGTAAATGCACAAACAGTAATTTCTCCACATTGCAAGGTGCAATTCTGAATTTTTTTGCTTTTTCCTGCTCCTCTTAGCATGATAAAGAAGATTCAAAGAGAGTGAGATGCCAGCTCCTTTCATTCAGTCAGTAGCTTCAAACATTTCTGGACGTTTTTCAATGGCAAAAATCAATGAATATTGTAAATGCACAAACAGTAATTTCTCCACATTGCAAGGTGCAATTCTGAAATTTTTGGCTTTTTCCTGCTCCTCTTAGCATGATAAAGAAGATTCAAAGAGAGTGAGATGCCAGCTCTTTTCATTCAGTCAGTAGCTTCAAACATTTCTGGTATATGAATAACATGATGTTTTTCAATGGCAAAAATCAATGAATATTGTAAATGCACAAACAGTAATTTCTCCGCATTGCAAGGTGCAATTCTGAAATTTTTTGCTTTTTCCTCCTCCTCTTCGCATGATAAAGAAGATTCAAAGAGAGTGAGATGCCAGCTCCTTTCATTCAGTCAGTAGCTTCAAACATTTCTGGTATATGAATAACATGATGTTTTTCAATGGCAAAAATCAATGAATATTGTAAATGCACAAACTAATTTCTCCGCATTGCAAGGTGCAATTCTGAAATTTTTTGCTTTTTCCTGCTCCTCTTAGCATGATAAAGAAGATTCAAAGAGAGTGAGATGCCAGCTCCTTTCATTCAGTCAGTAGCTTCAAACATTTCTGGACGTTTTTCAGTGGCAAAAATCAATGAATATTGTAAATGCACAAACAGTAATTTCTCCACATTGCAAGGTGCAATTCTGAAATTTTTTGCTTTTTCCTGCTCCTCTTAGCATGATAAAGAAGATTCAAAGAGAGTGAGATGCCAGCTCTTTTCATTCAGTCAGTAGCTTCAAACATTTCTGGTATATGAATAACATGATGTTTTTCAATGGCAAAAATCAATGAATATTGTAAATGCACAAACAGTAATTTCTCCACATTGCAAGGTGCAATTCTGAAATTTTTTGCTTTTTCCTGCCTGCTCCTTTTAGCATGATAAAGAAGATTGAAAGAGAGTGAGATGCGAGCTCCTTTCATTCAGTCAGTAGCTTCAAACATTTCTGGATGTTTTTCAATGGCAAAAATCAATGAATATTGTAAATGCACAAACAGTAATTTCTCCGCATTGCAAGGTGCAGTTCTGAAATTTTTTGCTTTTTCCTGCTCCTCTTAGCATGATAAAGAAGATTCAAAGAGAGTGAGATGCCAGCTCCTTTCATTCAGTCAGTAGCTTCAAACATTTCTGGACGTTTTTCAATGGCAAAAATCAATGAATATTGTAAATGCACAAACAGTAATTTCTCCACATTGCAAGGTGCAATTCTGAAATTTTTTGCTTTTTCCTGCTCCTCTTAGCATGATAAAGAAGATTCAAAGAGAGTGAGATGCCAGCTCTTTTCATTCAGTCAGTAGCTTCAAACATTTCTGGTATATGAATATCATGATGTTTTTCAATGGCAAAAATCAATGAATATTGTAAATGCACAAACAGTAATTTCTCCGCATTGCAAGGTGCAATTCTGAAATTTTTTGCTTTTTCCTGCTCCTCTTAGCATGATAAAGAAGATTCAAAGAGAGTGAGATGCCAGCTCCTTTCATTCAGTCAGTAGCTTCAAACATTTCTGGATGTTTTTCAATGGCAAAAATCAATGAATATTGTAAATGCACAAACAGTAATTTCTCCACATTGCAAGGTGCAATTCTGAAAATTTTTGCTTTTTCCTGCTCCTCTTAGCATGATAAAGAAGATTCAAAGAGAGTGAGATGCCAGCTCTTTTCATTCAGTCAGTAGCTTCAAACATTTCTGGTATATGAATAACATGATGTTTTTCAATGGCAAAAATCAATTAATATTGTAAATGCACAAACAGTAATTTCTCCGCATTGCAAGGTGCAATTCTGAAATTTTTTGCTTTTTCCTGCTCCTCTTAGCATGATAAAGAAGATTCAAAGAGAGTGAGATGCCAGCTCCTTTCATTCAGTCAGTAGCTTCAAACATTTCTGGACGTTTTTCAATGGCAAAAATCAATGAATATTGTAAATGCACAAACAGTAATTTCTCCACATTGCAAGGTGCAATTTTGAAATTTTTTGCTTTTTCCTGCTCCTCTTAGCATGATAAAGAAGATTCAAAGAGAGTGAGATGCCAGCTCTTTTCATTCAGTCAGTAGCTTCAAACATTTCTGGTATATGAATAACATGATGTTTTTCAATGGCAAAAATCAATGAATATTGTAAATGCACAAACAGTAATTTCTCCGCATTGCAAGGTGCAATTCTGAAATTTTTTGCTTTTTCCTGCTCCTCTTAGCATGATAAAGAAGATTCAAAGAGAGTGAGATGCCAGCTCCTTTCATTCAGTCAGTAGCTTCAAACATTTCTGGACGTTTTTCAAAGGCAAAAATCAATGAATATTGTAAATGCACAAACAGTAATTTCTCCACATTGCAAGGTGCAATTCTGAATTTTTTTGCTTTTTCCTGCTCCTCTTAGCATGATAAAGAAGATTCAAAGAGAGTGATATGCCAGCTCTTTTCATTCAGTCAGTAGCTTCAAACATTTCTGGCATATGAATAACATGATGTTTTTCAATGGCAAAAATCAATGAATATTGTAAATGCACAAACAGTAATTTCTCCGCATTGCAAGGTGCAATTCTGAAATTTTTTGCTTTTTCCTCCTCCTCTTCGCATGATAAAGAAGATTCAAAGAGAGTGAGATGCCAGCTCCTTTCATTCAGTCAGTAGCTTCAAACATTTCTGGATGTTTTTCAATGGCAAAAATCAATGAATATTGTAAATGCACAAACAGTAATTTCTCCACATTGCAAGGTGCAATTCTGAAATTTTTTTCTTTTTCCTGCTCCTCTTAGCATGATAAAGAAGATTCAAAGAGAGTGAGATGCCAGCTCTTTTCATTCAGTCAGTAGCTTCAAACATTTCTGGTATATGAATAACATGATGTTTTTCAATGGCAAAAATCAATGAATATTGTAAATGCACAAACAGTAATTTCTCCGCATTGCAAGGTGCAATTCTGAAATTTTTTGCTTTTTCCTCCTCCTCTTCGCATGATAAAGAAGATTCAAAGAGAGTGAGATGCCAGCTCCTTTCATTCAGTCAGTAGCTTCAAACATTTCTGGATGTTTTTCAATGGCAAAAATCAATGAATATTGTAAATGCACAAACAGTAATTTCTCCACATTGCAAGGTGCAATTCTGAAATTTTTGGCTTTTTCCTGCTCCTCTTAGCATGATAAAGAAGATTCAAAGAGAGTGAGATGCCAGCTCTTTTCATTCAGTCAGTAGCTTCAAACATTTCTGGTATATGAATAACATGATGTTTTTCAATGGCAAAAATCAATGAATATTGTAAATGCACAAACAGTAATTTCTCCGCATTGAAAGGTGCAATTCTGAATTTTTTTGCTTTTTCCTGCTACTCTTAGCATGATAAAGAAGATTCAAAGAGAGTGAGATGCCAGCTCCTTTCATTCAGTCAGTAGCTTCAAACATTTCTGGACGTTTTTCAATGGCAAAAATCAATGAATATTGTAAATGCACAAACAGTAATTTCTCCACATTGCAAGGTGCAATTCTGAAATTTTTTGCTTTTTCCTGCTCCTCTTAGCATGATAAAGAAGATTCAAAGAGAGTGAGATGCCAGCTCTTTTCATTCAGTCAGTAGCTTCAAACATTTCTGGTATATGAATAACATGATGTTTTTCAATGGCAAAAATCAATGAATATTGTAAATGCACAAACAGTAATTTCTCCGCATTGCAAGGTGCAATTCTGAAATTTTTTGCTTTTTCCTGCTCCTCTTAGCATGATAAAGAAGATTCAAAGAGAGTGAGATGCCAGCTCCTTTCATTCAGTCAGTAGCTTCAAACATTTCTGGATGTTTTTCAATGGCAAAAATCAATGAATATTGTAAATGCACAAACAGTAATTTCTCCGCATTGCAAGGTGCAGTTCTGAAATTTTTTGCTTTTTCCTGCTCCTCTTAGCATGATAAAGAAGATTCAAAGAGAGTGAGATGCCAGCTCCTTTCATTCAGTCAGTAGCTTCAAACATTTCTGGACGTTTTTCAATGGCAAAAATCAATGAATATTGTAAATGCACAAACAGTAATTTCTCCACATTGCAAGGTGCAATTCTGAAATTTTTTGCTTTTTCCTGCTCCTCTTAGCATGATAAAGAAGATTCAAAGAGAGTGAGATGCCAGCTCTTTTCATTCAGTCAGTAGCTTCAAACATTTCTGGTATATGAATATCATGATGTTTTTCAATGGCAAAAATCAATGAATATTGTAAATGCACAAACAGTAATTTCTCCGCATTGCAAGGTGCAATTCTGAAATTTTTTGCTTTTTCCTGCTCCTCTTAGCATGATAAAGAAGATTCAAAGAGAGTGAGATGCCAGCTCCTTTCATTCAGTCAGTAGCTTCAAACATTTCTGGATGTTTTTCAATGGCAAAAATCAATGAATATTGTAAATGCACAAACAGTAATTTCTCCACATTGCAAGGTGCAATTCTGAAAATTTTTGCTTTTTCCTGCTCCTCTTAGCATGATAAAGAAGATTCAAAGAGAGTGAGATGCCAGCTCTTTTCATTCAGTCAGTAGCTTCAAACATTTCTGGTATATGAATAACATGATGTTTTTCAATGGCAAAAATCAATTAATATTGTAAATGCACAAACAGTAATTTCTCCGCATTGCAAGGTGCAATTCTGAAATTTTTTGCTTTTTCCTGCTCCTCTTAGCATGATAAAGAAGATTCAAAGAGAGTGAGATGCCAGCTCCTTTCATTCAGTCAGTAGCTTCAAACATTTCTGGACGTTTTTCAATGGCAAAAATCAATGAATATTGTAAATGCACAAACAGTAATTTCTCCACATTGCAAGGTGCAATTTTGAAATTTTTTGCTTTTTCCTGCTCCTCTTAGCATGATAAAGAAGATTCAAAGAGAGTGAGATGCCAGCTCTTTTCATTCAGTCAGTAGCTTCAAACATTTCTGGTATATGAATAACATGATGTTTTTCAATGGCAAAAATCAATGAATATTGTAAATGCACAAACAGTAATTTCTCCGCATTGCAAGGTGCAATTCTGAAATTTTTTGCTTTTTCCTGCTCCTCTTAGCATGATAAAGAAGATTCAAAGAGAGTGAGATGCCAGCTCCTTTCATTCAGTCAGTAGCTTCAAACATTTCTGGACGTTTTTCAAAGGCAAAAATCAATGAATATTGTAAATGCACAAACAGTAATTTCTCCACATTGCAAGGTGCAATTCTGAATTTTTTTGCTTTTTCCTGCTCCTCTTAGCATGATAAAGAAGATTCAAAGAGAGTGATATGCCAGCTCTTTTCATTCAGTCAGTAGCTTCAAACATTTCTGGCATATGAATAACATGATGTTTTTCAATGGCAAAAATCAATGAATATTGTAAATGCACAAACAGTAATTTCTCCGCATTGCAAGGTGCAATTCTGAAATTTTTTGCTTTTTCCTCCTCCTCTTCGCATGATAAAGAAGATTCAAAGAGAGTGAGATGCCAGCTCCTTTCATTCAGTCAGTAGCTTCAAACATTTCTGGATGTTTTTCAATGGCAAAAATCAATGAATATTGTAAATGCACAAACAGTAATTTCTCCACATTGCAAGGTGCAATTCTGAAATTTTTTTCTTTTTCCTGCTCCTCTTAGCATGATAAAGAAGATTCAAAGAGAGTGAGATGCCAGCTCTTTTCATTCAGTCAGTAGCTTCAAACATTTCTGGTATATGAATAACATGATGTTTTTCAATGGCAAAAATCAATGAATATTGTAAATGCACAAACAGTAATTTCTCCGCATTGCAAGGTGCAATTCTGAAATTTTTTGCTTTTTCCTCCTCCTCTTCGCATGATAAAGAAGATTCAAAGAGAGTGAGATGCCAGCTCCTTTCATTCAGTCAGTAGCTTCAAACATTTCTGGATGTTTTTCAATGGCAAAAATCAATGAATATTGTAAATGCACAAACAGTAATTTCTCCACATTGCAAGGTGCAATTCTGAAATTTTTGGCTTTTTCCTGCTCCTCTTAGCATGATAAAGAAGATTCAAAGAGAGTGAGATGCCAGCTCTTTTCATTCAGTCAGTAGCTTCAAACATTTCTGGTATATGAATAACATGATGTTTTTCAATGGCAAAAATCAATGAATATTGTAAATGCACAAACAGTAATTTCTCCGCATTGAAAGGTGCAATTCTGAATTTTTTTGCTTTTTCCTGCTACTCTTAGCATGATAAAGAAGATTCAAAGAGAGTGAGATGCCAGCTCCTTTCATTCAGTCAGTAGCTTCAAACATTTCTGGACGTTTTTCAATGGCAAAAATCAATGAATATTGTAAATGCACAAACAGTAATTTCTCCACATTGCAAGGTGCAATTCTGAAATTTTTTGCTTTTTCCTGCTCCTCTTAGCATGATAAAGAAGATTCAAAGAGAGTGAGATGCCAGCTCTTTTCATTCAGTCAGTAGCTTCAAACATTTCTGGTATATGAATAACATGATGTTTTTCAATGGCAAAAATCAATGAATATTGTAAATGCACAAACAGTAATTTCTCCGCATTGCAAGGTGCAATTCTGAAATTTTTTGCTTTTTCCTGCTCCTCTTAGCATGATAAAGAAGATTCAAAGAGAGTGAGATGCCAGCTCCTTTCATTCAGTCAGTAGCTTCAAACATTTCTGGA
Source organism: Phyllobates terribilis (assembly GCF_046119375.1). NCBI lineage: Eukaryota > Metazoa > Chordata > Amphibia > Anura > Dendrobatidae > Phyllobates > Phyllobates terribilis. Next base: position 1,734,379 of record NW_027363092.1, read on the forward strand.
CGTTTTTCAATGGCAAAAATCAATTAATATTGTAAAGCACAAACAGTAATTTCTCCACATTGCAAGTTGCAATTCTGAAATTTTTTGCTTTTTCCTGCTCCTCTTAGCATGATAAAGAAGATTCAAAGAGAGTGAGATGCCAGCTCTTTTCATTCAGTCAGTAGCTTCAAACATTTCTGGTATATGAATAACATGATGTTTTTCAATGGCAAAAATCAATGAATATTGTAAATGCACAAACTAATTTCTCCGCATTGCAAGGTGCAATTCTGAAATTTTTTGCTTTTTCCTGCTCCTCTTAGCATGATAAAGAAGATTCAAAGAGAGTGAGATGCCAGCTCCTTTCATTCAGTCAGTAGCTTCAAACATTTCTGGACGTTTTTCAATGGCAAAAATCAATGAATATTGTAAATGCACAAACAGTAATTTCTCCACATTGCAAGGTGCAATTCTGAAATTTTTTGCTTTTTCCTGCTCCTCTTAGCATGATAAAGAAGATTCAAAGAGAGTGAGATGCCAGCTCTTTTCATTCAGTCAGTAGCTTCAAACATTTCTGGTATATGAATAACATGATGTTTTTCAATGGCAAAAATCAATGAATATTGTAAATGCACAAACAGTAATTTCTCCGCATTGCAAGGTGCAATTCTGAAATTTTTTGCTTTTTCCTGCTCCTCTTAGCATGATAAAGAAGATTCAAAGAGAGTGAGATGCCAGCTCCTTTCATTCAGTCAGTAGCTTCAAACATTTCTGGACGTTTTTCAATGGCAAAAATCAATGAATATTGTAAATGCACAAACAGTAATTTCTCCACATTGCAAGGTGCAATTCTGAAATTTTCTGCTTTTTCCTGCTCCTCTTAGCATGATAAAGAAGATTCAAAGAGAGGGAGATGCCAGCTCTTTTCATTCAGTCAGTAGCTTCAAACATTTCTGGTATATGAATAACATGATGTTTTTCAATGGCAAAAATCAATGAATATTGTAAATGCACAAACAGTAATTTCTCCGCATTGCAAGGTGCAATTCTGAAATTTTTTGCTTTTTCCTGCTCCTCTTAGCATGATAAAGAAGATTCAAAGAGAGTGAGATGCCAGCTCCTTTCATTCAGTCAGTAGCTTCAAACATTTCTGGACGTTTTTCAATGGCAAAAATCAATGAATATTGTAAAGCACAAACAGTAATTTCTCCACATTGCAAGGTGCAATTCTGAAATTTTTTGCTTTTTCCTGCTCCTCTTAGCATGATAAAGAAGATTCAAAGAGAGTGAGATGCCAGCTCTTTTCATTCAGTCAGTAGCTTCAAACATTTCTGGTATATGAATAACATGATGTTTTTCAATGGCAAAAATCAATGAATATTGTAAATGCACAAACTAATTTCTCCGCATTGCAAGGTGCAATTCTGAAATTTTTTGCTTTTTCCTGCTCCTCTTAGCATGATAAAGAAGATTCAAAGAGAGTGAGATGCCAGCTCCTTTCATTCAGTCAGTAGCTTCAAACATTTCTGGACGTTTTTCAATGGCAAAAATCAATGAATATTGTAAATGCACAAACAGTAATTTCTCCACATTGCAAGGTGCAATTCTGAAATTTTTTGCTTTTTCCTGCTCCTCTTAGCATGATAAAGAAGATTCAAAGAGAGTGAGATGCCAGCTCTTTTCATTCAGTCAGTAGCTTCAAACATTTCTGGAATATGAATAACATGATGTTTTTCAATGGCAAAAATCAATGAATATTGTAAATGCACAAACAGTAATTTCTCCGCATTGCAAGGTGCAATTCTGAAATTTGTTGCTTTTTCCTGCTCCTCTTAGCATGATAAAGAAGATTCAAAGAGAGTGAGATGCCAGCTCCTTTCATTCAGTCAGTAGCTTCAAATATTTCTGGACGTTTTTCAATGGCAAAAATCAATGAATATTGTAAATGCACAAACAGTAATTTTTCCACATTGCAAGGTGCAATTCTGAAATTTTTTGCTTTTTCCTGCTCCTCTTAGCATGATAAAGAAGATTCAAAGAGAGTGATATGCCAGCTCTTTTCATTCAGTCAGTAGCTTCAAACATTTCTGGTATATGAATAACATGATGTTTTTCAATGGCAAAAATCAATGAATATTGTAAATGCACAAACAGTAATTTCTCCGCATTGCAAGGTGCAATTCTGAAATTTTTTGCTTTTTCCTGCTCCTCTTAGCATGATAAAGAAGATTCAAAGAGAGTGAGATGCCAGCTCCTTTCATTCAGTCAGTAGCTTCAAACATTTCTGGACGTTTTTCAATGGCAAAAATCAATGAATATTGTAAATGCACAAACAGTAATTTCTCCACATTGCAAGGTGCAATTCTGAAATTTTTTGCTTTTTCCTGCTCCTCTTAGCATGATAAAGAAGATTCAAAGAGAGTGAGATGCCAGCTCTTTTCATTCAGTCAGTAGCTTCAAACATTTCTGGTATATGAATAACATGATGTTTTTCAATGGCAAAAATCAATGAATATTGTAAATGCACAAACAGTAATTTCTCCGCATTGCAAGGTGCAATTCTGAAATTTTTTGCTTTTTCCTGCTCCTCTTAGCATGATAAAGAAGATTCAAAGAGAGTGAGATGCCAGCTCCTTTCATTCAGTCAGTAGCTTCAAACATTTCTGGACGTTTTTCAATGGCAAAAATCAATGAATATTGTAAATGCACAAACAGTAATTTCTCCACATTGCAAGGTGCAATTCTAAAATTTTTTGCTTTTTCCTGCTCCTCTTAGCATGATAATGAAGATTCAAAGAGAGTGAGATGCCAGCTCTTTTCATTCAGTCAGTAGCTTCAAACATTTCTGGTATATGAATAACATGATGTTTTTCAATGGCAAAAATCAATGAATATTGTAAATGCACAAACTAATTTCTCCGCATTGCAAGGTGCAATTCTGAAATTTTTTGCTTTTTCCTGCTCCTCTTAGCATGATAAAGAAGATTCAAAGAGAGTGATATGCCAGCTCCTTTCATTCAGTCAGTAGCTTCAAACATTTCTGGACGTTTTTCAATGGCAAAAATCAATGAATATTGTAAATGCACAAACAGTAATTTCTCCACATTGCAAGGTGCAATTCTGAAATTTTTTGCTTTTTCCTGCTCCTCTTAGCATGATAAAGAAGATTCAAAGAGAGTGAGATGCCAGCTCTTTTCATTCAGTCAGTAGCTTCAAACATTTCTGGTATATGAATAACATGATGTTTTTCAATGGCAAAAATCAATGAATATTGTAAATGCACAAACAGTAATTTCTCCGCATTGCAAGGTGCAATTCTGAAATTTTTTGCTTTTTCCTGCTCCTCTTAGCATGATAAAGAAGATTCAAAGAGAGTGAGATGCCAGCTCCTTTCATTCAGTCAGTAGCTTCAAACATTTCTGGACGTTTTTCAATGGCAAAAATCAATGAATATTGTAAATGCACAAACAGTAATTTCTCCACATTGCAAGGTGCAATTCTGAAATTTTTTGCTTTTTCCTGCTCCTCTTAGCATGATAAAGAAGATTCAAAGAGAGGGAGATGCCAGCTCTTTTCATTCAGTCAGTAGCTTCAAACATTTCTGGTATATGAATAACATGATGTTTTTCAATGGCAAAAATCAATGAATATTGTAAATGCACAAACAGTAATTTCTCCGCATTGCAAGGTGCAATTCTGAAATTTTTTCTTTTTCCTGCTCCTCTTAGCATGATAAAGAAGATTCAAAGAGAGTGAGATGCCAGCTCCTTTCATTCAGTCAGTAGCTTCAAACATTTCTGGACGTTTTTCAATGGCAAAAATCAATGAATATTGTAAAGCACAAACAGTAATTTCTCCACATTGCAAGGTGCAATTCTGAAATTTTTTGCTTTTTCCTGCTCCTCTTAGCATGATAAAGAAGATTCAAAGAGAGTGAGATGCCAGCTCTTTTCATTCAGTCAGTAGCTTCAAACATTTCTGGTATATGAATAACATGATGTTTTTCAATGGCAAAAATCAATGAATATTGTAAATGCACAAACTAATTTCTCCGCATTGCAAGGTGAAATTCTGAAATTTTTTGCTTTTTCCTGCTCCTCTTAGCATGATAAAGAAGATTCAAAGAGAGTGAGATGCCAGCTCCTTTCATTCAGTCAGTAGCTTCAAACATTTCTGGACGTTTTTCAATGGCAAAAATCAATGAATATTGTAAATGCACAAACAGTAATTTCTCCACATTGCAAGGTGCAATTCTGAAATTTTTTGCTTTTTCCTGCTCCTCTTAGCATGATAAAGAAGATTCAAAGAGAGTGAGATGCCAGCTCTTTTCATTCAGTCAGTAGCTTCAAACATTTCTGGTATATGAATAACATGATGTTTTTCAATGGCAAAAATCAATGAATATTGTAAATGCACAAACAGTAATTTCTCCGCATTGCAAGGTGCAATTCTGAAATTTTTTGCTTTTTCCTGCTCCTCTTAGCATGATAAAGGAGATTCAAAGAGAGTGAGATGCCAGCTCCTTTCATTCAGTCAGTAGCTTCAAACATTTCTGGACGTTTTTCAATGGCAAAAATCAATGAATATTGTAAATGCACAAGCAGTAATTTTTCCACATTGCAAGGTGCAATTCTGAAATTTTTTGCTTTTTCCTGCTCCTCTTAGCATGATAAAGAAGATTCAAAGAGAATGATATGCCAGCTCTTTTCATTCAGTCAGTAGCTTCAAACATTTCTGGTATATGAATAACATGATGTTTTTCAATGGCAAAAATCAATGAATATTGTAAATGCACAAACAGTAATTTCTCCGCATTGCAAGGTGCAATTCTGAAATTTTTTGCTTTTTCCTGCTCCTCTTAGCATGATAAAGAAGATTCAAAGAGAGTGATATGCCAGCTCCTTTCATTCAGTCAGTAGCTTCAAACATTTCTGGACGTTTTTCAATGGCAAAAATCAATGAATATTGTAAATGCACAAACAGTAATTTCTCCACATTGCAAGGTGCAATTCTGAAATTTTTTGCTTTTTCCTGCTCCTCTTAGCATGATAAAGAAGATTCAAAGAGAGTGAGATGCCAGCTCTTTTCATTCAGTCAGTAGCTTCAAACATTTCTGGTATATGAATAACATGATGTTTTTCAATGGCAAAAATCAATGAATATTGTAAATGCACAAACAGTAATTTCTCCGCATTGCAAGGTGCAATTCTGAAATTTTTTGCTTTTTCCTGCTCCTCTTAGCATGATAAAGAAGATTCAAAGAGAGTGAGATGCCAGCTCCTTTCATTCAGTCAGTAGCTTCAAACATTTCTGGACGTTTTTCAATGGCAAAAATCAATGAATATTGTAAATGCACAAACAGTAATTTCTCCACATTGCAAGGTGCAATTCTGAAATTTTTTGCTTTTTCCTGCTCCTCTTAGCATGATAATGAAGATTCAAAGAGAGTGAGATGCCAGCTCTTTTCATTCAGTCAGTAGCTTCAAACATTTCTGGTATATGAATAACATGATGTTTTTCAATGGCAAAAATCAATGAATATTGTAAATGCACAAACAGTAATTTCTCCACATTGCATGGTGCAATTCTGAAATTTTTTGCTTTTTCCTGCTCCTCTTAGCATGATAAAGAAGATTCAAAGAGAGTGAGATGCCAGCTCTTTTCATTCAGTCAGTAGCTTCAAACATTTCTGGAATATGAATAACATGATGTTTTTCAATGGCAAAAATCAATGAATATTGTAAATGCACAAACAGTAATTTCTCCGCATTGCAAGGTGCAATTCTGAAATTTGTTGTTTTTCCTGCTCCTCTTAGCATGATAAAGAAGATTCAAAGAGAGTGAGATGCCAGCTCCTTTCATTCAGTCAGTAGCTTCAAATATTTCTGGACGTTTTTCAATGGCAAAAATCAATGAATATTGTAAATGCACAAACAGTAATTTTTCCACATTGCAAGGTGCAATTCTGAAATTTTTTGCTTTTTCCTGCTCCTCTTAGCATGATAAAGAAGATTCAAAGAGAGTGATATGCCAGCTCTTTTCATTCAGTCAGTAGCTTCAAACATTTCTGGTATATGAATAACATGATGTTTTTCAATGGCAAAAATCAATGAATATTGTAAATGCACAAACAGTAATTTCTCCGCATTGCAAGGTGCAATTCTGAAATTTTTTGCTTTTTCCTGCTCCTCTTAGCATGATAAAGAAGATTCAAAGAGAGTGAGATGCCAGCTCCTTTCATTCAGTCAGTAGCTTCAAACATTTCTGGACGTTTTTCAATGGCAAAAATCAATGAATATTGTAAATGCACAAACAGTAATTTCTCCACATTGCAAGGTGCAATTCTGAAATTTTTTGCTTTTTCCTGCTCCTCTTAGCATGATAAAGAAGATTCAAAGAGAGTGAGATGCCAGCTCTTTTCATTCAGTCAGTAGCTTCAAACATTTCTGGTATATGAATAACATGATGTTTTTCAATGGCAAAAATCAATGAATATTGTAAATGCACAAACAGTAATTTCTCCGCATTGCAAGGTGCAATTCTGAAATTTTTTGCTTTTTCCTGCTCCTCTTAGCATGATAAAGAAGATTCAAAGAGAGTGAGATGCCAGCTCCTTTCATTCAGTCAGTAGCTTCAAACATTTCTGGACGTTTTTCAATGGCAAAAATCAATGAATATTGTAAATGCACAAACAGTAATTTCTCCACATTGCAAGGTGCAATTCTGAAATTTTTTGCTTTTTCCTGCTCCTCTTAGCATGATAATGAAGATTCAAAGAGAGTGAGATGCCAGCTCTTTTCATTCAGTCAGTAGCTTCAAACATTTCTGGTATATGAATAACATGATGTTTTTCAATGGCAAAAATCAATGAATATTGTAAATGCACAAACTAATTTCTCCGCATTGCAAGGTGCAATTCTGAAATTTTTTGCTTTTTCCTGCTCCTCTTAGCATGATAAAGAAGATTCAAAGAGAGTGATATGCCAGCTCCTTTCATTCAGTCAGTAGCTTCAAACATTTCTGGACGTTTTTCAATGGCAAAAATCAATGAATATTGTAAATGCACAAACAGTAATTTCTCCACATTGCAAGGTGCAATTCTGAAATTTTTTGCTTTTTCCTGCTCCTCTTAGCATGATAAAGAAGATTCAAAGAGAGTGAGATGCCAGCTCTTTTCATTCAGTCAGTAGCTTCAAACATTTCTGGTATATGAATAACATGATGTTTTTCAATGGCAAAAATCAATGAATATTGTAAATGCACAAACTAATTTCTCCGCATTGCAAGGTGAAATTCTGAAATTTTTTGCTTTTTCCTGCTCCTCTTAGCATGATAAAGAAGATTCAAAGAGAGTGAGATGCCAGCTCCTTTCATTCAGTCAGTAGCTTCAAACATTTCTGGACGTTTTTCAATGGCAAAAATCAATGAATATTGTAAATGCACAAACAGTAATTTCTCCACATTGCAAGGTGCAATTCTGAAATTTTTTGCTTTTTCCTGCTCCTCTTAGCATGATAAAGAAGATTCAAAGAGAGTGAGATGCCAGCTCTTTTCATTCAGTCAGTAGCTTCAAACATTTCTGGTATATGAATAACATGATGTTTTTCAATGGCAAAAATCAATGAATATTGTAAATGCACAAACAGTAATTTCTCCGCATTGCAAGGTGCAATTCTGAAATTTTTTGCTTTTTCCTGCTCCTCTTAGCATGATAAAGGAGATTCAAAGAGAGTGAGATGCCAGCTCCTTTCATTCAGTCAGTAGCTTCAAACATTTCTGGACGTTTTTCAATGGCAAAAATCAATGAATATTGTAAATGCACAAGCAGTAATTTTTCCACATTGCAAGGTGCAATTCTGAAATTTTTTTCTTTTTCCTGCTCCTCTTAGCATGATAAAGAAGATTCAAAGAGAATGATATGCCAGCTCTTTTCATTCAGTCAGTAGCTTCAAACATTTCTGGTATATGAATAACATGATGTTTTTCAATGGCAAAAATCAATGAATATTGTAAATGCACAAACAGTAATTTCTCCGCATTGCAAGGTGCAATTCTGAAATTTTTTGCTTTTTCCTGCTCCTCTTAGCATGATAAAGAAGATTCAAAGAGAGTGATATGCCAGCTCCTTTCATTCAGTCAGTAGCTTCAAACATTTCTGGACGTTTTTCAATGGCAAAAATCAATGAATATTGTAAATGCACAAACAGTAATTTCTCCACATTGCAAGGTGCAATTCTGAAATTTTTTGCTTTTTCCTGCTCCTCTTAGCATGATAAAGAAGATTCAAAGAGAGTGAGATGCCAGCTCTTTTCATTCAGTCAGTAGCTTCAAACATTTCTGGTATATGAATAACATGATGTTTTTCAATGGCAAAAATCAATGAATATTGTAAATGCACAAACAGTAATTTCTCCGCATTGCAAGGTGCAATTCTGAAATTTTTTGCTTTTTCCTGCTCCTCTTAGCATGATAAAGAAGATTCAAAGAGAGTGAGATGCCAGCTCCTTTCATTCAGTCAGTAGCTTCAAACATTTCTGGACGTTTTTCAATGGCAAAAATCAATGAATATTGTAAATGCACAAACAGTAATTTCTCCACATTGCAAGGTGCAATTCTGAAATTTTTTGCTTTTTCCTGCTCCTCTTAGCATGATAATGAAGATTCAAAGAGAGTGAGATGCCAGCTCTTTTCATTCAGTCAGTAGCTTCAAACATTTCTGGTATATGAATAACATGATGTTTTTCAATGGCAAAAATCAATGAATATTGTAAATGCACAAACAGTAATTTCTCCACATTGCATGGTGCAATTCTGAAATTTTTTGCTTTTTCCTGCTCCTCTTAGCATGATAAAGAAGATTCAAAGAGAGTGAGATGCCAGCTCTTTTCATTCAGTCAGTAGCTTCAAACATTTCTGGTATATGAATAACATGATGTTTTTCAATGGCAAAAATCAATGAATATTGTAAATGCACAAACAGTAATATCTCCGCATTGCAAGGTGCAATTCTGAAATTTTTTGCTTTTTCCTGCTCCTCTTAGCATGATAAAGAATATTCAAAGAGAGTGAGATGCCAGCTCCTTTCATTCAGTCCGTAGCTTCAAACATTTCTGGACATTTTTCAATGGCAAAAATCAATGAATATTGTAAATGCACAAACTAATTTCTCCGCATTGCAAGGTGCAATTCTGAAATTTTTTGCTTTTTCCTGCTCCTCTTATCATGATAAAGAAGATTCAAAGAGAGTGAGATGCCAGCTCCTTTCATTCAGTCAGTAGCTTCAAACATTTCTGGATGTTTTTCAATGGCAAAAATCAATGAATATTGTAAATGCACAAACAGTAATTTCTCCACATTGCAAGGTGCAATTCTGAAATGTTTTGCTTTTTCCTGCTCCTCTTAGCATGATAAAGAAGATTCAAAGAGAGTGAGATGCCAGCTCCTTTCATTCAGTCAGTAGCTTCAAACATTTCTGGACGTTTTTCAATGGCAAAAATCAATGAATATTGTAAATGCACAAACAGTAATTTCTCCGCATTGCAAGGTGCAATTCTGAAATTTTTTGCTTTTTCCTGCTCCTCTTAGCATGATAAAGAAGATTCAAAGAGAGTGAGATGCCAGCTCCTTTCATTCAGTCAGTAGCTTCAAACATTTCTGGATGTTTTTCAATGGCAAAAATCAATGAATATTGTAAATGCACAAACAGTAATTTCTCCACATTGCAAGGTGCAATTCTGAAATTTTTTGCTTTTTCCTGCTCCTCTTAGCATGATAAAGAAGATTCAAAGAAAGGGAGATGCCAGCTCTTTTCATTCAGTCAGTAGCTTCAAACATTTCTGGTATATGAATAACATGATGTTTTTCAATGGCAAAAATCAATGAATATTGTAAATGTACAAACAGTAATTTCTCCGCATTGCAAGCTGCAATTCTGAAATTTTTTGCTTTTTCCTGCTCCTCTTAGCATGATAAAGAAGATTCAAAGAGAGTGAGATGCCAGCTCCTTTCATTCAGTCAGTAGCTTCAAACATTTCTGGACGTTTTTCAATGGCAAAAATCAATGAATATTGTAAAGCACAAACAGTAATTTCTCCACATTGCAAGGTGCAATTCTGAAATTTTTTGCTTTTTCCTGCTCCTCTTAGCATGATAAAGAAGATTCAAAGAGAGTGAGATGCCAGCTCTTTTCATTCAGTCAGTAGCTTCAAACATTTCTGGTATATGAATAACATGATGTTTTTCAATGGCAAAAATCAATGAATATTGTAAATGCACAAACTAATTTCTCCGCATTGCAAGGTGAAATTCTGAAATTTTTTGCTTTTTCCTGCTCCTCTTAGCATGATAAATAAGATTCAAAGAGAGTGAGATGCCAGCTCCTTTCATTCAGTCAGTAGCTTCAAACATTTCTGGACGTTTTTCAATGGCAAAAATCAATGAATATTGTAAATGCACAAACAGTAATTTCTCCACATTGCAAGGTGCAATTCTGAAATTTTTTGCTTTTTCCTGCTCCTCTTAGCATGATAAAGAAGATTCAAAGAGAGTGAGATGCCAGCTCTTTTCATTCAGTCAGTAGCTTCAAACATTTCTGGTATATGAATAACATGATGTTTTTCAATGGCAAAAATCAATGAATATTGTAAATGCACAAACAGTAATTTCTCCGCATTGCAAGGTGCAATTCTGAAATTTTTTGCTTTTTCCTGCTCCTCTTAGCATGATAAAGAAGATTCAAAGAGAGTGAGATGCCAGCTCCTTTCATTCAGTCAGTAGCTTCAAACATTTCTGGACGTTTTTCAATGGCAAAAATCAATGAATATTGTAAATGCACAAACAGTAATTTTTCCACATTGCAAGGTGCAATTCTGAAATTTTTTGCTTTTTCCTGCTCCTCTTAGCATGATAAAGAAGATTCAAAGAGAGTGATATGCCAGCTCTTTTCATTCAGTCAGTAGCTTCAAACATTTCTGGTATATGAATAACATGATGTTTTTCAATGGCAAAAATCAATGAATATTGTAAATGCACAAACAGTAATTTCTCCGCATTGCAAGGTGCAATTCTGAAATTTTTTACTTTTTCCTGCTCCTCTTAGCATGATAAAGAAGATTCAAAGAGAGTGATATGCCAGCTCCTTTCATTCAGTCAGTAGCTTCAAACATTTCTGGACGTTTTTCAATGGCAAAAATCAATGAATATTGTAAATGCACAAACAGTAATTTCTCCACATTGCAAGGTGCAATTCTGAAATTTTTTGCTTTTTCCTGCTCCTCTTAGCATGATAAAGAAGATTCAAAGAGAGTGAGATGCCAGCTCTTTTCATTCAGTCAGTAGCTTCAAACATTTCTGGTATATGAATAACATGATGTTTTTCAATGGCAAAAATCAATGAATATTGTAAATGCACAAACAGTAATTTCTCCGCATTGCAAGGTGCAATTCTGAAATTTTTTGCTTTTTCCTGCTCCTCTTAGCATGATAAAGAAGATTCAAAGAGAGTGAGATGCCAGCTCCTTTCATTCAGTCAGTAGCTTCAAACATTTCTGGACGTTTTTCAATGGCAAAAATCAATGAATATTGTAAATGCACAAACAGTAATTTCTCCACATTGCAAGGTGCAATTCTGAAATTTTTTGCTTTTTCCTGCTCCTCTTAGCATGATAATGAAGATTCAAAGAGAGTGAGATGCCAGCTCTTTTCATTCAGTCAGTAGCTTCAAACATTTCTGGTATATGAATAACATGATGTTTTTCAATGGCAAAAATCAATGAATATTGTAAATGCACAAACAGTAATTTCTCCGCATTGCAAGGTGCAATTCTGAAATTTTTTGCTTTTTCCTGCTCCTCTTAGCATGATAAAGAAGATTCAAAGAGAGTGAGATGCCAGCTCCTTTCATTCAGTCAGTAGCTTCAAACATTTCTGGACGTTTTTCAATGGCAAAAATCAATGAATATTGTAAATGCACAAACAGTAATTTCTCCACATTGCAAGGTGCAATTCTGAAATTTTTGGCTTTTTCCTGCTCCTCTTAGCATGATAAAGAAGATTCAAAGAGAGTGAGATGACAGCTCTTTTCATTCAGTCAGTAGCTTCAAACATTTCTGGTATATGAATAACATGATGTTTTTCAATGGCAAAAATCAATGAATATTGTAAATGCACAAACAGTAATATCTCCGCATTGCAAGGTGCAATTCTGAAATTTTTTGCTTTTTCCTGCTCCTCTTAGCATGATAAAGAAGATTCAAAGAGAGTGAGATGCCAGCTCCTTTCATTCAGTCCGTAGCTTCAAACATTTCTGGACGTTTTTCAATGGCAAAAATCAATGAATATTGTAAATGCACGAACTAATTTCTCCGCATTGCAAGGTGCAATTCTGAAATTTTTTGCTTTTTCCTGCTCCTCTTAGCATGATAAAGAAGATTCAAAGAGAGTGAGATGCCAGCTCCTTTCATTCAGTCAGTAGCTTCAAACATTTCTGGACGTTTTTCAATGGCAAAAATCAATGAATATTGTAAATGCACAAACAGTAATTTCTCCACATTGCAAGGTGCAATTCTGAAATTTTTTGCTTTTTCCTGCTCCTCTTAGCATGATAAAGAAGATTCAAAGAGAGTGAGATGCCAGCTCTTTTCATTCAGTCAGTAGCTTCAAACATTTCTGGTATATGAATAACATGATGTTTTTCAATGGCAAAAATCAATGAATATTGTAAATGCACAAACAGTAATTTCTCCGCATTGCAAGGTGCGATTTTGAAATTTTTTGCTTTTTCCTGCTCCTCTTAGCATGATAATGAAGATTCAAAGAGAGTGAGATGCCAGCTCCTTTCATTCAGTCAGTAGCTTCAAACATTTCTGGACGTTTTTCAATGGCAAAAATCAATGAATATTGTAAATGCACAAACAGTAATTTCTCCACATTGCAAGGTGCAATTCTGAAATTTTTTGCTTTTTCCTGCTCCTCTTAGCATGATAAAGAAGATTCAAAGAGAGTGAGATGCCAGCTCTTTTCATTCAGTCAGTAGCTTCAAACATTTCTGGTATATGAATAACATGATGTTTTTCAATGGCAAAAATCAATGAATATTGTAAATGCACAAACAGTAATTTCTCCGCATTGCAAGGTGCAATTCTGAAATTTTTTGCTTTTTCCTGCTCCTCTTAGCATGATAAAGAAGATTCAAAGAGAGTGAGATGCCAGCTCCTTTCATTCAGTCAGTAGCTTCAAACATTTCTGGACGTTTTTCAATGGCAAAAATCAATGAATATTGTAAATGCACAAACAGTAATTTCTCCACATTGCAAGGTGCAATTCTGAAATTTTTTGCTTTTTCCTGCTCCTCTTAGCATGATAAAGAAGATTCAAAGAGAGTGAGATGCCAGCTCTTTTCATTCAGTCAGTAGCGTCAAACATTTCTGGTATATGAATAACATGATGTTTTTCAATGGCAAAAATCAATGAATATTGTAAATGCACAAACAGTAATTTCTCCGCATTGCAAGGTGCAATTCTGAAATTTTTTGCTTTTTCCTGCTCCTCTTAGCATGATAAAGAAGATTCAAAGAGAGTGAGATGCCAGCTCCTTTCATTCAGTCAGTAGCTTCAAACATTTCTGGACGTTTTTCAATGGCAAAAATCAATGAATATTGTAAATGCACAAACAGTAATTTCTCCACATTGCAAGGTGCAATTCTGAAATTTTTTGCTTTTTCCTGCTCCTCTTAGCATGATAAAGAAGATTCAAAGAGAGTGAGATGCCAGCTCTTTTCATTCAATCAGTAGCTTCAAACATTTCTGGTATATGAATAACATGATGTTTTTCAATGGCAAAAATCAATGAATATTGTAAATGCACAAACAGTAATTTCTCCGCATTGCAAGGTGCAATTCTGAAATTTTTTGCTTTTTCCTGCTCCTCTTAGCATGATAAAGAAGATTCAAAGAGAGTGAGATGCCAGCTCCTTTCATTCAGTCAGTAGCTTCAAACATTTCTGGACGTTTTTCAATGGCAAAAATCAATGAATATTGTAAATGCACAAACAGTAATTTCTCCACATTGCAAGGTGCAATTCTGAAATTTTTTGCTTTTTCCTGCTCCTCTTAGCATGATAAAGAAGATTCAAAGAGAGTGAGATGCCAGCTCTTTTCATTCAGTCAGTAGCGTCAAACATTTCTGGTATATGAATAACATGATATTTTTCAATGGCAAAAATCAATGAATATTGTAAATGCACAAACAGTAATTTCTCCGCATTGCAAGGTGCAATTCTGAAATGTTTTGCTTTTTCCTGCTCCTCTTAGCATGATAAAGAAGATTCAAAGAGAGTGAGATGCCAGCTCCTTTCATTCAGTCAGTAGCTTCAAACATTTCTGGACATTTTTCAATGGCAAAAATCAATGAATATTGTAAATGCACAAACAGTAATTTCTCCACATTGCAAGGTGCAATTCTGAAATTTTTTGCTTTTTCCTGCTCCTCTTAGCATGATAAAGAAGATTCAAAGAGAGTGAGATGCCAGCTCTTTTCATTCAGTCAGTAGCGTCAAACATTTCTGGTATATGAATAACATGATGTTTTTCAATGGCAAAAATCAATGAATATTGTAAATGCACAAACAGTAATTTCTCCGCATTGCAAGGTGCAATTCTGAAATTTTTTGCTTTTTCCTGCTCCTCTTAGCATGATAAAGAAGATTCAAAGAGAGTGAGATGCCAGCTCCTTTCATTCAGTCAGTAGCTTCAAACATTTCTGGACGTTTTTCAATGGCAAAAATCAATGAATATTGTAAATGCACAAATAATAATTTCTCCACATTGCAAGGTGCAATTTTGAAATTTTTTGCTTTTTCCTGCTCCTGTTAGCATGATAAAGAAGATTCAAAGAGAGTGAGATGCCAGCTCTTTTCATTCAGTCAGTAGCTTCAAACATTTCTGGTATATGAATAACATGATGTTTTTCAATGGCAAAAATCAATGAATATTGTAAATGCACAAACAGTAATTTCTCCGCATTGCAAGGTGCAATTCTGAAATTTTTTGCTTTTTCCTGCTCCTCTTAGCATGATAAAGAAGATTCAAAGAGAGTGAGATGCCAGCTCCTTTCATTCAGTCCGTAGCTTCAAACATTTCTGGACGTTTTTCAATGGCAAAAATCAATGAATATTGTAAATGCACAAACAGTAATTTCTCCACATTGCAAGGTGCAATTCTGAAATTTTTTGCTTTTTCCTGCTCCTCTTAGCATGATAAAGAAGATTCAAAGAGAGTGAGATGCCAGCTCTTTTGATTCAGTCAGTAGCTTCAAACATTTCTGGTATATGAATAACATTATGTTTTTCAATGGCAAAAATTAATGAATATTGTAAATCCCCAAACAGTAATTTCTCCGCATTGCAAGGTGCAATTCTGACATTTTTTGCTTTTTCCTGCTCCTCTTAGCATGATAAAGAAGATTCAAAGAGAGTGAGATGCCAGCTCCTTTCATTCAGTCAGTAGCTTCAAACATTTCTGGACGTTTTTCAATGGCAAAAATCAATGAATATTGTAAATGCACAAACAGTAATTTCTCCACATTGCAAGGTGCAATTCTGAAATTTTTTGCTTTTTCCTGCTCCTCTTAGCATGATAAAGAAGATTCAAAGAGAGTGAGATGCCAGCTCCTTTCATTCAGTCAGTAGCTTCAAACATTTCTGGACGTTTTTCAATGGCAAAAATCAATGAATATTGTAAATGCACAAACACTAATTTCTCCACATTGCAAGGTGCAATTCTGAATTTTTTTGCTTTTTCCTGCTCCACTTAGCATGATAAAGAAGATTCAAAGAGAGTGAGATGCCAGCTCTTTTCATTCAGTCAGTAGCTTCAAACATTTCTGGTATATGAATAACATGATGTTTTTCAATGGCAAAAATCAATGAATATTGTAAATGCACAAACAGTAATTTCTCCGCATTGCAAGGTGCAATTCTGAAATTTTTTGCTTTTTCCTGCTCCTCTTAGCATGATAAAGAAGATTCAAAGAGAGTGAGATGCCAGCTCCTTTCATTCAGTCAGTAGCTTCAAACATTTCTGGACGTTTTTCAATGGCAAAAATCAATGAATATTGTAAATGCACAAACAGTAATTTCTAAACATTGCAAGGTGCAATTCTGAAATTTTTTGCTTTTTCCTGCTCCTCTTAGCATGATAAAGAAGATTCAAAGAGAGTGAGATGCCAGCTCTTTTCATTCAGTCAGTAGCGTCAAACATTTCTGGTATATGAATAACATGATGTTTTTCAATGGCAAAAATCAATGAATATTGTAAATGCACAAACAGTAATTTCTCCGCATTGCAAGGTGCAATTCTGAAATTTTTTGCTTTTTCCTGCTCCTCTTAGCATGATAAAGAAGATTCAAAGAGAGTGAGATGCCAGCTCCTTTCATTCAGTCAGTAGCTTCAAACATTTCTGGACGTTTTTCAATGGCAAAAATCAATGAATATTGTAAATGCACAAACAGTAATTTCTCCACATTGCAAGGTGCAATTCTGAAATTTTTTGCTTTTTCCTGCTCCTCTTAGCATGATAAAGAAGATTCAAAGAGAGTGAGATGCCAGCTCTTTTCATTCAGTCAGTAGCTTCAAACATTTCTGGTATATGAATAACATGATGTTTTTCAATGGCAAAAAACAATGAATATTGTAAATGCACAAACAGTAATTTCTCCGCATTGCAAGGTGCAATTCTGAAATTTTTTGCTTTTTCCTGCTCCTCTTAGCATGATAAAGAAGATTCAAAGAGAGTGAGATGCCAGCTCCTTTCATTCAGTCAGTAGCTTCAAACATTTCTGGACGTTTTTCAATGGCAAAAATCAATGAATATTGTAAATGCACAAACAGTAATTTCTCCACATTGCAAGGTGCAATTCTGAAATTTTTTGCTTTTTCCTGCTCCTCTTAGCATGATAAAGAAGATTTAAAGAGAGTGAGATGCCAGCTCTTTTCATTCAGTCAGTAGCGTCAAACATTTCTGGTATATGAATAACATGATGTTTTTCAATGGCAAAAATCAATGAATATTGTAAATGCACAAACAGTAATTTCTCCGCATTGCAAGGTGCAATTCTGAAATTTTTTGCTTTTTCCTGCTCCTCTTAGCATGATAAAGAAGATTCAAAGAGAGTGAGATGCCAGCTCCTTTCATTCAGTCAGTAGCTTCAAACATTTCTGGACATTTTTCAATGGCAAAAATCAATGAATATTGTAAATGCACAAACAGTAATTTCTCCACATTGCAAGGTGCAATTCTGAAATTTTTTTCTTTTTCCTGCTCCTCTTAGCATGATAAAGAAGATTCAAAGAGAGTGAGATGCCAGCTCTTTTCATTCAGTCAGTAGCGTCAAACATTTCTGGTATATGAATAACATGATGTTTTTCAATGGCAAAAATCAATGAATATTGTAAATGCACAAACAGTAATTTCTCCGCATTGCAAGGTGCAATTCTGAAATTTTTTGCTTTTTCCTGCTCCTCTTAGCATGATAAAGAAGATTCAAAGAGAGTGAGATGCCCGCTCCTTTCATTCAGTCAGTAGCTTCAAACATTTCTGGACGTTTTTCAATGGCAAAAATCAATGAATATTGTAAATGCACAAATAATAATTTCTCCACATTGCAAGGTGCAATTTTGAAATTTTTTGCTTTTTCCTGCTCCTGTTAGCATGATAAAGAAGATTAAAAGAGAGTGAGATGCCAGCTCTTTTCATTCAGTCAGTAGCTTCAAACATTTCTGGTATATGAATAACATGATGTTTTTCAATGGCAAAAATCAATGAATATTGTAAATGCACAAACAGTAATTTCTCCGCATTGCAAGGTGCAATTCTGAAATTTTTTGCTTTTTCCTGCTCCTCTTAGCATGATAAAGAAGATTCAAAGAGAGTGAGATGCCAGCTCCTTTCATTCAGTACGTAGCTTCAAACATTTCTGGACGTTTTTCAATGGCAAAAATCAATGAATATTGTAAATGCACAAACAGTAATTTCTCCACATTGCAAGGTGCAATTCTGAAATTTTTGGCTTTTTCCTGCTCCTCTTAGCATGATAAAGAAGATTCAAAGAGAGTGAGATGCCAGCTCTTTTCATTCAGTCAGTAGCTTCAAACATTTCTGGTATATGAATAACATGATGTTTTTCAATGGCAAAAATCAATGAATATTGTAAATGCACAAACAGTAATTTCTCCGCATTGCAAGGTGCAATTCGGAATTTTTTTGCTTTTTCCTGCTACTATTACCATGATAAAGAAGATTCAAAGAGAGTGAGATGCCAGCTCTTTTCATTCAGTCAGTAGCTTCAAACATTTCTGGACGTTTTTCAATGGCAAAAATCAATGAATATTGTAAATGCACAAACAGTAATTTCTCCACATTGCAAGGTGCAATTCTGAAATGTTTTGCTTTTTCCTGCTCCTCTTAGCATGATAAAGAAGATTCAAAGAGAGTGAGATGCCAGCTCTTTTCATTCAGTCAGTAGCTTCAAACATTTCTGGTATATGAATAACATGATGTTTTTCAATGGCAAAAATCAATGAATATTGTAAATGCACAAACAGTAATTTCTCCGCATTGCAAGGTGCAATTCTGAAATTTTTTGCTTTTTCCTGCTCCTCTTAGCATGATAAAGAAGATTCAAAGAGAGTGAGATGCCAGCTCCATTCATTCAGTCAGTAGCTTCAAACATTTCTGGACGTTTTTCAATGGCAAAAATCAATGAATATTGTAAATGCACAAACACTAATTTCTCCACATTGCAAGGTGCAATTCTGAATTTTTTTGCTTTTTCCTGCTCCTGTTAGCATGATAAAGAAGATTCAAAGAGAGTGAGATGCCAGCTCTTTTCATTCAGTCAGTAGCTTCAAACATTTCTGGTATATGAATAACATGATGTTTTTCAATGGCAAAAATCAATGAATATTGTAAATGCACAAACAGTAATTTATCTGCATTGCAAGGTGCAATTCTGAAATTTTTTGCTTTTTCCTGCTCTGCTTAGCATGATAAAGAAGATTCAAAGAGAGTGAGATGCCAGCTCCTTTCATTCAGTCAGTAGCTTCAAACATTTCTGGACGTTTTTCAATGGCAAAAATCAATGAATATTGTAAATGCACAAACAGTAATTTCTCCACATTGCAAGGTGCAATTCTGAAATTTTTAGCTTTTTCCTGCTCCTCTTAGCATGATAAATAGTGTTGAGCCTCCCCCGTAGTGTTCGAGTTCGGTTCGGTTCGTCGAACACCCGTGTGTTCACCGAACTGTTCGTCGAACTGTTCGACGAACACCTTCGAACACCGTTAAAACCAATGGCAGGCAAACAAAAACACATAGAAACACATAGAAAACACCTTCATACGTGTCCAAAAGCTGACAAACTGCTCAGAAGACATAACTAACACATGGAAAAGTGACAAGTACATATAGTCATGCGAAAAAAAAAGAGGTGGAGGAGTAAAAGGAGGGGGAGACACAGATATAGGCATGTCATGCCCTTCTAAAATCCAAAAAGTGAGAAGCCGACACGGCCAGTCCGCTCCTGCCCGTGCCACCTCCGTGTCGCCGGGTTTGTGCCAGAGCCGCGGTGAACCCTGATGGCCAGCCCCCCTCTCCCAATACTGGTGCCTGTCCGCTGGTGGGTCGAGCGAGCCCCCCTGTGGTGGAGGCAGCTCTAAGCTTTTTAATTTAAATTGTCTCTCTAATTTGAATGAATACACTTTAAATACATTTACAAGGATCTATTGGAGGGCAAGTCTCATGCCAGCAGCCGCGTAATTCCAGCTCCAGTAGCATCCACTAAAGCTGCTGCAGTTAAAAAGCTTTTATAAGGATCGAGCTCGGCTGTCCACCGCAAGGCATCCTACTGCCAGTCCCAGCTCCTATGCCTTGGGGTGCCTCCTGATGCTCTTCACTGAGTATCCCATGGTCCCAAAGCATTTCCTTTGAAAAAATTAAGTGTCTAAACTACAGGTGGTGTAGCTTGCTTAACAGCCGGGATAATCCGCTGACTAGCAGACACTGCTACTAGGCACAAAGTATTTCCTGGGCTAGATGCAGTTAAAAATTTGTAATTAGATACTCTCGTTGGATGCTGAGAAAGCATTCCATAGAGTCTCCTGGCAAGTCTGAGCAGAAGTGGCAGGGAGCAGGGGCTCTGCATGAGCTCTGCTCCGGAGGCGGGCCTAGTAACAGAGGCCCAGGTCTGGAAGAGGGAGAAGGAAGGAAGAGGAGCGGAGAAGGCTCCAGGAACGAGGAATGAAGGGATCCCAGGGGTGCGGACGGGCGAGTCGCCACCGCACGCCCGAATCCACCTGCATGGAGGGGTCAGGCCAAAGGGGGAGACCGGTCCCCGAACTAGTAGAGGCAGGAAACGACCCTCAGCTAGAAACCGGAGGCTCTGACATTTTATGTGGCGCAGCCCCTCGCTACACCCGCTAGGAAGGCACCACATAGGGTCAGGGAAACTGGCGCCAAGTTTACCAAGAGGAGGCCCGAGGCAGCCGGACAGAAGTGTTGGTAAGAAAGGCCAGACAAAGGACACACAAAGGGGGTCCTGTGAAGTGCTCCAAAGTTATCTGGGAGTTGTCTGAGCCCCTCACCTGGTGAGCACAGTACGACGTGGGCAGCCGTTACCTGCAGACGTGGTCTGGATAATAAGAACTGTGAGTAAAGGCCCTGAACTGCATCACTGACTCCGTGTCGTTACTGCTGCTGCCCTGCACCATCACCCCCATCCTCCGCATACACTGCCCTGAGGCTATACTCCTCCCGTGGGGAGTTATGCTATGCTCTGCTGCACCCACAACACCAGCCTCAGCGGTCTGCCCTGTAGCGGCGGTTCACTCTGACCGCAATCCACGGGTGGCGTAGTCGGACATTTAAACATCAAAACCACATAAATAGTTCCGCCACTGGTTTGACCGCCCTGAGCCACGGAACCGGGTCACCGCCACGAAGACTGCAACCACCCGCATCCACCAAAAAGGGTCCGGCTCCGGGTGTCCCAAGGCCCAGGGGGTGCGTCAGAACATTTTCATCACCTTTCACAATGACCAATGGGACAAGGCAGTGATGTCCTCTGTCCCCTCTCTTATACATCCTAGTGACGGAGCACCTGCTCTCATCAATTCGCCATAACCCCAATATTAGGTGGATTGAGGTGGGAGGCACCGAGTACAAGTGCTCTCTATTTGCTGATGATGTCCTAGTATATATCACTCAATCACATATATCCATCCATGCTGTTATGGCTGAAATAGATCACTTTGTTACATGGTAAAGTTTTAAAATCAATGCAGCAAAGTCTGAGGCCCTCGATGTCTCCCTCCCCAAATCCATATAGGATTCCATTCAGTCCAACTTTCCCTTTGCCTGGCCCTCACAGGGTATCAAATACTTAGGAATTCCTATTCATAGAGACCTCTCCCATCTATGTTATCTTAATTTTGGGCCCTTTATTGAACAACTCCATACAGACCACGGTTGGCAAGTTAGAACTGTAAGATTCACTACGTGAACCACTGGTGTTTTGTGGAAAAGCACATGTACACTGCGTTCCAAATTATTATGCAAAAAGTGTTTAGGAGTGATAAGGGAAGAATTTGTTTGTTTGTCAGTTAAACTCATTGATGGTGATGTGTGTCAGGGCTCTTTATATCACTGTAAGCAATTGCAGACACCTGTGCTAATTAGTTTGGCAGGTGTGTCCAATGAAAGGCAAGACTACTTAAGAAGGCTCTCTCACATTATTAAGCAGCCTACATTTTCTGCCAAAATGGGAAAGAAAAAGGATGTGTCGGCTGCTGAGAAGCAACAAATTGTGGAGTGTTTAGGTCAAGGCATGACTACAATCTACATTGTGCGATGATCAGGATGAAGTGTCTTGGCAATCAAGAAGTATGTAACTGATTCACAGTACACACGTGTGCGTGCTGATAAGGGCAAATTGAGGACTCTTTCCTACAGGCAATTACGTCAGGTTGAAAGAGTAGCGGCAAAAAAGCCTTGTCATAGCAGCAGACAAGTTTTTGAAGCTGCTTGTGCCTCCAACGTCCCCCGAACAACAAGATGCAGGGTCCTTCAGAGGTTTGCAGCTGTGCATGCGCCATCCTGTCGACCTCCTCTATCCACTTCACACAAGCAGAAACGGCTCCAGTGGGCCAAACATTACATGAAGACTGATTTCAAAACAGTTTTGTTCACGGATGAGTGCCGTGCAGCGCTCGATGGTCCAGATGGATGGAGTGGAGGATGGCTGGTTGATGGACACCCCACGCAAACACGGCTACAGCGCCAACAAGGAGGAGGTGGAGTAATGTTTTGGGCTGGAATCATGGGGAGAGAGATTGTCGGCCCCTTTAGGATCCCTGAAGGCGCTAAAGATGAACTCCATAATGTATGTGGATTTTCTCAAACAGCACTTCCTGCCATGGTTCAAGCAGAAGAACCATGTATTTCACAGCAAGATCATTTTTCTGCATGATAATGCACCATCTCATGCTGCACATAAAACATCTGCATCTCTGGCTGATATGGGCATAAAAGGGGACAAACTTATGGTGTGACCCCCATGCTCCCCTGACCTCTACCCCATTCAGAACCTTTGGAGCATCATTAAAAGGAGTGTCTATGATGGCGGGAGGCAGTTCACATCTAAGCAACAGCTCTGGGAGGGTATTCTGACCTCATGCAAAACAATTGAAGCAGAAACCATGCAAAACCTGACAAATTCAATGGACGAGAGAGTTCAGAAGCTCCTTTCGAACAAGGGGTCCGATGTGAAAATGTAACATCACCTAGAATAAAGTTTTGAGTTGAAAACTGTTTGATTTCAGTTTCTAACAACCTGCTAATGCTTATAATTTCAAAAATGACCATTTTTTTGGTCTTTATTAAAATGAAAAGGTTGATCGAAAAGTTTGGGGGATCTAAGAGTGTGGCAACCCAGTAGTCATGATTACTTCGAATTCTGACAATATGAGGGTCATGTTGCAGGTAGTGCAGCAAGAAGGCACTTATGTGTCTTGCGCATCTCGGAGCCCCAAAATTATTTTCCGGGCTAGATGCAGCTAAAAATTATTATTAATTTTAAATCTGGTGGAGCTTAGTATAGATGGCCTAATAGGATCAGTGCTGCACACTGCTACAAAGCCCAAATTATTTTCCAGCCAAGATACAGATAAACATGATTAGTAATTTTAAATCTGGTGGAGCTTATTATAGATGGCCTAATAGAATCAGTGATGCATACTGCTACAAAGCCCAAATAATTTTCCAGCCAAGATACAGATAAACATGATTATTAATTTGAAAGCTTAAAACGGTTGGTAGGGTGATTTTAACCAATCATCAAGCTTTTACTCTCCTCAGGATGACACAGGGGTAGAAAAGTCGTTTCGGATCCATGATTTGTTCATCTTTATGAACGTGAGTCTGTCTACATTATCAGTGGAGAGCCGCGTGCGCTTATCTGTCAGCACACCACCAGCAGCGCTGAACACACGTTCAGACAGAACGCTGGCTGCGGGGCATGACAAGATCTCCAAGGCGTAAGTGGCTAGCTCCGGCCATTTATCCAGATTGGAAGCCCAAAAAGAGCAAGGGTCCAGTGACACAGTCGTGGCTTCAATGTTTACTTGGAGATACTCCTGTACCATCGTCTCTAGGCGTTGACTATGTGTCAGACTTCTTGTCTCCTGTGGCCTTGCAAAGGATGGGCTAAAAAAGTGGTGAAATGATTCCGCAAAATTGATGTTACCAGCAGATACTGTGGTTCTGTTACGGTTTGAGAGCTGAACACTTGACGGTCCCACGGTTGGCAAGTTGGAACTGTGAGATTCACTACGTGCACCACTGGTATTTTGTGGAAAAGCACATGTAAGATTCTGCAACAGTCTCTGCTGATACTCCTGCATGCGTGCATCCCTTTCTATGGCAGGAATAATTTCTGCAAATTTACTTTTGTACCGGGGATCTAACAGTGTGGCAACCCAGTAGTCAGGATTATTTCTAATTCTCACAATTCGAGGGTCATGTTGCAGGTAGTGCAGCAAGAAGGCACTCATGTGTGTTGCGCATCCAGGAGCACCAAGTCCCTGTTGTGTTGGTGGCGAGGTAACAATCATGCTTCCTTCCTCTGTCCTCTCCCCCCAACCTCGCACAACAGAAATGTGATCAAGGTCTCCCTCATCTGATGAGTCTTCCATCAGTTCGTCCTCCACTTCTTCCTGGGCTCCTGCACCTTCCTCACTAGTTTGGCTGCTACCATGCACCCTGGTAAAACCATCTCCCCCACCCTCACATGCCTGCCGCCTTGGTGCTGCCGACCGTCTGGACCTTGCAGATGTTAGCCCTTCCGCATACAACTCCTCCTCCTCTACTTCCTCCACCTCCTCTTGTGCCACCACCTGACTCCGAATTCTGTTTAACATGTGCTCCAGCATGTAAATCACCGGAATAGTCATGCTGATAATGGCATCGTCAGCACTAAACATCTTCGTCGCCATTTCAAAACTGTGCAGAAGGGTGCATAGGTCCCTGATCTGAGACCACTCCTCCAGCGTGATTTGCCCCACCTCTGAATCTCGTTGGCCCAGGCTATACATCAGAACGTATTGCACCAGGGCTTGTCGGTGCTGCCACAGTCGCTGCAACATGTGCAGAGTTGAATTCCACCGGGTAGGCACATCGCATTTTAGCCGGTGAAGTGGCAGGCCCAACGACTTCTGTTGAGATGTAAGTCGCTGAGCTGCGGGATGCGAACGGCGGAAGTGAGCACACAGCGACCGTGCCCTCTGCAGAAGGCCATCTAGTCTGGGATAGTGGGCTAAAAATTGCTGGACAACCAGGTT
This sequence comes from Phyllobates terribilis, assembly GCF_046119375.1. Classification (NCBI taxonomy): domain Eukaryota; kingdom Metazoa; phylum Chordata; class Amphibia; order Anura; family Dendrobatidae; genus Phyllobates; species Phyllobates terribilis. The sequence goes on from NW_027363092.1 coordinate 1,759,246, forward strand.
CAACACGTGAGCCATACAAGGCACGTGTGTGACATTGCCCCAGCGAAGGGCCGCACCCAGGTTTTCAGCATTGTCGCACACGGCCTTCCCTGGTTTCAGGTCCAGTGGAGACAACCATTCATGAAATTGGTTCTCCAGAGCTGACCACAACTCCTCAGCTGTGTGACTCACATTTCCCAGACATTTCAATGTAAAAACCGCCTGATGACGTTGAGCCCTACTGCCAGCATAGTAAGGAGGTGTGCAGGATCCCTTCTGCGCAGTTAGAAAGCTTGTGGCATGACCAGACAGGCTTTGGGTGCAGGTGGAGGACCGAGAGGAGGTTGAGGAGGCAGAAGCAGTGGAGGAACTTTGACATAAAGAGGATTGACGCACATCTCGTGGGGACGGCAAGACTTGGACAGCAGCCCCTTGTCCTGCTGTCACCATAGTTACCCAGTGCCCAGTCAGCGACATGTAACGCCCCTGTCCATGCCTACTCGTCCAAGTGTCTGTGGTGAAATGCACCCTGTCACACACAGAGTTTCTCAAAGAAGCTGTGATGTTGTGTGCGACATGCTGGTGGAGCGCAGGCACACCTTTCTTTGAGAAGTAGTGCCGACTGGGCATCTGGTACTGGGGCACTGCGACGGACATAAGGTCTCGAAAATCCTCTGTGTCCACCAGGCGGAAAGGCAGCATTTCTGTAGCCAAGAGCTTGCAGATGGTGAAATTCAACCTCTTAGCTTTCTCATGGCTAGGAGGAAATGGTCTTTTACTTGTCCACATCTGAGGGACCGAGGGCTGGCTATTGTGCTTAGACGGGGTTGATAAGGGTGTCCCCGGCAAACTGCCGGTCTGTGAGGAAGATGCAGGTGGACATGTTAGGTTGCCTTGATCCAAAGGTGGTGCTATCGATGTCGGACAGCGCTCAACACCAGCTGGTGTTACCACCTCCAAAGAAAATGATGACCTGCCAATCACGCTGGCTGTTGTGGGTAAAGAAGTGGCAGGTCTGCGCCCCAAAACAGGTGTAACTGCTGTCCCCCCAGTCACAGAGGATGAAGAGGCCGCGGATGCACAAAATATGGCAGACGGTGGTTGGCCCGGCCGGCTAGGCCGCATTGTAGCACACTGAGCTTCCCACTGCAACTTATGCTTCATGTCCATGTGCCGGTTCATGCATGAAGTACTCAAACTATGTATTTTTTGGCCTCTACTTAGCTTTTGCTGACAAATGTTACAGATAACACGAGTTGGGTCATCTTTATCGATCTGAAAAAATGCCCAGGCTATGCAAGGCTAAGCACCCATGCGACCTGAAGAGCCACCACGACTTGTGGTGAGAGGCAGAGTTGTGTTTGAGGATGCAGTTGTTGACGTGCTTCCAGTACTACGTCTCTGTCCAGGAAGGCGCAACCTGACCTCGTCGTCACTAGCATCTTCCTCCACCTCCTCTGCTGACCTCATCTCTTGGCTGACTGTGGGTTGACAGTAAGTGGGATCTCCGACCTCATCATCATCACCCTGTGCGTTATCACACCCGTCGTCCTCAGAGCCAACCTGTTCCTGCCCTGACAAAAAACTAAAGTTGTCGCTCCAATCAGGTATTTGAGTCTTATCATCGTCTTCCTCATTGTCTCCACCAACAGGAGTTACAGTTTGGGAATGAGGGTCTACATTATGGTCAGAACCTTCTGCTTCTGGTCCTGGATCTGACTCATAAAGATTCTGGGCATCAGTGCAGATCATTTCCTCGTCTGGATTCACAGAAGCGCTGGAGTCGACCTCTGATTCCCAGGCTATAGTATGAGTAAACAGCTCTGCAGACTCAACCATCTGTTCTACCTCATACTCAGACGGGCAGCTGGAGATTTGGGAGCTGTGAGGAAGCAAGTGCGATTTGGGTGACACCTTTGAGGACTGGATTATTTGTGATGTTGAAGTTGATGTGGAGGAGAGCCCACTTAAAGGAGCACTTGATATCCGTTGAAGCACCTGCTGTTTTTGTGCCTCATCTGGAATTTGTAGCGATTGGCGTGGCCGTAAGAAAGGGATCTTATCACATTGTCCGCTAAAAGAAGTAGACATTTTAGTTTGGCTGGAAGATGGTCTTTCTTCTGCACCTACCCCACGGACACAACCTTTTTTCCCCTTCCCAACACGCCTATTCCCCTTTCCACCAGCAGCAGGCCTTTTTCCACTCATTTTGGTGGTTAACTAATTCACAACTCTGGAGTTGTTTGCACAAAAAAACAATGGATGGTAACCGAGCAGAGCTGAGTGGCCAAACTGTGTTATTAGGCCAAAACTATTGGCTGTGTTAGATGCAGAAAAAAATTATTTTTAATTTGCAACCTGATGGAGGTCAGTATAGAAGGACTAATAGAACAAGTCCCACACACCGCTAGAAGCCCAAATATTTTTTAAGAGCTAGATGCAGAAATTTTTTTTATTCAATTTGCAACCTGATGGAGGTCAGTATAGATGGACTAATAGACCAATTCCCACACACTGCTAGAAGCCCAAATATTTTTTCAGAGCTAGTTGCAGAAAAAAATTATATTCAATTTGCAACCTGCTGGAGGTCAGTATAGAAGGACTAATAGAACAAGTCCCACACACTGCTAGAAGCCCAAATATTTTTTCAGAGCTAGATGCAGAAATTTTTTTTATTCAATTTGCAACCTGATGGAGGTCAGTATAGATGGACTAATAGACCAAGTCCCACACACTGCTAGAAGCCCAAATATTTTTTCAGAGCTAGATGCAGAAAAAAATTATATTCAGTTTGCAACCTGATGGAGGTCAGTATAGATGGATTAATAGAACAAGACCCACACACAGCTAGAGGCCCAATATTTTTTCAGAGGTAGATGCAGAAAAAAAAATATATTCAGTTTGCAACCTGATGGAGGTCAGTATAGATGGATTAATAGAACAAGACCCACACACAGCTAGAAGCCCAATATTTTTTCAGAGCTAGATGCAGAAAAAAATTATATTCAATTTGCAACCTGCTGGAGGTCAGTATAGAAGGACTAATAGAACAAGTCCCACACACTGCTAGAAGCCCAAATATTTTTTCAGAGCTAGATGCAGAAAAAAATTATTTTTAATTTGCAACCTGATGGAGGTCAGTATAGATGGACTAATAGACCAAGTCCCACACACTGCTAGAAGCCCAAATATTTTTTCAGAGCTAGATGCAGAAAAAAATTATTTTTAATTTGCAACCTGATGGAGGTCAGTATAGATGGACTAATAGACCAAGTCGCACACACCGCTAGAAGCCCAAATATTTTTTCAGAGCTAGATGCAGAAAAAAATTATATTCAGTTTGCAACCTGATGGAGGTCAGTATAGATGGACTAATAGACCAATTCCCACACACTGCTAGAAGCCCAAATATTTTTTCAGAGCTAGATGCAGAAAAAAATTATATTCAATTTGCAACCTGCTGGAGGTCAGTATAGAAGGACTAATAGAACAAGTCCCACACACTGCTAGAAGCCCAAATATTTTTTCAGAGCTAGATGCAGAAAAAAATTATTTTTAATTTGCAACCTGATGGAGGTCAGTATAGATGGACTAATAGACCAAGTCCCACACACTGCTAGAAGCCCAAATATTTTTTCAGAGCTAGATGCAGAAAAAAATTATATTCAGTTTGCAACCTGATGGAGGTCAGTATAGATGGATTAATAGAACAAGACCCACACACAGCTAGAAGCCCAATATTTTTTCAGAGGTAGATGCAGAAAAAAAAATATATTCAGTTTGCAACCTGATGGAGGTCAGTATAGATGGATTAATAGAACAAGACCCACACACAGCTAGAAGCCCAATATTTTTTCAGAGCTAGATCAGAAAAAAATTATATTCAATTTGCAACCTGCTGGAGGTCAGTATAGAAGGACTAATAGAACAAGTCCCACACACTGCTAGAAGCCCAAATATTTTTTCAGAGCTAGATGCAGAAAAAAATTATTTTTAATTTGCAACCTGATGGAGGTCAGTATAGATGGACTAATAGACCAAGTCCCACACACTGCTAGAAGCCCAAATATTTTTTCAGAGCTAGATGCAGAAAAAAATTATTTTTAATTTGCAACCTGCTGGAGGTCAGTATAGATGGACTAATAGACCAAGTCCCACACACCGCTAGAAGCCCAAATATTTTTTCAGAGCTAGATGCAGAAAAAAATTATTTTTAATTTGCAACCTGATGGAGGTCAGTATAGATGGACTAATAGACCAAGTCCCACACACCGCTAGAAGCCCAAATATTTTTTCAGAGCTAGATGCAGAAAAAAATTATATTCAGTTTGCAACCTGATGGAGGTCAGTATAGATGGATTAATAGAACAAGACTCACACACAGCTAGAAGCCCAATATTTTTTCAGAGGTAGATGCAGAAAAAAATATATTCAGTTTGCAACCTGATGGAGGTCAGTATAGATGGACTAATAGAATGATGCTATGCCCAAAAGATTTTACTTCACTAGGTGCAGTAAAAAAATTGGTATTCTATACACAGGTGGTATATCTTGCAACACAGATAGGCTTCTCCACTGACTAACACACTCTGCAATAGGCCAAAAAGGATTAGCTTTGCTAGATTCAGCCAAATGCTGTGAAAAAAACTTGCACAGCACTGGCACAGACCTGCCTGGCAAAAACTGATAGGAACTGATGTAACCGAGTCCTGAAAAGGACTCCAATTACAATTAGTCTTTACTCCCACAACCTATCTATTTAAGAGCACAGACCTCCCTGATAAAAGTCATAGGAAATGCTGTAACCTAGTCCTTAAAAGGACTGTAAGCACGACTATTCCCTACTCCCAAGCTATCTGTATATTTGTGCGAAAATTGGCTTGAAATTAACAAGGTATTGTGCACACAGCAACAGCGGTGCCGTCTAACACGCAGCTGCAGCAGTGAGAAAATGGTGGCGACGGGGAAAATGGCTTGGTCTTATAGGGCAAGGACATGTGACATACACTGCCAATGACACATGCCCTTGCTTGTGTGAAAAAAAGCACTTCGCTCCGTGTGTACGCTGCTGATAGGCTGACAGATTGCACCTCCCCACTGTAAATGCGGGAAAGAGAAAAAAAAATGGAGATCTTCATTGTTCCTGCAGAGATCCATCCCCTGCCCCTCCCCCCACCCCGCTGTACACTCAAACTGCGTATTAACATTAATTTTCATCATTACTGAGAAAAAATCCAGTTATGATTTTGGTGCACGAACAGTTATCGAACATAACCTCGAACAGCCGAATTTTTCTCAAATTATTCGTGTTCGCCGAACGGCTCGAACACTGCCCAAAACAGCTCGAATTTGAGATTGGCGAACAGTTCGAGTAGAACAGCGCTCATCTCTAATGATAAAGAAGATTCAAAGAGAGTGAGATGCCAGCTCTTTTCATTCAGTCAGTAGCTTCAAACATTTCTGGTATATGAATAACATGATGTTTTTCAATGGCAAAAATCAATGAATATTGTAAATGCACAAACTAATTTCTCCGCATTGCAAGGTGCAATTCTGAAATTTTTTGATTTTTCCTGCTCCTCTTAGCATGATAAAGAAGATTCAAAGAGAGTGAGATGCCAGCTCCTTTCATTCAGTCAGTAGCTTCAAACATTTCTGGACGTTTTTCAATGGCAAAAATCAATGAATATTGTAAATGCACAAACAGTAATTTCTCCACATTGCAAGGTGCAATTCTGAAATTTTTTGCTTTTTCCTGCTCCTCTTAGCATGATAAAGAAGATTCAAAGAGAGTGAGATGCCAGCTCTTTTTATTCAGTCAGTAGCTTCAAACATTTCTGGTATATGAATAACATGATGTTTTTCAATGGCAAAAATCAATGAATATTGTAAATGCACAAACAGTAATTTCTCCGCATTGCAAGGTGCAATTCTGAAATTTTTTGCTTTTTCCTGCTCCTCTTAGCATGATAAAGAAGATTCAAAGAGAGTGAGATGCCAGCTCCTTTCATTCAGTCAGTAGCTTCAAACATTTCTGGACGTTTTTCAATGGCAAAAATCAATGAATATTGTAAATGCACAAACAGTAATTTCTCCACATTGCAAGGTGCAATTCTGAAATTTTTTGCTTTTTCCTGCTCCTCTTAGCATGATAAAGAAGATTCAAAGAGAGTGAGATGCCAGCTCTTTTCATTCAGTCAGTAGCTTCAAACATTTCTGGTATATGAATAACATGATGTTTTTCAATGGCAAAAATTCATGAATATTGTAAATGCACAAACAGTAATTTCTCCGCATTGCAAGGTGCAATTCTGAAATTTTTTGCTTTTTCCTGCTCCTCTTAGCATGATAAAGAAGATTCAAAGAGAGTGAGATGCCAGCTCCTTTCATTCAGTCAGTAGCTTCAAACATTTCTGGACGTTTTTCAATGGCAAAAATCAATGAATATTGTAAATTCACAAACAGTAATTTCTCCCCATTGCAAGGTGCAATTCTGAAATTTTTTGCTTTTTCCTGCTCCTCTTAGCATGATAAAGAAGATTCAAAGAGAGTGAGATGCCAGCTCTTTTCATTCAGTCAGTAGCTTCAAACATTTCTGGACGTTTTTCAATGGAAAAAATCAATGAATATTGTAAATGCACAAACAGTAATTTCTCCACATTGCAAGGTGCAATTCTGAAATTTTTTGCTTTTTCCTGCTCCTCTTAGCATGATAAAGAAGATTCAAAGAGAGTGAGATGCCAGCTCCTTTCATTCAGTCAGTAGCTTCAAACATTTCTGGACGTTTTTCAATGGCAAAAATCAATGAATATTGTAAATGCACAAACAGTAATTTCTCCACATTGCAAGGTGCAATTCTGAAATTTTTTGCTTTTTCCTGCTCCTCTTAGCATGATAAAGAAGATTCAAAGAGAGTGAGATGCCCGCTCTTTTCATTCAGTCAGTAGCTTCAAACATTTCTGGTATATGAATAACATGATGTTTTTCAATGGCAAAAATCAATGAATATTGTAAATTCACAAACAGTAATTTCTCCCCATTGCAAGGTGCAATTCTGAAATTTTTTGCTTTTTCCTGCTCCTCTTAGCATGATAAAGAAGATTCAAAGAGAGTGAGATGCCAGCTCTTTTCATTCAGTCAGTAGCTTCAAACATTTCTGGACGTTTTTCAATGGCAAAAATCAATGAATATTGTAAATGCACAAACAGTAATTTCTCCACATTGCAAGGTGCAATTCTGAAATTTTTTGCTTTTTCCTGCTCCTCTTAGCATGATAAAGAAGATTCAAAGAGAGTGAGATGCCAGCTCTTTTCATTCAGTCAGTAGCTTCAAACATTTCTGGACGTTTTTCAATGGCAAAAATCAATGAATATTGTAAATGCACAAACAGGAATTTCTCCACATTGCAAGGTGCAATTCTGAAATTTTTTGCTCTTTCCTGCTCCTCTTAGCATGATAAAGAAGATTCAAAGAGAGTGAGATGCCAGCTCTTTTCATTCAGTCAGTAGCTTCAAACATTTCTGGTATATGAATAACATGATGTTTTTCAATGGCAAAAATCAATGAATATTGTAAATGCACAAACAGTAATTTCTCCGCATTGCAAGGTGCAATTCTGAAATTTTTTGCTTTTTCCTTCTCCTCTTAGGATGGTAAAGAAGATTCAAAGACAGTGAGATGCCAGCTCCTTTCATTCAGTCAGTAGCTTCAAACATTTCTGGACGTTTTTCAATGGCAAAAATCAATGAATATTGTAAATGCACAAACAGTAATTTCTCCACATTGCAAGGTGCAATTCTGAAATTTTTTGCTTTTTCCTGCTCCTCTTAGCATGATAAAGAAGATTCAAAGAGAATGAGATGCCAGCTCTTTTCACTCAGTCAGTAGCTTCAAACATTTATGGTATATGAATAACATGATGTTTTTCAATGGCAAAAATCAATGAATATTGTAAATGTACAAACAGTAATTTCTCCGCATTGCAAGGTGCAATTCTGAAATTTTTTGCTTTTTCCTTCTCCTCTTAGCATGGTAAAGAAGATTCAAAGACAGTAAGATGCCAGCTCCTTTCATTCAGTCAGTAGCTTCAAACATTTCTGGACGTTTTTCAATGGCAAAAATCAATGAATATTGTAAATGCACAAACAGTAATTTCTCCACATTGCAAGGTGCAATTTTGAAATTTTTTGCTTTTTCCTGCTCCTCTTAGCATGATAAAGAAGATTCAAAGAGAGTGAGATGCCAGCTCTTTTCATTCAGTCAGTAGCTTCAAACATTTCTGGTATATGAATAACATGATGTTTTTCAATGGCAAAAATCAATGAATATTGTAAATGCACAAACAGTAATTTCTCCGCATTGCAAGGTGCAATTCTGAAATTTTTTGCTTTTTCCTTCTCCTCTTAGGATGGTAAAGAAGATTCAAAGACATTGAGATGCCAGCTCCTTTCATTCAGTCAGTAGCTTCAAACATTTCTGGACGTTTTTCAATGGCAAAAATCAATGAATATTGTAAATGCACAAACAGGAATTTCTCCACATTGCAAGGTGCAATTCTGAAATTTTTTGCTTTTTCCTGCTCCTCTTAGCATGATAAAGAAGATTCAAAGGGAGTGAGATGCCAGCTCTTTTCATTCAGTCAGTAGCTTCAATTCTTTCTGGTATATGAATAACATGATGTTTTTCAATGGCAAAAATCAATGAATATTGTAAATGTACAAACAGTAATTTCTCCGCATTGCAAGGTGCAATTCTGAAATTTTTTGCTTTTTCCTGCTCCTCTTAGCATGATAAAGAAGATTCAAAGAGAGTGAGATGCCAGCTCCTTTCATTCAGTCAGTAGCTTCAAACATTTCTGGACGTTTTTCAATGGCAAAAATCAATGAATATTGTAAATGCACAAACAGTAATTTCTCCACATTGTAATGTGCAATTCTGAAATTTTTTGCTTTTTCCTGCTCCTCTTAGCATGATAAAGAAGATTCAAAGAGAGTGAGATGCCAGCTCTTTTCATTCAGTCAGTAGCTTCAAACATTTCTGGTATATGAATAACATGATGTTTTTCAATGGCAAAAATCAATGAATATTGTAAATGCACAAACAGTAATTTCTCCGCATTGCAAGGTGCAATTCTGAAATTTTTTGCTTTTTCCTGCTCCTCTTAGCATGATAAAGAAGATTCAAAGACAGTGAGATGCCAGCTCCTTTCATTCAGTCAGTAGCTTCAAACATTTCTGGACGTTTTTCAATGGCAAAAATCAATGAATATTGTAAATGCACAAACAGTAATTTCTCCACATTGCAAGGTGCAATTCTGAAATTTTTTGCTTTTTCCTGCTCCTCTTAGCATGATAAAGAAGATTCAAAGAGAGTGAGATGCCAGCTCTTTTCATTCAGTCAGTAGCTTCAAACATTTCTGGTATATGAATAACATGATGTTTTTCAATGGCAAAAATTCATTAATATTGTAAATGCACAAACAGTAATTTCTCCGCATTGCAAGGTGCAATTCTGAAATTTTTTGCTTTTTCCTGCTCCTCTTAGCATGATAAAGAAGATTCAAAGAGAGTGAGATGCCAGCTCCTTTCATTCAGTCAGTAGCTTCAAACATTTCTGGACGTTTTTCAATGGCAAAAATCAATGAATATTGTAAATTCACAAACAGTAATTTCTCCCCATTGCAAGGTGCAATTCTGAAATTTTTTGCTTTTTCCTGCTCCTCTTAGCATGATAAAGAAGATTCAAAGAGAGTGAGATGCCAGCTCTTTTCATTCAGTCAGTAGCTTCAAACATTTCTGGACGTTTTTCAATGGCAAAAATCAATGAATATTGTAACTGCACAAACAGTAATTTCTCCACATTGCAAGGTGCAATTCTGAAATTTTTTGCTTTTTCCTGCTCCTCTTAGCATGATAAAGAAGATTCAAAGAGAGTGAGATGCCAGCTCCTTTCATTCAGTCAGTAGCTTCAAACATTTCTGGACGTTTTTCAATGGCAAAAATCAATGAATATTGTAAATGCACAAACAGTAATTTCTCCACATTGCAAGGTGCAATTCTGAAATTTTTTGCTTTTTCCTGCTCCTCTTAGCATGATAAAGAAGATTCAAAGAGAGTGAGATGCCCGCTCTTTTCATTCAGTCAGTAGCTTCAAACATTTCTGGTATATGAATAACATGATGTTTTTCAATGGCAAAAATCAATGAATATTGTAAATTCACAAACAGTAATTTCTCCCCATTGCAAGGTGCAATTCTGAAATTTTTTGCTTTTTCCTGCTCCTCTTAGCATGATAAAGAAGATTGAAAGAGAGTGAGATGCCAGCTCTTTTCATTCAGTCAGTAGCTTCAAACATTTCTGGACGTTTTTCAATGGCAAAAATCAATGAATATTGTAAATGCACAAACAGTAATTTCTCCACATTGCAAGGTGCAATTCTGAAATTTTTTGCTTTTTCCTGCTCCTCTTAGCATGATAAAGAAGATTCAAAGAGAGTGAGATGCCAGCTCTTTTCATTCAGTCAGTAGCTTCAAACATTTCTGGACGTTTTTCAATGGCAAAAATCAATGAATATTGTAAATGCACAAACAGTAATTTCTCCACATTGCAAGGTGCAATTCTGAAATTTTTTGCTTTTTCCTGCTCCTCTTAGCATGATAAAGAAGATTCAAAGAGAGTGAGATGCCAGCTCCTTTCATTCAGTCAGTAGCTTCAAACATTTCTGGACGTTTTTCAATGGCAAAAATCAATGAATATTGTAAATGCACAAACAGTAATTTCTCCACATTGCAAGGTGCAATTCTGAAATTTTTTGCTTTTTCCTGCTCCTCTTAGCATGATAAAGAAGATTCAAAGAGAGTGAGATGCCAGCTCTTTTCATTCAGTCAGTAGCTTCAAACATTTCTGGTATATGAATAACATGATGTTTTTCAATGGCAAAAATCAATTAATATTGTAAATGCACAAACAGTAATTTCTCCGCATTGCAAGGTGCAATTCTGAAATTTTTTGCTTTTTCCTGCTCCACTTAGCATGATAAAGAAGATTCAAAGAGAGTGAGATGCCAGCTCCTTTCATTCAGTCAGTAGCTTCAAACATTTCTGGACATTTTTCAATGGCAAAAATCAATGAATATTGTAAATGCACAAACAGTAATTTCTCCGCATTGCAAGGTGCAATTCTGAAATTTTTTGCTTTTTCCTGCTCCTGTTAGCATGATAAAGAAGATTCAAAGAGAGTGAGATGCCAGCTCATTTCATTCAGTCAGTATCTTCAAACATTTCTGGTATATGAATAACATGATGTTTTTCAATGGCAAAAATCAATGAATATTGTAAATGCACAAACAGTAATTTCTCCGCATTGCAAGGTGCAATTCTGAAATTTTTTGCTTTTTCCTGCTCCTCTTAGCATGATAAAGAAGATTCAAAGAGAGTGAGATGCCAGCTCTTTTCATTCAGTCAGTAGCTTCAAACATTTCTGGACGTTTTTCAATGGCAAAAATCAATGAATATTGTGAATGCACAAACAGTAATTTCTCCACATTGCAAGGTGCAATTCTGAAATTTTTTGCTTTTTCCTGCTCCTCTTAGCATGATAAAGAAGATTCAAAGAGAGTGAGATGCCAGCTCCTTTCATTCAGTCAGTAGCTTCAAACATTTCTGGACGTTTTTCAATGGCAAAAATCAATGAATATTGTAAATGCACAAACAGTAATTTCTCCACATTGCAAGGTGCAATTCTGAAATTTTTTGCTTTTTCCTGCTCCTCTTAGCATGATAAAGAATATTCAAAGAGAGTGAGATGCCAGCTCTTTTCATTCAGTCAGTAGCTTCAAACATTTCTGGTATATGAATAACATGATGTTTTTCAATGGCAAAAATCAATGAATATTGTAAATGCACAAACAGTAATTTCTCCGCATTGCAAGGTGCAATTCTGAAATTTTTTGCTTTTTCCTGCTCCTCTTAGCATGATAAAGAAGATTCAAAGAGAGTGAGATGCCAGCTCCTTTCATTCAGTCAGTAGCTTCAAACATTTCTGGACGTTTTTCAATGGCAAAAATCAATGAATATTGTAAATGCACAAAAAGTAATTTCTTCACATTGCAAGGTGCAATTCTGAAATTTTGCTTTTTCCTGCTCCTCTTAGCATGATAAAGAAGATTCAAAGAGAGTGAGATGCCAGCTCTTTTCATTCAGTCAGTAGCTTCAAACATTTCTGGTATATGAATAACATGATGTTTTTCAATGGCAAAAATCAATGAATATTGTAAATCCACAAACAGTAATTTCTCTGCATTGCAAGGTGCAATTCTGAAATTTTTTGCTTTTTCCTGCTCCTCTTAGCATGATAAAGAAGATTCAAAGAGAGTGAGATGCCAGCTCCTTTCATTCAGTCAGTAGCTTTAAACATTTCTGGACGTTTTTCAATGGCAAAAATCAATGAATATTGTAAATGCACAAACAGTAATTTCTCCACATTGCAAGGTGCAATTCTGAAATTTTTTGCTTTATCCTGCTCCTCTTAGCATGATAAAGAAGATTCAAAGAGAGTGAGATGCCAGCTCTTTTCATTCAGTCAGTAGCTTCAAACATTTCTGGTATATGAATAACATGATGTTTTTCAATGGCAAAAATCAATGAATATTGTAAATGCAGAAACAATAATTTCTCCGCATTGCAAGGTGCAATTCTGAAATTTTTTGCTTTTTCCTGCTCCTCTTAGCATGATAAAGAAGATTCAAAGAGAGTGAGATGCCAGCTCTTTTCATTCAGTCAGTAGCTTCAAACATTTCTGGACGTTTTTCAATGGCAAAAATCAATGAATATTGTGAATGCACAAACAGTAATTTCTCCACATTGCAAGGTGCAATTCTGAAATTTTTTGCTTTTTCCTGCTCCTCTTAGCATGATAAAGAAGATTCAAAGAGAGTGAGATGCCAGCTCCTTTCATTCAGTCAGTAGCTTCAAACATTTCTGGACGTTTTTCAATGGCAAAAATCAATGAATATTGTAAATGCACAAACAGTAATTTCTCCACATTGCAAGGTGCAATTCTGAAATTTTTTGCTTTTTCCTGCTCCTCTTAGCATGATAAAGAATATTCAAAGAGAGTGAGATGCCAGCTCTTTTCATTCAGTCAGTAGCTTCAAACATTTCTGGTATATGAATAACATGATGTTTTTCAATGGCAAAAATCAATGAATATTGTAAATGCACAAACAGTAATTTCTCCGCATTGCAAGGTGCAATTCTGAAATTTTTTGCTTTTTCCTGCTCCTGTTAGCATGATAAAGAAGATTCAAAGAGAGTGAGATGCCAGCTCATTTCATTCAGTCAGTATCTTCAAACATTTCTGGTATATGAATAACATGATGTTTTTCAATGGCAAAAATCAATGAATATTGTAAATGCACAAACAGTAATTTCTCCGCATTGCAAGGTGCAATTCTGAAATTTTTTGCTTTTTCCTGCTCCTCTTAGCATGATAAAGAAGATTCAAAGAGAGTGAGATGCCAGCTCTTTTCATTCAGTCAGTAGCTTCAAACATTTCTGGACGTTTTTCAATGGCAAAAATCAATGAATATTGTGAATGCACAAACAGTAATTTCTCCACATTGCAAGGTGCAATTCTGAAATTTTTTGCTTTTTCCTGCTCCTCTTAGCATGATAAAGAAGATTCAAAGAGAGTGAGATGCCAGCTCCTTTCATTCAGTCAGTAGCTTCAAACATTTCTGGACGTTTTTCAATGGCAAAAATCAATGAATATTGTAAATGCACAAACAGTAATTTCTCCACATTGCAAGGTGCAATTCTGAAATTTTTTGCTTTTTCCTGCTCCTCTTAGCATGATAAAGAATATTCAAAGAGAGTGAGATGCCAGCTCTTTTCATTCAGTCAGTAGCTTCAAACATTTCTGGTATATGAATAACATGATGTTTTTCAATGGCAAAAATCAATGAATATTGTAAATGCACAAACAGTAATTTCTCCGCATTGCAAGGTGCAATTCTGAAATTTTTTGCTTTTTCCTGCTCCTCTTAGCATGATAAAGAAGATTCAAAGAGAGTGAGATGCCAGCTCCTTTCATTCAGTCAGTAGCTTCAAACATTTCTGGACGTTTTTCAATGGCAAAAATCAATGAATATTGTAAATGCACAAAAAGTAATTTCTTCACATTGCAAGGTGCAATTCTGAAATTTTGCTTTTTCCTGCTCCTCTTAGCATGATAAAGAAGATTCAAAGAGAGTGAGATGCCAGCTCTTTTCATTCAGTCAGTAGCTTCAAACATTTCTGGTATATGAATAACATGATGTTTTTCAATGGCAAAAATCAATGAATATTGTAAATGCACAAACAGTAATTTCTCTGCATTGCAAGGTGCAATTCTGAAATTTTTTGCTTTTTCCTGCTCCTCTTAGCATGATAAAGAAGATTCAAAGAGAGTGAGATGCCAGCTCCTTTCATTCAGTCAGTAGCTTTAAACATTTCTGGACGTTTTTCAATGGCAAAAATCAATGAATATTGTAAATGCACAAACAGTAATTTCTCCACATTGCAAGGTGCAATTCTGAAATTTTTTGCTTTATCCTGCTCCTCTTAGCATGATAAAGAAGATTCAAAGAGAGTGAGATGCCAGCTCTTTTCATTCAGTCAGTAGCTTCAAACATTTCTGGTATATGAATAACATGATGTTTTTCAATGGCAAAAATCAATGAATATTGTAAATGCAGAAACAATAATTTCTCCGCATTGCAAGGTGCAATTCTGAAATTTTTTGCTTTTTCCTGCTCCTCTTAGCATGATAAAGAAGATTCAAAGAGAGTGAGATGCCAGCTCTTTTCATTCAGTCAGTAGCTTCAAACATTTCTGGACGTTTTTCAATGGCAAAAATCAATGAATATTGTGAATGCACAAACAGTAATTTCTCCACATTGCAAGGTGCAATTCTGAAATTTTTTGCTTTTTCCTGCTCCTCTTAGCATGATAAAGAAGATTCAAAGAGAGTGAGATGCCAGCTCCTTTCATTCAGTCAGTAGCTTCAAACATTTCTGGACGTTTTTCAATGGCAAAAATCAATGAATATTGTAAATGCACAAACAGTAATTTCTCCACATTGCAAGGTGCAATTCTGAAATTTTTTGCTTTTTCCTGCTCCTCTTAGCATGATAAAGAATATTCAAAGAGAGTGAGATGCCAGCTCTTTTCATTCAGTCAGTAGCTTCAAACATTTCTGGTATATGAATAACATGATGTTTTTCAATGGCAAAAATCAATGAATATTGTAAATGCACAAACAGTAATTTCTCCGCATTGCAAGGTGCAATTCTGAAATTTTTTGCTTTTTCCTGCTCCTCTTAGCATGATAAAGAAGATTCAAAGAGAGTGAGATGCCAGCTCCTTTCATTCAGTCAGTAGCTTCAAACATTTCTGGACGTTTTTCAATGGCAAAAATCAATGAATATTGTAAATGCACAAAAAGTAATTTCTTCACATTGCAAGGTGCAATTCTGAAATTTTGCTTTTTCCTGCTCCTCTTAGCATGTTAAAGAAGATTCAAAGAGAGTGAGATGCCAGCTCTTTTCATTCAGTCAGTAGCTTCAAACATTTCTGGTATATGAATAACATGATGTTTTTCAATGGCAAAAATCAATGAATATTGTAAATGCAGAAACAATAATTTCTCCGCATTGCAAGGTGCAATTCTGAAATTTTTTGCTTTTTCCTGCTCCTCTTAGCATGATAAAGAAGATTCAAAGAGAGTGAGATGCCAGCTCCTTTCATTCAGTCAGTAGCTTTAAACATTTCTGGACGTTTTTCAATGGCAAAAATCAATGAATATTGTAAATGCACAAACAGTAATTTCTCCACATTGCAAGGTGCAATTCTGAAATTTTTTGCTTTATCCTGCTCCTCTTAGCATGATAAAGAAGATTCAAAGAGAGTGAGATGCCAGCTCTTTTCATTCAGTCAGTAGCTTCAAACATTTCTGGCATATGAATAACATGATGTTTTTCAATGGCAAAAATCAATGAATATTGTAAATGCAGAAACAATAATTTCTCCGCATTGCAAGGTGCAATTCTGAAATTTTTTGCTTTTTCCTGCTCCTCTTAGCATGATAAAGAAGATTCAAAGAGAGTGAGATGCCAGCTCCTTTCATTCAGTCAGTAGCTTCAAACATTTCTGGACATTTTTCAATGGCAAAAATCAATGAATATTGTAAATGCACAAACAGTAATTTCTCCACATTGCAAGGTGCAATTCTGAAATTTTTTGCTTTTTCCTGCTCCTCTTAGCATGATAAAGAAGATTCAAAGAGAATGAGATGCCAGCTCTTTTCATTCAGTCAGTAGCTTCAAACATTTCTGGTATATGAATAACATGATGTTTTTCAATGGCAAAAATCAATGAATATTGTAAATGTACAAACAGTAATTTCTCTGCATTGCAAGGTGCAATTCTGAAATTTTTTGCTTTTTCCTTCTCCTCTTAGCATGGTAAAGAAGATTCAAAGACAGTAAGATGCCAGCTCCTTTCATTCAGTCAGTAGCTTCAAACATTTCTGGACGTTTTTCAATGGCAAAAATCAATGAATATTGTAAATGCACAAACAGTAATTTCTCCACATTGCAAGGTGCAATTTTGAAATTTTTTGCTTTTTCCTGCTCCTCTTAGCATGATAAAGAAGATTCAAAGAGAGTGAGATGCCAGCTCTTTTCATTCAGTCAGTAGCTTCAAACATTTCTGGTATATGAATAACATGATGTTTTTCAATGGCAAAAATCAATGAATATTGTAAATGCACAAACAGTAATTTCTCCGCATTGCAAGGTGCAATTCTGAAATTTTTTGCTTTTTCCTGCTCCTCTTAGGATGGTAAAGAAGATTCAAAGACATTGAGATGCCAGCTCCTTTCATTCAGTCAGTAGCTTCAAACATTTCTGGACGTTTTTCAATGGCAAAAATCAATGAATATTGTAAATGCACAAACAGGAATTTCTCCACATTGCAAGGTGCAATTCTGAAATTTTTTGCTTTTTCCTGCTCCTCTTAGCATGATAAAGAAGATTCAAAGAGAGTGAGATGCCAGCTCTTTTCATTCAGTCAGTAGCTTCAATTCTTTCTGGTATATGAATAACATGATGTTTTTCAATGGCAAAAATCAATGAATATTGTAAATGTACAAACAGTAATTTCTCCGCATTGCAAGCTGCAATTCTGAAATTTTTTGCTTTTTCCTGCTCCTCTTAGCATGATAAAGAAGATTCAAAGAGAGTGAGATGCCAGCTCCTTTCATTCAGTCAGTAGCTTCAAACATTTCTGGACGTTTTTCAATGGCAAAAATCAATGAATATTGTAAATGCACAAACAGTAATTTCTCCACATTGCAATGTGCAATTCTGAAATTTTTTGCTTTTTCCTGCTCCTCTTAGCATGATAAAGAAGATTCAAAGAGAGTGAGATGCCAGCTCTTTTCATTCAGTCAGTAGCTTCAAACATTTCTGGTATATGAATAACATGATGTTTTTCAATGGCAAAAATCAATGAATATTGTAAATGCACAAACAGTAATTTCTCCGCATTGCAAGGTGCAATTCTGAAATTTTTTGCTTTTTCCTTCTCCTCTTAGCATGATAAAGAAGATTCAAAGACAGTGAGATGCCAGCTCCTTTCATTCAGTCAGTAGCTTCAAACATTTCTGGACGTTTTTCAATGGCAAAAATCAATGAATATTGTAAATGCACAAACAGTAATTTCTCCACATTGCAAGGTGCAATTCTGAAATTTTTTGCTTTTTCCTGCTCCTCTTAGCATGATAAAGAAGATTCAAAGAGAGTGAGATGCCAGCTCTTTTCATTCAGTCAGTAGCTTCAAACATTTCTGGTATATGAATAACATGATGTTTTTCAATGGCAAAAATTCATGAATATTGTAAATGCACAAACAGTAATTTCTCCGCATTGCAAGGTGCAATTCTGAAATTTTTTGCTTTTTCCTGCTCCTCTTAGCATGATAAAGAAGATTCAAAGAGAGTGAGATGCCAGCTCCTTTCATTCAGTCAGTAGCTTCAAACATTTCTGGACGTTTTTCAATGGCAAAAATCAATGAATATTGTAAATTCACAAACAGTAATTTCTCCCCATTGCAAGGTGCAATTCTGAAATTTTTTGCTTTTTCCTGCTCCTCTTAGCATGATAAAGAATATTCAAAGAGAGTGAGATGCCAGCTCTTTTCATTCAGTCAGTAGCTTCAAACATTTCTGGACGTTTTTCAATGGCAAAAATCAATGAATATTGTAACTGCACAAACAGTAATTTCTCCACATTGCAAGGTGCAATTCTGAAATTTTTTGCTTTTTCCTGCTCCTCTTAGCATGATAAAGAAGATTCAAAGAGAGTGAGATGCCAGCTCCTTTCATTCAGTCAGTAGCTTCAAACATTTCTGGACGTTTTTCAATGGCAAAAATCAATGAATATTGTAAATGCACAAACAGTAATTTCTCCACATTGCAAGGTGCAATTCTGAAATTTTTTGCTTTTTCCTGCTCCTCTTAGCATGATAAAGAAGATTCAAAGAGAGTGAGATGCCCGCTCTTTTCATTCAGTCAGTAGCTTCAAACATTTCTGGTATATGAATAACATGATGTTTTTCAATGGCAAAAATCAATGAATATTGTAAATTCACAAACAGTAATTTCTCCCCATTGCAAGGTGCAATTCTGAAATTTTTGCTTTTTCCTGCTCCTCTTAGCATGATAAAGAAGATTCAAAGAGAGTGAGATGCCAGCTCTTTTCATTCAGTCAGTAGCTTCAAACATTTCTGGACGTTTTTCAATGGCAAAAATCAATGAATATTGTAAATGCACAAACAGTCATTTCTCCACATTGCAAGGTGCAATTCTGAAATTTTTTGCTTTTTCCTGCTCCTCTTAGCATGATAAAGAAGATTCAAAGAGAGTGAGATGCCAGCTCTTTTCATTCAGTCAGTAGCTTCAAACATTTCTGGACGTTTTTCAATGGCAAAAATCAATGAATATTGTAAATTCACAAACAGTAATTTCTCCACATTGCAAGGTGCAATTCTGAAATTTTTTGCTTTTTCCTGCTCCTCTTAGCATGATAAAGAAGATTCAAAGAGAGTGAGATGCCAGCTCCTTTCATTCAGTCAGTAGCTTCAAACATTTCTGGACGTTTTTCAATGGCAAAAATCAATGAATATTGTAAATGCACAAACAGTAATTTCTCCACATTGGAAGGTGCAATTCTGAAATTTTTTGCTTTTTCCTGCTCCTCTTAGCATGATAAAGAAGATTCAAAGAGAGTGAGATGCCCGCTCTTTTCATTCAGTCAGTAGCTTCAAACATTTCTGGTATATGAATAACATGATGTTTTTCAATGGCAAAAATCAATGAATATTGTAAATGCACAAACAGTAATTTCTCCGCATTGCAAGGTGCAATTCTGAAATTTTTTGCTTTTTCCGGCTCCTCTTAGCATGATAAAGAAGATACAAAGAGAGTGAGATGCCAGCTCCTTTCATTCAGTCAGTAGCTTCAAACATTTCTGGACATTTTTCAATGGCAAAAATCAATGAATATTGTAAATGCACAAACAGTAATTTCTCCACATTGCAAGGTGCAATTCTGAAATTTTTTGCTTTTTCCTGCTCCTCTTAGCATGATAAAGAAGATTCAAAGAGAGTGAGATGCCAGCTCTTTTCATTCAGTCAGTAGCTTCAAACATTTCTGGTATATGAATAACATGATGTTTTTCAATGGCAAAAATCAATGAATATTGTAAATGCACAAACAGTAATTTCTCCGCATTGCAAGGTGCAATTCTGAAATTTTTTGCTTTTTCCTGCTCCACTTAGCATGATAAAGAAGATTCAAAGAGAGTGAGATGCCAGCTCCTTTCATTCAGTCAGTAGCTTCAAACATTTCTGGATATTTTTCAATGGCAAAAATCAATAATATTGTAAATGCACAAACAGTAATTTCTCCGCATTGCAAGGTGCAATGCTGAAATTTTTTGCTTTTTCCTGCTCCTCTTAGCATGATAAAGAAGATTCAAAGAGAGTGAGATGCCAGCTCCTTTCATTCAGTCAGTAGCTTCAAACATTTCTGGTATATGAATAACATGATGTTTTTCAATGGCAAAAATCAATGAATATTGTAAATGCACAAACAGTAATTTCTCCGCATTGCAAGGTGCAATTCTGAAATTTTTTGCTTTTTCCTGCTCCTCTTAGCATGATAAAGAAGATTCAAAGAGAGTGAGATGCCAGCTCTTTTCATTCAGTCAGTAGCTTCAAACATTTCTGGACGTTTTTCAATGGCAAAAATCAATGAATATTGTAAATGCACAAACAGTAATTTCTCCACATTGCAAGGTGCAATTCTGAAATTTTTTACTTTTTCCTGCTCCTCTTAGCATGATAAAGAAGATTCAAAGAGAGTGAGATGCCAGCTCCTTTCATTCAGTCAGTAGCTTCAAACATTTCTGGACGTTTTTCAATGGCAAAAATCAATGAATATTGTAAATGCACAAACAGTAATTTCTCCACATTGCAAGGTGCAATTCTGAAATTTTTTGCTTTTTCCTGCTCCTCTTAGCATGATAAAGAATATTCAAAGAGAGTGAGATGCCAGCTCTTTTCATTCAGTCAGTAGCTTCAAACATTTCTGGTATATGAATAACATGATGTTTTTCAATGGCAAAAATCAATGAATATTGTAAATGCACAAACAGTAATTTCGCCGCATTGCAAGGTGCAATTCTGAAATTTTTTGCTTTTTCCTGCTCCTCTTAGCATGATAAAGAAGATTCAAAGAGAGTGAGATGCCAGCTCCTTTCATTCAGTCAGTAGCTTCAAACATTTCTGGACGTTTTTCAATGGCAAAAATCAATGAATATTGTAAATGCACAAAAAGTAATTTCTTCACATTGCAAGGTGCAATTCTGAAATTTTTGCTTTTTCCTGCTCCTCTTAGCATGATAAAGAAGATTCAAAGAGAGTGAGATGCCAGCTCTTTTCATTCAGTCAGTAGCTTCAAACATTTCTGGTATATGAATAACATGATGTTTTTCAATGGCAAAAATCAATGAATATTGTAAATGCACAAACAGTAATTTCTCTGCATTGCAAGGTGCAATTCTGAAATTTTTTGCTTTTTCCTGCTCCTCTTAGCATGATAAAGAAGATTCAAAGAGAGTGAGATGCCAGCTCCTTTCATTCAGTCAGTAGCTTTAAACATTTCTGGACGTTTTTCAATGGCAAAAATCAATGAATATTGTAAATGCACAAACAGTAATTTCTCCACATTGCAAGGTGCAATTCTGAAATTTTTTGCTTTATCCTGCTCCTCTTAGCATGATAAAGAAGATTCAAAGAGAGTGAGATGCCAGCTCTTTTCATTCAGTCAGTAGCTTCAAACATTTCTGGTATATGAATAACATGATGTTTTTCAATGGCAAAAATCAATGAATATTGTAAATGCAGAAACAGTAATTTCTCCGCATTGCAAGGTGGAATTCTGAAATTTTTTGCTTTTTCCTGCTCCTCTTAGCATGATAAAGAAGATTCAAAGAGAGTGAGATGCCAGCTCCTTTCATTCAGTCAGTAGCTTCAAACATTTCTGGACGTTTTTCAATGGCAAAAATCAATGAATATTGTAAATGCACAAACAGTAATTTCTCCACATTGCAAGGTGCAATTCTGAAATTTTTTGCTTTTTCCTGCTCCTCTTAGCATGATAAAGAATATTCAAAGAGAGTGAGATGCCAGCTCTTTTCATTCAGTCAGTAGCTTCAAACATTTCTGGTATATGAATAACATGATGTTTTTCAATGGCAAAAATCAATGAATATTGTAAATGCACAAACAGTAATTTCTCCGCATTGCAAGGTGCAATTCTGAAATTTTTTGCTTTTTCCTGCTCCTCTTAGCATGATAAAGAAGATTCAAAGAGAGTGAGATGCCAGCTCCTTTCATTCAGTCAGTAGCTTCAAACATTTCTGGACGTTTTTCAATGGCAAAAATCAATGAATATTGTAAATGCACAAAAAGTAATTTCTTCACATTGCAAGGTGCAATTCTGAAATTTTTGCTTTTTCCTGCTCCTCTTAGCATGATAAAGAAGATTCAAAGAGAGTGAGATGCCAGCTCTTTTCATTCAGTCAGTAGCTTCAAACATTTCTGGTATATGAATAACATGATGTTTTTCAATGGCAAAAATCAATGAATATTGTAAATGCACAAACAGTAATTTCTCTGCATTGCAAGGTGCAATTCTGAAATTTTTTGCTTTTTCCTGCTCCTCTTAGCATGATAAAGAAGATTCAAAGAGAGTGAGATGCCAGCTCCTTTCATTCAGTCAGTAGCTTTAAACATTTCTGGACGTTTTTCAATGGCAAAAATCAATGAATATTGTAAATGCACAAACAGTAATTTCTCCACATTGCAAGGTGCAATTCTGAAATTTTTTGCTTTATCCTGCTCCTCTTAGCATGATAAAGAAGATTCAAAGAGAGTGAGATGCCAGCTCTTTTCATTCAGTCAGTAGCTTCAAACATTTCTGGTATATGAATAACATGATGTTTTTCAATGGCAAAAATCAATGAATATTGTAAATGCAGAAACAGTAATTTCTCCGCATTGCAAGGTGCAATTCTGAAATTTTTTGCTTTTTCCTGCTCCTCTTAGCATGATAAAGAAGATTCAAAGAGAGTGAGATGCCAGCTCCTTTCATTCAGTCAGTAGCTTCAAACATTTCTGGACGTTTTTCAATGGCAAAAATCAATGAATATTGTAAATGCACAAACAGTAATTTCTCCACATTGCAAGGTGCAATTCTGAAATTTTTTGCTTTTTCCTGCTCCTCTTAGCATGATAAAGAAGATTCAAAGAGAGTGAGATGCCAGCTCTTTTCATTCAGTCAGTAGCTTCAAACATTTCTGGTATATGAATAACATGATGTTTTTCAATGGCAAAAATCAATGAATATTGTAAATGCACAAACAGTAATTTCTCCGCATTGCAAGGTGCAATTCTGAAATTTTTTGCTTTTTCCTGCTCCTCTTAGCATGATAAAGAAGATTCAAAGAGAGTGAGATGCCAGCTCCTTTCATTCAGTCAGTAGCTTCAAACATTTCTGGACGTTTTTCAATGGCAAAAATCAATGAATATTGTAAATGCACAAAAAGTAATAACTTCACATTGCAAGGTGCAATTCTGAAATTTTTGCTTTTTCCTGCTCCTCTTAGCATGATAAAGAAGATTCAAAGAGAGTGAGATGCCAGCTCTTTTCATTCAGTCAGTAGCTTCAAACATTTCTGGTATATGAATAACATGATGTTTTTCAATGGCAAAAATCAATGAATATTGTAAATGCACAAACAGTAATTTCTCTGCATTGCAAGGTGCAATTCTGAAATTTTTTGCTTTTTCCTGCTCCTCTTAGCATGATAAAGAAGATTCAAAGAGAGTGAGATGCCAGCTCCTTTCATTCAGTCAGTAGCTTTAAACATTTCTGGACGTTTTTCAATGGCAAAAATCAATGAATATTGTAAATGCACAAACAGTAATTTCTCCACATTGCAAGGTGCAATTCTGAAATTTTTTGCTTTATCCTGCTCCTCTTAGCATGATAAAGAAGATTCAAAGAGAGTGAGATGCCAGCTCTTTTCATTCAGTCAGTAGCTTCAAACATTTCTGGTATATGAATAACATGATGTTTTTCAATGGCAAAAATCAATGAATATTGTAAATGCAGAAACAGTAATTTCTCCGCATTGCAAGGTGCAATTCTGAAATTTTTTGCTTTTTCCTGCTCCTCTTAGCATGATAAAGAAGATTCAAAGAGAGTGAGATGCCAGCTCCTTTCATTCAGTCAGTAGCTTCAAACATTTCTGGACGTTTTTCAATGGCAAAAATCAATGAATATTGTAAATGCGCAAACAGTAATTTCTCCACATTGCAAGGTGCAATTCTGAAATTTTTTGCTTTTTCCTGCTCCTCTTAGCATGATAAAGAAGATTCAAAGAGAGTGAGATGCCAGCTCTTTTCATTCAGTCAGTAGCTTCAAACATTTCTGGTATATGAATAACATGATGTTTTTCAATGGCAAAAATCAATGAATATTGTAAATGCAGAAACAGTAATTTCTCCGCATTGCAAGGTGCAATTCTGAAATTTTTTGCTTTTTCCTGCTCCTCTTAGCATGATAAAGAAGATTCAAAGAGAGTGAGATGCCAGCTCCTTTCATTCAGTCAGTAGCTTCAAATATTTCTGGACGTTTTTCAATGGCAAAAATCAATGAATATTGTAAATGCACAAACAGTAATTTCTCCACATTGCAAGGTGCAATTCTGAAATTTTTTGCTTTTTCCTGCTCCTCTTAGCATGATAAAGAAGATTCAAAGAGAGTGAGATGCCAGCTCTTTTCATTCAGTCAGTAGCTTCAAACATTTCTGGTATATGAATAGCATGATGTTTTTCAATGGCAAAAATCAATGAATATTGTAAATGTACAAACAGTAATTTCTCCGCATTGCAAGGTGCAATTCTGAAATTTTTTGCTTTTTCCTGCTCCTCTTAGCATGATAAAGAAGATTCAAAGAGAGTGAGATGCCAGCTCCTTTCATTCAGTCAGTAGCTTCAAACATTTCTGGACGTTTTTCAATGGCAAAAATCAATGAATATTGTAAATGCACAAACAGTAATTTCTCCACATTGCAAGGTGCAATTCTGAAATTTTTTGCTTTTTCCTGCTCCTCTTAGCATGATAAAGAAGATTCAAAGAGAGTGAGATGCCAGCTCTTTTCATTCAGTCAGTAGCTTCAAACATTTCTGGTATATGAATAACATGATGTTTTTCAATGGCAAAAATCAATGAATATTGTAAATGCACAAACAGTAATTTCTCCGCATTGCAAGGTGCAATTCTGACATTTTTTACTTTTTCCTGCTCCTCTTAGCATGATAAAGAAGATTCAAAGAGAGTGAGATGCCAGCTCCTTTCATTCAGTCAGTAGCTTCAAACATTTCTGGACGTTTTTCAATGACAAAAATCAATGAATATTGTAAATGCACAAACAGTAATTTCTCCACATTGCAAGGTGCAATTCTCAAATTTTTTGCTTTTTCCTGCTCCTCTTAGCATGATAAAGAAGATTCAAAGAGAGTGAGATGCCAGCTCCTTTCATTCAGTCAGTAGCTTCAAACATTTCTGGACGTTTTTCAATGGCAAAAATCAATGAATATTGTAAATGCACAAACAGTAATTTCTCCACATTGCAAGGTGCAATTCTGAAATTTTTTGCTTTTTCCTGCTCCTCTTAGCATGATAAAAAAGATTCAAAGAGAGTGAGATGCCAGCTCTTTTCATTCAGTCAGTAGCTTCAAACATTTCTGGTATATGAATAACATGATGTTTTTCAATGGCAAAAATCAATGAATATTGTAAATGCACAAACAGTCATCTCTCCGCATTGCAAGGTGCAATTCTGAATTTTTTTGCTTTTACCTGCTCCTCTAAGCATGATAAAGAAGATTCAAAGAGAGTGAGATGCCAGCTCCTTTCATTCAGTCAGTAGCTTCAAACATTTCTGGACGTTTTTCAATGGCAAAAATCAATGAATATTGTAAATGCACAAACAGTAATTTCGCCACATTGCAAGGTGCAATTCTGAAATTTTTTGCTTTTTCCTGCTCCTCTTAGCATGATAAAGAAGATTCAA
Organism: Phyllobates terribilis; assembly: GCF_046119375.1. Lineage (NCBI taxonomy): Eukaryota > Metazoa > Chordata > Amphibia > Anura > Dendrobatidae > Phyllobates > Phyllobates terribilis. The sequence continues at coordinate 1,784,968 of NW_027363092.1, forward strand.
AGAGAGTGAGATGCCAGCTCTTTTCATTCAGTCAGTAGCTTCAAACATTTCTGGTATATGAATAACATGATGTTTTTCAATGGCAAAAATCAATGAATATTGTAAATGCACAAACAGTAATTTCTCCGCATTGCAAGGTGCAATTCTGAAATTTTTTGCTTTTTCCTGCTCCTGTTAGCATGATAAAGAAGATTCAAAGAGAGTGAGATGCCAGCTCCTTTCATTCAGTCAGTAGCTTCAAACATTTTTGGACGTTTTTCAATGGCAAAAATCAATGAATATTGTAAATGCACAAACAGTCATTTCTCCACATTGCAAGGAGCAATTCTGAAATTTTTTGCTTTTTCCTGCTCCTCTTAGCATGATAAAGAAGATTCAAAGAGAGTGAGATGCCAGCTCTTTTCATTCAGTCAGTAGCTTCAAACATTTCTGGTATATGAATAACATGATGTTTTTCAATGGCAAAAATCAATGAATATTGTAAATGCACAAACAGTAATTTCTCCGCATTGCAAGGTGCAATTCTGAAATTTTTTGCTTTTTCCTGCTCCTCTTAGCATGATAAAGAAGATTCAAAGAGAGTGAGATGCCAGCTCCTTTCATTCAGTCAGTAGCTTCAAACATTTCTGGACGTTTTTCAATGGCAAAAATCAATGAATATTGTAAATGCACAAAAAGTAATTTCTTCACATTGCAAGGTGCAATTCTGAAATTTTTGCTTTTTCCTGCTCCTCTTAGCATGATAAAGAAGATTCAAAGAGAGTGAGATGCCAGCTCTTTTCATTCAGTCAGTAGCTTCAAACATTTCTGGTATATGAATAACATGATGTTTTTCAATGGCAAAAATCAATGAATATTGTAAATGCACAAACAGTAATTTCTCTGAATTGCAAGGTGCAATTCTGAAATTTTTTGCTTTTTCCTGCTCCTCTTAGCATGATAAAGAAGATTCAAAGAGAGTAAGATGCCAGCTCCTTTCATTCAGTCAGTAGCTTTAAACATTTCTGGACGTTTTTCAATGGCAAAAATCAATGAATATTGTAAATGCACAAACAGTAATTTCTCCACATTGCAAGGTGCAATTCTGAAATTTTTTGCTTTTTCCTGCTCCTCTTAGCATGACAAAGAAGATTCAAAGAGAGTGAGATGCCAGCTCTTTTCATTCAGTCAGTAGCTTCAAACATTTCTGGTATATGAATAACATGATGTTTTTCAATGGCAAAAATCAATGAATATTGTAAATGCAGAAACAGTAATTTCTCCGCATTGCAAGGTGCAATTCTGAAATTTTTTGCTTTTTCCTGCTCCTCTTAGCATGATAAAGAAGATTCAAATAGAGTGAGATGCCAGCTCCTTTCATTCAGTCAGTAGCTTCAAACATTTCTGGACGTTTTTCAATGGCAAAAATCAATGAATATTGTAAATGCACAAACAGTAATTTCTCCACATTGCAAGGTGCAATTCTGAAATTTTTTGCTTTTTCCTGCTCCTCTTAGCATGATAAAGAAGATTTAAAGAGAGTGAGATGCCAGCTCTTTTCATTCAGTCAGTAGCTTCAAACATTTCTGGTATATGAATAACATGATGTTTTTCAATGGCAAAAATCAATGAATATTGTAAATGTACAAACAGTAATTTCTCCGCATTGCAAGGTGCAATTCTGAAATTTTTTGCTTTTTCCTGCTCCTCTTAGCATGATAAAGAAGATTCAAAGAGAGTGAGATGCCAGCTCCTTTCATTCAGTCAGTAGCTTCAAACATTTCTGGACGTTTTTCAATGGCAAAAATAAATGAATATTGTAAATGCACAAACAGTCATTTCTCCACATTGCAAGGTGCAATTCTGAAATTTTTTGCTTTTTCCTGCTCCTCTTAGCATGATAAAGAAGATTCAAAGAGAGTGAGATGCCAGCTCTTTTCATTCAGTCAGTAGCTTCAAACATTTCTGGTATATGAATAACATGATGTTTTTCAATGGCAAAAATCAATGAATATTGTAAATGTACAAACAGTAATTTCTCCGCATTGCAAGGTGCAATTCTGAAATTTTTTGCTTTTTCCTGCTCCTCTTAGCATGATAAAGAAGATTCAAAGAGAGTGAGATGCCAGCTCCTTTCATTCAGTCAGTAGCTTCAAACATTTCTGGACGTTTTTCAATGGCAAAAATCAATGAATATTGTAAATTCACAAACAGTAATTTCTCCACATTGCAAGGTGCAATTCTGAAATTTTTTGCTTTTTCCTGCTCCTCTTAGCATGATAAAGAAGATTCAAAGAGAGTGAGATGCCAGCTCTTTTCATTCAGTCAGTAGCTTCAAACATTTCTGGTATATGAATAACAGGTTGTTTTTCAATAGCAAAAATCAATGAATATTGTAAATGCACAAACAGTAATTTCTCCGCATTGCAAGGTGCAATTCTGACATTTTTTACTTTTTCCTGCTCCTCTTAGCATGATAAAGAAGATTCAAAGAGAGTGAGATGCCAGCTCCTTTCATTCAGTCAGTAGCTTCAAACATTTCTGGACGTTTTTCAATGACAAAAATCAATGAATATTGTAAATGCACAAACAGTAATTTCTCCACATTGCAAGGTGCAATTCTGAAATTTTTTGCTTTTTCCTGCTCCTCTTAGCATGATAAAGAAGATTCAAAGAGAGTGAGATGCCAGCTCCTTTCATTCAGTCAGTAGCTTCAAACATTTCTGGACGTTTTTCAATGGCAAAAATCAATGAATATTGTAAATGCACAAACAGTAATTTCTCCACATTGCAAGGTGCAATTCTGAAATTTTTTGCTTTTTCCTGCTCCTCTTAGCATGATAAAAAAGATTCAAAGAGAGTGAGATGCCAGCTCTTTTCATTCAGTCAGTAGCTTCAAACATTTCTGGTATATGAATAACATGATGTTTTTCAATGGCAAAAATCAATGAATATTGTAAATGCACAAACAGTCATTTCTCCGCATTGCAAGGTGCAATTCTGAAATTTTTTGCTTTTTCCTGCTCCTCTAAGCATGATAAAGAAGATTCAAAGAGAGTGAGATGCCAGCTCCTTTCATTCAGTCAGTAGCTTCAAACATTTCTGGACGTTTTTCAATGGCAAAAATCAATGAATATTGTAAATGCACAAACAGTAATTTCGCCACATTGCAAGGTGCAATTCTGAAATTTTTTGCTTTTTCCTGCTCCTCTTAGCATGATAAGGAAGATTCAAAGAGAGTGAGATGCCAGCTCTTTTCATTCAGTCAGTAGCTTCAAACATTTCTGGTATATGAATAACATGATGTTTTTCAATGGCAAAAATCAATGAATATTGTAAATGCACAAACAGTAATTTCTCCGCATTGCAAGGTGCAATTCTGAAATTTTTTGCTTTTTCCTGCTCCTGTTAGCATGATAAAGAAGATTCAAAGAGAGTGAGATGCCAGCTCCTTTCATTCAGTCAGTAGCTTCAAACATTTTTGGACGTTTTTCAATGGCAAAAATCAATGAATATTGTAAATGCACAAACAGTCATTTCTCCACATTGCAAGGTGCAATTCTGAAATTTTTTGCTTTTTCCTGCTCCTCTTAGCATGATAAAGAAGATTCAAAGAGAGTGAGATGCCAGCTCTTTTCATTCAGTCAGTAGCTTCAAACATTTCTGGTATATGAATAACATGATGTTTTTCAATGGCAAAAATCAATGAATATTGTAAATGCACAAACAGTAATTTCTCCGCATTGCAAAGTGCAATTCTGAAATTTTTTGCTTTTTCCTGCTCCTCTTAGCATGATAAAGAAAATTCAAAGAGAGTGAGATGCCAGCTCCTTTCATTCAGTCAGTAGCTTCAAACATTTCAGGACGTTTTTCAATGGCAAAAATCAATGAATATTGTAAATGCACAAACAGTAATTTCTCCACATTGCAAGGTGCAATTCTGAAATTTTTTGCTTTTTCCTGCTCCTCTTAGCATGATAAAGAAGATTCAAAGAGAGTGAGATGCCAGCTCTTTTCATTCAGTCAGTAGCTTCAAACCTTTCTGGTATATGAATAACATGATGTTTTTCAATGGCAAAAATCAATGAATATTGTAAATGCACAAACAGTAATTTCTCTGCATTGCAAGGTGCAATTCTGAAATTTTTTGCTTTTTCCTGCTCCTCTTAGCATGATAAAGAAGATTCAAAGAGAGTGAGATGCCAGCTCCTTTCATTCAGTCAGTAGCTTCAAACATTTCTGGACGTTTTTCAATGGCAAAAATCAATGAATATTGTAAATGCACAAACAGGAATTTCTCCACATTTCAAGGTGCAATTCTGAAATTTTTTGCTTTTTCCTGCTCCTCTTAGCATGATAAAGAAGATTCAAAGAGAGTGAGATGCCAGCTCTTTTCATTCAGTCAGTAGCTTCAAACCTTTCTGGTATATGAATAACATGATGTTTTTCAATGGCAAAAATCAATGAATATTGTAAATGCACAAACAGTAATTTCTCTGCATTGCAAGGTGCAATTCTGAAATTTTTTGCTTTCTCCTGCTCCTCTTAGCATGATAAAGAAGATTCAAAGAGAGTGAGATGCCAGCTCCTTTCATTCAGTCAGTAGCTTCAAACATTTCTGGACGTTTTTCAATGGCAAAAATCAATGAATATTGTAAATGCACAAACAGTAATTTCGCCACATTGCAAGGTGCAATTCTGAAATTTTTTGCTTTTTCCTGCTCCTCTTAGCATGATAAGGAAGATTCAAAGAGAGTGAGATGCCAGCTCTTTTCATTCAGTCAGTAGCTTCAAACATTTCTGGTATATGAATAACATGATGTTTTTCAATGGCAAAAATCAATGAATATTGTAAATGCACAAACAGTAATTTCTCCGCATTGCAAGGTGCAATTCTGAAATTTTTTGCTTTTTCCTGCTCCTGTTAGCATGATAAAGAAGATTCAAAGAGAGTGAGATGCCAGCTCCTTTCATTCAGTCAGTAGCTTCAAACATTTTTGGACGTTTTTCAATGGCAAAAATCAATGAATATTGTAAATGCACAAACAGTCATTTCTCCACATTGCAAGGTGCAATTCTGAAATTTTTTGCTTTTTCCTGCTCCTCTTAGCATGATAAAGAAGATTCAAAGAGAGTGAGATGCCAGCTCTTTTCATTCAGTCAGTAGCTTCAAACATTTCTGGTATATGAATAACATGATGTTTTTCAATGGCAAAAATCAATGAATATTGTAAATGCACAAACAGTAATTTCTCCGCATTGCAAAGTGCAATTCTGAAATTTTTTGCTTTTTCCTGCTCCTCTTAGCATGATAAAGAAAATTCAAAGAGAGTGAGATGCCAGCTCCTTTCATTCAGTCAGTAGCTTCAAACATTTCAGGACGTTTTTCAATGGCAAAAATCAATGAATATTGTAAATGCACAAACAGTAATTTCTCCACATTGCAAGGTGCAATTCTGAAATTTTTTGCTTTTTCCTGCTCCTCTTAGCATGATAAAGAAGATTCAAAGAGAGTGAGATGCCAGCTCTTTTCATTCAGTCAGTAGCTTCAAACCTTTCTGGTATATGAATAACATGATGTTTTTCAATGGCAAAAATCAATGAATATTGTAAATGCACAAACAGTAATTTCTCTGCATTGCAAGGTGCAATTCTGAAATTTTTTGCTTTTTCCTGCTCCTCTTAGCATGATAAAGAAGATTCAAAGAGAGTGAGATGCCAGCTCCTTTCATTCAGTCAGTAGCTTCAAACATTTCTGGACGTTTTTCAATGGCAAAAATCAATGAATATTGTAAATGCACAAACAGGAATTTCTCCACATTTCAAGGTGCAATTCTGAAATTTTTTGCTTTTTCCTGCTCCTCTTAGCATGATAAAGAAGATTCAAAGAGAGTGAGATGCCAGCTCTTTTCATTCAGTCAGTAGCTTCAAACCTTTCTGGTATATGAATAACATGATGTTTTTCAATGGCAAAAATTAATGAATATTGTAAATGCACAAACAGTAATTTCTCCGCATTGCAAGGTGCAATTCTGAAATTTTTTGCTTTTTCCTGCTCCTCTTAGCATGATAAAGAAGATTCAAAGAGAGTGAGATGCCAGCTCCTTTCATTCAGTCAGTAGCTTCAAACATTTCTGGACGTTTTTCAATGGCAAAAATCAATGAATATTGTAAATGCAAAAACAGTAATTTCTCCACATTGCAAGGTGCAATTCTGAAATTTTTTGCTTTTTCCTGCTCCTCTTAGCATGATGAAGAAGATTCAAAGAGAGTGAGATGCCAGCTCTTTTCATTCAGTCAGTAGCTTCAAACATTTCTGGTATATGAATAACATGATGTTTTTCAATGGCAAAAATCAATGAATATTGTAAATGCACAAACAGTAATTTCTCCGCATTGCAAGGTGTAATTCTGAAATTTTTTGCTTTTTCCTGCTCCTCTTAGCATGATAAAGAAAATTCAAAGAGAGTGAGATGCCAGCTCCTTTCATTCAGTCAGTAGCTTCAAACATTTCAGGACGTTTTTCAATGGCAAAAATCAATGAATATTGTAAATGCACAAACAGTAATTTCTCCACATTGCAAGGTGCAATTCTGAAATTTTTTGCTTTTTCCTGCTCCTCTTAGCATGATAAAGAAGATTCAAAGAGAGTGAGATGCCAGCTCTTTTCATTCAGTCAGTAGCTTCAAACCTTTCTTGTATATGAATAACATGATGTTTTTCAATGGCAAAAATCAATGAATATTGTAAATGCACAAACAGTAATTTCTCTGCATTGCAAGGTGCAATTCTGAAATTTTTTGCTTTTTCCTGCTCCTCTTAGCATGATAAAGAAGATTCAAAGAGAGTGAGATGCCAGCTCCTTTCATTCAGTCAGTAGCTTCAAACATTTCTGGACGTTTTTCAATGGCAAAAATCAATGAATATTGTAAATGCACAAACAGTAATTTCTCCACATTGCAAGGTGCAATTCTGAAATTTTTTGCTTTTTCCTGCTCCTCTTAGCATGATAAAGAAGATTCAAAGAGAGTGAGATGCCAGCTCTTTTCATTCAGTCAGTAGCTTCAAACATTTCTGGTATATGAATAACATGATGTTTTTCAATGGCAAAAATTAATGAATATTGTAAATGCACAAACAGTAATTTCTCCGCATTGCAAGGTGCAATTCTGAAATTTTTTGCTTTTTCCTGCTCCTCTTAGCATGATAAAGAGGATTCAAAGAGAGTGAGATGCCAGCTCTTTTCATTCAGTCAGTAGCTTCAAACATTTCTGGTATATGAATAGCATGATGTTTTTCAATGGCAAAAATCAATGAATATTGTAAATGCACAAACAGTAATTTCTCCGCATTGCAAGGTGCAATTCTGAAATTTTTTGCTTTTTCCTGCTCCTCTTAGCATGATAAAGAAGATTCAAAGAGAGTGAGATGCCAGCTCCTTTCATTCAGTCAGTAGCTTCAAACATTTCTGGACGTTTTTCAATGGCAAAAATCAATGAATATTGTAAATGCACAAACAGTCATTTCTCCACATTGCAAGGTGCAATTCTGAATTTTTTTGCTTTTTCCTGCTCCTCTTAGCATGATAAAGAAGATTCAAAGAGAGTGAGATACCAGCTCCTTTCATTCAGTCAGTAGCTTCAAACATTTCTGGTATATGAATAACATGATGTTTTTCAATGGCAAAAATCAATGAATATTGTAAATGCACAAACAGTAATTTCGCCACATTGCAAGGTGCAATTCTGAAATTTTTTGCTTTTTCCTGCTCCTCTTAGCATGATAAAGAAGATTCAAAGAGAGTGAGATGCCAGCTCCTTTCATTCAGTCAGTAGCTTCAAACATTTCTGGACGTTTTTCAATGGCAAAAATCAATGAATATTGTAAATGCACAAACAGTAATTTCTCCACATTGCAAGGTGCAATTCTGAATTTTTTTGCTTTTTCCTGCTCCTCTTAGCATGATAAAGAAGATTCAAAGAGAGTTCGATGCCAAATTTTTTCATTCAGTCAGTAGCTTCAAACATTTCTGGTATATGAATAACATGATGTTTTTCAATGGCAAAAATTAATGAATATTGTAAATGCACAAACAGTAATTTCTCCGCATTGCAAGGTGTAATTCTGAAATTTTTTGCTTTTTCCTGCTCCTCTTAGCATGATAAAGAAGATTCAAAGAGAGTGAGATGCCAGCTCCTTTCATTCAGTCAGTAGCTTCAAACATTTCTGGACGTTTTTCTATGGCAAAAATCAATGAATATTGTAAATGCACAAACAGTAATTTCTCCACATTGCAAGGTGCAATTCTGAAATTTTTTGCTTTTTCCTGCTCCTCTTAGCATGATAAAGAAGATTCAAAGAGAGTGAGATGCCAGCTCTTTTCATTCAGTCAGTAACTTCAAACCTTTCTGGTATATGAATAACATGATGTTTTTCAATGGCAAAAATCAATGAATATTGTAAATGCACAAACAGTAATTTCTCTGCATTGCAAGGTGCAATTCTGAAATTTTTTGCTTTTTCCTGCTCCTCTTAGCATGATAAAGAAGATTCAAAGAGAGTGAGATGCCAGCTCTTTTCATTCAGTCAGTAGCTTCAAACATTTCTGGACGTTTTTCAATGGCAAAAATCAATGAATATTGTAAATGCACAAACAGTAATTTCTCCACATTGCAAGGTGCAATTCTGAAATTTTTTGCTTTTTCCTGCTCCTCTTAGCATGATAAAGAAGATTCAAAGAGAGTGAGATGCCAGCTCTTTTCATTCAGTCAGTAGCTTCAAACATTTCTGGACGTTTTTCAATGGCAAAAATTAATGAATATTGTAAATGCACAAACAGTAATTTCTCCGCATTGCAAGGTGCAATTCTGAAATTTTTTGCTTTTTCCTGCTCCTCTTAGCATGATAAAGAAGATTCAAAGAGAGTGAGATGCCAGCTCCTTTCATTCAGTCAGTAGCTTCAAACATTTCTGGACGTTTTTCAATGGCAAAAATCAATGAATATTGTAAATGCAAAAACAGTAATTTCTCCACATTGCAAGGTGCAATTCTGAAATTTTTTGCTTTTTCCTGCTCCTCTTAGCATGATAAAGAAGATTCAAAGAGAGTGAGATGCCAGCTCTTTTCATTCAGTCAGTAGCTTCAAACATTTCTGGTATATGAATAACATGATGTTTTTCAATGGCAAAAATCAATGAATATTGTAAATGCACAAACAGTAATTTCTCCACATTGCAAGGTGCAATTCTGAAATTTTTTGCTTTTTACTGCTCCTCTTAGCATGATAAAGAAGATTCAAAGAGAGTGAGATGCCAGCTCCTTTCATTCAGTTAGTAGCTTCAAACATTTCTGGACGTTTTTCAATGGCAAAAATCAATGAATATTGTAAATGCACAAACAGTCATTTCTCCACATTGCAAGGTGCAATTCTGAATTTTTTTGCTTTTTCCTGCTCCTCTTAGCATGATAAAGAAGATTCAAAGAGAGTGAGATGCCAGCTCTTTTCATTCAGTCAGTAGCTTCAAACATTTCTGGTATATGAATAACATGATGTTTTTCAATGGCAAAAATCAATGAATATTGTAAATGCACAAACAGTAATTTCTCCGCATTGCAAGGTGCAATTCTGAATTTTTTTGCTTTTTCCTGCTCCTCTTAGCATGATAAAGAAGATTCAAAGAGAGTGAGATGCCAGCTCCTTTCATTCAGTCAGTAGCTTCAAACATTTCTGGACGTTTTTCAGTGGCAAAAATCAATGAATATTGTAAATGCACAAACAGTAATTTCTCCACATTGCAAGGTGCAATTCTGAAATTTTTTGCTTTTTCCTGCTCCTCTTAGCATGATAAAGAAGATTCAAAGAGAGTGAGATGCCAGCTCTTTTCATTCAGTCAGTAGCTTCAAACATTTCTGGTATATGAATAACATGATGTTTTTCAATGGCAAAAATCAATGAATATTGTAAATGTACAAACAGTAATTTCGCCGCATTGCAAGGTGCAATTCTGAAATTTTTTGCTTTTTCCTGCTCCTCTTAGCATGATAAAGAAGATTCAAAGAGAGTGAGATGCCAGCTCCTTTCATTCAGTCAGTAGCTTCAAACATTTCTGGACGTTTTTCAATGGCAAAAATCAATTAATATTGTAAATGCACAAACAGTAATTTCTCCACATTGCAAGGTGCAATTCTGAAATTTTTTGCTTTTTCCTGCTCCTCTTAGCATGATAAAGAAGATTCAAAGAGAGTGAGATGCCAGCTCTTTTCATTCAGTCAGTAGCTTCAAACATTTCTGGTATATGAATAACATGATGTTTTTCAATGGCAAAAATTAATGAATATTGTAAATGCACAAACAGTAATTTCTCCGCATTGCAAGGTGTAATTCTGAAAATTTTTGCTTTTTCCTGCTCCTCTTAGCATGATAAAGAAGATTCAAAGAGAGTGAGATGCCAGCTCCTTTCATTCAGTCAGTAGCTTCAAACATTTCTGGACGTTTTTCTATGGCAAAAATCAATGAATATTGTAAATGCACAAACAGTAATTTCTCCACATTGCAAGGTGCAATTCTGAAATTTTTTGCTTTTTCCTGCTCCTCTTAGCATGATAAAGAAGATTCAAAGAGAGTGAGATGCCAGCTCTTTTCATTCAGTCAGTAGCTTCAAACATTTCTGGTATATGAATAACATGATGTTTTTCAATGGCAAAAATCAATGAATATTGTAAATGCACAAACAGTAATTTCTCCACATTGCAAGGTGCAATTCTGAAATTTTTTGCTTTTTCCTGCTCCTCTTAGCATGATAAAGAAGATTCAAAGAGAGTGAGATGCCAGCTCTTTTCATTCAGTCAGTAGCTTCAAACATTTCTGGTATATGAATAACATGATGTTTTTCAATGGCAAAAATCAATGAATATTGTAAATGCACAAACAGTAATTTCTCCACATTGCAAGGTGCAATTCTGAAATTTTTTGCTTTTTCCTGCTCCTCTTAGCATGATAAAGAAGATTCAAAGAGAGTGAGATGCCAGCTCCTTTCATTCAGTCAGTAGCTTCAAACATTTCTGGACGTTTTTCAATGGCAAAAATCAATGAATATTGTAAATGCACAAACAGTAATTTCTCCACATTGCAAGGTGCAATTCTGAAATTTTTTGCTTTTTCCTGCTCCTCTTAGCATGATAAAGAAGATTCAAAGAGAGTGAGATGCCAGCTCTTTTCATTCAGTCAGTAGCTTCAAACATTTCTGGTATATGAATAACATGATGTTTTCCAATGGCAAAAATCAATGAATATTGTAAATGCACAAACAGTAATTTCTCTGCATTGCAAGGTGCAATTCTGAAATTTTTTGCTTTTTCCTGCTCCTCTTAGCATGATAAAGAAGATTCAAAGAGAGTGAGATGCCAGCTCATTTCATTCAGTCAGTAGCTTCAAACATTTCTGGACGTTTTTCTATGGCAAAAATCAATGAATATTGTAAATGCACAAACAGTAATTTCTCCACATTGCAAGGTGCAATTCTGAAATTTTTTGCTTTTTCCTGCTCCTCTTAGCATGATAAAGAAGATTCAAAGAGAGTGAGATGCCAGCTCTTTTCATTCAGTCAGTAGCTTCAAACATTTCTGGTATATGAATAACATGATGTTTTTCAATGGCAAAAATCAATGAATATTGTAAATGCACAAACAGTAATTTCTCCACATTGCAAGGTGCAATTCTGAAATTTTTTGCTTTTTCCTGCTCCTCTTAGCATGATAAAGAAGATTCAAAGAGAGTGAGATGCCAGCTCTTTTCATTCAGCCAGTAGCTTCAAACATTTCTGGTATATGAATAACATGATGTTTTTCAATGGCAAAAATCAATGAATATTGTAAATGCACAAACAGTAATTTCTCCACATTGCAAGGTGCAATTCTGAAATTTTTTGCTTTTTCCTGCTCCTCTTAGCATGATAAAGAAGATTCAAGGAGAGTGAGATGCCAGCTCCTTTCATTCAGTCAGTAGCTTCAAACATTTCTGGACGTTTTTCTATGGCAAAAATCAATGAATATTGTAAATGCACAAACAGTAATTTCTCCACATTGCAAGGTGCAATTCTGAAATTTTTTGCTTTTTCCTGCTCCTCTTAGCATGATAAAGAAGATTCAAAGAGAGTGAGATGCCAGCTCTTTTCATTCAGTCAGTAGCTTCAAACATTTCTGGTGTATGAATAACATGATGTTTTTCAATGGCAAAAATTAAAGAATATTGTAAATGCACAAACAGTAATTTCTCCACATTGCAAGGTGCAATTCTGAAATTTTTTGCTTTTTCCTGCTCCTCTTAGCATGATAAAGAAGATTCAAAGAGAGTGAGATGCCAGCTCTTTTCATTCAGTCAGTAGCTTCAAACATTTCTGGTATATGAATAACATGATGTTTTACAATGGCAAAAATTAATGAATATTGTAAATGCACAAACAGTAATTTCTCCGCATTGCAAGGTGTAATTCTGAAATTTTTTGCTTTTTCCTGCTCCTCTTAGCATGATAAAGAAGATTCAAAGAGAGTGAGATGCCAGCTCCTTTCATTCAGTCAGTAGCTTCAAACATTTCTGGACGTTTTTCTATGGCAAAAATCAATGAATATTGTAAATGCACAAACAGTAATTTCTCCACATTGCAAGGTGCAATTCTGAAATTTTTTGCTTTTTCCTGCTCCTCTTAGCATGATAAAGAAGATTCAAAGAGAGTGAGATGCCAGCTCTTTTCATTCAGTCAGTAGCTTCAAACATTTCTGGTATATGAATAACATGATGTTTTTCAATGGCAAAAATCAATGAATATTGTAAATGCACAAACAGTAATTTCTCCACATTGCAAGGTGCAATTCTGAAATTTTTTGCTTTTTCCTGCTCCTCTTAGCATGATAAAGAAGATTCAAAGAGAGTGAGATGCCAGCTCTTTTCATTCAGTCAGTAGCTTCAAACATTTCTGGTATATGAATAACATGATGTTTTTCAATGGCAAAAATCAATGAATATTGTAAATGCACAAACAGTAATTTCTCCACATTGCAAGGTGCAATTCTGAAATTTTTTGCTTTTTCCTGCTCCTCTTAGCATGATAAAGAAGATTCAAAGAGAGTGAGATGCCAGCTCCTTTCATTCAGTCAGTAGCTTCAAACATTTCTGGACGTTTTTCAATGGCAAAAATCAATGAATATTGTAAATGCACAAACAGTAATTTCTCCACATTGCAAGGTGCAATTCTGAAATTTTTTGCTTTTTCCTGCTCCTCTTAGCATGATAAAGAAGATTCAAAGAGAGTGAGATGCCAGCTCTTTTCATTCAGTCAGTAGCTTCAAACATTTCTGGTATATGAATAACATGATGTTTTCCAATGGCAAAAATCAATGAATATTGTAAATGCACAAACAGTAATTTCTCTGCATTGCAAGGTGCAATTCTGAAATTTTTTGCTTTTTCCTGCTCCTCTTAGCATGATAAAGAAGATTCAAAGAGAGTGAGATGCCAGCTCCTTTCATTCAGTCAGTAGCTTCAAACATTTCTGGACGTTTTTCTATGGCAAAAATCAATGAATATTGTAAATGCACAAACAGTAATTTCTCCACATTGCAAGGTGCAATTCTGAAATTTTTTGCTTTTTCCTGCTCCTCTTAGCATGATAAAGAAGATTCAAAGAGAGTGAGATGCCAGCTCTTTTCATTCAGTCAGTAGCTTCAAACATTTCTGGTATATGAATAACATGATGTTTTTCAATGGCAAAAATCAATGAATATTGTTAATGCACAAACAGTAATTTCTCCACATTGCAAGGTGCAATTCTGAAATTTTTTGCTTTTTCCTGCTCCTCTTAGCATGATAAAGAAGATTCAAAGAGAGTGAGATGCCAGCTCTTTTCATTCAGTCAGTAGCTTCAAACATTTCTGGTATATGAATAACATGATGTTTTTCAATGGCAAAAATCAATGAATATTGTAAATGCACAAACAGTAATTTCTCCACATTGCAAGGTGCAATTCTGAAATTTTTTGCTTTTTCCTGCTCCTCTTAGCATGATAAAGAAGATTCAAAGAGAGTGAGATGCCAGCTCCTTTCATTCAGTCAGTAGCTTCAAACATTTCTGGACGTTTTTCTATGGCAAAAATCAATGAATATTGTAAATGCACAAACAGTAATTTCTCCACATTGCAAGGTGCAATTCTGAAATTTTTTGCTTTTTCCTGCTCCTCTTAGCATGATAAAGAAGATTCAAAGAGAGTGAGATGCCAGCTCCTTTCATTCAGTCAGTAGCTTCAAACATTTCTGGACGTTTTTCAATGGCAAAAATCAATGAATATTGTAAATGCACAAACAGTAATTTCTCCACATTGCAAGGTGCAATTCTGAAATTTTTTGCTTTTTCCTGCTCCTCTTAGCATGATAAAGAAGATTCAAAGAGAGTGAGATGCCAGCTCTTTTCATTCAGTCAGTAGCTTCAAACATTTCTGGTATATGAATAACATGATGTTTTTCAATGGCAAAAATCAATGAATATTGTAAATGCACAAACAGTAATTTCTCTGCATTGCAAGGTGCAATTCTGAAATTTTTTGCTTTTTCCTGCTCCTCTTAGCATGATAAAGAAGATTCAAAGAGAGTGAGATGCCAGCTCCTTTCATTCAGTCAGTAGCTTCAAACATTTCTGGACGTTTTTCAATGGCAAAAATCAATGAATATTGTAAATGCACAAACAGTAATTTCTCCACATTGCAAGGTGCAATTCTGAAATTTTTTGCTTTTTCCTGCTCCTCTTAGCATGATAAAGAATATTCAAAGAGAGTGAGATGCCAGCTCTTTTCATTCAGTCAGTAGCTTCAAACCTTTCTGGTATATGAATAACATGATGTTTTTCAATGGCAAAAATCAATGAATATTGTAAATGCACAAACAGTAATTTCTCTGCATTGCAAGGTGCAATTCTGAAATTTTTTGCTTTTTCCTGCTCCTCTTAGCATGATAAAGAAGATTCAAAGAGAGTGAGATGCCAGCTCCTTTCATTCAGTCAGTAGCTTCAAACATTTCTGGACATTTTTCAATGGCAAAAATCAATGAATATTGTAAATGCACAAACAGTAATTTCTCCACATTGCAAGGTGCAATTCTGAAATTTTTTGCTTTTTCCTGCTCCTCTTAGCATGATAAAGAAGATTCAAAGAGAGTGAGATGCCAGCTCTTTTCATTCAGTCAGTAGCTTCAAACATTTCTGGTATATGAATAACATGATGTTTTTCAATGGCAAAAATTAATGAATATTGTAAATGCACAAACAGTAATTTCTCCGCATTGCAAGGTGCAATTCTGAAATTTTTTGCTTTTTCCTGCTCCTCTTAGCATGATAAAGAAGATTCAAAGAGAGTGAGATGCCAGCTCCTTTCATTCAGTCAGTAGCTTCAAACATTTCTGGGCGTTTTTCAATGGCAAAAATCAATGAATATTGTAAATGCACAAACAGTAATTTCTTCAAATTGCAAGGTGCAATTCTGAAATTTTTTGCTTTTTCCTGCTCCTCTTAGCATGATAAAGAAGATTCAAAGAGAGTGAGATGCCAGCGCTTTTCATTCAGTCAGTAGCTTCAAACATTTCTGGTATATAAATAACATGATGTTTTTCAATGGCAAAAATCAATGAATATTGTAAATGCACAAACAGTAATTTCTCCGCATTGCAAGGTGCAATTCTGAAATTTTTTGCTTTTTCCTGCTCCTCTTAGCATGATAAAGAAGATTCAAAGAGAGTGAGATGCCAGCTCCTTTCATTCAGTCAGTAGCTTCAAACATTTCTGGACGTTTTTGAATGGCAAAAATCAATGAATATTGTAAATGCACAAACAGTAATTTCTCCACATTGCAAGGTGCAATTCTGAAATTTTTTGCTTTTTCCTGCTCCTCTTAGCATGATAAAGAAGATTCAAAGAGAGTGAGATGCCAGCTCTTTTCATTCAGTCTGTAGCTTCAAACATTTCTGGTATATGAATAACATGATGTTTTTCAATGGCAAAAATCAATGAATATTGTAAATGTACAAACAGTAATTTCTCCGCATTGCAAGGTGCAATTCTGAAATTTTTTGCTTTTTCCTGCTCCTCTTAGCATGATAAAGAAGATTCAAACAGAGTGAGATGCCAGCTCCTTTCATTCAGTCAGTAGCTTCAAACATTTCTGGACGTTTTTCAATGGCAAAAATCAATGAATATTGTAAATGCACAAACAGTCATTTCTCCACATTGCAAGGTGCAATTCTGAAATTTTTTGCTTTTTCCTGCTCCTCTTAGCATGATAAAGAAGATTCAAAGAGAGTGAGATGCCAGCTCTTTTCATTCAGTCAGTAGCTTCAAACCTTTCTGGTATATGAATAACATGATGTTTTTCAATGGCAAAAATCAATGAATATTGTAAATGCACAAACAGTAATTTCTCTGCATTGCAAGGTGCAATTCTGAAATTTTTTGCTTTTTCCTGCTCCTCTTAGCATGATAAAGAAGATTCAAAGAGAGTGAGATGCCAGCTCCTTTCATTCAGTCAGTAGCTTCAAACATTTCTGGACGTTTTTCAATGGCAAAAATCAATGAATATTGTAAATGCACAAACAGTAATTTCTCCACATTGCAAGGTGCAATTCTGAAATTTTTTGCTTTTTCCTGCTCCTCTTAGCATGATAAAGAAGATTCAAAGAGAGTGAGATGCCAGCTCTTTTCATTCAGTCAGTAGCTTCAAACATTTCTGGTATATGAATAACATGATGTTTTTCAATGGCAAAAATCAATGAATATTGTAAATGCACAAACAGTAATTTCTCCGCATTGCAAGGTGCAATTCTGAAATTTTTTGCTTTTTCCTGCTCCTCTTAGCATGATAAAGAAGATTCAAAGAGAGTGAGATGCCAGCTCCTTTCATTCAGTCAGTAGCTTCAAACATTTCTGGACGTTTTTCAATGGCAAAAATCAATGAATATTGTAAATGCACAAACAGTCATTTCTCCACATTGCAAGGTGCAATTCTGAAATTTTTTGCTTTTTCCTGCTCCTCTTAGCATGATAAAGAAGATTCAAAGAGAGTGAGATGCCAGCTCTTTTCATTCAGTCAGTAGCTTCAAACATTTCTGGTATATGAATAACATGATGTTTTTCAATGGCAAAAATCAATGAATATTGTAAATGCACAAACAGTAATTTCTCCACATTGCAAGGTGCAATTCTGAAATTTTTTGCTTTTTCCTGCTACTCTTAGCATGATAAAGAAGATTCAAAGAGAGTGAGATGCCAGCTCCTTTCATTCAGTCAGTAGCTTCAAACATTTCTGGACGTTTTTCAATGGCAAAAATCTATGAATATTGTAAATGCACAAACAGTAATTTCTCCACATTGCAAGGTGCAATTCCGAAATTTTTTGCTTTTTCCTGCTCCTCTTAGCATGATAAAGAAGATTCAAAGAGAGTGAGATGCCAGCTCTTTTCATTCAGTCAGTAGCTTCAAACATTTCTGGTATATGAATAACATGATGTTTTTCAATGGCAAAAATCAATGAATATTGTAAATGTACAAACAGTAATTTCTCCGCATTGCAAGGTGCAATTCTGAAATTTTTTGCTTTTTCCTGCTCCTCTTAGCATGATAAAGAAGATTCAAAGAGAGTGAGATGCCAGCTCCTTTCATTCAGTCTGTAGCTTCAAACATTTCTGGACGTTTTTCAATGGCAAAAATCAATGAATATTGTAAATGCACAAACAGTAATTTCTCCACATTGCAAGGTGCAATTCTGAAATTTTTTGCTTTTTCCTGCTCCTCTTAGCATGATAAAGAAGATTCAAAGAGAGTGAGATGACAGCTCTTTTCATTCAGTCAGTAGCTTCAAACATTTCTGGTATATGAATAACATGATGTTTTTCAATGGCAAAAATCAATGAATATTGTAAATGCACAAACAGTAATTTCTCCGCATTGCAAGGTGCAATTCTGAAATTTTTTGCTTTTTCCTGCTCCTATTAGCATGATAAAGAAGATTCAAAGAGAGTGAGATGCCAGCTCCTTTCATTCAGTCAGTAGCTTCAAACATTTCTGGACGTTTTTCAATGGCAAAAATCAATGAATATTGTAAATGCACAAACAGTAATTTCTCCACATTGCAAGGTGCAATTCTGAAATTTTTTGCTTTTTCCTGCTCCTCTTAGCATGATAAAGAAGATTCAAAGAGAGTGAGATGCCAGCTCTTTTCATTCAGTCAGTAGCTTCAAACATTTCTGGTATATGAATAACATGATGTTTTTCAATGGCAAAAATCAATGAATATTGTAAATGTACAAACAGTAATTTCTCCGCATTGCAAGGTGCAATTCTGAAATTTTTTGCTTTTTCCTGCTCCTCTTAGCATGATAAAGAAGATTCAAAGAGAGTGAGATGCCAGCTCCTTTCATTCAGTCAGTAGCTTCAAACATTTCTGGACGTTTTTCAATGGCAAAAATCAATGAATATTGTAAATGCACACACAGTAATTTCTCCACATTGCAAGGTGCAATTCTGAAATTTTTTGCTTTTTCCTGCTCCTCTTAGCAGGATAAAGAAGATTCAAAGAGAGTGAGATGCCAGCTCTTTTCATTCAGTCAGTAGCTTCAAACCTTTCTGGTATATGAATAACATGATGTTTTTCAATGGCAAAAATCAATGAATATTGTAAATGCACAAACAGTAATTTCTCTGCATTGCAAGGTGCAATTCTGAAATTTTTTGCTTTTTCCTGCTCCTCTTAGCATGATAAAGAAGATTCAAAGAGAGTGAGATGCCAGCTCCTTTCATTCAGTCAGTAGCTTCAAACATTTCTGGACGTTTTTCAATGGCAAAAATCAATGAATATTGTAAATGCACAAACAGTAATTTCTCCACATTGCAAGGTGC
The DNA here is from genome assembly GCF_046119375.1 of Phyllobates terribilis. Taxonomy (NCBI): domain Eukaryota; kingdom Metazoa; phylum Chordata; class Amphibia; order Anura; family Dendrobatidae; genus Phyllobates; species Phyllobates terribilis. The sequence goes on from NW_027363092.1 coordinate 1,803,876, forward strand.
AATTCTGAAATGTTTTGCTTTTTCCTGCTCCTCTTAGCATGATAAAGAAGATTCAAAGAGAGTGAGATGCCAGCTCTTTTCATTCAGTCAGTAGCTTCAAACATTTCTGGTATATGAATAACATGATGTTTTTCAATGGCAAAAATTAATGAATATTGTAAATGCACAAACAGTAATTTCTCGGCATTGCAAGGTGCAATTCTGAAATTTTTTGCTTTTTCCTGCTCCTCTTAGCATGATAAAGAAGATTCAAAGAGAGTGAGATGCCAGTTCCATTCATTCAGTCAGTAGCTTCAAACATTTCTGGACGTTTTTCAATGGCAAAAATCAATGAATATTGTAAATGCACAAACAGTAATTTCTCCACATTGCAAGGTGCAATTCTGAAATTTTTTGCTTTTTCCTGCTCCTCTTAGCATGATAAAGAAGATTCAAAGAGAGTGAGATGCCAGCTCTTTTCATTCAGTCAGTAGCTTCAAACATTTCTGGTATATGAATAACATGATGTTTTTCAATGGCAAAAATCAATGAATATTGTAAATGTACAAACAGTAATTTCTCCGCATTGCAAGGTGCAATTCTGAAATTTTTTGCTTTTTCCTGCTCCTCTTAGCATGATAAAGAAGATTCAAAGAGAGTGAGATGCCAGCTCCTTTCATTCAGTCAGTAGCTTCAAACATTTCTGGACGTTTTTCAATGGCAAAAATCAATGAATATTGTAAATGCACAAACAGTCATTTCTCCACATTGCAAGGTGCAATTCTGAAATTTTTTGCTTTTTAATGCTCCTCTTAGCATGATAAAGAAGATTCAAAGAGAGTGAGATGCCAGCTCTTTTCATTCAGTCAGTAGCTTCAAACCGTTCTGGTATATGAATAACATGATGTTTTTCAATGGCAAAAATCAATGAATATTGTAAATGCACAAACAGTAATTTCTCTGCATTGCAAGGTGCAATTCTGAAATTTTTTGCTTTTTCCTGCTCCTCTTAGCATGATAAAGAAGATTCAAAGAGAGTGAGATGCCAGCTCCTTTCATTCAGTCAGTAGCTTCAAACATTTCTGGACGTTTTTCAATGGCAAAAATCAATGAATATTGTAAATGTACAAACAGTAATTTCTCCACATTGCAAGGTGCAATTCTGAAATTTTTTGCTTTTTCCTGCTCCTCTTAGCATGATAAAGAAGATTCAAAGAGAGTGAGATGCCAGCTCTTTTCATTCAGTCAGTAGCTTCAAACATTTCTGGTATATGAATAACATGATGTTTTTCAATGGCAAAAATCAATGAATATTGTAAATGCACAAACAGTAATTTCTCCGCATTGCAAGTTGCAATTCTGAAATTTTTTGCTTTTTCCTGCTCCTCTTAGCATGATAAAGAAGATTCAAAGAGAGTGAGATGCCAGCTCCTTTCATTCAGTCAGTAGCTTCAAACATTTCTGGACGTTTTTCAATGGCAAAAATCAATGAATATTGTAAATGCACAAACAGTAATTTCTCCACATTGCAAGGTGCAATTCTGAAATTTTTTGCTTTTTCCTGCTCCTCTTAGCATGATAAAGAAGATTCAAAGAGAGTGAGATGCCAGCTCTTTTCATTCAGTCAGTAGCTTCAAACATTTCTGGTATATGAATAACAAGATGTTTTTCAATGGCAAAAATCAATGAATATTGTAAATGTACAAACAGTAATTTCTCCGCATTGCAAGGTGCAATTCTGAAATATTTTGCTTTTTCCTGCTCCTCTTAGCATGATAAAGAAGATTCAAAGAGAGTGAGATGCCAGCTCCTTTCATTCAGTCAGTAGCTTCAAACATTTGTGGACGTTTTTCAATGGCAAAAATCAATGAATATTGTAAATGCACAAACAGTCATTTCTCCACAATGCAAGGTGCAATTCTGAAATTTTTTGCTTTTTCCTGCTCCTCTTAGCATGATAAAGAAGATTCAAAGAGAGTGAGATGCCAGCTCTTTTCATTCAGTCAGTAGCTTCAAACCTTTCTGGTATATGAATAACATGATGTTTTTCAATGGCAAAAATCAATGAATATTGTAAATGCACAAACAGTAATTTCTCTGCATTGCAAGGTGCAATTCTGAAATTTTTTGCTTTTTCCTGCTCCTCTTAGCATGATAAAGAAGATTCAAAGAGAGTGAGATGCCAGCTCCTTTCATTCAGTCAGTAGCTTCAAACATTTCTGGACGTTTTTCAATGGCAAAAATCAATTAATATTGTAAATGCACAAACAGTCATTTCTCCACATTGCAAGGTGCAATTCTGAAATTTTTTGCTTTTTCCTGCTCCTCTTAGCCTGATAAAGAAGATTCAAAGAGAGTGAGATGCCAGCTCTTTTCATTCAGTCAGTAGCTTCAAACATTTCTGGTATATGAATAACATGATGTTTTTCAATGGCAAAAATCAATGAATATTGTAAATGCACAAACAGTAATTTCTCCGCATTGCAAGGTGCAATTCTGAAATTTTTTGCTTTTTCCTGCTCCTCTTAGCATGATAAAGAAGATTCAAAGAGAGTGAGATGCCAGCTCCTTTCATTCAGTCAGTAGCTTCAAACATTTCTGGACGTTTTTCAATGGCAAAAATCAATGAATATTGTAAATGCACAAACAGTAATTTCTCCACATTGCAAGGTGCAATTTTGAAATTTTTTGCTTTTTCCTGCTCCTCTTAGCATGATAAAGAAGATTCAAAGAGAGTGAGATGCCAGCTCTTTTCATTCAGTCAGTAGCTTCAAACATTTCTGGTATATGAATAACATGATGTTTTTCAATGGCAAAAATCAATGAATATTGTAAATGTACAAACAGTAATTTCTCCGCATTGCAAGGTGCAATTCTGAAATTTTTTGCTTTTTCCTGCTCCTCTTAGCATGATAAAGAAGATTCAAAGAGAGTGAGATGCCAGCTCCTTTCATTCAGTCAGTAGCTTCAAACATTTCTGGACGTTTTTCAATGGCAAAAATCAATGAATATTGTAAATGCACAAACAGTAATTTCTCCACATTGCAAGGTGCAATTCTGAAATTTTTTGCTTTTTCCTGCTCCTCTTAGCATGATAAAGAAGATTCAAAGAGAGTGAGATGCCAGCTCTTTTCATTCAGTCAGTAGCTTCAAACATTTCTGGTATATGAATAACATGATGTTTTTCAATGGCAAAAATTAATGAATATTGTAAATGCACAAACAGTAATTTCTTGGCATTGCAAGGTGCAATTCTGAAATTTTTTGCTTTTTCCTGCTCCTCTTAGCATGATAAAGAAGATTCAAAGAGAGTGAGATGCCAGTTCCATTCATTCAGTCAGTAGCTTCAAACATTTCTGGACGTTTTTCAATGGCAAAAATCAATGAATATTGTAAATGCACAAACAGTAATTTCTCCACATTGCAAGGTGCAATTCTGAAATTTTTTGCTTTTTCCTGCTCCTCTTAGCATGATAAAGAAGATTCAAAGAGAGTGAGATGCCAGCTCTTTTCATTCAGTCAGTAGCTTCAAACATTTCTGGTATATGAATAACATGATGTTTTTCAATGGCAAAAATCAATGAATATTGTAAATGTACAAACAGTAATTTCTCCGCATTGCAAGGTGCAATTCTGAAATTTTTTGCTTTTTCCTGCTCCTCTTAGCATGATAAAGAAGATTCAAAGAGAGTGAGATGCCAGCTCCTTTCATTCAGTCAGTAGCTTCAAACATTTCTGGACGTTTTTCAATGGCAAAAATCAATGAATATTGTAAATGCACAAACAGTCATTTCTCCACATTGCAAGGTGCAATTCTGAAATTTTTTGCTTTTTCCTGCTCCTCTTAGCATGATAAAGAAGATTCAAAGAGAGTGAGATGCCAGCTCTTTTCATTCAGTCAGTAGCTTCAAACCGTTCTGGTATATGAATAACATGATGTTTTTCAATGGCAAAAATCAATGAATATTGTAAATGCACAAACAGTAATTTCTCTGCATTGCAAGGTGCAATTCTGAAATTTTTTGCTTTTTCCTGCTCCTCTTAGCATGATAAAGAAGATTCAAAGAGAGTGAGATGCCAGCTCCTTTCATTCAGTCAGTAGCTTCAAACATTTCTGGACGTTTTTCAATGGCAAAAATCAATGAATATTGTAAATGTACAAACAGTAATTTCTCCACATTGCAAGGTGCAATTCTGAAATTTTTTGCTTTTTCCTGCTCCTCTTAGCATGATAAAGAAGATTCAAAGAGAGTGAGATGCCAGCTCTTTTCATTCAGTCAGTAGCTTCAAACATTTCTGGTATATGAATAACATGATGTTTTTCAATGGCAAAAATCAATGAATATTGTAAATGCACAAACAGTAATTTCTCCGCATTGCAAGTTGCAATTCTGAAATTTTTTGCTTTTTCCTGCTCCTCTTAGCATGATAAAGAAGATTCAAGGAGAGTGAGATGCCAGCTCCTTTCATTCAGTCAGTAGCTTCAAACATTTCTGGACGTTTTTCAATGGCAAAAATCAATGAATATTGTAAATGCACAAACAGTAATTTCTCCACATTGCAAGGTGCAATTCTGAAATTTTTTGCTTTTTCCTGCTCCTCTTAGCATGATAAAGAAGATTCAAAGAGAGTGAGATGCCAGCTCTTTTCATTCAGTCAGTAGCTTCAAACATTTCTGGTATATGAATAACATGATGTTTTTCAATGGCAAAAATCAATGAATATTGTAAATGTACAAACAGTAATTTCTCCGCATTGCAAGGTGCAATTCTGAAATATTTTGCTTTTTCCTGCTCCTCTTAGCATGATAAAGAAGATTCAAAGAGAGTGAGATGCCAGCTCCTTTCATTCAGTCAGTAGCTTCAAACATTTGTGGACGTTTTTCAATGGCAAAAATCAATGAATATTGTAAATGCACAAACAGTCATTTCTCCACAATGCAAGGTGCAATTCTGAAATTTTTTGCTTTTTCCTGCTCCTCTTAGCATGATAAAGAAGATTCAAAGAGAGTGAGATGCCAGCTCTTTTCATTCAGTCAGTAGCTTCAAACCTTTCTGGTATATGAATAACATGATGTTTTTCAATGGCAAAAATCAATGAATATTGTAAATGCACAAACAGTAATTTCTCTGCATTGCAAGGTGCAATTCTGAAATTTTTTGCTTTTTCCTGCTCCTCTTAGCATGATAAAGAAGATTCAAAGAGAGTGAGATGCCAGCTCCTTTCATTCAGTCAGTAGCTTCAAACATTTCTGGACGTTTTTCAATGGCAAAAATCAATTAATATTGTAAATGCACAAACAGTCATTTCTCCACATTGCAAGGTGCAATTCTGAAATTTTTTGCTTTTTCCTGCTCCTCTTAGCCTGATAAAGAAGATTCAAAGAGAGTGAGATGCCAGCTCTTTTCATTCAGTCAGTAGCTTCAAACATTTCTGGTATATGAATAACATGATGTTTTTCAATGGAAAAAATCAATGAATATTGTAAATGCACAAACAGTAATTTCTCCGCATTGCAAGGTGCAATTCTGAAATTTTTTGCTTTTTCCTGCTCCTCTTAGCATGATAAAGAAGATTCAAAGAGAGTGAGATGCCAGCTCCTTTCATTCAGTCAGTAGCTTCAAACATTTCTGGACGTTTTTCAATCGCAAAAATCAATGAATATTGTAAATGCACAAACAGTAATTTCTCCACATTGCAAGGTGCAATTCTGAAATTTTTTGCTTTTTCCTGCTCCTCTTAGCATGATAAAGAAGATTCAAAGAGAGTGAGATGCCAGCTCCTTTCATTCAGTCAGTAGCTTCAAACATTTCTGGACATTTTTCAATGGCAAAAATCAATGAATATTGTAAATGCACAAACAGTAATTTCTCCACATTGCAAGGTGCAATTCTGAAATTTTTTGCTTTTTCCTGCTCCTCTTAGCATGATAAAGAAGATTCAAAGAGAGTGAGATGCCAGCTCTTTTCATTCAGTCAGTAGCTTCAAACATTTCTGGTATATGAATAACATGATGTTTTTCAATGGCAAAAATTAATGAATATTGTAAATGCACAAACAGTAATTTCTCCGCATTGCAAGGTGCAATTCTGAAATTTTTTGCTTTTTCCTGCTCCTCTTAGCATGATAAAGAAGATTCAAAGAGAGTGAGATGCCAGCTCCTTTCATTCAGTCAGTAGCTTCAAACATTTCTGGGCGTTTTTCAATGGCAAAAATCAATGAATATTGTAAATGCACAAACAGTAATTTCTTCAAATTGCAAGGTGCAATTCTGAAATTTTTTGCTTTTTCCTGCTCCTCTTAGCATGATAAAGAAGATTCAAAGAGAGTGAGATGCCAGCGCTTTTCATTCAGTCAGTAGCTTCAAACATTTCTGGTATATAAATAACATGATGTTTTTCAATGGCAAAAATCAATGAATATTGTAAATGCACAAACAGTAATTTCTCCGCATTGCAAGGTGCAATTCTGAAATTTTTTGCTTTTTCCTGCTCCTCTTAGCATGATAAAGAAGATTCAAAGAGAGTGAGATGCCAGCTCCTTTCATTCAGTCAGTAGCTTCAAACATTTCTGGACGTTTTTGAATGGCAAAAATCAATGAATATTGTAAATGCACAAACAGTAATTTCTCCACATTGCAAGGTGCAATTCTGAAATTTTTTGCTTTTTCCTGCTCCTCTTAGCATGATAAAGAAGATTCAAAGAGAGTGAGATGCCAGCTCTTTTCATTCAGTCTGTAGCTTCAAACATTTCTGGTATATGAATAACATGATGTTTTTCAATGGCAAAAATCAATGAATATTGTAAATGTACAAACAGTAATTTCTCCGCATTGCAAGGTGCAATTCTGAAATTTTTTGCTTTTTCCTGCTCCTCTTAGCATGATAAAGAAGATTCAAACAGAGTGAGATGCCAGCTCCTTTCATTCAGTCAGTAGCTTCAAACATTTCTGGACGTTTTTCAATGGCAAAAATCAATGAATATTGTAAATGCACAAACAGTCATTTCTCCACATTGCAAGGTGCAATTCTGAAATTTTTTGCTTTTTCCTGCTCCTCTTAGCATGATAAAGAAGATTCAAAGAGAGTGAGATGCCAGCTCTTTTCATTCAGTCAGTAGCTTCAAACCTTTCTGGTATATGAATAACATGATGTTTTTCAATGGCAAAAATCAATGAATATTGTAAATGCACAAACAGTAATTTCTCTGCATTGCAAGGTGCAATTCTGAAATTTTTTGCTTTTTCCTGCTCCTCTTAGCATGATAAAGAAGATTCAAAGAGAGTGAGATGCCAGCTCCTTTCATTCAGTCAGTAGCTTCAAACATTTCTGGACGTTTTTCAATGGCAAAAATCAATGAATATTGTAAATGCACAAACAGTAATTTCTCCACATTGCAAGGTGCAATTCTGAAATTTTTTGCTTTTTCCTGCTCCTCTTAGCATGATAAAGAAGATTCAAAGAGAGTGAGATGCCAGCTCTTTTCATTCAGTCAGTAGCTTCAAACATTTCTGGTATATGAATAACATGATGTTTTTCAATGGCAAAAATCAATGAATATTGTAAATGCACAAACAGTAATTTCTCCGCATTGCAAGGTGCAATTCTGAAATTTTTTGCTTTTTCCTGCTCCTCTTAGCATGATAAAGAAGATTCAAAGAGAGTGAGATGCCAGCTCCTTTCATTCAGTCAGTAGCTTCAAACATTTCTGGACGTTTTTCAATGGCAAAAATCAATGAATATTGTAAATGCACAAACAGTCATTTCTCCACATTGCAAGGTGCAATTCTGAAATTTTTTGCTTTTTCCTGCTCCTCTTAGCATGATAAAGAAGATTCAAAGAGAGTGAGATGCCAGCTCTTTTCATTCAGTCAGTAGCTTCAAACATTTCTGGTATATGAATAACATGATGTTTTTCAATGGCAAAAATCAATGAATATTGTAAATGCACAAACAGTAATTTCTCCACATTGCAAGGTGCAATTCTGAAATTTTTTGCTTTTTCCTGCTACTCTTAGCATGATAAAGAAGATTCAAAGAGAGTGAGATGCCAGCTCCTTTCATTCAGTCAGTAGCTTCAAACATTTCTGGACGTTTTTCAATGGCAAAAATCTATGAATATTGTAAATGCACAAACAGTAATTTCTCCACATTGCAAGGTGCAATTCCGAAATTTTTTGCTTTTTCCTGCTCCTCTTAGCATGATAAAGAAGATTCAAAGAGAGTGAGATGCCAGCTCTTTTCATTCAGTCAGTAGCTTCAAACATTTCTGGTATATGAATAACATGATGTTTTTCAATGGCAAAAATCAATGAATATTGTAAATGTACAAACAGTAATTTCTCCGCATTGCAAGGTGCAATTCTGAAATTTTTTGCTTTTTCCTGCTCCTCTTAGCATGATAAAGAAGATTCAAAGAGAGTGAGATGCCAGCTCCTTTCATTCAGTCTGTAGCTTCAAACATTTCTGGACGTTTTTCAATGGCAAAAATCAATGAATATTGTAAATGCACAAACAGTAATTTCTCCACATTGCAAGGTGCAATTCTGAAATTTTTTGCTTTTTCCTGCTCCTCTTAGCATGATAAAGAAGATTCAAAGAGAGTGAGATGACAGCTCTTTTCATTCAGTCAGTAGCTTCAAACATTTCTGGTATATGAATAACATGATGTTTTTCAATGGCAAAAATCAATGAATATTGTAAATGCACAAACAGTAATTTCTCCGCATTGCAAGGTGCAATTCTGAAATTTTTTGCTTTTTCCTGCTCCTATTAGCATGATAAAGAAGATTCAAAGAGAGTGAGATGCCAGCTCCTTTCATTCAGTCAGTAGCTTCAAACATTTCTGGACGTTTTTCAATGGCAAAAATCAATGAATATTGTAAATGCACAAACAGTAATTTCTCCACATTGCAAGGTGCAATTCTGAAATTTTTTGCTTTTTCCTGCTCCTCTTAGCATGATAAAGAAGATTCAAAGAGAGTGAGATGCCAGCTCTTTTCATTCAGTCAGTAGCTTCAAACATTTCTGGTATATGAATAACATGATGTTTTTCAATGGCAAAAATCAATGAATATTGTAAATGTACAAACAGTAATTTCTCCGCATTGCAAGGTGCAATTCTGAAATTTTTTGCTTTTTCCTGCTCCTCTTAGCATGATAAAGAAGATTCAAAGAGAGTGAGATGCCAGCTCCTTTCATTCAGTCAGTAGCTTCAAACATTTCTGGACGTTTTTCAATGGCAAAAATCAATGAATATTGTAAATGCACACACAGTAATTTCTCCACATTGCAAGGTGCAATTCTGAAATTTTTTGCTTTTTCCTGCTCCTCTTAGCAGGATAAAGAAGATTCAAAGAGAGTGAGATGCCAGCTCTTTTCATTCAGTCAGTAGCTTCAAACCTTTCTGGTATATGAATAACATGATGTTTTTCAATGGCAAAAATCAATGAATATTGTAAATGCACAAACAGTAATTTCTCTGCATTGCAAGGTGCAATTCTGAAATTTTTTGCTTTTTCCTGCTCCTCTTAGCATGATAAAGAAGATTCAAAGAGAGTGAGATGCCAGCTCCTTTCATTCAGTCAGTAGCTTCAAACATTTCTGGACGTTTTTCAATGGCAAAAATCAATGAATATTGTAAATGCACAAACAGTAATTTCTCCACATTGCAAGGTGCAATTCTGAAATGTTTTGCTTTTTCCTGCTCCTCTTAGCATGATAAAGAAGATTCAAAGAGAGTGAGATGCCAGCTCTTTTCATTCAGTCAGTAGCTTCAAACATTTCTGGTATATGAATAACATGATGTTTTTCAATGGCAAAAATTAATGAATATTGTAAATGCACAAACAGTAATTTCTCGGCATTGCAAGGTGCAATTCTGAAATTTTTTGCTTTTTCCTGCTCCTCTTAGCATGATAAAGAAGATTCAAAGAGAGTGAGATGCCAGTTCCATTCATTCAGTCAGTAGCTTCAAACATTTCTGGACGTTTTTCAATGGCAAAAATCAATGAATATTGTAAATGCACAAACAGTAATTTCTCCACATTGCAAGGTGCAATTCTGAAATTTTTTGCTTTTTCCTGCTCCTCTTAGCATGATAAAGAAGATTCAAAGAGAGTGAGATGCCAGCTCTTTTCATTCAGTCAGTAGCTTCAAACATTTCTGGTATATGAATAACATGATGTTTTTCAATGGCAAAAATCAATGAATATTGTAAATGTACAAACAGTAATTTCTCCGCATTGCAAGGTGCAATTCTGAAATTTTTTGCTTTTTCCTGCTCCTCTTAGCATGATAAAGAAGATTCAAAGAGAGTGAGATGCCAGCTCCTTTCATTCAGTCAGTAGCTTCAAACATTTCTGGACGTTTTTCAATGGCAAAAATCAATGAATATTGTAAATGCACAAACAGTCATTTCTCCACATTGCAAGGTGCAATTCTGAAATTTTTTGCTTTTTAATGCTCCTCTTAGCATGATAAAGAAGATTCAAAGAGAGTGAGATGCCAGCTCTTTTCATTCAGTCAGTAGCTTCAAACCGTTCTGGTATATGAATAACATGATGTTTTTCAATGGCAAAAATCAATGAATATTGTAAATGCACAAACAGTAATTTCTCTGCATTGCAAGGTGCAATTCTGAAATTTTTTGCTTTTTCCTGCTCCTCTTAGCATGATAAAGAAGATTCAAAGAGAGTGAGATGCCAGCTCCTTTCATTCAGTCAGTAGCTTCAAACATTTCTGGACGTTTTTCAATGGCAAAAATCAATGAATATTGTAAATGTACAAACAGTAATTTCTCCACATTGCAAGGTGCAATTCTGAAATTTTTTGCTTTTTCCTGCTCCTCTTAGCATGATAAAGAAGATTCAAAGAGAGTGAGATGCCAGCTCTTTTCATTCAGTCAGTAGCTTCAAACATTTCTGGTATATGAATAACATGATGTTTTTCAATGGCAAAAATCAATGAATATTGTAAATGCACAAACAGTAATTTCTCCGCATTGCAAGTTGCAATTCTGAAATTTTTTGCTTTTTCCTGCTCCTCTTAGCATGATAAAGAAGATTCAAAGAGAGTGAGATGCCAGCTCCTTTCATTCAGTCAGTAGCTTCAAACATTTCTGGACGTTTTTCAATGGCAAAAATCAATGAATATTGTAAATGCACAAACAGTAATTTCTCCACATTGCAAGGTGCAATTCTGAAATTTTTTGCTTTTTCCTGCTCCTCTTAGCATGATAAAGAAGATTCAAAGAGAGTGAGATGCCAGCTCTTTTCATTCAGTCAGTAGCTTCAAACATTTCTGGTATATGAATAACATGATGTTTTTCAATGGCAAAAATCAATGAATATTGTAAATGTACAAACAGTAATTTCTCCGCATTGCAAGGTGCAATTCTGAAATATTTTGCTTTTTCCTGCTCCTCTTAGCATGATAAAGAAGATTCAAAGAGAGTGAGATGCCAGCTCCTTTCATTCAGTCAGTAGCTTCAAACATTTGTGGACGTTTTTCAATGGCAAAAATCAATGAATATTGTAAATGCACAAACAGTCATTTCTCCACAATGCAAGGTGCAATTCTGAAATTTTTTGCTTTTTCCTGCTCCTCTTAGCATGATAAAGAAGATTCAAAGAGAGTGAGATGCCAGCTCTTTTCATTCAGTCAGTAGCTTCAAACCTTTCTGGTATATGAATAACATGATGTTTTTCAATGGCAAAAATCAATGAATATTGTAAATGCACAAACAGTAATTTCTCTGCATTGCAAGGTGCAATTCTGAAATTTTTTGCTTTTTCCTGCTCCTCTTAGCATGATAAAGAAGATTCAAAGAGAGTGAGATGCCAGCTCCTTTCATTCAGTCAGTAGCTTCAAACATTTCTGGACGTTTTTCAATGGCAAAAATCAATTAATATTGTAAATGCACAAACAGTCATTTCTCCACATTGCAAGGTGCAATTCTGAAATTTTTTGCTTTTTCCTGCTCCTCTTAGCCTGATAAAGAAGATTCAAAGAGAGTGAGATGCCAGCTCTTTTCATTCAGTCAGTAGCTTCAAACATTTCTGGTATATGAATAACATGATGTTTTTCAATGGCAAAAATCAATGAATATTGTAAATGCACAAACAGTAATTTCTCCGCATTGCAAGGTGCAATTCTGAAATTTTTTGCTTTTTCCTGCTCCTCTTAGCATGATAAAGAAGATTCAAAGAGAGTGAGATGCCAGCTCCTTTCATTCAGTCAGTAGCTTCAAACATTTCTGGACGTTTTTCAATGGCAAAAATCAATGAATATTGTAAATGCACAAACAGTAATTTCTCCACATTGCAAGGTGCAATTTTGAAATTTTTTGCTTTTTCCTGCTCCTCTTAGCATGATAAAGAAGATTCAAAGAGAGTGAGATGCCAGCTCTTTTCATTCAGTCAGTAGCTTCAAACATTTCTGGTATATGAATAACATGATGTTTTTCAATGGCAAAAATCAATGAATATTGTAAATGTACAAACAGTAATTTCTCCGCATTGCAAGGTGCAATTCTGAAATTTTTTGCTTTTTCCTGCTCCTCTTAGCATGATAAAGAAGATTCAAAGAGAGTGAGATGCCAGCTCCTTTCATTCAGTCAGTAGCTTCAAACATTTCTGGACGTTTTTCAATGGCAAAAATCAATGAATATTGTAAATGCACAAACAGTAATTTCTCCACATTGCAAGGTGCAATTCTGAAATTTTTTGCTTTTTCCTGCTCCTCTTAGCATGATAAAGAAGATTCAAAGAGAGTGAGATGCCAGCTCTTTTCATTCAGTCAGTAGCTTCAAACATTTCTGGTATATGAATAACATGATGTTTTTCAATGGCAAAAATTAATGAATATTGTAAATGCACAAACAGTAATTTCTCGGCATTGCAAGGTGCAATTCTGAAATTTTTTGCTTTTTCCTGCTCCTCTTAGCATGATAAAGAAGATTCAAAGAGAGTGAGATGCCAGTTCCATTCATTCAGTCAGTAGCTTCAAACATTTCTGGACGTTTTTCAATGGCAAAAATCAATGAATATTGTAAATGCACAAACAGTAATTTCTCCACATTGCAAGGTGCAATTCTGAAATTTTTTGCTTTTTCCTGCTCCTCTTAGCATGATAAAGAAGATTCAAAGAGAGTGAGATGCCAGCTCTTTTCATTCAGTCAGTAGCTTCAAACATTTCTGGTATATGAATAACATGATGTTTTTCAATGGCAAAAATCAATGAATATTGTAAATGCACAAACAGTAATTTCTCTGCATTGCAAGGTGCAATTCTGAAATTTTTTGCTTTTTCCTGCTCCTCTTAGCATGATAAAGAAGATTCAAAGAGAGTGAGATGCCAGCTCCTTTCATTCAGTCAGTAGCTTCAAACATTTCTGGACGTTTTTCAATGGCAAAAATCAATGAATATTGTAAATGCACAAACAGTAATTTCTCCACATTGCAAGGTGCAATTCTGAAATTTTTTGCTTTTTCCTGCTCCTCTTAGCATGATAAAGAAGATTCAAAGAGAGTGAGATGCCAGCTCTTTTCATTCAGTCAGTAGCTTCAAACATTTCTGGTATATGAATAACATGATGTTTTTCAATGGCAAAAATCAATGAATATTGTAAATGCACAAACAGTAATTTCTCCGCATTGCAAGGTGCAATTCTGAAATTTTTTGCTTTTTCCTGCTCCTCTTAGCATGATAAAGAAGATTCAAAGAGAGTGAGATGCCAGCTCCTTTCATTCAGTCAGTAGCTTCAAACATTTCTGGACGTTTTTCAATGGCAAAAATCAATGAATATTGTAAATGCACAAACAGTCATTTCTCCACATTGCAAGGTGCAATTCTGAAATTTTTTGCTTTTTCCTGCTCCTCTTAGCATGATAAAGAAGATTCAAAGAGAGTGAGATGCCAGCTCTTTTCATTCAGTCAGTAGCTTCAAACATTTCTGGTATATGAATAACATGATGTTTTTCAATGGCAAAAATCAATGAATATTGTAAATGCACAAACAGTAATTTCTCCACATTGCAAGGTGCAATTCTGAAATTTTTTGCTTTTTCCTGCTACTCTTAGCATGATAAAGAAGATTCAAAGAGAGTGAGATGCCAGCTCCTTTCATTCAGTCAGTAGCTTCAAACATTTCTGGACGTTTTTCAATGGCAAAAATCTATGAATATTGTAAATGCACAAACAGTAATTTCTCCACATTGCAAGGTGCAATTCCGAAATTTTTTGCTTTTTCCTGCTCCTCTTAGCATGATAAAGAAGATTCAAAGAGAGTGAGATGCCAGCTCTTTTCATTCAGTCAGTAGCTTCAAACATTTCTGGTATATGAATAACATGATGTTTTTCAATGGCAAAAATCAATGAATATTGTAAATGTACAAACAGTAATTTCTCCGCATTGCAAGGTGCAATTCTGAAATTTTTTGCTTTTTCCTGCTCCTCTTAGCATGATAAAGAAGATTCAAAGAGAGTGAGATGCCAGCTCCTTTCATTCAGTCTGTAGCTTCAAACATTTCTGGACGTTTTTCAATGGCAAAAATCAATGAATATTGTAAATGCACAAACAGTAATTTCTCCACATTGCAAGGTGCAATTCTGAAATTTTTTGCTTTTTCCTGCTCCTCTTAGCATGATAAAGAAGATTCAAAGAGAGTGAGATGACAGCTCTTTTCATTCAGTCAGTAGCTTCAAACATTTCTGGTATATGAATAACATGATGTTTTTCAATGGCAAAAATCAATGAATATTGTAAATGCACAAACAGTAATTTCTCCGCATTGCAAGGTGCAATTCTGAAATTTTTTGCTTTTTCCTGCTCCTATTAGCATGATAAAGAAGATTCAAAGAGAGTGAGATGCCAGCTCCTTTCATTCAGTCAGTAGCTTCAAACATTTCTGGACGTTTTTCAATGGCAAAAATCAATGAATATTGTAAATGCACAAACAGTAATTTCTCCACATTGCAAGGTGCAATTCTGAAATTTTTTGCTTTTTCCTGCTCCTCTTAGCATGATAAAGAAGATTCAAAGAGAGTGAGATGCCAGCTCTTTTCATTCAGTCAGTAGCTTCAAACATTTCTGGTATATGAATAACATGATGTTTTTCAATGGCAAAAATCAATGAATATTGTAAATGTACAAACAGTAATTTCTCCGCATTGCAAGGTGCAATTCTGAAATTTTTTGCTTTTTCCTGCTCCTCTTAGCATGATAAAGAAGATTCAAAGAGAGTGAGATGCCAGCTCCTTTCATTCAGTCAGTAGCTTCAAACATTTCTGGACGTTTTTCAATGGCAAAAATCAATGAATATTGTAAATGCACACACAGTAATTTCTCCACATTGCAAGGTGCAATTCTGAAATTTTTTGCTTTTTCCTGCTCCTCTTAGCAGGATAAAGAAGATTCAAAGAGAGTGAGATGCCAGCTCTTTTCATTCAGTCAGTAGCTTCAAACCTTTCTGGTATATGAATAACATGATGTTTTTCAATGGCAAAAATCAATGAATATTGTAAATGCACAAACAGTAATTTCTCTGCATTGCAAGGTGCAATTCTGAAATTTTTTGCTTTTTCCTGCTCCTCTTAGCATGATAAAGAAGATTCAAAGAGAGTGAGATGCCAGCTCCTTTCATTCAGTCAGTAGCTTCAAACATTTCTGGACGTTTTTCAATGGCAAAAATCAATGAATATTGTAAATGCACAAACAGTAATTTCTCCACATTGCAAGGTGCAATTCTGAAATGTTTTGCTTTTTCCTGCTCCTCTTAGCATGATAAAGAAGATTCAAAGAGAGTGAGATGCCAGCTCTTTTCATTCAGTCAGTAGCTTCAAACATTTCTGGTATATGAATAACATGATGTTTTTCAATGGCAAAAATTAATGAATATTGTAAATGCACAAACAGTAATTTCTCGGCATTGCAAGGTGCAATTCTGAAATTTTTTGCTTTTTCCTGCTCCTCTTAGCATGATAAAGAAGATTCAAAGAGAGTGAGATGCCAGTTCCATTCATTCAGTCAGTAGCTTCAAACATTTCTGGACGTTTTTCAATGGCAAAAATCAATGAATATTGTAAATGCACAAACAGTAATTTCTCCACATTGCAAGGTGCAATTCTGAAATTTTTTGCTTTTTCCTGCTCCTCTTAGCATGATAAAGAAGATTCAAAGAGAGTGAGATGCCAGCTCTTTTCATTCAGTCAGTAGCTTCAAACATTTCTGGTATATGAATAACATGATGTTTTTCAATGGCAAAAATCAATGAATATTGTAAATGTACAAACAGTAATTTCTCCGCATTGCAAGGTGCAATTCTGAAATTTTTTGCTTTTTCCTGCTCCTCTTAGCATGATAAAGAAGATTCAAAGAGAGTGAGATGCCAGCTCCTTTCATTCAGTCAGTAGCTTCAAACATTTCTGGACGTTTTTCAATGGCAAAAATCAATGAATATTGTAAATGCACAAACAGTCATTTCTCCACATTGCAAGGTGCAATTCTGAAATTTTTTGCTTTTTAATGCTCCTCTTAGCATGATAAAGAAGATTCAAAGAGAGTGAGATGCCAGCTCTTTTCATTCAGTCAGTAGCTTCAAACCGTTCTGGTATATGAATAACATGATGTTTTTCAATGGCAAAAATCAATGAATATTGTAAATGCACAAACAGTAATTTCTCTGCATTGCAAGGTGCAATTCTGAAATTTTTTGCTTTTTCCTGCTCCTCTTAGCATGATAAAGAAGATTCAAAGAGAGTGAGATGCCAGCTCCTTTCATTCAGTCAGTAGCTTCAAACATTTCTGGACGTTTTTCAATGGCAAAAATCAATGAATATTGTAAATGTACAAACAGTAATTTCTCCACATTGCAAGGTGCAATTCTGAAATTTTTTGCTTTTTCCTGCTCCTCTTAGCATGATAAAGAAGATTCAAAGAGAGTGAGATGCCAGCTCTTTTCATTCAGTCAGTAGCTTCAAACATTTCTGGTATATGAATAACATGATGTTTTTCAATGGCAAAAATCAATGAATATTGTAAATGCACAAACAGTAATTTCTCCGCATTGCAAGTTGCAATTCTGAAATTTTTTGCTTTTTCCTGCTCCTCTTAGCATGATAAAGAAGATTCAAAGAGAGTGAGATGCCAGCTCCTTTCATTCAGTCAGTAGCTTCAAACATTTCTGGACGTTTTTCAATGGCAAAAATCAATGAATATTGTAAATGCACAAACAGTAATTTCTCCACATTGCAAGGTGCAATTCTGAAATTTTTTGCTTTTTCCTGCTCCTCTTAGCATGATAAAGAAGATTCAAAGAGAGTGAGATGCCAGCTCTTTTCATTCAGTCAGTAGCTTCAAACATTTCTGGTATATGAATAACATGATGTTTTTCAATGGCAAAAATCAATGAATATTGTAAATGTACAAACAGTAATTTCTCCGCATTGCAAGGTGCAATTCTGAAATATTTTGCTTTTTCCTGCTCCTCTTAGCATGATAAAGAAGATTCAAAGAGAGTGAGATGCCAGCTCCTTTCATTCAGTCAGTAGCTTCAAACATTTGTGGACGTTTTTCAATGGCAAAAATCAATGAATATTGTAAATGCACAAACAGTCATTTCTCCACAATGCAAGGTGCAATTCTGAAATTTTTTGCTTTTTCCTGCTCCTCTTAGCATGATAAAGAAGATTCAAAGAGAGTGAGATGCCAGCTCTTTTCATTCAGTCAGTAGCTTCAAACCTTTCTGGTATATGAATAACATGATGTTTTTCAATGGCAAAAATCAATGAATATTGTAAATGCACAAACAGTAATTTCTCTGCATTGCAAGGTGCAATTCTGAAATTTTTTGCTTTTTCCTGCTCCTCTTAGCATGATAAAGAAGATTCAAAGAGAGTGAGATGCCAGCTCCTTTCATTCAGTCAGTAGCTTCAAACATTTCTGGACGTTTTTCAATGGCAAAAATCAATTAATATTGTAAATGCACAAACAGTCATTTCTCCACATTGCAAGGTGCAATTCTGAAATTTTTTGCTTTTTCCTGCTCCTCTTAGCCTGATAAAGAAGATTCAAAGAGAGTGAGATGCCAGCTCTTTTCATTCAGTCAGTAGCTTCAAACATTTCTGGTATATGAATAACATGATGTTTTTCAATGGCAAAAATCAATGAATATTGTAAATGCACAAACAGTAATTTCTCCGCATTGCAAGGTGCAATTCTGAAATTTTTTGCTTTTTCCTGCTCCTCTTAGCATGATAAAGAAGATTCAAAGAGAGTGAGATGCCAGCTCCTTTCATTCAGTCAGTAGCTTCAAACATTTCTGGACGTTTTTCAATGGCAAAAATCAATGAATATTGTAAATGCACAAACAGTAATTTCTCCACATTGCAAGGTGCAATTTTGAAATTTTTTGCTTTTTCCTGCTCCTCTTAGCATGATAAAGAAGATTCAAAGAGAGTGAGATGCCAGCTCTTTTCATTCAGTCAGTAGCTTCAAACATTTCTGGTATATGAATAACATGATGTTTTTCAATGGCAAAAATCAATGAATATTGTAAATGTACAAACAGTAATTTCTCCGCATTGCAAGGTGCAATTCTGAAATTTTTTGCTTTTTCCTGCTCCTCTTAGCATGATAAAGAAGATTCAAAGAGAGTGAGATGCCAGCTCCTTTCATTCAGTCAGTAGCTTCAAACATTTCTGGACGTTTTTCAATGGCAAAAATCAATGAATATTGTAAATGCACAAACAGTAATTTCTCCACATTGCAAGGTGCAATTCTGAAATTTTTTGCTTTTTCCTGCTCCTCTTAGCATGATAAAGAAGATTCAAAGAGAGTGAGATGCCAGCTCTTTTCATTCAGTCAGTAGCTTCAAACATTTCTGGTATATGAATAACATGATGTTTTTCAATGGCAAAAATTAATGAATATTGTAAATGCACAAACAGTAATTTCTCGGCATTGCAAGGTGCAATTCTGAAATTTTTTGCTTTTTCCTGCTCCTCTTAGCATGATAAAGAAGATTCAAAGAGAGTGAGATGCCAGTTCCATTCATTCAGTCAGTAGCTTCAAACATTTCTGGACGTTTTTCAATGGCAAAAATCAATGAATATTGTAAATGCACAAACAGTAATTTCTCCACATTGCAAGGTGCAATTCTGAAATTTTTTGCTTTTTCCTGCTCCTCTTAGCATGATAAAGAAGATTCAAAGAGAGTGAGATGCCAGCTCTTTTCATTCAGTCAGTAGCTTCAAACAT
This sequence comes from Phyllobates terribilis, assembly GCF_046119375.1. Lineage (NCBI taxonomy): Eukaryota > Metazoa > Chordata > Amphibia > Anura > Dendrobatidae > Phyllobates > Phyllobates terribilis. The sequence goes on from NW_027363092.1 coordinate 1,823,112, forward strand.
TTCTGGTATATGAATAACATGATGTTTTTCAATGGCAAAAATCAATGAATATTGTAAATGTACAAACAGTAATTTCTCCGCATTGCAAGGTGCAATTCTGAAATTTTTTGCTTTTTCCTGCTCCTCTTAGCATGATAAAGAAGATTCAAAGAGAGTGAGATGCCAGCTCCTTTCATTCAGTCAGTAGCTTCAAACATTTCTGGACGTTTTTCAATGGCAAAAATCAATGAATATTGTAAATGCACAAACAGTCATTTCTCCACATTGCAAGGTGCAATTCTGAAATTTTTTGCTTTTTCCTGCTCCTCTTAGCATGATAAAGAAGATTCAAAGAGAGTGAGATGCCAGCTCTTTTCATTCAGTCAGTAGCTTCAAACCGTTCTGGTATATGAATAACATGATGTTTTTCAATGGCAAAAATCAATGAATATTGTAAATGCACAAACAGTAATTTCTCTGCATTGCAAGGTGCAATTCTGAAATTTTTTGCTTTTTCCTGCTCCTCTTAGCATGATAAAGAAGATTCAAAGAGAGTGAGATGCCAGCTCCTTTCATTCAGTCAGTAGCTTCAAACATTTCTGGACGTTTTTCAATGGCAAAAATCAATGAATATTGTAAATGTACAAACAGTAATTTCTCCACATTGCAAGGTGCAATTCTGAAATTTTTTGCTTTTTCCTGCTCCTCTTAGCATGATAAAGAAGATTCAAAGAGAGTGAGATGCCAGCTCTTTTCATTCAGTCAGTAGCTTCAAACATTTCTGGTATATGAATAACATGATGTTTTTCAATGGCAAAAATCAATGAATATTGTAAATGCACAAACAGTAATTTCTCCGCATTGCAAGTTGCAATTCTGAAATTTTTTGCTTTTTCCTGCTCCTCTTAGCATGATAAAGAAGATTCAAGGAGAGTGAGATGCCAGCTCCTTTCATTCAGTCAGTAGCTTCAAACATTTCTGGACGTTTTTCAATGGCAAAAATCAATGAATATTGTAAATGCACAAACAGTAATTTCTCCACATTGCAAGGTGCAATTCTGAAATTTTTTGCTTTTTCCTGCTCCTCTTAGCATGATAAAGAAGATTCAAAGAGAGTGAGATGCCAGCTCTTTTCATTCAGTCAGTAGCTTCAAACATTTCTGGTATATGAATAACATGATGTTTTTCAATGGCAAAAATCAATGAATATTGTAAATGTACAAACAGTAATTTCTCCGCATTGCAAGGTGCAATTCTGAAATATTTTGCTTTTTCCTGCTCCTCTTAGCATGATAAAGAAGATTCAAAGAGAGTGAGATGCCAGCTCCTTTCATTCAGTCAGTAGCTTCAAACATTTGTGGACGTTTTTCAATGGCAAAAATCAATGAATATTGTAAATGCACAAACAGTCATTTCTCCACAATGCAAGGTGCAATTCTGAAATTTTTTGCTTTTTCCTGCTCCTCTTAGCATGATAAAGAAGATTCAAAGAGAGTGAGATGCCAGCTCTTTTCATTCAGTCAGTAGCTTCAAACCTTTCTGGTATATGAATAACATGATGTTTTTCAATGGCAAAAATCAATGAATATTGTAAATGCACAAACAGTAATTTCTCTGCATTGCAAGGTGCAATTCTGAAATTTTTTGCTTTTTCCTGCTCCTCTTAGCATGATAAAGAAGATTCAAAGAGAGTGAGATGCCAGCTCCTTTCATTCAGTCAGTAGCTTCAAACATTTCTGGACGTTTTTCAATGGCAAAAATCAATTAATATTGTAAATGCACAAACAGTCATTTCTCCACATTGCAAGGTGCAATTCTGAAATTTTTTGCTTTTTCCTGCTCCTCTTAGCCTGATAAAGAAGATTCAAAGAGAGTGAGATGCCAGCTCTTTTCATTCAGTCAGTAGCTTCAAACATTTCTGGTATATGAATAACATGATGTTTTTCAATGGAAAAAATCAATGAATATTGTAAATGCACAAACAGTAATTTCTCCGCATTGCAAGGTGCAATTCTGAAATTTTTTGCTTTTTCCTGCTCCTCTTAGCATGATAAAGAAGATTCAAAGAGAGTGAGATGCCAGCTCCTTTCATTCAGTCAGTAGCTTCAAACATTTCTGGACGTTTTTCAATCGCAAAAATCAATGAATATTGTAAATGCACAAACAGTAATTTCTCCACATTGCAAGGTGCAATTCTGAAATTTTTTGCTTTTTCCTGCTCCTCTTAGCATGATAAAGAAGATTCAAAGAGAGTGAGATGCCAGCTCTTTTCATTCAGTCAGTAGCTTCAAACATTTCTGGTATATGAATAACATGATGTTTTTCAATGGCAAAAATCAATGAATATTGTAAATGTACAAACAGTAATTTCTCCGCATTGCAAGGTGCAATTCTGAAATTTTTTGCTTTTTCCTGCTCCTCTTAGCATGATAAAGAAGATTCAAAGAGAGTGAGATGCCAGCTCCTTTCATTCAGTCAGTAGCTTCAAACATTTGTGGACGTTTTTCAATGGCAAAAATCAATGAATATTGTAAATGCAAAAACAGTCATTTTTCCACAATGCAAGGTGCAATTCTGAAATTTTTTGCTTTTTCCTGCTCCTCTTAGCATGATAAAGAAGATTCAAAGAGAGTGAGATGCCAGCTCTTTTCATTCAGTCAGTAGCTTCAAACCTTTCTGGTATATGAATAACATGATGTTTTTCAATGGCAAAAATCAATGAATATTTTAAATGCACAAACAGTAATTTCTCTGCATTGCAAGGTGCAATTCTGAAATTTTTTGCTTTTTCCTGCTCCTCTTAGCATGATAAAGAAGATTCAAAGAGAGTGAGATGCCAGCTCCTTTCATTCAGTCAGTAGCTTCAAACATTTCTGGACGTTTTTCAATGGCAAAAATCAATGAATATTGTAAATGCACAAACAGTAATTTCTCCACATTGCAAGGTGCAATTCTGAAATTTTTTGCTTTTTCCTGCTCCTCTTAGCATGATAAAGAAGATTCAAAGAGAGTGAGATGACAGCTCTTTTCTTTCAGTCAGTAGCTTCAAACATTTCTGGTATATGAATAACATGATGTATTTCAATGGCAAAAATCAATGAATATTGTAAATGCACAAACAGTAATTTCTCCGCATTGCAAGGTGCAATTCTGAAATTTTTTGCTTTTTCCTGCTCCTCTTAGCATGATAAAGAAGATTCAAAGAGAGTGAGATGCCAGCTCCTTTCATTCAGTCAGTAGCTTCAAACATTTCTGGACGTTTTTCAATGGCAAAAATCAATGAATATTGTAAATGCACAAACAGTAATTTCTCCACATTGCAAGGTGCAATTCTGAAATTTTTTGCTTTTTCCTGCTCCTCTTAGCATGATAAAGAAGATTCAAAGAGAGTGAGATGCCAGCTCTTTTCATTCAGTCAGTAGCTTCAAACCTTTCTGGTATATGAATAACATGATGTTTTTCAATGGCAAAAATCAATGAATATTGTAAATGCACAAACAGTAATTTCTCTGCATTGCAAGGTGCAATTCTGAAATTTTTTGCTTTTTCCTGCTCCTCATTGCATGATAAAGAAGATTCAAAGAGAGTGAGATGCCAGCTCCTTTCATTCAGTCAGTAGCTTCAAACATTTCTGGACGTTTTTCAATGGCAAAAATCAATGAATATTGTAAATGCACAAACAGTAATTTCTCCACATTGCAAGGTGCAATTCTGAAATTTTTTGCTTTTTCCTGCTCCTCTTAGCATGATAAAGAAGATTCAAAGAGAGTGAGATGCCAGCTCTTTTCATTCAGTCAGTAGCTTCAAACATTTCTGGTATATGAATAACATGATGTTTTTCAATGGCAAAAATTAATGAATATTGTAAATGCACAAACAGTAATTTCTCCGCATTGCAAGGTGCAATTCTGAAATTTTTTGCTTTTTCCTGCTCCTCTTAGCATGATAAAGAAGATTCAAAGAGAGTGAGATGCCAGCTCCATTCATTCAGTCAGTAGCTTCAAACATTTCTGGACGTTTTTCAATGGCAAAAATCAATGAATATTGTAAATGCACAAACAGTAATTTCTCCACATTGCAAGGTGCAATTCTGAATTTTTTTGCTTTTTCCTGCTCCTCTTAGCATGATAAAGTAGATTCAAAGAGAGTGAGATGCCAGCTCTTTTCATTCAGTCAGTAGGTTCAAACATTTCTGGTATATGAATAACATGATGTTTTTCAATGGCAAAAATCAATGAATATTGTAAATGTACAAACAGTAATTTCTCCGCATTGCAAGGTGCAATTCTGAATTTTTTTGCATTTTCCTGCTCCTCTTAGCATGATAAAGAAGATTCAAAGAGAGTGAGATGCCAGCTCCTTTCATTCAGTCAGTAGCTTCAAACATTTCTGGACGTTTTTCAATGGCAAAAATCAATGAATATTGTAAATGCACAAACAGTCATTTCTCCACATTGCAAGGTGCAATTCTGAAATTTTTTGCTTTTTCCTGCTCCTCTTAGCATGATAAAGAAGATTCAAAGAGAGTGAGATGCCAGCTCTTTTCATTCAGTCAGTAGCTTCAAACCTTTCTGGTATATGAATAACATGATGTTTTTCAATGGCAAAAATCAATGAATATTGTAAATGCACAAACAGTAATTTCTCTGCATTGCAAGGTGCAATTCTGAAATTTTTTGCTTTTTCCTGCTCCTCTTAGCATGATAAAGAAGATTCAAAGAGAGTGAGATGCCAGCTCCTTTCATTCAGTCAGTAGCTTCAAACATTTCTGGACGTTTTTCAATGGCAAAAATCAATGAATATTGTAAATGCACAAACAGTAATTTCTCCACATTGCAAGGTGCAATTCTGAAATTTTTTGCTTTTTCCTGCTCCTCTTAGCATGATAAAGAAGATTCAAAGAGAGTGAGATGCCAGCTCTTTTCATTCAGTCAGTAGCTTCAAACATTTCTGGTATATGAATAACATGATGTTTTTCAATGGCAAAAATCAATGAATATTGTAAATGCACAAACAGTAATTTCTCCGCATTGCAAGGTGCAATTCTGAAATTTTTTGCTTTTTCCTGCTCCTCTTAGCATGATAAAGAAGATTCAAAGAGAGTGAGATGCCAGCTCCTTTCATTCAGTCAGTAGCTTCAAACATTTCTGGATGTTTTTCAATGGCAAAAATCAATTAATATTGTAAATGCACAAACAGTCATTTCTCCACATTGCAAGGTGCAATTCTGAAATTTTTTGCTTTTTCCTGCTCCTCTTAGCATGATAAAGAAGATTCAAAGAGAGTGAGATGCCAGCTCTTTTCATTCAGTCAGTAGCTTCAAACATTTCTGGTATATGAATAACATGATGTTTTTCAATGGCAAAAATCAATGAATATTGTAAATGCACAAACAGTAATTTCTCCGCATTGCAAGGTGCAATTCTGAAATTTTTTGCTTTTTCCTGCTCCTCTTAGCATGATAAAGAAGATTCAAAGAGAGTGAGATGCCAGCTGCTTTCATTCAGTCAGTAGCTTCAAACATTTCTGGACGTTTTTCAATGGCAAAAATCAATGAATATTGTAAATGCACAAACAGTAATTTCTCCACATTGCAAGGTGCAATTCTGAAATTTTTTGCTTTTTCCTGCTCCTCTTAGCATGATAAAGAAGATTCAAAGAGAGTGAGATGCCAGCTCTTTTCATTCAGTCAGTAGCTTCAAACATTTCTGGTATATGAATAACATGATGTTTTTCAATGGCAAAAATCAATGAATATTGTAAATGTACAAACAGTAATTTCTCCGCATTGCAAGGTGCAATTCTGAAATTTTTTGCTTTTTCCTGCTCCTCTTAGCATGATAAAGAAGATTCAAAGAGAGTGAGATGCCAGCTCCTTTCACTCAGTCAGTAGCTTCAAACATTTCTGGACGTTTTTCAATGGCAAAAATCAATGAATATTGTAAATGCACAAACAGTCATTTCTCCACAATGAAAGGTGCAATTCTGAAATTTTTTGCTTTTTCCTGCTCCTCTTAGCATGATAAAGAAGATTCAAAGAGAGTGAGATGCCAGCTCTTTTCATTCAGTCAGTAGCTTCAAACCTTTCTGGTATATGAATAACATGTTGTTTTTCAATGGCAAAAATCAATGAATATTGTAAATGCACAAAGAGTAATTTCTCTGCATTGCAAGGTGCAATTCTGAAATTTTTTGCTTTTTCCTGCTCCTCTTAGCATGATAAAGAAGATTCAAAGAGAGTGAGATGCCAGCTCCTTTCATTCAGTCAGTAGCTTCAAACATTTCTGGACGTTTTTCAATGGCAAAAATCAATGAATATTGTAAATGCACAAACAGTAATTTCTCCACATTGCAAGGTGCAATTCTGAAATTTTTTGCTTTTTCCTGCTCCTCTTAGCATGATAAAGAAGATTCAAAGAGAGTGAGATGCCAGCTCTTTTCATTCAGTCAGTAGCTTCAAACATTTCTGGTATATGAATAACATGATGTTTTTCAATGGCAAAAATTAATGAATATTGTAAATGCACAAACAGTAATTTCTCCGCATTGCAACGTGCAATTCTGAAATTTTTTGCTTTTTCCTGCTCCTCTTAGCATGATAAAGAAGATTCAAAGAGAGTGAGATGCCAGCTCCTTTCATTCAGTCAGTAGCTTCAAACATTTCTGGACGTTTTTCAATGGCAAAAATCAATGAATATTGTAAATGCACAAACAGTAATTTCTCTACATTGCAAGGTGCAATTCTTAAAATTTTTGCTTTTTCCTGCTCCTCTTAGCATGATAAAGAAGATTCAAAGAGAGTGAGATGACAGCTCTTTTCATTCAGTCAGTAGCTTCAAACATTTCTGGTATATGAATAACATGATGTTTTTCAATGGCAAAAATTAATGAATATTGTAAATGCACAAACAGTAAATTCTCCGCATTGCAAGGTGCAATTCTGAAATTTTTTGCTTTTTCCTGCTCCTCTTAGCATGATAAAGAAGATTCAAAGAGAGTGAGATGCCAGCTCCTTTCATTCAGTCAGTAGCTTCAAACATTTCTGGACGTTTTTCAATGGCAAAAATCAATGAATATTGTAAATGCACAAACAGAAATTTCTCCACATTGCAAAGTGCAATTCTGAAATTTTTTGCTTTTTCCTGCTCCTCTTAGCATGATAAAGAAGATTCAAAGAGAGTGAGATGCCAGCTCTTTTCATTCAGTCAGTAGCTTCAAACATTTCTGGTATATGAATAACATGATGTTTTTCAATGGCAAAAATCAATGAATATTGTAAATGCACAAACAGTAATTTCTCCGCATTGCAAGGTGCAATTCTGAAATTTTTTGTTTTTTCCTGCTCCTCTTAGTATGATAAAGAAGATTCAAAGAGAGTGAGATGCCAGCTCCTTTCATTCAGTCAGTAGCTTCAAACATTTCTGGACGTTTTTCAATGGCAAAAATCAATTCATATAGTAAATGCACAAACAGTCATTTCTCCACATTGCAAGGTGCAATTCTGAAATTTTTTGCTTTTTCCTGCTCCTCTTAGCATGATAAAGAAGATTCAAAGAGAGTGAGATGCCAGCTCTTTTCATTCAGTCAGTAGCTTCAAACATTTCTGGTATATGAATAACATGATGTTTTTCAATGGCAAAAATCAATGAATATTGTAAATGCACAAACAGTAATTTCTCCGCATTGCAAGGTGCAATTCTGAAATTTTTTGCTTTTTCCTGCTCCTCTTAGCATGATAAAGAAGATTCAAAGAGAGTGAGATGCCAGCTCCTTTCATTCAGTCAGTAGCTTCAAACATTTCTGGACGTTTTTCAATGGCAAAAACCAATTCATATAGTAAATGCACAAACAGTCATTTCTCCACATTGCAAGGTGCAATTCTGAAATTTTTTGCTTTTTCCTGCTCCTCTTAGCATGATAAAGAAGATTCAAAGAGAGTGAGATGCCAGCTCTTTTCATTCAGTCAGTAGCTTCAAACATTTCTGGTATATGAATAACATGATGTTTTTCAATGGCAAAAATCAATGAATATTGTAAATGCACAAACAGTAATTTCTCCGCATTGCAAGGTGCAATTCTGAAATTTTTTGCTTTTTCCTGCTCCTCTTAGCATGATAAAGAAGATTCAAAGAGAGTGAGATGCCAGCTCCTTTCATTCAGTCAGTAGCTTCAAACTTTTCTGGACGTTTTTCAATGGCAAAAATCAATGAATATTGTAAATGCACAAACAGTAATTTCTCCACATTGCAAGGTGCAATTCTGAAATTTTTTGCTTTTTCCTGCTCCTCTTAGCATGATAAAGAAGATTCAAAGAGAGTGAGATGCCAGCTCTTTTCATTCAGTCAGTAGCTTCAAACATTTCTGGTATATGAATAACATGATGTTTTTCAATGGCAAAAATCAATGAATATTGTAAATGTACAAACAGTAATTTCTCCGCATTGCAAGGTGCAATTCTGAAATTTTTTGCTTTTTCCTGCTCCTCTTAGCATGATAAAGAAGATTCAAAGAGAGTGAGATGCCAGCTCCTTTCATTCATTCAGTAGCTTCAAACATTTCTGGACGTTTTTCAATGGCAAAAATCAATGAATATTGTAAATGCACAAACAGTAATTTCTCCACATCGCAAGGTGCAATTCTGAAATTTTTTGCTTTTTCCTGCTCCTCTTAGCATGATAAAGAAGATTCAAAGAGAGTGAGATGACAGCTCTTTTCATTCAGTCAGTAGCTTCAAACATTTCTGGTATATGAATAACATGATGTTTTTCAATGGCAAAAATCAATGAATATTGTAAATGCACAAACAGTAATTTCTCCGCATTGCAAGGTGCAATTCTGAAATTTTTTGCATTTTCCTGCTCCTCTTAGCATGATAAAGAAGATTCAAAGAGAGTGAGATGCCAGCTCCTTTCATTCAGTCAGTAGCTTCAAACATTTCTGGACGTTTTTCAATGGCAAAAATCAATGAATATTGTAAATGCACAAACAGTAATTTCTCCACATTGCAAGGTGCAATTCTGAAATTTTTTGCTTTTTCCTGCTTCTCTTAGCATGATAAAGAAGATTCAAAGAGAGTGAGATGCCAGCTCTTTTCATTCAGTCAGTAGCTTCAAACATTTCTGGTATATGAATAACATGATGTTTTTCAATGGCAAAAATCAATGAATATTGTAAATGTACAAACAGTAATTTCTCCGCATTGCAAGGTGCAATTCTGAAATTTTTTGCTTTTTCCTGCTCCTCTTAGCATGATAAAGAAGATTCAAAGAGAGTGAGATGCCAGCTCCTTTCATTCAGTCAGTAGCTTCAAACATTTCTGGACGTTTTTCAATGGCAAAAATCAATGAATATTGTAAATGCACAAACAGTCATTTCTCCACATTGCAAGGTGCAATTCTGAAATTTTTTGCTTTTTCCTGCTCCTCTTAGCATGATAAAGAAGATTCAAAGAGAGTGAGATGCCAGCTCTTTTCATTCAGTCAGTAGCTTCAAACCTTTCTGGTATATGAATAACATGATGTTTTTCAATGGCAAAAATCAATGAATATTGTAAATGCACAAACAGTAATTTCTCTGCATTGCAAGGTGCAATTCTGAAATTTTTTGCTTTTTCCTGCTCCTCTTAGCATGATAAAGAAGATTCAAAGAGAGTGAGATGCCAGCTCCTTTCATTCAGTCAGTAGCATCAAACATTTCTGGACGTTTTTCAATGGCAAAAATCAATGAATATTGTAAATGCACAAACAGTAATTTCTCCACATTGCAAGGTGCAATTCTGAAATTTTTTGCTTTTTCCTGTTCCTCTTAGCATGATAAAGAAGATTCAAAGAGAGTGAGATGCCAGCTCTTTTCATTCAGTCAGTAGCTTCAAACATTTCTGGTATATGATTAACATGATGTTTTTCAATGGCAAAAATCAATGAATATTGTAAATGCACAAACAGTAATTTCTCCGCATTGGAAGGTGCAATTCTGAAATTTTTTGCTTTTTCCTGCTCCTCTTAGCATGATAAAAAAGATACAAAGAGAGTGAGATGCCAGCTCCTTTCATTCAGTCAGTAGCTTCAAACATTTCTGGACGTTTTTCAATGGCAAAAATCAATTAATATTGTAAATGCACAAACAGTCATTTCTCCACATTGCAAGGTGCAATTCTGAAATTTTTTGCTTTTTCCTGCTCCTCTTAGCATGATAAAGAAGATTCAAAGAGAGTGAGATGCCAGCTCTTTTCATTCAGTCAGTAGCTTCAAACATTTCTGGTATATGAATAACATGATGTTTTTCAATGGCAAAAATCAACGAATATTGTAAATGCACAAACAGTAATTTCTCCGCATTGCAAGGTGCAATTCTGAAATTTTTTGCTTTTTCCTGCTCCTCTTAGCATGATAAAGAAGATTCAAAGAGAGTGAGATGCCAGCTCCTTTCATTCAGTCAGTAGCTTCAAACATTTCTGGACGTTTTTCAATGGCAAAAATCAATGAATATTGTCAATGCACAAACAGTAATTTCTCCACATTGCAAGGTGCAATTCTGAAATTTTTTGCTTTTTCCTGCTCCTCTTAGCATGATAAAGAAGATTCAAAGAGAGTGAGATGCCAGCTCTTTTCATTCAGTCAGTAGCTTCAAACATTTCTGGTATATGAATAACATGATGTTTTTCAATGGCAAAAATCAATGAATATTGTAAATGTACAAACAGTAATTTCTCCGCATTGCAAGGTGCAATTCTGAAATTTTTTGCTTTTTCCTGCTCCTCTTAGCATGATAAAGAAGATTCAAAGAGAGTGAGATGCCAGCTCCTTTCATTCAGTCAGTAGCTTCAAACATTTCTGGACGTTTTTCAATGGCAAAAATCAATGAATATTGTAAATGCACAAACAGTAATTTCTCCACATTGCAAGGTGCAATTCTGAAATTTTTTGCTTTTTCCTGCTCCTCTTAGCATGATAAAGAAGATTCAAAGAGAGTGAGATGACAGCTCTTTTCATTCAGTCAGTAGCTTCAAACATTTCTGGTATATGAATAACATGATGTTTTTCAATGGCAAAAATCAATGAATATTGTAAATGCACAAACAGTAATTTCTCCGCATTGCAAGGTGCAATTCTGAAATTTTTTGCTTTTTCCTGCTCCTCTTAGCATGATAAAGAAGATTCAAAGAGAGTGAGATGCCAGCTCCTTTCATTCAGTCAGTAGCTTCAAACATTTCTGGACGTTTTTCAATGGCAAAAACCAATTCATATAGTAAATGCACAAACAGTCATTTCTCCACATTGCAAGGTGCAATTCTGAAATTTTTTGCTTTTTCCTGCTCCTCTTAGCATGATAAAGAAGATTCAAAGAGAGTGAGATGCCAGGTCTTTTCATTCAGTCAGTAGCTTCAAACATTTCTGGTATATGAATAACATGATGTTTTTCAATGGCAAAAATCAATGAATATTGTAAATGCACAAACAGTAATTTCTCCGCATTGCAAGGTGCAATTCTGAAATTTTTTGCTTTTTCCTGCTCCTCTTAGCATGATAAAGAAGATTCAAAGAGAGTGAGATGCCAGCTCCTTTCATTCAGTCAGTAGCTTCAAACATTTCTGGACGTTTTTCAATGGCAAAAATCAATGAATATTGTAAATGCACAAACAGTAATTTCTCCACATTGCAAGGTGCAATTCTGAAATTTTTTGCTTTTTCCTGCTCCTCTTAGCATGATAAAGAAGATTCAAAGAGAGTGAGATGCCAGCTCTTTTCATTCAGTCAGTAGCTTCAAACATTTCTGGTATATGAATAACATGATGTTTTTCAATGGCAAAAATCAATGAATATTGTAAATGTACAAACAGTAATTTCTCCGCATTGCAAGGTGCAATTCTGAAATTTTTTGCTTTTTCCTGCTCCTCTTAGCATGATAAAGAAGATTCAAAGAGAGTGAGATGCCAGCTCCTTTCATTCAGTCAGTAGCTTCAAACATTTCTGGACGTTTTTCAATGGCAAAAATCAATGAATATTGTAAATGCACAAACAGTAATTTCTCCACATCGCAAGGTGCAATTCTGAAATTTTTTGCTTTTTCCTGCTCCTCTTAGCATGATAAAGAAGATTCAAAGAGAGTGAGATGACAGCTCTTTTCATTCAGTCAGTAGCTTCAAACATTTCTGGTATATGAATAACATGATGTTTTTCAATGGCAAAAATCAATGAATATTGTAAATGCACAAACAGTAATTTCTTCGCATTGCAAGGTGCAATTCTGAAATTTTTTGCATTTTCCTGCTCCTCTTAGCATGATAAAGAAGATTCAAAGAGAGTGAGATGCCAGCTCCTTTCATTCAGTCAGTAGCTTCAAACATTTCTGGACGTTTTTCAATGGCAAAAATCAATGAATATTGTAAATGCACAAACAGTAATTTCTCCACATTGCAAGGTGCAATTCTGAAATTTTTTGCTTTTTCCTGCTTCTCTTAGCATGATAAAGAAGATTCAAAGAGAGTGAGATGCCAGCTCTTTTCATTCAGTCAGTAGCTTCAAACATTTCTGGTATATGAATAACATGATGTTTTTCAATGGCAAAAATCAATGAATATTGTAAATGTACAAACAGTAATTTCTCCGCATTGCAAGGTGCAATTCTGAAATTTTTTGCTTTTTCCTGCTCCTCTTAGCATGATAAAGAAGATTCAAAGAGAGTGAGATGCCAGCTCCTTTCATTCAGTCAGTAGCTTCAAACATTTCTGGACGTTTTTCAATGGCAAAAATCAATGAATATTGTAAATGCACAAACAGTCATTTCTCCACATTGCAAGGTGCAATTCTGAAATTTTTTGCTTTTTCCTGCTCCTCTTAGCATGATAAAGAAGATTCAAAGAGAGTGAGATGCCAGCTCTTTTCATTCAGTCAGTAGCTTCAAACCTTTCTGGTATATGAATAACATGATGTTTTTCAATGGCAAAAATCAATGAATATTGTAAATGCACAAACAGTAATTTCTCTGCATTGCAAGGTGCAATTCTGAAATTTTTTGCTTTTTCCTGCTCCTCTTAGCATGATAAAGAAGATTCAAAGAGAGTGAGATGCCAGCTCCTTTCATTCAGTCAGTAGCATCAAACATTTCTGGACGTTTTTCAATGGCAAAAATCAATGAATATTGTAAATGCACAAACAGTAATTTCTCCACATTGCAAGGTGCAATTCTGAAATTTTTTGCTTTTTCCTGCTCCTCTTAGCATGATAAAGAAGATTCAAAGAGAGTGAGATGCCAGCTCTTTTCATTCAGTCAGTAGCTTCAAACATTTCTGGTATATGATTAACATGATGTTTTTCAATGGCAAAAATCAATGAATATTGTAAATGCACAAACAGTAATTTCTCCGCATTGGAAGGTGCAATTCTGAAATTTTTTGCTTTTTCCTGCTCCTCTTAGCATGATAAAAAAGATACAAAGAGAGTGAGATGCCAGCTCCTTTCATTCAGTCAGTAGCTTCAAACATTTCTGGTATATGAATAACATGATGTTTTTCAATGGCAAAAATCAACGAATATTGTAAATGCACAAACAGTAATTTCTCCGCATTGCAAGGTGCAATTCTGAAATTTTTTGCTTTTTCCTGCTCCTCTTAGCATGATAAAGAAGATTCAAAGAGAGTGAGATGCCAGCTCCTTTCATTCAGTCAGTAGCTTCAAACATTTCTGGACGTTTTTCAATGGCAAAAATCAATGAATATTGTCAATGCACAAACAGTAATTTCTCCACATTGCAAGGTGCAATTCTGAAATTTTTTGCTTTTTCCTGCTCCTCTTAGCATGATAAAGAAGATTCAAAGAGAGTGAGATGCCAGCTCTTTTCATTCAGTCAGTAGCTTCAAACATTTCTGGTATATGAATAACATGATGTTTTTCAATGGCAAAAATCAATGAATATTGTAAATGTACAAACAGTAATTTCTCCGCATTGCAAGGTGCAATTCTGAAATTTTTTGCTTTTTCCTGCTCCTCTTAGCATGATAAAGAAGATTCAAAGAGAGTGAGATGCCAGCTCCTTTCATTCAGTCAGTAGCTTCAAACATTTCTGGACATTTTTCAATGGCAAAAATCAATGAATATTGTAAATGCACAAACAGTAATTTCTCCACATTGCAAGGTGCAATTCTGAAATTTTTTGCTTTTTCCTGCTCCTCTTAGCATGATAAAGAAGATTCAAAGAGAGTGAGATGACAGCTCTTTTCATTCAGTCACTAGCTTCAAACATTTCTGGTATATGAATAACATGATGTTTTTCAATGGCAAAAATCAATGAATATTGTAAATGCACAAACAGTAATTTCTCCGCATTGCAAGGTGCAATTCTGAAATTTTTTGCTTTTTCCTGCTCCTCTTAGCATGATAAAGAAGATTCAAAGAGAGTGAGATGCCAGCTCCTTTCATTCAGTCAGTAGCTTCAAACCTTTCTGGACGTTTTTCAATGGCAAAAATCAATGAATATTGTAAATGCACAAACAGTAATTTCTCCACATTGCAAGGTGCAATTCTGAAATTTTTTGCTTTTTCCTGCTCCTCTTAGCATGATAAAGAAGATTCAAAGAGAGTGAGATGCCAGCTCTTTTCATTCAGTCAGTAGCTTCAAACCTTTCTGGTATATGAATAACATGATGTTTTTCAATGGCAAAAATCAATGAATATTGTAAATGCACAAACAGTAATTTCTCTGCATTGCAAGGTGCAATTCTGAAATTTTTTGCTTTTTCCTGCTCCTCTTAGCATGATAAAGAAGATTCAAAGAGAGTGAGATGCCAGCTCCTTTCATTCAGTCAGTAGCTTCAAACATTTCTGGACGTTTTTCAATGGCAAAAATCAATGAATATTGTAAATGCACAAACAGTAATTTCTCCACATTGCAAGGTGCAATTCTGAAATTTTTTGCTTTTTCCTGCTCCTCTTAGCATGATAAAGAAGATTCAAAGAGAGTCAGATGCCAGCTCTTTTCATTCAGTCAGTAGCTTCAAACATTTCTGGTATATGAATAACATGATGTTTTTCAATGGCAAAAATCAATGAATATTGTAAATGTACAAACAGTAATTTCTCCGCATTGCAAGGTGCAATTCTGAAATTTTTTGCTTTTTCCTGCTCCTCTTAGCATGATAAAGAAGATTCAAAGAGAGTGAGATGCCAGCTCCTTTCATTCAGTCAGTAGCTTCAAACATTTCTGGATGTTTTTCAATGGCAAAAATCAATGAATATTGTAAATGCACAAACAGTAATTTCTCCACATTGCAAGGTGCAATTCTGAAATTTTTTGCTTTTTCCTGCTCCTCTTAGCATGATAAAGAAGATTCAAAGAGAGTGAGATGCCAGCTCCTTTCATTCAGTCAGTAGCTTCAAACATTTCTGGTATATGAATAACATGATGTTTTTCAATGGCAAAAATCAATGAATATTGTAAATGCACAAACAGTAATTTCTCCGCATTGCAAGGTGCAATTCTGAAATTTTTTGCTTTTTCCTGCTCCTCTTAGCATGATAAAGAAGATTCAAAGAGAGTGAGATGCCAGCTCCTTTCATTCAGTCAGTAGCTTCAAACATTTCTGGACGTTTTTCAATGGCAAAAATCAATGAATATTGTAAATGCACAAACAGTAATTTCTCCACATTGCAAGGTGCAATTCTGAAATTTTTTGCTTTTTCCTGCTTCTCTTAGCATGATAAAGAAGATTCAAAGAGAGTGAGATGCCAGCTCTTTTCATTCAGTCAGTAGCTTCAAACATTTCTGGTATATGAATAACATGATGTTTTTCAATGGCAAAAATCAATGAATATTGTAAATGTACAAACAGTAATTTCTCCGCATTGCAAGGTGCAATTCTGAAATTTTTTGCTTTTTCCTGCTCCTCTTAGCATGATAAAGAAGATTCAAAGAGAGTGAGATGCCAGCTCCTTTCATTCAGTCAGTAGCTTCAAACATTTCTGGACGTTTTTCAATGGCAAAAATCAATGAATATTGTAAATGCACAAACAGTAATTTCTCCACATTGCAAGGTGCAATTCTGAAATTTTTTGCTTTTTCCTGCTCCTCTTAGCATGATAAATAAGATTCAAAGAGAGTGAGATGCCAGCTCTTTTCATTCAGTCAGTAGCTTCAAACATTTCTGGTATATGAATAACATGATGTTTTTCAATGGCAAAAATCAATGAATATTGTAAATGTACAAACAGTAATTTCTCCGCATTGCAAGGTGCAATTCTGAAATTTTTTGCTTTTTCCTGCTCCTCTTAGCATGATAAAGAAGATTCAAAGAGAGTGAGATGCCAGCTCCTTTCATTCAGTCAGTAGCTTCAAACATTTCTGGACGTTTTACAATGGCAAAAATCAATGAATATTGTAAATGCACAAACAGTCATTTCTCCACATTGCAAGGTGCAATTCTGAAATTTTTTGCTTTTTCCTGCTCCTCTTAGCATGATAAAGAAGATTCAAAGAGAGTGAGATGCCAGCTCTTTTCATTCAGTCAGTAGCTTCAAACCTTTCTGGTATATGAATAACATGATGTTTTTCAATGGCAAAAATCAATGAATATTGTAAATGCACAAACAGTAATTTCTCTGCATTGCAAGGTGCAATTCTGAAATTTTTTGCTTTTTCCTGCTCCTCTTAGCATGATAAAGAAGATTCAAAGAGAGTGAGATGCCAGCTCCTTTCATTCAGTCAGTAGCTTCAAACATTTCTGGACGTTTTTCAATGGCAAAAATCAATGAATATTGTAAATGCACAAACAGTAATTTCTCCACATTGCAAGGTGCAATTCTGAAATTTTTTGCTTTTTCCTGCTCCTCTTAGCATGATAAAGAAGATTCAAAGAGAGTCAGATGCCAGCTCTTTTCATTCAGTCAGTAGCTTCAAACATTTCTGGTATATGAATAACATGATGTTTTTCAATGGCAAAAATCAATGAATATTGTAAATGTACAAACAGTAATTTCTCCGCATTGCAAGGTGCAATTCTGAAATTTTTTGCTTTTTCCTGCTCCTCTTAGCATGATAAAGAAGATTCAAAGAGAGTGAGATGCCAGCTCCTTTCATTCAGTCAGTAGCTTCAAACATTTCTGGACGTTTTTCAATGGCAAAAATCAATGAATATTGTAAATGCACAAACAGTAATTTCTCCACATTGCAAGGTGCAATTCTGAAATTTTTTGCTTTTTCCTGCTCCTCTTAGCATGATAAAGAAGATTCAAAGAGAGTGAGATGCCAGCTCCTTTCATTCAGTCAGTAGCTTCAAACATTTCTGGTATATGAATAACATGATGTTTTTCAATGGCAAAAATCAATGAATATTGTAAATGCACAAACAGTAATTTCTCCGCATTGCAAGGTGCAATTCTGAAATTTTTTGCTTTTTCCTGCTCCTCTTAGCATGATAAAGAAGATTCAAAGAGAGTGAGATGCCAGCTCCTTTCATTCAGTCAGTAGCTTCAAACATTTCTGGACGTTTTTCAATGGCAAAAATCAATGAATATTGTAAATGCACAAACAGTAATTTCTCCACATTGCAAGGTGCAATTCTGAAATTTTTTGCTTTTTCCTGCTTCTCTTAGCATGATAAAGAAGATTCAAAGAGAGTGAGATGCCAGCTCTTTTCATTCAGTCAGTAGCTTCAAACATTTCTGGTATATGAATAACATGATGTTTTTCAATGGCAAAAATCAATGAATATTGTAAATGTACAAACAGTAATTTCTCCGCATTGCAAGGTGCAATTCTGAAATTTTTTGCTTTTTCCTGCTCCTCTTAGCATGATAAAGAAGATTCAAAGAGAGTGAGATGCCAGCTCCTTTCATTCAGTCAGTAGCTTCAAACATTTCTGGACGTTTTTCAATGACAAAAATCAATGAATATTGTAAATGCACAAACAGTAATTTCTCCACATTGCAAGGTGCAATTCTGAAATTTTTTGCTTTTTCCTGCTCCTCTTAGCATGATAAAGAAGATTCAAAGAGAGTGAGATGACAGCTCTTTTCATTCAGTCAGTAGCTTCAAACATTTCTGGTATATGAATAACATGAAGTTTTTCAATGGCAAAAATCAATGAATATTGTAAATGCACAAACAGTAATTTCTCCGCATTGCAAGGTGTAATTCTGAAATTTTTTGCTTTTTCCTGCTCCTCTTAGCATGATAAAGAAGATTCAAAGAGAGTGAGATGCCAGCTCCTTTCATTCAGTCAGTAGCTTCAAACATTTCTGGACGTTTTTCAATGGCAAAAATCAATGAATATTGTAAATGCACAAACAGTAATTTCTCCACATTGCAAGGTGCAATTCTGAAATTTTTTGCTTTTTCCTGCTTCTCTTAGCATGATAAAGAAGATTCAAAGAGAGTGAGATGCCAGCTCTTTTCATTCAGTCAGTAGCTTCAAACATTTCTGGTATATGAATAACATGATGTTTTTCAATGGCAAAAATCAATGAATATTGTAAATGTACAAACAGTAATTTCTCCGCATTGCAAGGTGCAATTCTGAAATTTTTTGCTTTTTCCTGCTCCTCTTAGCATGATAAAGAAGATTCAAAGAGAGTGAGATGCCAGCTCCTTTCATTCAGTCAGTAGCTTCAAACATTTCTGGACGTTTTTCAATGGCAAAAATCAATGAATATTGTAAATGCACAAACAGTCATTTCTCCACATTGCAAGGTGCAATTCTGAAATTTTTTGCTTTTTCCTGCTTCTCTTAGCATGATAAAGAAGATTCAAAGAGAGGGAGATGCCAGCTCTTTTCATTCAGTCAGTAGCTTCAAACATTTCTGGTATATGAATAACATGATGTTTTTCAATGGCAAAAATCAATGAATATTGTAAATGTACAAACAGTAATTTCTCCGCATTGCAAGGTGCAATTCTGAAATTTTTTGCTTTTTCCTGCTCCTCTTAGCATGATAAAGAAGACTCAAAGATTGTGAGATGCCAGCTCCTTTCATTCAGTCAGTAGCTTCAAACATTTCTGGACGTTTTTCAATGACAAAAATCAATGAATATTGTAAATGCACAAACAGTCATTTCTCCACATTGCAAGGTGCAATTCTGAAATTTTTTGCTTTTTCCTGCTCCTCTTAGCATGATAAAGAAGATTCAAAGAGAGTGAGATGCCAGCTCTTTTCATTCAGTCAGTAGCTTCAAACCTTTCTGGTATATGAATAACATGATGTTTTTCAATGGCAAAAATCAATGAATATTGTAAATGCACAAACAGTAATTTCTCTGCATTGCAAGGTGCAATTCTGAAATTTTTTGCTTTTTCCTGCTCCTCTTAGCATGATAAAGAAGATTCAAAGAGAGTGAGATGCCAGCTCCTTTCATTCAGTCAGTAGCATCAAACATTTCTGGACGTTTTTCAATGGCAAAAATCAATGAATATTGTAAATGCACAAACAGTAATTTCTCCACATTGCAAGGTGCAATTCTGAAATTTTTTGCTTTTTCCTGCTCCTCTTAGCATGATAAAGAAGATTCAAAGAGAGTGAGATGCCAGCTCTTTTCATTCAGTCAGTAGCTTCAAACATTTCTGGTATATGATTAACATGATGTTTTTCAATGGCAAAAATCAATGAATATTGTAAATGCACAAACAGTAATTTCTCCGCATTGCAAGGTGCAATTCTGAAATTTTTTGCTTTTTCCTGCTCCTCTTAGCATGATAAAGAAGATACAAAGAGAGTGAGATGCCAGCTCCTTTCATTCAGTCAGTAGCTTCAAACATTTCTGGACGTTTTTCAATGGCAAAAATCAATTAATATTGTAAATGCACAAACAGTCATTTCTCCACATTGCAAGGTGCAATTCTGAAATTTTTTGCTTTTTCCTGCTCCTCTTAGCATGATAAAGAAGATTCAAAGAGAGTGAGATGCCAGCTCTTTTCATTCAGTCAGTAGCTTCAAACATTTCTGGACGTTTTTCAATGGCAAAAATCAATGAATATTGTAAATGCACAAACAGTCATTTCTCCACATTGCAAGGTGCAATTCTGAAATTTTTTGCTTTTTCCTGCTCCTCTTAGCATGATAAAGAAGATTCAAAGAGAGTGAGATGCCAGCTCCTTTCATTCAGTCAGTAGCTTCAAACATTTCTGGACGTTTTTCAATGGCAAAAATCAATGAATATTGTAAATGCACAAACAGTAATTTCTCCACATTGCAAGGTGCAATTCTGAAATTTTTTGCTTTTTCCTGCTCCTCTTAGCATGATAAAGAAGATTCAAAGAGAGTGAGATGACAGCTCTTTTCATTCAGTCAGTAGCTTCAAACATTTCTGGTATATGAATAACATGAAGTTTTTCAATGGCAAAAATCAATGAATATTGTAAATGCACAAACAGTAATTTCTCCGCATTGCAAGGTGTAATTCTGAAATTTTTTGCTTTTTCCTGCTCCTCTTAGCATGATAAAGAAGATTCAAAGAGAGTGAGATGCCAGCTCCTTTCATTCAGTCAGTAGCTTCAAACATTTCTGGACGTTTTTCAATGGCAAAAATCAATGAATATTGTAAATGCACAAACAGTAATTTCTCCACATTGCAAGGTGCAATTCTGAAATTTTTTGCTTTTTCCTGCTTCTCTTAGCATGATAAAGAAGATTCAAAGAGAGTGAGATGCCAGCTCTTTTCATTCAGTCAGTAGCTTCAAACATTTCTGGTATATGAATAACATGATGTTTTTCAATGGCAAAAATCAATGAATATTGTAAATGTACAAACAGTAATTTCTCCGCATTGCAAGGTGCAATTCTGAAATTTTTTGCTTTTTCCTGCTCCTCTTAGCATGATAAAGAAGATTCAAAGAGAGTGAGATGCCAGCTCCTTTCATTCAGTCAGTAGCTTCAAACATTTCTGGACGTTTTTCAATGGCAAAAATCAATGAATATTGTAAATGCACAAACAGTCATTTCTCCACATTGCAAGGTGCAATTCTGAAATTTTTTGCTTTTTCCTGCTCCTCTTAGCATGATAAAGAAGATTCAAAGAGAGTGAGATGCCAGCTCTTTTCATTCAGTCAGTAGCTTCAAACCTTTCTGGTATATGAATAACATGATGTTTTTCAATGGCAAAAATCAATGAATATTGTAAATGCACAAACAGTAATTTCTCTGCATTGCAAGGTGCAATTCTGAAATTTTTTGCTTTTTCCTGCTCCTCTTAGCATGATAAAGAAGATTCAAAGAGAGTGAGATGCCAGCTCCTTTCATTCAGTCAGTAGCATCAAACATTTCTGGACGTTTTTCAATGGCAAAAATCAATGAATATTGTAAATGCACAAACAGTAATTTCTCCACATTGCAAGGTGCAATTCTGAAATTTTTTGCTTTTTCCTGCTCCTCTTAGCATGATAAAGAAGATTCAAAGAGAGTGAGATGCCAGCTCTTTTCATTCAGTCAGTAGCTTCAAACATTTCTGGTATATGATTAACATGATGTTTTTCAATGGCAAAAATCAATGAATATTGTAAATGCACAAACAGTAATTTCTCCGCATTGCAAGGTGCAATTCTGAAATTTTTTGCTTTTTCCTGCTCCTCTTAGCATGATAAAGAAGATACAAAGAGAGTGAGATGCCAGCTCCTTTCATTCAGTCAGTAGCTTCAAACATTTCTGGATGTTTTTCAATGGCAAAAATCAATTAATATTGTAAATGCACAAACAGTCATTTCTCCACATTGCAAGGTGCAATTCTGAAATTTTTTGCTTTTTCCTGCTCCTCTTAGCATGATAAAGAAGATTCAAAGAGAGTGAGATGCCAGCTCTTTTCATTCAGTCAGTAGCTTCAAACATTTCTGGACGTTTTTCAATGGCAAAAATCAATGAATATTGTAAATGCACAAACAGTCATTTCTCCACATTGCAAGGTGCAATTCTGAAATTTTTTGCTTTTTCCTGCTCCTCTTAGCATGATAAAGAAGATTCAAAGAGAGTGAGATGCCAGCTCTTTTCATTCAGTCAGTAGCTTCAAACCTTTCTGGTATATGAATAACATGATGTTTTTCAATGGCAAAAATCAATGAATATTGTAAATGCACAAACAGTAATTTCTCTGCATTGCAAGGTGCAATTCTGAAATTTTTTGCTTTTTCCTGCTCCTCTTAGCATGATAAAGAAGATTCAAAGAGAGTGAGATGCCAGCTCCTTTCATTCAGTCAGTAGCTTCAAACATTTCTGGACGTTTTTCAATGGCAAAAATCAATTAATATTGTAAATGCACAAACAGTCATTTCTCCACATTGCAAGGTGCAATTCTGAAATTTTTTGCTTTTTCCTGCTCCTCTTAGCATGATAAAGAAGATTCAAAGAGAGTGAGATGCCAGCTCTTTTCATTCAGTCAGTAGCTTCAAACATTTCTGGTATATGAATAACATGATGTTTTTCAATGGCAAAAATCAACGAATATTGTAAATGCACAAACAGTAATTTCTCCGCATTGCAAGGTGCAATTCTGAAATTTTTTGCTTTTTCCTGCTCCTCTTAGCATGATAAAGAAGATTCAAAGAGAGTGAGATGCCAGCTCTTTTCATTCAGTCAGTAGCTTCAAACATTTCTGGTATATGAATAACATGATGTTTTTCAATGGCAAAAATCAATGAATATTGTAAATGCACAAACAGTAATTTCTCTGCATTGCAAGGTGCAATTCTGAAATATTTTGCTTTTTCCTGCTCCTCTTAGCATGATAAAAAAGATTCAAAGAGAGTGAGATGCCAGCTCCTTTCATTTAGTCAGTAGCTTCAAACATTTCTGGACGTTTTTCAATGGCAAAAATCTATGAATATTGTAAATGCACAAACAGTAATTTCTCCACATTGCAAGGTGCAATTCTGAAATTTTTTGCTTTTTCCTGCTCCTCTTAGCATGATAAAGAAGATTCAAAGAGAGTGAGATGCCAGCTCTTTTCATTCAGTCAGTAGCTTCAAACATTTCTGGTATATGAATAACATGATGTTTTTCATTGGCAAAAATCAATGAATATTGTAAATGTACAAACAGTAATTTCTCCGCATTGCAAGGTGCAATTCTGAAATTTTTTGCTTTTTCCTGCTCCTCTTAGCATGATAAAGAAGATTCAAAGAGAGTGAGATGCCAGCTCCTTTCATTCAGTCAGTAGCTTCAAACATTTCTGGACGTTTTTCAATGGCAAAAATCAATGAATATTGTAAATGCACAAACAGTAATTTCTCCACATTGCAAGGTGCAATTCTGAAATTTTTTGCTTTTTCCTGCTCCTCTTAGCATGATAAAGAAGATTCAAAGAGAGTGAGATGACAGCTCTTTTCATTCAGTCAGTAGCTTCAAACATTTCTGGTATATGAATAACATGATGTTTTTCAATGGCAAAAATCAATGAATATTGTAAATGCACAAACAGTAATTTCTCCGCATTGCAAGGTGCAATTCTGAAATTTTTTGCTTTTTCCTGCTCCTCTTAGCATGATAAAGAAGATTCAAAGAGAGTGAGATGCCAGCTCCTTTCATTCAGTCAGTAGCTTCAAACATTTCTGGACGTTTTTCAATGGCAAAAATCAATGAATATTGTAAATGCACAAACAGTAATTTCTCCACATTGCAAGGTGCAATTCTGAAATTTTTTGCTTTTTCCTGCTCCTCTTAGCATGATAAAGAAGATTCAAAGAGAGTGAGATGCCAGCTCTTTTCATTCAGTCAGTAGCTTCAAACATTTCTGGTATATGAATAACATGATGTTTTTCAATGGCAAAAATCAATGAATATTGTAAATGTACAAACAGTAATTTCTCCGCATTGCAAGGTGCAATTCTGAAATTTTTTGCTTTTTCCTGCTCCTCTTAGCATGATAAAGAAGATTCAAAGAGAGTGAGATGCCAGCTCCTTTCATTCAGTCAGTAGCTTCAAACATTTCTGGACGTTTTTCAATGGCAAAAATCAATGAATATTGTAAATGCACAAACAGTCATTTCTCCACATTGCAAGGTGCAATTCTGAAATTTTTTGCTTTTTCCTGCTCCTCTTAGCATGATAAAGAAGATTCAAAGAGAGTGAGATGCCAGCTCTTTTCATTCAGTCAATAGCTTCAAACATTTCTGGTATATGAATAACATGATGTTTTTCAATGGCAAAAATTAATGAATATTGTAAATGCACAAACAGTAATTTCTCCGCATTGCAATGTGTAATTCTGAAATTTTTTGCTTTTTCCTGCTCCTCTTAGCATGATAAAGAAGATTCAAAGAGAGTGAGATGCCAGCTCCTTTCATTCAGTCAGTAGCTTCAAACATTTCTGGACGTTTTTCAATGGCAAAAATCAATGAATATTGTAAATGCACAAACAGTAATTTCTCCACATTGCAAGGTACAATTCTGAAATTTTTTGCTTTTTCCTGCTCCTCTTAGCATGATAAAGAAGATTCAAAGAGAGTGAGATGCCAGCTCTTTTCATTCAGTCAGTAGCTTCAAACATTTCTGGTATATGAATAACATGATGTTTTTGAATGGCAAAAATCAATGAATATTGTAAATGCACAAACAGTAATTTCTCCGCATTGCAAGGTGCAATTCTGAAATATTTTGCTTTTTCCTGCTCCTCTTAGCATGATAAAGAAGATTCAAAGAGAGTGAGATGCCAGCTCCTTTCATTTAGTCAGTAGCTTCAAACATTTCTGGACGTTTTTCAATGGCAAAAATCTATGAATATTGTAAATGCACAAACAGTAATTTCTCCACATTGCAAGGTGCAATTCTGAAATTTTTTGCTTTTTCCTGCTCCTCTTAGCATGATAAAGAAGATTCAAAGAGAGTGAGATGCCAGCTCTTTTCATTCAGTCAGTAGCTTCAAACATTTCTGGTATATGAATAACATGATGTTTTTCATTGGCAAAAATCAATGAATATTGTAAATGTACAAACAGTAATTTCTCCGCATTGCAAGGTGCAATTCTGAAATTTTTTGCTTTTTCCTGCTCCTCTTAGCATGATAAAGAGGATTCAAAGAGAGTGAGATTCCAGCTCCTTTCATTCAGTCAGTAGCTTCAAACATTTCTGGACGTTTTTCAATGGCAAAAATCAATGAATATTGTAAATGCACAAACAGTAATTTCTCCACATTGCAAGGTGCAATTCTGAAATTTTTTGCTTTTTCCTGCTCCTCTTAGCATGATAAAGAAGATTCAAAGAGAGTGAGATGACAGCTCTTTTCATTCAGTCAGTAGCTTCAAACATTTCTGGTATATGAATAACATGATGTTTTTCAATGGCAAAAATCAATGAATATTGTAAATGCACAAACAGTAATTTCTCCGCATTGCAAGGTGCAATTCTGAAATTTTTTGCTTTTTCCTGCTCCTCTTAGCATGATAAAGAAGATTCAAAGAGAGTGAGATGCCAGCTTCTTTCATTCAGTCAGTAGCTTCAAACATTTCTGGACGTTTTTCAATGGCAAAAATCAATGAATATTGTAAATGCACAAACAGTAATTTCTCCACATTGCAAGGTGCAATTCTGAAATTTTTTGCTTTTTCCTGCTCCTCTTAGCATGATAAAGAAGATTCAAAGAGAGTGAGATGCCAGCTCTTTTCATTCAGTCAGTAGCTTCAAACATTTCTGGTATATGAATAACATGATGTTTTTCAATGGCAAAAATCAATGAATATTGTAAATGTACAAACAGTAATTTCTCCGCATTGCAAGGTGCAATTCTGAAATTTTTTGCTTTTTCCTGCTCCTCTTAGCATGATAAAGAAGATTCAAAGAGAGTGAGATGCCAGCTCCTTTCAATCAGTCAGTAGCTTCAAACATTTCTGGACGTTTTTCAATGGCAAAAATCAAGGAATATTGTAAATGCACAAACAGTCATTTCTCCACATTGCAAGGTGCAATTCTGATATTTTTTGATTATTCCTGCTCCTCTTAGCATGATAAAGAAGATTCAAAGAGAGTGAGATGCCAGCTCTTTTCATTCAGTCAGTAGCTTCAAACATTTCTGGTATATGAATAACATGATGTTTTTCAATGGCAAAAATTAATGAATATTGTAAATGCACAAACAGTAATTTCTCCGCATTGCAAGGTGCAATTCTGAAATTTTTTGCTTTTTCCTGCTCCACTTAGCATGATAAAGAAGATTCAAAGAGAGTGAGATGCCAGCTCCATTCATTCAGTCAGTAGCTTCAAACATTTCTGGACGTTTTTCAATGGCAAAAATCAATGAATATTGTAAATGCACAAACAGTAATTTCTCCACATTGCAAGGTGCAATTCTGAAATTTTTTGCTTTTTCCTGCTCCTCTTAGCATGATAAAGAAGATTCAAAGAGAGTGAGATGCCAGCTCTTTCATTCAGTCAGTAGCTTCAAACCTTTCTAGTATATGAATAACATGATGTTTTTCAATGGCAAAAATCAATGAATATTGTAAATGCACAAACAGTAATTTCTCTGCATTGCAAGGTGCAATTCTGAAATTTTTTGCTTTTTCCTGCTCCTCTTAGCATGATAAAGAAGATTCAAAGAGAGTGAGATGCCAGCTCCTTTCATTCAGTCAGTAGCTTCAAACATTTCTGGACGTTTTTCAATGGCAAAAATCAATGAATATTGTAAATGCACAAACAGTAATTTCTCCACATTGCAAGGTGCAATTCTGAAATTTTTTGCTTTTTCCTGCTCTTCGTAGCATGATAAAGAAGATTCAAAGAGAGTGAGATGCCAGCTCTTTTCATTCAGTCAGTAGCTTCAAACATTTCTGGTATATGAATAACATGATGTTTTTCATTGGCAAAAATCAATGAATATTGTAAATGTACAAACAGTAATTTCTCCGCATTGCAAGGTGCAATTCTGAAATTTTTTGCTTTTTCCTGCTCCTCTTAGCATGATAAAGAGGATTCAAAGAGAGTGAGATTCCAGCTCCTTTCATTCAGTCAGTAGCTTCAAACATTTCTGGACGTTTTTCAATGGCAAAAATCAATGAATATTGTAAATGCACAAACAGTAATTTCTCCACATTGCAAGGTGCAATTCTGAAATTTTTTGCTTTTTCCTGCTCCTCTTAGCATGATAAAGAAGATTCAAAGAGAGTGAGATGACAGCTCTTTTCATTCAGTCAGTAGCTTCAAACATTTCTGGTATATGAATAACATGATGTTTTTCAATGGCAAAAATCAATGAAAATTGTAAATGCACAAACAGTAATTTCTCCACATTGCAAGGTGCAATTCTGAAATTTTTTGCTTTTTCCTGCTCCTCTTAGCATGATAAAGAAGATTCAAAGAGAGTGAGATGCCAGCTCTTTTCATTCAGTCAGTAGCTTCAAACATTTCTGGTATATGAATAACATGATGTTTTTCAATGGCAAAAATCAATGAATATTGTAAATGTACAAACAGTAATTTCTCCGCATTGCAAGGTGCAATTCTGAAATTTTTTGCTTTTTCCTGCTCCTCTTAGCATGATAATGAAGATTCAAAGAGAGTGAGATGCCAGCTCCTTTCATTCAGTCAGTAGCTTCAAACATTTCTGGACGTTTTTCAATGGCAAAAATCAATGAATATTGTAAATGCACAAACAGTCATTTCTCCACATTGCAAGGTGCAATTCTGAAATTTTTTGCTTTTTCCTGCTCCTCTTAGCATGATAAAGAAGATTCAAAGAGAGTGAGATGCCAGCTCTTTTCATTCAGTCAGTAGCTTCAAACCTTTCTGTTATATGAATAACATGATGTTTTTCAATGGCAAAAATCAATGAATATTGTAAATGCACAAACAGTAATTTCTCTGCATTGCAAGGTGCAATTCTGAAATTTTTTGCTTTTTCCTGCTCCTCTTAGCATGATAAAGAAGATTCAAAGAGAGTGAGATGCCAGCTCCTTTCATTCAGTCAGTAGCTTCAAACATTTCTGGACGTTTTTCAATGGCAAAAATCAATGAATATTGTAAATGCACAAACAGTAATTTCTCCACATTGCAAGGTGCAATTCTGAAATTTTTTGCTTTTTCCTGCTCCTCTTAGCATGATAAAGAAGATTCAAAGAGAGTGAGATGCCAGCTCTTTTCATTCAGTCAATAGCTTCAAACATTTCTGGTATATGAATAACATGATGTTTTTCAATGGCAAAAATTAATGAATATTGTAAATGCACAAACAGTAATTTCTCCGCATTGCAATGTGTAATTCTGAAATTTTTTGCTTTTTCCTGCTCCTCTTAGCATGATAAAGAAGATTCAAAGAGAGTGAGATGCCAGCTCCTTTCATTCAGTCAGTAGCTTCAAACATTTCTGGACGTTTTTCAATGGCAAAAATCAATGAATATTGTAAATGCACAAACAGTAATTTCTCCACATTGCAAGGTACAATTCTGAAATTTTTTGCTTTTTCCTGCTCCTCTTAGCATGATAAAGAAGATTCAAAGAGAGTGAGATGCCAGCTCTTTTCATTCAGTCAGTAGCTTCAAACATTTCTGGTATATGAATAACATGATGTTTTTGAATGGCAAAAATCAATGAATATTGTAAATGCACAAACAGTAATTTCTCCGCATTGCAAGGTGCAATTCTGAAATATTTTGCTTTTTCCTGCTCCTCTTAGCATGATAAAGAAGATTCAAAGAGAGTGAGATGCCAGCTCCTTTCATTTAGTCAGTAGCTTCAAACATTTCTGGACGTTTTTCAATGGCAAAAATCTATGAATATTGTAAATGCACAAACAGTAATTTCTCCACATTGCAAGGTGCAATTCTGAAATTTTTTGCTTTTTCCTGCTCCTCTTAGCATGATAAAGAAGATTCAAAGAGAGTGAGATGCCAGCTCTTTTCATTCAGTCAGTAGCTTCAAACATTTCTGGTATATGAATAACATGATGTTTTTCATTGGCAAAAATCAATGAATATTGTAAATGTACAAACAGTAATTTCTCCGCATTGCAAGGTGCAATTCTGAAATTTTTTGCTTTTTCCTGCTCCTCTTAGCATGATAAAGAGGATTCAAAGAGAGTGAGATTCCAGCTCCTTTCATTCAGTCAGTAGCTTCAAACATTTCTGGACGTTTTTCAATGGCAAAAATCAATGAATATTGTAAATGCACAAACAGTAATTTCTCCACATTGCAAGGTGCAATTCTGAAATTTTTTGCTTTTTCCTGCTCCTCTTAGCATGATAAAGAAGATTCAAAGAGAGTGAGATGACAGCTCTTTTCATTCAGTCAGTAGCTTCAAACATTTCTGGTATATGAATAACATGATGTTTTTCAATGGCAAAAATCAATGAATATTGTAAATGCACAAACAGTAATTTCTCCGCATTGCAAGGTGCAATTCTGAAATTTTTTGCTTTTTCCTGCTCCTCTTAGCATGATAAAGAAGATTCAAAGAGAGTGAGATGCCAGCTTCTTTCATTCAGTCAGTAGCTTCAAACATTTCTGGACGTTTTTCAATGGCAAAAATCAATGAATATTGTAAATGCACAAACAGTAATTTCTCCACATTGCAAGGTGCAATTCTGAAATTTTTTGCTTTTTCCTGCTCCTCTTAGCATGATAAAGAAGATTCAAAGAGAGTGAGATGCCAGCTCTTTTCATTCAGTCAGTAGCTTCAAACATTTCTGGTATATGAATAACATGATGTTTTTCAATGGCAAAAATCAATGAATATTGTAAATGTACAAACAGTAATTTCTCCGCATTGCAAGGTGCAATTCTGAAATTTTTTGCTTTTTCCTGCTCCTCTTAGCATGATAAAGAAGATTCAAAGAGAGTGAGATGCCAGCTCCTTTCAATCAGTCAGTAGCTTCAAACATTTCTGGACGTTTTTCAATGGCAAAAATCAATGAATATTGTAAATGCACAAACAGTCATTTCTCCACATTGCAAGGTGCAATTCTGATATTTTTTGATTATTCCTGCTCCTCTTAGCATGATAAAGAAGATTCAAAGAGAGTGAGATGCCAGCTCTTTTCATTCAGTCAGTAGCTTCAAACATTTCTGGTATATGAATAACATGATGTTTTTCAATGGCAAAAATTAATGAATATTGTAAATGCACAAACAGTAATTTCTCCGCATTGCAAGGTGCAATTCTGAAATTTTTTGCTTTTTCCTGCTCCACTTAGCATGATAAAGAAGATTCAAAGAGAGTGAGATGCCAGCTCCATTCATTCAGTCAGTAGCTTCAAACATTTCTGGACGTTTTTCAATGGCAAAAATCAATGAATATTGTAAATGCACAAACAGTAATTTCTCCACATTGCAAGGTGCAATTCTGAAATTTTTTGCTTTTTCCTGCTCCTCTTAGCATGATAAAGAAGATTCAAAGAGAGTGAGATGCCAGCTCTTTCATTCAGTCAGTAGCTTCAAACCTTTCTAGTATATGAATAACATGATGTTTTTCAATGGCAAAAATCAATGAATATTGTAAATGCACAAACAGTAATTTCTCTGCATTGCAAGGTGCAATTCTGAAATTTTTTGCTTTTTCCTGCTCCTCTTAGCATGATAAAGAAGATTCAAAGAGAGTGAGATGCCAGCTCCTTTCATTCAGTCAGTAGCTTCAAACATTTCTGGACGTTTTTCAATGGCAAAAATCAATGAATATTGTAAATGCACAAACAGTAATTTCTCCACATTGCAAGGTGCAATTCTGAAATTTTTTGCTTTTTCCTGCTCTTCGTAGCATGATAAAGAAGATTCAAAGAGAGTGAGATGCCAGCTCTTTTCATTCAGTCAGTAGCTTCAAACATTTCTGGTATATGAATAACATGATGTTTTTCATTGGCAAAAATCAATGAATATTGTAAATGTACAAACAGTAATTTCTCCGCATTGCAAGGTGCAATTCTGAAATTTTTTGCTTTTTCCTGCTCCTCTTAGCATGATAAAGAAGATTCAAAGAGAGTGAGATGCCAGCTCCATTCATTCAGTCAGTAGCTTCAAACATTTCTGGACGTTTTTCAATGGCAAAAATCAATGAATATTGTAAATGCACAAACAGTAATTTCTCCACATTGCAAGGTGCAATTCTGAAATTTTTTGCTTTTTCCTGCTCCTCTTAGCATGATAAAGAAGATTCAAAGAGAGTGAGATGCCAGCTCTTTTCATTCAGTCAGTAGCTTCAAACATTTCTGGTATATGAATAACATGATGTTTTTCAATGGCAAAAATCAATGAATATTGTAAATGCACAAACAGTAATTTCTCCGCATTGCAAGGTGCAATTCTGAAATTTTTTGCTTTTTCCTGCTCCTCTTAGCATGATAAAGAAGATTCAAAGAGAGTGAGATGCCAGCTCCTTTCATTCAGTCAGTAGCTTCAAACATTTCTGGACGTTTTTCAATGGCAAAAATCAATGAATATTGTAAATGCACAAACAGTCATTTCTCCACATTGCAAGGTGCAATTCTGAAATTTTTTGATTATTCCTGCTCCTCTTAGCATGATAAAGAAGATTCAAAGAGAGTGAGATGCCAGCTCTTTTCATTCAGTCAGTAGCTTCAAACATTTCTGGTATATGAATTACATGATGTTTTTCAATGGCAAAAATTAATGAATATTGTAAATGCACAAACAGTAATTTCTCCGCATTGCAAGGTGCAATTCTGAAATTTTTTGCTTTTTCCTGCTCCTCTTAGCATGATAAAGAAGATTCAAAGAGAGTGAGATGCCAGCTCCATTCATTCAGTCAGTAGCTTCAAACATTTCTGGACGTTTTTCAATGGCAAAAATCAATGAATATTGTAAATGCACAAACAGTAATTTCTCCACATTGCAAGGTGCAATTCTGAAATTTTTTGCTTTTTCCTGCTCCTCTTAGCATGATAAAGAAGATTCAAAGAGAGTGAGATGCCAGCTCTTTTCATTCAGTCAGTAGCTTCAAACATTTCTGGTATATGAATAACATGATGTTTTTCAATGGCAAAAATCAATGAATATTGTAAATGCACAAACAGTAATTTCTCCGCATTGCAAGGTGCAATTCTGAAATTTTTTGCTTTTTCCTGCTCGTTTTTCAATGGCAAAAATCAATGAATATTGTAAATGCACAAACAGTAATTTCTCCACATTGCAAGGTGCAATTCTGAAATTTTTTGCTTTTTCCTGCTCTTCGTAGCATGATAAAGAAGATTCAAAGAGAGTGAGATGCCAGCTCTTTTCATTCAGTCAGTAGCTTCAAACATTTCTGGTATATGAATAACATGATGTTTTTCAATGGCAAAAATTAATGAATATTGTAAATGCACAAACAGTAATTTCTCCGCATTGCAAGGTGCAATTCTGAAATTTTTTGCTTTTTCCTGCTCCTCTTAGCATGATAAAGAAGATTCAAAGAGAGTGAGATGCCAGCTCCATTCATTCAGTCAGTAGCTTCAAACATTTCTGGACGTTTTTCAATGGCAAAAATCAATGAATATTGTAAATGCACAAACAGTAATTTCTCCACATTGCAAGGTGCAATTCTGAAATTTTTTGCTTTTTCCTGCTCCTCTTAGCATGATAAAGAAGATTCAAAGAGAGTGAGATGCCAGCTCTTTTCATTCAGTCAGTAGCTTCAAACATTTCTGGTATATGAATAACATGATGTTTTTCAATGGCAAAAATCAATGAATATTGTAAATGCACAAACAGTAATTTCTCCGCATTGCAAGGTGCAATTCTGAAATTTTTTGCTTTTTCCTGCTCCTCTTAGCATGATAAAGAAGATTCAAAGAGAGTGAGATGCCAGCTCCTTTCATTCAGTCAGTAGCTTCAAACATTTCTGGACGTTTTTCAATGGCAAAAATCAATGAATATTGTAAATGCACAAACAGTCATTTCTCCACATTGCAAGGTGCAATTCTGAAATTTTTTGATTATTCCTGCTCCTCTTAGCATGATAAAGAAGATTCAAAGAGAGTGAGATGCCAGCTCTTTTCATTCAGTCAGTAGCTTCAAACATTTCTGGTATATGAATAACATGATGTTTTTCAATGGCAAAAATTAATGAATATTGTAAATGCACAAACAGTAATTTCTCCGCATTGCAAGGTGCAATTCTGAAATTTTTTGCTTTTTCCTGCTCCACTTAGCATGATAAAGAAGATTCAAAGAGAGTGAGATGCCAGCTCCATTCATTCAGTCAGTAGCTTCAAACATTTCTGGACGTTTTTCAATGGCAAAAATCAATGAATATTGTAAATGCACAAACAGTAATTTCTCCACATTGCAAGGTGCAATTCTGAAATTTTTTGCTTTTTCCTGCTCCTCTTAGCATGATAAAGAATATTCAAAGAGAGTGAGATGCCAGCTCTTTTCATTCAGTCAGTAGCTTCAAACATTTCTGGTATATGAATAACATGATGTTTTTCAATGGCAAAAATCAATGAATATTGTAAATGCACAAACAGTAATTTCTCCGCATTGCAAGGTGCAATTCTGAAATTTTTTGCTTTTTCCTGCTCCTCTTAGCATGATAAAGAAGATTCAAAGAGAGTGAGATGCCTGCTCCTTTCATTCAGTCAGTAGCTTCAAACATTTCTGGACGTTTTTCAATGGCAAAAATCAATGAATATTGTAAATGCACAAACAGTCATTTCTCCACATTGCAAGGTGCAATTCTGAAATTTTTTGATTATTCCTGCTCCTCTTAGCATGATAAAGAAGATTCAAAGAGAGTGAGATGCCAGCTCTTTTCATTCAGTCAGTAGCTTCAAACATTTCTGGTATAGGAATAACATGATGTTTTTCTATGGCAAAAATCAATGAATATTGTCAATGCACAAACAGTAATTTCTCCGCATTGCAAGGTGCAATTCTGAAATTTTTTGCTTTTTCCTGCTCCTCTTAGCATGATAAAGAAGATTCAAAGAGAGTGAGATGCCAGCTCCTTTCATTCAGTCAGTAGCTTCAAACATTTCTGGACGTTTTTCAATGGCAAAAATCAATGAATATTGTAAATGCACAAACAGTAATTTCTCCACATTGCAAGGTGCAATTCTGAAATTTTTTGCTTTTTCCTGCTCCTCTTAGCATGATTAAGAAGATTCAAAGAGAGTGAGATGCCAGCTCTTTTCATTCAGTCAGTAGCTTCAAACATTTCTGGTATATGAATAACATGATGTTTTTCAATGGCAAAAATCAATGAATATTGTAAATGTACAAACAGTAATTTCTCCGCATTGCAAGGTGCAATTCTGAAATTTTTTGCTTTTTCCTGCTCCTCTTAGCATGATAAAGAAGATTCAAAGAGAGTGAGATGCCAGCTCCTTTCAATCAGTCAGTAGCTTCAAACATTTCTGGACGTTTTTCAATGGCAAAAATCAATGAATATTGTAAATGCACAAACAGTCATTTCTCCACATTGCAAGGTGCAATTCTGAAATTTTTTGCTTTTTCCTGCTCCTCTTAGCATGATAAAGAAGATTCAAAGAGAGTGAGATGCCAGCTCTTTTCATTCAGTCAGTAGCTTCAAACATTTCTGGTA
The DNA here is from genome assembly GCF_046119375.1 of Phyllobates terribilis. Classification (NCBI taxonomy): domain Eukaryota; kingdom Metazoa; phylum Chordata; class Amphibia; order Anura; family Dendrobatidae; genus Phyllobates; species Phyllobates terribilis. The sequence continues at coordinate 1,857,525 of NW_027363092.1, forward strand.
TATGAATAACATGATGTTTTTCATTGGCAAAAATCAATGAATATTGTAAATGTACAAACAGTAATTTCTCCGCATTGCAAGGTGCAATTCTGAAATTTTTTGCTTTTTCCTGCTCCTCTTAGCATGATAAAGAGGATTCAAAGAGAGTGAGATGCCAGCTCCTTTCATTCAGTCAGTAGCTTCAAACATTTCTGGACGTTTTTCAATGGCAAAAATCAATGAATATTGTAAATGCACAAACAGTAATTTCTCCACATTGCAAGGTGCAATTCTGAAATTTTTTGCTTTTTCCTGCTCCTCTTAGCATGATAAAGAAGATTCAAAGAGAGTGAGATGCCAGCTCTTTTCATTCAGTCAGTAGCTTCAAACATTTCTGGTATATGAATAACATGATGTTTTTCAATGGCAAAAATCAATGAATATTGTAAATGTACAAACAGTAATTTCTCCGCATTGCAAGGTGCAATTCTGAAATTTTTTGCTTTTTCCTGCTCCTCTTAGCATGATAAAGAAGATTCAAAGAGAGTGAGATGCCAGCTCCTTTCAATCAGTCAGTAGCTTCAAACATTTCTGGACGTTTTTCAATGGCAAAAATCAATGAATATTGTAAATGCACAAACAGTCATTTCTCCGCATTGCAAGGTGCAATTCTGAAATTTTTTGCTTTTTCCTGCTCCTCTTAGCATGATAAAGAAGATTCAAAGAGAGTGAGATGCCAGCTTCTTTCATTCAGTCAGTAGCTTCAAACATTTCTGGACGTTTTTCAATGGCAAAAATCAATGAATATTGTAAATGCACAAACAGTAATTTCTCCACATTGCAAGGTGCAATTCTGAAATTTTTTGCTTTTTCCTGCTCCTCTTAGCATGATAAAGAAGATTCAAAGAGAGTGAGATGCCAGCTCTTTTCATTCAGTCAGTAGCTTCAAACATTTCTGGTATATGAATAACATGATGTTTTTCAATGGCAAAAATCAATGAATTTTGTAAATGTACAAACAGTAATTTCTCCGCATTGCAAGGTGCAATTCTGAAATTTTTTGCTTTTTCCTGCTCCTCTTAGCATGATAAAGAAGATTCAAAGAGAGTGAGATGCCAGCTCCTTTCAATCAGTCAGTAGCTTCAAACATTTCTGGACGTTTTTCAATGGCAAAAATCAATGAATATTGTAAATGCACAAACAGTCATTTCTCCACATTGCAAGGTGAAATTCTGATATTTTTTGATTATTCCTGCTCCTCTTAGCATGATAAAGAAGATTCAAAGAGAGTGAGATGCCAGCTCTTTTCATTCAGTCAGTAGCTTCAAACATTTCTGGTATATGAATAACATGATGTTTTTCAATGGCAAAAATTAATGAATATTGTAAATGCACAAACAGTAATTTCTCCGCATTGCAAGGTGCAATTCTGAAATTTTTTGCTTTTTCCTGCTCCACTTAGCATGATAAAGAAGATTCAAAGAGAGTGAGATGCCAGCTCCATTCATTCAGTCAGTAGCTTCAAACATTTCTGGACGTTTTTCAATGGCAAAAATCAATGAATATTGTAAATGCACAAACAGTAATTTCTCCACATTGCAAGGTGCAATTCTGAAATTTTTTGCTTTTTCCTGCTCCTCTTAGCATGATAAAGAAGATTCAAAGAGAGTGAGATGCCAGCTCTTTCATTCAGTCAGTAGCTTCAAACCTTTCTAGTATATGAATAACATGATGTTTTTCAATGGCAAAAATCAATGAATATTGTAAATGCACAAACAGTAATTTCTCCGCATTGCAAGCTGCAATTCTGAAATTTTTTGCTTTTTCCTGCTCCTCTTAGCATGATAAAGAAGATTCAAAGAGAGTGAGATGCCAGCTCCTTTCATTCAGTCAGTAGCTTCAAACATTTCTGGACGTTTTTCAATGGCAAAAATCAATGAATATTGTAAATGCACAAACAGTCATTTCTCCACATTGCAAGGTGCAATTCTGAAATTTTTTGATTATTCCTGCTCCTCTTAGCATGATAAAGAAGATTCAAAGAGAGTGAGATGCCAGCTCTTTTCATTCAGTCAGTAGCTTCAAACATTTCTGGTATATGAATAACATGATGTTTTTCAATGGCAAAAATTAATGAATATTGTAAATGCACAAACAGTAATTTCTCCGCATTGCAAGGTGCAATTCTGAAATTTTTTGCTTTTTCCTGCTCCACTTAGCATGATAAAGAAGATTCAAAGAGAGTGAGATGCCAGCTCCATTCATTCAGTCAGTAGCTTCAAACATTTCTGGACGTTTTTCAATGGCAAAAATCAATGAATATTGTAAATGCACAAACAGTAATTTCTCCACATTGCAAGGTGCAATTCTGAAATTTTTTGCTTTTTCCTGCTCCTCTTAGCATGATAAAGAAGATTCAAAGAGAGTGAGATGCCAGCTCTTTTCATTCAGTCAGTAGCTTCAAACATTTCTGGTATATGAATAACATGATGTTTTTCAATGGCAAAAATCAATGAATATTGTAAATGCACAAACAGTAATTTCTCCGCATTGCAAGGTGCAATTCTGAAATTTTTTGCTTTTTCCTGCTCCTCTTAGCATGATAAAGAAGATTCAAAGAGAGTGAGATGCCTGCTCCTTTCATTCAGTCAGTAGCTTCAAACATTTCTGGACGTTTTTCAATGGCAAAAATCAATGAATATTGTAAATGCACAAACAGTCATTTCTCCACATTGCAAGGTGCAATTCTGAAATTTTTTGATTATTCCTGCTCCTCTTAGCATGATAAAGAAGATTCAAAGAGAGTGAGATGCCAGCTCTTTTCATTCAGTCAGTAGCTTCAAACATTTCTGGTATAGGAATAACATGATGTTTTTCTAAGGCAAAAATCAATGAATATTGTCAATGCACAAACAGTAATTTCTCCGCATTGCAAGGTGCAATTCTGAAATTTTTTGCTTTTTCCTGCTCCTCTTAGCATGATAAAGAAGATTCAAAGAGAGTGAGATGCCAGCTCCTTTCATTCAGTCAGTAGCTTCAAACATTTCTGGACGTTTTTCAATGGCAAAAATCAATGAATATTGTAAATGCACAAACAGTAATTTCTCCACATTGCAAGGTGCAATTCTGAAATTTTTTGCTTTTTCCTGCTCCTCTTAGCATGATTAAGAAGATTCAAAGAGAGTGAGATGCCAGCTCTTTTCATTCAGTCAGTAGCTTCAAACATTTCTGGTATATGAATAACATGATGTTTTTCAATGGCAAAAATCAATGAATATTGTAAATGTACAAACAGTAATTTCTCCGCATTGCAAGGTGCAATTCTGAAATTTTTTGCTTTTTCCTGCTCCTCTTAGCATGATAAAGAAGATTCAAAGAGAGTGAGATGCCAGCTCCTTTCAATCAGTCAGTAGCTTCAAACATTTCTGGACGTTTTTCAATGGCAAAAATCAATGAATAATGTAAATGCACAAACAGTCATTTCTCCACATTGCAAGGTGCAATTCTGAAATTTTTTGCTTTTTCCTGCTCCTCTTAGCATGATAAAGAAGATTCAAAGAGAGTGAGATGCCAGCTCTTTTCATTCAGTCAGTAGCTTCAAACATTTCTGGTATATGAATAACATGATGTTTTTCATTGGCAAAAATCAATGAATATTGTAAATGTACAAACAGTAATTTCTCCGCATTGCAAGGTGCAATTCTGAAATTTTTTGCTTTTTCCTGCTCCTCTTAGCATGATAAAGAGGATTCAAAGAGAGTGAGATGCCAGCTCCTTTCATTCAGTCAGTAGCTTCAAACATTTCTGGACGTTTTTCAATGGCAAAAATCAATGAATATTGTAAATGCACAAACAGTAATTTCTCCGCATTGCAAGGTGCAATTCTGAAATTTTTTGCTTTTTCCTGCTCCTCTTAGCATGATAAAGAAGATTCAAAGAGAGTGAGATGCCAGCTCCTTTCATTCAGTCAGTAGCTTCAAACATTTCTGGACGTTTTTCAATGGCAAAAATCAATGAATATTGTAAATGCACAAACAGTAATTTCTCCGCATTGCAAGGTGCAATTCTGAAATTTTCTTGCTTTTTCCTGCTCCTCTTAGCATGATAAAGAAGATTCAAAGAGAGTGAGATGCCTGCTCCTTTCATTCAGTCAGTAGCTTCAAACATTTCTGGACGTTTTTCAATGGCAAAAATCAATGAATATTGTAAATGCACAAACAGTCATTTCTCCACATTGCAAGGTGCAATTCTGAAATTTTTTGATTATTCCTGCTCCTCTTAGCATGATAAAGAAGATTCAAAGAGAGTGAGATGCCAGCTCTTTTCATTCAGTCAGTAGCTTCAAACATTTCTGGTATAGGAATAACATGATGTTTTTCTATGGCAAAAATCAATGAATATTGTCAATGCACAAACAGTAATTTCTCCGCATTGCAAGGTGCAATTCTGAAATTTTTTGCTTTTTCCTGCTCCTCTTAGCATGATAAAGAAGATTCAAAGAGAGTGAGATGCCAGCTCCTTTCATTCAGTCAGTAGCTTCAAACATTTCTGGACGTTTTTCAATGGCAAAAATCAATGAATATTGTAAATGCACAAACAGTAATTTCTCCACATTGCAAGGTGCAATTCTGAAATTTTTTGCTTTTTCCTGCTCCTCTTAGCATGATTAAGAAGATTCAAAGAGAGTGAGATGCCAGCTCTTTTCATTCAGTCAGTAGCTTCAAACATTTCTGGTATATGAATAACATGATGTTTTTCAATGGCAAAAATCAATGAATATTGTAAATGTACAAACAGTAATTTCTCCGCATTGCAAGGTGCAATTCTGAAATTTTTTGCTTTTTCCTGCTCCTCTTAGCATGATAAAGAAGATTCAAAGAGAGTGAGATGCCAGCTCCTTTCAATCAGTCAGTAGCTTCAAACATTTCTGGACGTTTTTCAATGGCAAAAATCAATGAATATTGTAAATGCACAAACAGTCATTTCTCCACATTGCAAGGTGCAATTCTGAAATTTTTTGCTTTTTCCTGCTCCTCTTAGCATGATAAAGAAGATTCAAAGAGAGTGAGATGCCAGCTCTTTTCATTCAGTCAGTAGCTTCAAACATTTCTGGTATATGAATAACATGATGTTTTTCATTGGCAAAAATCAATGAATATTGTAAATGTACAAACAGTAATTTCTCCGCATTGCAAGGTGCAATTCTGAAATTTTTTGCTTTTTCCTGCTCCTCTTAGCATGATAAAGAGGATTCAAAGAGAGTGAGATGCCAGCTCCTTTCATTCAGTCAGTAGCTTCAAACATTTCTGGACGTTTTTCAATGGCAAAAATCAATGAATATTGTAAATGCACAAACAGTAATTTCTCCGCATTGCAAGGTGCAATTCTGAAATTTTTTGCTTTTTCCTGCTCCTCTTAGCATGATAAAGAAGATTCAAAGAGAGTGAGATGCCAGCTCCTTTCATTCAGTCAGTAGCTTCAAACATTTCTGGACGTTTTTCAATGGCAAAAATCAATGAATATTGTAAATGCACAAACAGTAATTTCTCCGCATTGCAAGGTGCAATTCTGAAATTTTTTGCTTTTTCCTGCTCCTCTTAGCATGATAAAGAAGATTCAAAGAGAGTGAGATGCCTGCTCCTTTCATTCAGTCAGTAGCTTCAAACATTTCTGGACGTTTTTCAATGGCAAAAATCAATGAATATTGTAAATGCACAAACAGTCATTTCTCCACATTGCAAGGTGCAATTCTGAAGTTTTTTGATTATTCCTGCTCCTCTTAGCATGATAAAGAAGATTCAAAGAGAGTGAGATGCCAGCTCTTTTCATTCAGTCAGTAGCTTCAAACATTTCTGGTATATGAATAACATGATGTTTTTCTATGGCAAAAATCAATGAATATTGTAAATGCACAAACAGTAATTTCTCTGCATTGCAAGGTGCAATTCTGAAATTTTTTGCTTTTTCCTGCTCCTCTTAGCATGATAAAGAAGATTCAAAGAGAGTGAGATGCCAGCTCCTTTCATTCAGTCAGTAGCTTCAAACATTTCTGGACGTTTTTCAATGGCAAAAATCAATGAATATTGTAAATGCACAAACAGTAATTTCTCCACATTGCAAGGTGCAATTCTGAAATTTTTTGCTTTTTCCTGCTCCTCTTAGCATGATTAAGAAGATTCAAAGAGAGTGAGATGCCAGCTCTTTTCATTCAGTCAGTAGCTTCAAACATTTCTGGTATATGAATAACATGATGTTTTTCAATGGCAAAAATCAATGAATATTGTAAATGTACAAACAGTAATTTCTCTGCATTGCAAGGTGCAATTCTGAAATGTTTTGCTTTTTTCTGCTCCTCTTAGCATGATAAAGAAGATTCAAAGAGAGTGAGATGCCAGCTCCTTTCATTCAGTCAGTAGCTTCAAACATTTCTGGACGTTTTTCAATGGCAAAAATCAATGAATATTGTAAATGCACAAACAGTAATTTCTCCACATTGCAAGGTGCAGTTCTGAAATTTTTTGCTTTTTCCTGCTCCTCTTAGCATGATAAAGAAGATTCAAAGAGAGTGAGATGCCAGCTCTTTTCATTCAGTCAGTAGCTTCAAACATTTCTGGTATATGAATAACATGATGTTTTTCAATGGCAAAAATTAATGAATATTGTAAATGCACAAACAGTAATTTCTCCGCATTGCAAGGTGTAATTCTGAAATTTTTTGCTTTTTCCTGCTCCTCTTAGCATGATAAAGAAGATTCAAAGAGAGTGAGATGCCAGCTCCTTTCATTCAGTCAGTAGCTTCAAACATTTCTGGACATTTTTCAATGGCAAAAATCAATGAATATTGTAAATGCACAAACAGTAATTTCTCCACATTGCAAGGTGCAATTCTGAATTTTTTTGCTTTTTCCTGCTCCTCTTAGCATGATAAAGAAGATTCAAAGAGAGTGAGATGCCAGCTCTTTTCATTCAGTCAGTAACTTCAAACATTTCTGGTATATGAATAACATGATGTTTTTCAATGGCAAAAATCAATGAATATTGTAAATGCACAAACAGTAATTTCTCCGCATTGCAAGGTGCAATTCTGTAATTTTTTGCTTTTTCCTGCTCCTCTTAGCATGATAAAGAAGATTCAAAGAGAGTGAGATGCCAGCTCCTTTCATTCAGTCAGTAGCTTCAAACATTTCTGGACGTTTTTCAATGGCAAAAATCAATGAATATTGTAAATGCACAAACAGTAATTTCTCCACATTGCAAGGTGCAATTCTGAAATTTTTTGCTTTTTCCTGCTCCTCTTAGCATGATAAAGAAGATTCAAAGAGAGTGAGATGCCAGCTCTTTTCATTCAGTCAGTAGCTTCAAACCTTTCTGGTATATGAATAACATGGTTTTTCAATGGCAAAAATCAATGAATATTGTAAATGCACAAACAGTAATTTCTCTGCATTGCACGGTGCAATTCTGAAATTTTTTGCTTTTTATTACTCCTCTTAGCATGATAAAGAAGATTCAAAGAGAGTGAGATGCCAGCTCCTTTCATTTAGTCAGTAGCTTCAAACATTTCTGGACGTTTTTCAATGGCAAAAATCAATGAATATTGTAAATGCAGAAACAGTAATTTCTCCACATTGCAAGGTACAATTCTGAAATTTTTTGCTTTTTCTTGCTCCTCTTAGCATGATAAAGAAGATTCGAAGAGAGTGAGATGCCAGCTCTTTTTATTCAGTCAGTAGCTTCAAACATTTCTGGTATATGATTAACATGATGTTTTTCAATGGCAAAAATTAATGAATATTGTAAATGCACAAACAGTAATTTCTCCGCATTGCAAGGTGCAATTCTGAAATTTTTTGCTTTTTCTTGCTCCTCTTAGCATGATAAAGAAGATTCAAAGAGAGTGAGATGCCAGCTGCTTTCATTCAGTCAGTAGCTTCAAACTTTTCTGGACGTTTTTCAATGGCAAAAATCAATGAATATTGTAAATGCACACACAGTAATTTCTCCACATTGCAAGGTGCAATTCTGAAATTTTTTGCTTTTTCCTGCTCATCTTAGCATGATAAAGAAGATTCAAAGAGAATGAGATGCCAGCTCTTTTCATTCAGTCAGTAGCTTCAAACATTTCTGGTATATGAATAACATGATGTTTTTCAATGGCAAAAATCAATGAATATTGTAAATGCACAAACAGTAATTTCTCCGCATTGCAAGGTGCAATTCTGAAATTTTTTGCTTTTTCCTGCTTCTCTTAGCATGATAAAGAAGATTCAAAGAGAGTGAGATGCCAGCTCCTTTAATTCAGTCAGTAGCTTCAAACATTTCTGGACGTTTTTCAATGGCAAAAATCAATCAATATTGTAAATGCACAAACAGTAATTTCTCCACATTGCAAGGTGCAATTCTGAAATTTTTTGCTTTTTCCTGCTCCTCTTAGCATGATAAAGAAGATTCAAAGAGAGTGAGATGCCAGCTCTTTTCATTCAGTCAGTAGCTTCAAACATTTCTGGTATATGAATAACATGATGTTTTTCAATGGCAAAAATCAATGAATATTGTAAATGCACAAACAGTAATTTCTCCGCATTGCAAGGTGCAATTCTGAAATTTTTTGCTTTTTCCTGCTCCTCTTAGCATGATAAAGAAGATTCAAAGAGAGTGAGATGCCAGCTCCTTTCATTCAGTCAGTAGCTTCAAACATTTCTGGACGTTTTTCAATGGCAAAAATCAATGAATATTGTAAATGCACAAACAGTCATTTCTCCACATTGCAAGGTGCAATTCTGAAATTTTTTGATTATTCCTGCTCCTCTTAGCATGATAAAGAAGATTCAAAGAGAGTGAGATGCCAGCTCTTTTCATTCAGTCAGTAGCTTCAAACATTTCTGGTATATGAATAACATGATGTTTTTCAATGGCAAAAATTAATGAATATTGTAAATGCACAAACAGTAATTTCTCCGCATTGCAAGGTGCAATTCTGAAATTTTTTGCTTTTTCCTGCTCCACTTAGCATGATAAAGAAGATTCAAAGAGAGTGAGATGCCAGCTCCATTCATTCAGTCAGTAGCTTCAAACATTTCTGGACGTTTTTCACTGGCAAAAATCAATGAATATTGTAAATGCACAAACAGTAATTTCTCCACATTGCAAGGTGCAATTCTGAAATTTTTTGCTTTTTCCTGCTCCTCTTAGCATGATAAAGAAGATTCAAAGAGAGTGAGATGCCAGCTCTTTTCATTCAGTCAGTAGCTTCAAACATTTCTGGTATATGAATAACATGATGTTTTTCAATGGCAAAAATCAATGAATATTGTAAATGCACAAACAGTAATTTCTCCGCATTGCAAGGTGCAATTCTGAAATTTTTTGCTTTTTCCTGCTCCTCTTAGCATGATAAAGAAGATTCAAAGAGAGTGAGATGCCTGCTCCTTTCATTCAGTCAGTAGCTTCAAACATTTCTGGACGTTTTTCAATGGCAAAAATCAATGAATATTGTAAATGCACAAACAGTCATTTCTCCACATTGCAAGGTGCAATTCTGAAATTTTTTGATTATTCCTGCTCCTCTTAGCATGATAAAGAAGATTCAAAGAGAGTGAGATGCCAGCTCTTTTCATTCAGTCAGTAGCTTCAAACATTTCTGGTATATGAATAACATGATGTTTTTCTATGGCAAAAATCAATGAATATTGTAAATGCACAAACAGTAATTTCTCCGCATTGCAAGGTGCAATTCTGAAATTTTTTGCTTTTTCCTGCTCCTCTTAGCATGATAAAGAAGATTCAAAGAGAGTGAGATGCCAGCTCCTTTCATTCAGTCAGTAGCTTCAAACATTTCTGGACGTTTTTCAATGGCAAAAATCAATGAATATTGTAAATGCACAAACAGTAATTTTTCCACATTGCAAGGTGCAATTATGAAATTTTTTGCTTTTTCCTGCTCCTCTTAGCATGATTAAGAAGATTCAAAGAGAGTGAGATGCCAGCTCTTTTCATTCAGTCAGTAGCTTCAAACATTTCTGGTATATGAATAACATGATGTTTTTCAATGGCAAAAATCAATGAATATTGTAAATGTACAAACAGTAATTTCTCTGCATTGCAAGGTGCAATTCTGAAATGTTTTGCTTTTTCCTGCTCCTCTTAGCATGATAAAGAAGATTCAAAGAGAGTGAGATGCCAGCTCCTTTCATTCAGTCAGTAGCTTCAAACATTTCTGGACGTTTTTCAATGGCAAAAATCAATGAATATTGTAAATGCACAAACAGTAATTTCTCCACATTGCAAGGTGCAGTTCTGAAATTTTTTGCTTTTTCCTGCTCCTCTTAGCATGATAAAGAAGATTCAAAGAGAGTGAGATGCCAGCTCTTTTCATTCAGTCAGCAGCTTCAAACATTTCTGGTATATGAATAACATGATGTTTTTCAATGGCAAAAATTAATGAATATTGTAAATGCACAAACAGTAATTTCTCCGCATTGCAAGGTGTAATTCTGAAATTTTTTGCTTTTTCCTGCTCCTCTTAGCATGATAAAGAAGATTCAAAGAGAGTGAGATGCCAGCTCCTTTCATTCAGTCAGTAGCTTCAAACATTTCTGGACGTTTTTCAATGGCAAAAATCAATGAATATTGTAAATGCACAAACAGTAATTTCTCCACATTGCAAGGTGCAATTCTGAATTTTTTTGCTTTTTCCTGCTCCTCTTAGCATGATAAAGAAGATTCAAAGAGAGTGAGATGCCAGCTCTTTTCATTCAGTCAGTAACTTCAAACATTTCTGGTATATGAATAACATGATGTTTTTCAATGGCAAAAATCAATGAATATTGTAAATGCACAAACAGTAATTTCTCCGCATTGCAAGGTGCAATTCTGTAATTTTTTGCTTTTTCCTGCTCCTCTTAGCATGATAAAGAAGATTCAAAGAGAGTGAGATGCCAGCTCCTTTCATTCAGTCAGTAGCTTCAAACATTTCTGGACGTTTTTCAATGGCAAAAATCAATGAATATTGTAAATGCACAAACAGTAATTTCTCCACATTGCAAGGTGCAATTCTGAAATTTTTTGCTTTTTCCTGCTCCTCTTAGCATGATAAAGAAGATTCAAAGAGAGTGAGATGCCAGCTCTTTTCATTCAGTCAGTAGCTTCAAACCTTTCTGGTATATGAATAACATGGTTTTTCAATGGCAAAAATCAATGAATATTGTAAATGCACAAACAGTAATTTCTCTGCATTGCACAGTGCAATTCTGAAATTTTTTGCTTTTTATTACTCCTCTTAGCATGATAAAGAAGATTCAAAGAGAGTGAGATGCCAGCTCCTTTCATTTAGTCAGTAGCTTCAAACATTTCTGGACGTTTTTCAATGGCAAAAATCAATGAATATTGTAAATGCAGAAACAGTAATTTCTCCACATTGCAAGGTACAATTCTGAAATTTTTTGCTTTTTCTTGCTCCTCTTAGCATGATAAAGAAGATTCGAAGAGAGTGAGATGCCAGCTCTTTTTATTCAGTCAGTAGCTTCAAACATTTCTGGTATATGATTAACATGATGTTTTTCAATGGCAAAAATTAATGAATATTGTAAATGCACAAACAGTAATTTCTCCGCATTGCAAGGTGCAATTCTGAAATTTTTTGCTTTTTCTTGCTCCTCTTAGCATGATAAAGAAGATTCAAAGAGAGTGAGATGCCAGCTGCTTTCATTCAGTCAGTAGCTTCAAACATTTCTGGACGTTTTTCAATGGCAAAAATCAATGAATATTGTAAATGCACACACAGTAATTTCTCCACATTGCAAGGTGCAATTCTGAAATTTTTTGCTTTTTCCTGCTCATCTTAGCATGATAAAGAAGATTCAAAGAGAGTGAGATGCCAGCTCTTTTCATTCAGTCAGTAGCTTCAAACATTTCTGGTATATGAATAACATGATGTTTTTCAATGGCAAAAATCAATGAATATTGTAAATGCACAAACAGTAATTTCTCCGCATTGCAAGGTGCAATTCTGAAATTTTTTGCTTTTTCCTGCTTCTCTTAGCATGATAAAGAAGATTCAAAGAGAGTGAGATGCCAGCTCCTTTAATTCAGTCAGTAGCTTCAAACATTTCTGGACGTTTTTCAAATGCAAAAATCAATCAATATTGTAAATGCACAAACAGTAATTTCTCCACATTGCAAGGTGAAATTCTGAAATTTTTTGCTTTTTCCTGCTCCTCTTAGCATGATAAAGAAGATTCAAAGAGAGTGAGATGCCAGCTCTTTTCATTCAGTCAGTAGCTTCAAACATTTCTGGTATATGAATAATATGATGTTTTTCAATGGCAAAAATCAATGAATATTGTAAATGCACAAACAGTAATTTCTCCGCATTGCAAGGTGCAATTCTGAAATTTTTTGCTTTTTCCTGCTTCTCTTAGCATGATAAAGAAGATTCAAAGAGAGTGAGATGCCAGCTCCTTTCATTCAGTCAGTAGCTTCAAACATTTCTGGACGTTTTTCAATGGCAAAAATCAATGAATATTGTAAATTCACAAACAGTAATTTCTCCACATTGCAAGGTGCAATTCTAAAATTTTTTGCTTTTTCCTGCTCCTCTTAGCATGATAAAGAAGATTCAAAGAGAGTGAGATGCCAGCTCTTATCATTCAGCCAGTAGCTTCAAACATTTCTGGTATATGAATAACATGATGTTTTTCAATGGCAAAAATCAATGAATATTGTAAATGCACAAACAGTAATTTCTCCGCATTGCAAGGTGCAATTCTGAAATTTTTTGCTTTTTCCTGCTCCTCTTAGCATGATAAAGAAGATTCAAAGAGAGTGAGATGCCAGCTCCTTTCATTCAGTCAGTAGCTTCAAACATTTCTGGACGTTTTTCAATGGCAAAAATCAATGAATATTGTAAATGCACAAACAGTAATTTCTCCACATTGCAAGGTGCAATTCTGAAATTTTTTGCTTTTTCCTGCTCCTCTTAGCATGATAAAGAAGATTCAAAGAGAGTGAGATGGCATCTCTTTTCATTCAGTCAGTAGCTTCAAACATTTCTGGTATATGAATAACATCATGTTTTTCAATGGCAAAAATCAATGAATATTGTAAATGCACAAACAGTAATTTCTCCGCATTGCAAGGTGCAATTCTGAAATTTTTTGCTTTTTCCTGCTTCTCTTAGCATGATAAAGAAGATTCAAAGAGAGTGAGATGCCAGCTCCTTTCATTCAGTCAGTAGCTTCAAACATTTCTGGACGTTTTTCAATGGCAAAAATCAATGAATATTGTAAATGCACAAACAGTAATTTCTCCACATTGCAAGGTGCAATTCTGAAATTTTTTGCTTTTTCATGCTCCTCTTAGCATGATAAAGAAGATTCAAAGAGAGTGAGATGCCAGCTCTTTTCATTCAGCCAGTAGCTTCAAACATTTCTGGTATATGAATAACAGGATGTTTTTCAATGGCAAAAATCGATGAATATTGTAAATGCACAAACAGTAATTTCTCCGCATTGCAAGGAGCAATTCTGAAATTTTTTGCTTTTTCCTGCTCCTCTTAGCATGATAAAGAAGATTCAAAGAGAGTGAGATGCCAGCTCCTTTCATTCAGTCAGTAGCTTCAAACATTTCTGGACGTTTTTCAATGGCAAAAATCAATGAATATTGTAAATGCACAAACAGTAATTTCTCCACATTGCAAGGTGCAATTCTGAAATTTTTTGCTTTTTCCTGCTCCTCTTAGCGTGATAAAGAAGATTCAAAGAGAGTGAGATGCCATCTCTTTTCATTCAGTCAGTAGCTTCAAACATTTCTGGTATATGAATAATATGATGTTTTTCAATGGCAAAAATCAATGAATATTGTAAATGCACAAACAGTAATTTCTCCGCATTGCAAGGTGCAATTCTGAAATTTTTTGCTTTTTCCTGCTTCTCTTAGCATGATAAAGAAGATTCAAAGAGAGTGAGATGCCAGCTCCTTTCATTCAGTCAGTAGCTTCAAACATTTCTGGACGTTTTTCAATGGCAAAAATCAATGAATATTGTAAATGCACAAACAGTAATTTCTCCACATTGCAAGGTGCAATTCTAAAATTTTTTGCTTTTTCCTGCTCCTTTTAGCATGATAAAGAAGATTCAAGAGAGTGAGATGCCAGCTCTTTTCATTCAGCCAGTAGCTTCCAACATTTCTGGTATATGAATAACATGATGTTTTTCAATGGCAAAAATCAATGAATATTGTAAATGCACAAACAGTAATTTCTCCGCATTGCAAGGTGCAATTCTGAAATTTTTTTCTTTTCCTGCTCCTCTTAGCATGATAAAGAAGATTCAATTAGAGTGAGATGCCAGCTCCTTTCATTCAGTCAGTAGCTTCAAACATTTCTGGACGTTTTTCAATGGCAAAAATCAATGAATATTGTAAATGCACAAACAGTAATTTCTACACATAGCAAGGTGCAATTCTGAAATTTTTTGCTTTTTCCTGCTCCTCTTAGCATGATAAAGAAGATTCAAAGAGAGTGAGATGGCAGCTCTTTTCATTCAGTCAGTAGCTTCAAACATTTCTGGTATATGAATAACATGATGTTTTTCAATGGCAAAAATCAATGAATATTGTAAATGCACAAACAGTAATTTCTCCGCATTGCAAGGTGCAATTCTGAAATTTTTTGCTTTTTCCTGCTTCTCTTAGCATGATAAAGAAGATTCAAAGAGAGTGAGATGCCAGCTCCTTTCATTCAGTCAGTAGCTTCAAACATTTCTGGACGTTTTTCAATGGCAAAAATCAATGAATATTGTAAATGCACAAACAGTAATTTCTCCACATTGCAAGGTGCAATTCTAAAATTTTTTGCTTTTTCCTGCTCCTCTTAGCATGATAAAGAAGATTCAAAGAGAGTGAGATGCCAGCTCTTTTCATTCAGCCAGTAACTTCCAACATTTCTGGTATATGAATAACATGATGTTTTTCAATGGCAAAAATCAATGAATATTGTAAATGCACAAACAGTAATTTCTCCGCATTGCAAGGTGCAATTCTGAAATTTTTTTCTTTTCCTGCTCCTCTTAGCATGATAAAGAAGATTCAAATAGAGTGAGATGCCAGCTCCTTTCATTCAGTCAGTAGCTTCAAACATTTCTGGACGTTTTTCAATGGCAAAAATCAATGAATATTGTAAATGCACAAACAGTAATTTCTCCACATTGCAAGGTGCAATTCTGAAATTTTTTGCTTTTTCCTGCTCCTCTTAGCATGATAAAGAAGATTCAAAGAGAGTGAGATGCCAGCTCTTTTCATTCAGTCAGTAGCTTCAAACCTTTCTGGTATATGAATAACATGGTTTTTCAATGGCAAAAATCAATGAATATTGTAAATGCACAAACAGTAATTTCTCTGCATTGCACAGTGCAATTCTGAAATTTTTTGCTTTTTATTACTCCTCTTAGCATGATAAAGAAGATTCAAAGAGAGTGAGATGCCAGCTGCTTTCATTCAGTCAGTAGCTTCAAACATTTCTGGACGTTTTTCAATGGCAAAAATCAATGAATATTGTAAATGCACACACAGTAATTTCTCCACATTGCAAGGTGCAATTCTGAAATTTTTTGCTTTTTCCTGCTCATCTTAGCATGATAAAGAAGATTCAAAGAGAGTGAGATGCCAGCTCTTTTCATTCAGTCAGTAGCTTCAAACATTTCTGGTATATGAATAACATGATGTTTTTCAATGGCAAAAATCAATGAATATTGTAAATGCACAAACAGTAATTTCTCCGCATTGCAAGGTGCAATTCTGAAATTTTTTGCTTTTTCCTGCTTCTCTTAGCATGATAAAGAAGATTCAAAGAGAGTGAGATGCCAGCTCCTTTAATTCAGTCAGTAGCTTCAAACATTTCTGGACGTTTTTCAATGGCAAAAATCAATCAATATTGTAAATGCACAAACAGTAATTTCTCCACATTGCAAGGTGCAATTCTGAAATTTTTTGCTTTTTCCTGCTCCTCTTAGCATGATAAAGAAGATTCAAAGAGAGTGAGATGCCAGCTCTTTTCATTCAGTCAGTAGCTTCAAATATTTCTGGTATATGAATAATATGATGTTTTTCAATGGCAAAAATCAATGAATATTGTAAATGCACAAACAGTAATTTCTCCGCATTGCAAGGTGCAATTCTGAAATTTTTTGCTTTTTCCTGCTTCTCTTAGCATGATAAAGAAGATTCAAAGAGAGTGAGATGCCAGCTCCTTTCATTCAGTCAGTAGCTTCAAACATTTCTGGACGTTTTTCAATGGCAAAAATCAATGAATATTGTAAATTCACAAACAGTAATTTCTCCACATTGCAAGGTGCAATTCTAAAATTTTTTGCTTTTTCCTGCTCCTCTTAGCATGATAAAGAAGATTCAAAGAGAGTGAGATGCCAGCTCTTATCATTCAGCCAGTAGCTTCAAACATTTCTGGTATATGAATAACATGATGTTTTTCAATGGCAAAAATCAATGAATATTGTAAATGCACAAACAGTAATTTCTCCGCATTGCAAGGTGCAATTCTGAAATTTTTTGCTTTTTCCTGCTCCTCTTAGCATGATAAAGAAGAATCAAAGAGAATGAGATGCCAGCTCCTTTCATTCAGTCAGTAGCTTCAAACATTTCTGGACGTTTTTCAATGGCAAAAATCAATGAATATTGTAAATGCACAAACAGTAATTTCTCCACATTGCAAGGTGCAATTCTGAAATTTTTTGCTTTTTCCTGCTCCTCTTAGCATGATAAAGAAGATTCAAAGAGAGTGAGATGGCATCTCTTTTCATTCAGTCAGTAGCTTCAAACATTTCTGGTATATGAATAACATCATGTTTTTCAATGGCAAAAATCAATGAATATTGTAAATGCACAAACAGTAATTTCTCCGCATAGCAAGGTGCAATTCTGAAATTTTTTGCTTTTTCCTGCTTCTCTTAGCATGATAAAGAAGATTCAAAGAGAGTGAGATGCCAGCTCCTTTCATTCAGTCAGTAGCTTCAAACATTTCTGGACGTTTTTCAATGGCAAAAATCAATGAATATTGTAAATGCACAAACAGTAATTTCTCCACATTGCAAGGTGCAATTCTGAAATTTTTTGCTTTTTCATGCTCCTCTTAGCATGATAAAGAAGATTCAAAGAGAGTGAGATGCCAGCTCTTTTCATT
This sequence comes from Phyllobates terribilis, assembly GCF_046119375.1. Classification (NCBI taxonomy): domain Eukaryota; kingdom Metazoa; phylum Chordata; class Amphibia; order Anura; family Dendrobatidae; genus Phyllobates; species Phyllobates terribilis. The sequence goes on from NW_027363092.1 coordinate 1,874,695, forward strand.
CAGCCAGTAGCTTCAAACATTTCTGGTATATGAATAACAGGATGTTTTTCAATGGCAAAAATCGATGAATATTGTAAATGCACAAACAGTAATTTCTCCGCATTGCAAGGAGCAATTCTGAAATTTTTTGCTTTTTCCTGCTCCTCTTAGCATGATAAAGAAGATTCAAAGAGAGTGAGATGCCAGCTCCTTTCATTCAGTCAGTAGCTTCAAACATTTCTGGACGTTTTTCAATGGCAAAAATCAATGAATATTGTAAATGCACAAACAGTAATTTCTCCACATTGCAAGGTGCAATTCTGAAATTTTTTGCTTTTTCCTGCTCCTCTTAGCATGATAAAGAAGATTCAAAGAGAGTGAGATGCCATCTCTTTTCATTCAGTCAGTAGCTTCAAACATTTCTGGTATATGAATAATATGATGTTTTTCAATGGCAAAAATCAATGAATATTGTAAATGCACAAACAGTAATTTCTCCGCATTGCAAGGTGCAATTCTGAAATTTTTTGCTTTTTCCTGCTTCTCTTAGCATGATAAAGAAGATTCAAAGAGAGTGAGATGCCAGCTCCTTTCATTCAGTCAGTAGCTTCAAACATTTCTGGACGTTTTTCAATGGCAAAAATCAATGAATATTGTAAATGCACAAACAGTAATTTCTCCACATTGCAAGGTGCAATTCTAAAATTTTTTGCTTTTTCCTGCTCCTCTTAGCATGATAAAGAAGATTCAAAGAGAGTGAGATGCCAGCTCTTTTCATTCAGCCAGTAGCTTCCAACATTTCTGGTATATGAATAACATGATGTTTTTCAATGGCAAAAATCAATGAATATTGTAAATGCACAAACAGTAATTTCTCCGCATTGCAAGGTGCAATTCTGAAATTTTTTTCTTTTCCTGCTCCTCTTAGCATGATAAAGAAGATTCAAATAGAGTGAGATGCCAGCTCCTTTCATTCAGTCAGTAGCTTCAAACATTTCTGGACGTTTTTCAATGGCAAAAATCAATGAATATTGTAAATGCACAAACAGTAATTTCTACACATAGCAAGGTGCAATTCTGAAATTTTTTGCTTTTTCCTGCTCCTCTTAGCATGATAAAGAAGATTCAAAGAGAGTGAGATGGCAGCTCTTTTCATTCAGTCAGTAGCTTCAAACATTTCTGGTATATGAATAACATGATGTTTTTCAATGGCAAAAATCAATGAATATTGTAAATGCACAAACAGTAATTTCTCCGCATTGCAAGGTGCAATTCTGAAATTTTTTGCTTTTTCCTGCTTCTCTTAGCATGATAAAGAAGATTCAAAGAGAGAGAGATGCCAGCTCCTTTCATTCAGTCAGTAGCTTCAAACATTTCTGGACGTTTTTCAATGGCAAAAATCAATGAATATTGTAAATGCACAAACAGTAATTTCTCCACATTGCAAGGTGCAATTCTAAAATTTTTTGCTTTTTCCTGCTCCTCTTAGCATGATAAAGAAGATTCAAAGAGAGTGAGATGCCAGCTCTTTTCATTCAGCCAGTAGCTTCCAACATTTCTGGTATATGAATAACATGATGTTTTTCAATGGCAAAAATCAATGAATATTGTAAATGCACAAACAGTAATTTCTCCGCATTGCAAGGTGCAATTCTGAAATTTTTTTCTTTTCCTGCTCCTCTTAGCATGATAAAGAAGATTCAAATAGAGTGAGATGCCAGCTCCTTTCATTCAGTCAGTAGCTTCAAACATTTCTGGACGTTTTTCAATGGCAAAAATCAATGAATATTGTAAATGCACAAACAGTAATTTCTCCACATTGCAAGGTGCAATTCTGAAATTTTTTGCTTTTTCCTGCTCCTCTTAGCATGATAAAGAAGATTCAAAGAGAGTGAGATGCCAGCTCTTTTCATTCAGTCAGTAGCTTCAAACCTTTCTGGTATATGAATAACATGGTTTTTCAATGGCAAAAATCAATGAATATTGTAAATGCACAAACAGTAATTTCTCTGCATTGCACAGTGCAATTCTGAAATTTTTTGCTTTTTATTACTCCTCTTAGCATGATAAAGAAGATTCAAAGAGAGTGAGATGCCAGCTCCTTTCATTTAGTCAGTAGCTTCAAACATTTCTGGACGTTTTTCAATGGCAAAAATCAATGAATATTGTAAATGCAGAAACAGTAATTTCTCCACATTGCAAGGTACAATTCTGAAATTTTTTGCTTTTTCTTGCTCCTCTTAGCATGATAAAGAAGATTCGAAGAGAGTGAGATGCCAGCTCTTTTTATTCAGTCAGTAGCTTCAAACATTTCTGGTATATGATTAACATGATGTTTTTCAATGGCAAAAATTAATGAATATTGTAAATGCACAAACAGTAATTTCTCCGCATTGCAAGGTGCAATTCTGAAATTTTTTGCTTTTTCTTGCTCCTCTTAGCATGATAAAGAAGATTCAAAGAGAGTGAGATGCCAGCTGCTTTCATTCAGTCAGTAGCTTCAAACATTTCTGGACGTTTTTCAATGGCAAAAATCAATGAATATTGTAAATGCACACACAGTAATTTCTCCACATTGCAAGGTGCAATTCTGAAATTTTTTGCTTTTTCCTGCTCATCTTAGCATGATAAAGAAGATTCAAAGAGACTGAGATGCCAGCTCTTTTCATTCAGTCAGTAGCTTCAAACATTTCTGGTATATGAATAACATGATGTTTTTCAATGGCAAAAATCAATGAATATTGTAAATGCACAAACAGTAATTTCTCCGCATTGCAAGGTGCAATTCTGAAATTTTTTGCTTTTTCCTGCTTCTCTTAGCATGATAAAGAAGATTCAAAGAGAGTGAGATGCCAGCTCCTTTAATTCAGTCAGTAGCTTCAAACATTTCTGGACGTTTTTCAATGGCAAAAATCAATCAATATTGTAAATGCACAAACAGTAATTTCTCCACATTGCAAGGTGCAATTCTGAAATGTTTTGCTTTTTCCTGCTCCTCTTAGCATGATAAAGAAGATTCAAAGAGAGTGAGATGCCAGCTCTTTTCATTCAGTCAGTAGCTTCAAACATTTCTGGTATATGAATAATATGATGTTTTTCAATGGCAAAAATCAATGAATATTGCAAATGCACAAACAGTAATTTCTCCGCATTGCAAGGTGCAATTCTGAAATTTTTTGCTTTTTCCTGCTTCTCTTAGCATGATAAAGAAGATTCAAAGAGAGTGAGATGCCAGCTCCTTTCATTCAGTCAGTAGCTTCAAACATTTCTGGACGTTTTTCAATGGCAAAAATCAATGAATATTGTAAATGCACAAACAGTAATTTCTCCACATTGCAAGGTGCAATTCTAAAATTTTTTGCTTTTTCCTGCTCCTCTTAGCATGATAAAGAAGATTCAAAGAGAGTGACATGCCAGCTCTTTTCATTCAGCCAGTAGCTTCCAACATTTCTGGTATATGAATAACATGATGTTTTTCAATGGCAAAAATCAATGAATATTGTAAATGCACAAACAGTAATTTCTCCGCATTGCAAGGTGCAATTCTGAAATTTTTTTCTTTTCCTGCTCCTCTTAGCATGATAAAGAAGATTCAAATAGAGTGAGATGCCAGCTCCTTTCATTCAGTCAGTAGCTTCAAACATTTCTGGACGTTTTTCAATGGCAAAAATCAATGAATATTGTAAATGCACAAACAGTAATTTCTACACATTGCAAGGTGCAATTCTGAAATTTTTTGCTTTTTCCTGCTCCTCTTAGCATGATAAAGAAGATTCAAAGAGAGTGAGATGGCAGCTCTTTTCATTCAGTCAGTAGCTTCAAACATTTCTGGTATATGAATAACATGATGTTTTTCAATGGCAAAAATCAATGAATATTGTAAATGCACAAACAGTAATTTCTCCGCATTGCAAGGTGCAATTCTGAAATTTTTTGCTTTTTCCTGCTTCTCTTAGCATGATAAAGAAGATTCAAAGAGAGTGAGATGCCAGCTCCTTTCATTCAGTCAGTAGCTTCAAACATTTCTGGACGTTTTTCAATGGCAAAAATCAATGAATATTGTAAATGCACAAACAGTAATTTCTCCACATTGCAAGGTGCAATTCTGAAATTTTTTGCTTTTTCATGCTCCTCTTAGCATGATAAAGAAGATTCAAAGAGAGTGAGATGCCAGCTCTTTTCATTCAGCCAGTAGCTTCAAACATTTCTGGTATATGAATAACATGATGTTTTTCAATGGCAAAAATCAATGAATATTGTAAATGCACAAACAGTAATTTCTCCGCATTGCAAGGAGCAATTCTGAAATTTTTTTCTTTTTCCTGCTCCTCTTAGCATGATAAAGAAGATTCAAAGAGAGTGAGATGCCAGCTCCTTTCATTCAGTCAGTAGCTTCAAACATTTCTGGACGTTTTTCAATGGCAAAAATCAATGAATATTGTAAATGCACAAACAGTAATTTCTCCACATTGCAAGGTGTAATTCTGAAATTTTTTGCTTTTTCCTGCTCCTCTTAGCATGATAAAGAAGATTCAAAGAGAGTGAGATGCCAGCTCTTTTCATTCAGTCAGTAGCTTCAAACATTTCTGGTATATGAATAACATGGTGTTTTTCAATGGCAAAAATCAATGAATATTGTAAATGCACAAACAGTAATTTCTCCGCATTGCAAGGTGCATTTCTGAAATTTTTTGCTTTTTCCTGCTTCTCTTAGCATGATAAAGAAGATTCAAAGAGAGTGAGATGCCAGCTCCTTTCATTCAGTCAGTAGCTTCAAACATTTCTGGACGTTTTTCAATGGCAAAAATCAATGAATATTGTAAATGCACAAACAGTAATTTCTCCACATTGCGAGGTGCAATTCTAAAATTTTTTGCTTTTTCCTGCTCCTCTTAGCATGATAAAGAAGATTCAAAGAGAGTGAGATGCCAGCTCTTTTCATTCAGCCAGTAGCTTCAAACATTTCTGGTATATGAATAACATGATGTTTTTCAATGGCAAAAATCAATGAATATTGTAAATGCACAAACAGTAATTTCTCCTCATTGCAAGGTGCAATTCTGAAATTTTTTGCTTTTTCCTGCTCCTCTTAGCATGATAAAGAAGATTCAAAGAGAGTGAGATGCCAGCTCCTTTCATTCAGTCAGTAGCTTCAAACATTTCTGGACGTTTTTCAATGGCAAAAATCAATGAATATTGTAAATGCACAAACAGTAATTTCTCCACATTGCAAGGTGCAATTCTGAAATTTTTTGCTTTTTCCTGCTCCTCTTAGCATGATAAAGAAGATTCAAAGAGAGTGAGATGCCAGCTCCTTTCATTCAGTCAGTAGCTTCAAACATTTCTGGACGTTTTTCAATGGCAAAAATCAATGAATATTGTAAATGCACAAACAGTAATTTCTCCACATTGCAAGGTGCAATTCTGAAATTTTTTGCTTTTTCCTGCTCCTCTTAGCATGATAAAGAAGATTCAAAGAGAGTGAGATGCCAGCTCTTTTCATTCAGTCAGTAGCTTCAAACCTTTCTGGTATATGAATAACATGGTTTTTCAATGGCAAAAATCAATGAATATTGTAAATGCACAAACAGTAATTTCTCTGCATTGCAAGGTGCAATTCTGAAATTTTTTGCTTTTTATTACTCCTCTTAGCATGATAAAGAAGATTCAAAGAGAGTGAGATGCCAGCTCCTTTCATTTAGTCAATAGCTTCAAACATTTCTGGACGTTTTTCAATGGCAAAAATCAATGAATATTGTAAATGCAGAAACAGTAATTTCTCCACATTGCAAGGTGCAATTCTGAAATTTTTTGATTTTTCTTGCTCCTCTTAGCATGATAAAGAAGATTCGAAGAGAGTGAGATGCCAGCTCTTTTCATTCAGTCAGTAGCTTCAAACATTTCTGGTATATGAATAACATGATGTTTTTCAATGGCAAAAATTAATGAATATTGTAAATGCACAAACAATAATTTCTCCGCATTGCAAGGTGCAATTCTGAAATTTTTTGCTTTTTCTTGCTCCTCTTAGCATGATAAAGAAGATTCAAAGAGAATGAGATGCCAGCTGCTTTCATTCAGTCAGTAGCTTCAAACATTTCTGGACGTTTTTCAATGGCAAAAATCAATGAATATTGTAAATGCACACACAGTAATTTCTCCACATTGCAAGGTGCAATTCTGAAATTTTTTGCTTTTTCCTGCTCCTCTTAGCATGATAAAGAAGATTCAAAGAGAGTGAGATGCCAGCTCTTTTCATTCAGTCACTAGCTTCAAACATTTCTGGTATATGAATAACATGATGTTTTTCAATGGCAAAAATCAATGAATATTGTAAATGCACAAACAGTAATTTCTCCGCATTGCAAGGTGCAATTCTGAAATTTTTTGCTTTTTCCTGCTTCTCTTAGCATGATAAAGAAGATTCAAAGAGAGTGAGATGCCAGCTCCTTTAATTCAGTCAGTAGCTTCAAACATTTCTGGACGTTTTTCAATGGCAAAAATCAATGAATATTGTAAATGCACAAACAGTAATTTCTCCACATTGCAAGGTGCAATTCTGAAATGTTTTGCTTTTTCCTGCTCCTCTTAGCATGATAAAGAAGATTCAAAGAGAGTGAGATGCCAGCTCCTTTCATTCAGTCAGTAGCTTCAAACATTTCTGGACGTTTTTCAATGGCAAAAATCAATGAATATTGTAAATGCACAAACAGTAATTTCTCCACATTGCAAGGTGCAATTCTGAAATTTTTTGCTTTTTCCTGCTCCTCTTAGCATGATAAAGAAGATTCAAAGAGAGTGAGATGCCAGCTCTTTTCATTCAGTCAGTAGCTTCAAACATTTCTGGTATATGAATAATATGATGTTTTTCAATGGCAAAAATCAATGAATATTGTAAATGCACAAACAGTAATTTCTCCGCATTGCAAGGTGCAATTCTGAAATTTTTTGCTTTTTCCTGCTTCTCTTAGCATGATAAAGAAGATTCAAAGAGAGTGAGATGCCAGCTCCTTTCATTCAGTCAGTAGCTTCAAACATTTCTGGACGTTTTTCAATGGCAAAAATCAATGAATATTGTAAATTCACAAACAGTAATTTCTCCACATTGCAAGGTGCAATTCTAAAATTTTTTGCTTTTTCCTGCTCCTCTTAGCATGATAAAGAAGATTCAAAGAGAGTGAGATGCCAACTCTTATCATTCAGCCAGTAGCTTCAAACATTTCTGGTATATGAATAACATGATGTTTTTCAATGGCAAAAATCAATGAATATTGTAAATGCACAAACAGTAATTTCTCCGCATTGCAAGGAGCAATTCTGAAATTTTTTGCTTTTTCCTGCTCCTCTTAGCATGATAAAGAAGATTCAAAGAGAGTGAGATGCCAGCTCCTTTGATTCAGTCAGTAGCTTCAAACATTTCTGGACGTTTTTCAATGGCAAAAATCAATGAATATTGTAAATGCACAAACAGTAATTTCTCCACATTGCAAGGTGCAATTCTGAAATTTTTTGCTTTTTCCTGCTCCTCTTAGCATGATAAAGAAGATTCAAAGAGAGTGAGATGCCAGCTCTTTTCATTCAGTCAGTAGCTTCAAACATTTCTGGTATATGAATAACATGATGTTTTTCAATGGCAAAAATCAATGAATATTGTAAATGCACAAACAGTAATTTCTCCGCATTGCAAGGTGCAATTCTGAAATTTTTTGCTTTTTCCTGCTCCTCTTAGCATGATAAAGAAGATTCAAAGCGAGTGAGATGCCAGCTCCTTTCATTCAGTCAGTAGCTTCAAACATTTCTGGACGTTTTTCAAGGGCAAAAATCAATGAATATTGTAAATGCACAAACAGTAATTTCTCCACATTGCAAGGTGCAATTCTGAAATTTTTTGCTTTTTCCTGCTCCTCTTAGCATGATAAAGAAGATTCAAAGAGAGTGAGATGCCAGCTCTTTTCATTCAGTCAGTAGCTTCAAACATTTCTGGTATATGAATAACATGATGTTTTTCAATGGCAAAAATCAATGAATATTGTAAATGCACAAACAGTAATTTCTCCGCATTGCAAGGTGCAATTCTGAAATTTTTTGCTTTTTCCTGCTCCTCTTAGCATGATAAAGAAGATTCAAAGAGAGTGAGATGCCAGCTCCTTTCATTCAGTCAGTAGCTTCAAACATTTCTGGACGTTTTTCAATGGCAAAAATCAATGAATATTGTAAATGCACAAACAGTAATTTCTCCGCATTGCAAGGTGCAATTCTGAAATTTTTTGCTTTTTCATGCTCCTCTTAGCATGATAAAGAATATTCAAAGAGAGTGAGATGCCAGCTCTTTTCATTCAGCCAGTAGCTTCAAACATTTCTGGTATATGAATAACATGATGTTTTTCAATGGCAAAAATCAATGAATATTGTAAATGCACAAACAGTAATTTCTCCGCATTGCAAGGAGCAATTCTGAAATTTTTTGCTTTTTCCTGCTCCTCTTAGCATGATAAAGAAGATTCAAAGAGAGTGAGATGCCAGCTCCTTTCATTCAGTCAGTAGCTTCAAACATTTCTGGACGTTTTTCAATGGCAAAAATCAATGAATATTGTAAATGCACAAACAGTAATTTCTCCACATAGCAAGGTGTAATTCTGAAATTTTTTGCTTTTTCCTGCTCCTCTTAGCATGATAAAGAAGATTCAAAGAGAGTGAGATGCCAGCTCTTTTCATTCAGTCAGTAGCTTCAAACATTTCTGGTATATGAATAACATGATGTTTTTCAATGGCAAAAATCAATGAATATTGTAAATGCACAAACAGTAATTTCTCCGCATTGCAAGGTGCATTTCTGAAATTTTTTGCTTTTTCCTGCTTCTCTTAGCATGATAAAGAAGATTCAAAGAGAGTGAGATGCCAGCTCCTTTCATTCAGTCAGTAGCTTCAAACATTTCTGGACGTTTTTCAATTGCAAAAATCAATCAATATTGTAAATGCACAAACAGTAATTTCTCCACATTGCAAGGTGCAATTCTGAAATGTTTTACTTTTTCCTGCTCCTCTTAGCATGATAAAGAAGATTCAAAGAGAGTGAGATGCCAGCTCCTTTCATTCAGTCAGTAGCTTCAAACATTTCTGGACGTTTTTCAATGGCAAAAATCAATGAATATTGTAAATGCACAAACAGTAATTTCTCCACATTGCAAGGTGCAATTCTGAAATTTTTTGCTTTTTCCTGCTCCTCTTAGCATGATAAAGAAGATTCAAAGAGAGTGAGATGCCAGCTCTTTTCATTCAGTCAGTAGCTTCAAACATTTCTGGTATATGAATAATATGATGTTTTTCAATGGCAAAAATCAATGAATATTGTAAATGCACAAACAGTAATTTCTCCGCATTGCAAGGTGCAATTCTGAAATTTTTTGCTTTTTCCTGCTTCTCTTAGCATGATAAAGAAGATTCAAAGAGAGTGAGATGCCAGCTCCTTTCATTCAGTCAGTATCTTCAAACATTTCTGGACGTTTTTCAATGGCAAAAATCAATGAATATTGTAAATGCACAAACAGTAATTTCTCCACATTGCAAGGTGCAATTCTAAAATTTTTTGCTTTTTCCTGCTCCTCTTAGCATGATAAAGAAGATTCAAAGAGAGTGAGATGCCAGCTCTTTTCATTCAGCCAGTAGCTTCAAACATTTCTGGTATATGAATAACATGATGTTTTTCAATGGCAAAAATCAATGAATATTGTAAATGCACAAACAGTAATTTCTCCGCATTGCAAGGTGCAATTCTGAAATTTTTTGCTTTTTCCTGCTCCTCTTAGCATGATAAAGAAGATTCAAAGAGAGTGAGATGCCAGCTCCTTTCATTCAGTCAGTAGCTTCAAACATTTCTGGACGTTTTTCAATGGCAAAAATCAATGAATATTGTAAATGCACAAACAGTAATTTCTCCACATTGCAAGGTGCAATTCTGAAATTTTTTGCTTTTTCATGCTCCTCTTAGCATGATAAAGAAGATTCAAAGAGAGTGAGATGGCAGCTCTTTTCATTCAGTCAGTAGCTTCAAACATTTCTGGTATATGAATAACATGATGTTTTTCAATGGCAAAAATCAATGAATATTGTAAATGCACAAACAGTAATTTCTCCGCATTGCAAGGTGCAATTCTGAAATTTTTTGCTTTTTCCTGCTTCTCTTAGCATGATAAAGAAGATTCAAAGAAAGTGAGATGCCAGCTCCTTTCATTCAGTCAGTAGCTTCAAACATTTCTGGACGTTTTTCAATGGCAAAAATCAATGAATATTGTAAATGCACAAACAGTAATTTCTCCACATTGCAAGGTGCAATTCTGAAATGTTTTACTTTTTCCTGCTCCTCTTAGCATGATAAAGAAGATTCAAAGAGAGTGAGATGCCAGCTCCTTTCATTCAGTCAGTAGCTTCAAACATTTCTGGACGTTTTTCAATGGCAAAAATCAATGAATATTGTAAATGCACAAACAGTAATTTCTCCACATTGCAAGGTGCAATTCTGAAATTTTTTGCTTTTTCCTGCTCCTCTTAGCATGATAAAGAAGATTCAAAGAGAGTGAGATGCCAGCTCTTTTCATTCAGTCAGTAGCTTCAAACATTTCTGGTATATGAATAATATGATGTTTTTCAATGGCAAAAATCAATGAATATTGTAAATGCACAAACAGTAATTTCTCCGCATTGCAAGGTGCAATTCTGAAATTTTTTGCTTTTTCCTGCTTCTCTTAGCATGATAAAGAAGATTCAAAGAGAGTGAGATGCCAGCTCCTTTCATTCAGTCAGTAGCTTCAAACATTTCTGGACGTTTTTCAATGGCAAAAATCAATGAATATTGTAAATGCACAAACAGTAATTTCTCCACATTGCAAGGTGCAATTCTAAAATTTTTTGCTTTTTCCTGCTCCTCTTAGCATGATAAAGAAGATTCAAAGAGAGTGAGATGCCAGCTCTTTTCATTCAGCCAGTAGCTTCAAACATTTCTGGTATATGAATAACATGATGTTTTTCAATGGCAAAAATCAATGAATATTGTAAATGCACAAACAGTAATTTCTCCGCATTGCAAGGTGCAATTCTGAAATTTTTTGCTTTTTCCTGCTCCTCTTAGCATGATAAAGAAGATTCAAAGAGAGTGAGATGCCAGCTCCTTTCATTCAGTCAGTAGCTTCAAACATTTCTGGACGTTTTTCAATGGCAAAAATCAATGAATATTGTAAATGCACAAACAGTAATTTCTCCACATTGCAAGGTGCAATTCTGAAATTTTTTGCTTTTTCCTGCTCCTCTTAGCATGATAAAGAAGATTCAAAGAGAGTGAGATGGCAGCTCTTTTCATTCAGTCAGTAGCTTCAAACATTTCTGGTATATGAATAACATGATGTTTTTCAATGGCAAAAATCAATGAATATTGTAAATGCACAAACAGTAATTTCTCCGCATTGCAAGGTGCAATTCTGAAATTTTTTGCTTTTTCCTGCTTCTCTTAGCATGATAAAGAAGATTCAAAGAGAGTGAGATGCCAGCTCCTTTCATTCAGTCAGTAGCTTCAAACATTTCTGGACGTTTTTCAATGGCAAAAATCAATGAATATTGTAAATGCACAAACAGTAATTTCTCCACATTGCAAGGTGCAATTCTGAAATTTTTTGCTTTTTCATGCTCCTCTTAGCATGATAAAGAAGATTCAAAGAGAGTGAGATGCCAGCTCTTTTCATTCAGCCAGTAGCTTCAAACATTTCTGGTATATGAATAACATGATGTTTTTCAATGGCAAAAATCAATGAATATTGTAAATGCACAAACAGTAATTTCTCCGCATTGCAAGGAGCAATTCTGAAATTTTTTGCTTTTTCCTGCTCCTCTTAGCATGATAAAGAAGATTCAAAGAGAGTGAGATGCCAGCTCCTTTCATTCAGTCAGTAGCTTCAAACATTTCTGGACGTTTTTCAATGGCAAAAATCAATGAATATTGTAAATGCACAAACAGCAATTTCTCCACATTGCAAGGTGCAATTCTGAAATTTTTTGCTTTTTCCTGCTCCTCTTAGCATGATAAAGAAGATTCAAAGAGAGTGAGATGCCAGCTCTTTTCATTCAGTCAGTAGCTTCAAACATTTCTGGTATATGAATAACATGATGTTTTTCAATGGCAAAAATCAATGAATATTGTAAATGCACAAACAGTAATTTCTCCGCATTGCAAGGTGCAATTCTGAAATTTTTTGCTTTTTCCTGCTCCTCTTAGCATGATAAAGAAGATTCAAAGCGAGTGAGATGCCAGCTCCTTTCATTCAGTCAGTAGCTTCAAACATTTCTGGACGTTTTTCAAGGGCAAAAATCAATGAATATTGTAAATGCACAAACAGTAATTTCTCCACATTGCAAGGTGCAATTCTGAATTTTTTTGCTTTTTCCTGCTCCTCTTAGCATGATAAAGAAGATTCAAAGAGAGTGAGATGCCAGCTCTTTTCATTCAGTCAGTAGCTTCAAACATTTCTGGTATATGAATAACATGATGTTTTTCAATGGCAAAAATCAATGAATATTGTAAATGCACAAACAGTAATTTCTCCGCATTGCAAGGTGCAATTCTGAAATTTTTTGCTTTTTCCTGCTCCTCTTAGCATGATAAAGAAGATTCAAAGAGAGTGAGATGCCAGCTCCTTTCATTCAGTCAGTAGCTTCAAACATTTCTGGACGTTTTTCAATGGCAAAAATCAATGAATATTGTAAATGCACAAACAGTAATTTCTCCACATTGCAAGGTGCAATTCTGAAATTTTTTGCTTTTTCCTGCTCCTCTTAGCATGATAAAGAAGATTCAAAGAGAGTGAGATGCCAGCTCTTTTCATTCAGTCTGTAGCTTCAAACATTTCTGGTATATGAATAACATGATGTTTTTCAAAGGCAAAAATAAATGAATATTGTAAATGCACAAACAGTAATTTCTCCGCATTGCAAGGTGCAATTCTGAAATTTTTTGCTTTTTCCTGCTCCTCGTAGCATGATAAAGAAGATTCAAAGAGAGTGAGATGCCAGCTCCTTTCATTCAGTCAGTAGCTTCAAACATTTCTGGACGTTTTTCAATGGCAAAAATCAATGAATATTGCAAATGCACAAACAGTAATTTCTCCACATTGCAAGGTGCAATTCTGAAATTTTTTGCTTTTTCCTGCTCCTCTTAGCATGATAAAGAAGATTCAAAGAGAGTGAGATGGCAGCTCTTTTCATTCAGTCAGTAGCTTCAAACATTTCTGGTATATGAATAACATGATGTTTTTCAATGGCAAAAGTCAATGAATATTGTAAATGCACAAACAGTAATTTCTCCGCATTGCAAGGTGCAATTCTGAAATATTTTGCTTTTTCCTGCTTCTCTTAGCATGATAAAGAAGATTCAAAGAGAGTGAGATGCCAGCTCCTTTAATTCAGTCAGTAGCTTCAAACATTTCTGGACGTTTTTCAATGGCAAAAATCAATGAATATTGTAAATGCACAAACAGTAATTTCTCCACATTGCAAGGTGCAATTCTGAAATTTTTTGCTTTTTCATGCTCCTCTTAGCATGATAAAGAAGATTCAAAGAGAGTGAGATGCCAGCTCTTTTCATTCAGCCAGTAGCTTCAAACATTTCTGGTATATGAATAACATGATGTTTTTCAATGGCAAAAATCAATGAATATTGTAAATGCACAAACAGTAATTTCTCCGCATTGCAAGGAGCAATTCTAAAATTTTTTGCTTTTTCCTGCTCCTCTTAGCATGATAAAGAAGATTCAAAGAGAGTGAGATGCCAGCTCCTTTCATTCAGTCAGTAGCTTCAAACATTTCTGGACGTTTTTCAATGGCAAAAATCAATGAATATTGTAAATGCACAAACAGTAATTTCTCCACATTGCAAGGTGCAATTCTGAAATTTTTTGCTTTTTCCTGCTCCTCTTAGCATGATAAAGAAGATTCAAAGAGAGTGAGATGCCAGCTCTTTTCATTCAGTCAGTAGCTTCAAACATTTCTGGTATATGAATAACATGATGTTTTTCAATGGCAAAAATCAATGAATATTGTAAATGCACAAACAGTAATTTCTCCGCATTGCAAGGTGCAATTCTGAAATTTTTTGCTTTTTCCTGCTCCTCTTAGCATGATAAAGAAGATTCAAAGCGAGTGAGATGCCAGTTCCTTTCATTCAGTCAGTAGCTTCAGACATTTCTGGACGTTTTTCAAGGGCAAAAATCAATGAATATTGTAAATGCACAAACAGTAATTTCTCCACATTGCAAGGTGCAATTCTGAAATTTTTTGCTTTTTCCTGCTCCTCTTAGCATGATAAAGAAGATTCAAAGAGAGTGAGATGCCAGCTCTTTTCATTCAGTCAGTAGCTTCAAACATTTCTGGTATATGAAAAACATGATGTTTTTCAATGGCAAAAATCAATGAATATTGTAAATGCACAAACAGTAATTTCTCCGCATTGCAAGGTGCAATTCTGAAATTTTTTGCTTTTTCCTGCTCCTCTTAGCATGATAAAGAAGATTCAAAGAGAGTGAGATGCCAGCTCCTTTCATTCAGTCAGTAGCTTCAAACATTTCTGGACGTTTTTCAATGGCAAAAATCAATGAATATTGTAAATGCACAAACAGTAATTTCTCCACATTGCAAGGTGCAATTCTGAAATTTTTTGCTTTTTCATGCTCCTCTTAGCATGATAAAGAAGATTCAAAGAGAGTGAGATGCCAGCTCTTTTCATTCAGCCAGTAGCTTCAAACATTTCTGGTATATGAATAACATGATGTTTTTCAATGGCAAAAATCAATGAATATTGTAAATGCACAAACAGTAATTTCTCCGCATTGCAAGGAGCAATTCTGAAATTTTTTGCTTTTTCCTGCTCCTCTTAGCATGATAAAGAAGATTCAAAGAGAGTGAGATGCCAGCTCCTTTCATTCAGTCAGTAGCTTCAAACATTTCTGGACGTTTTTCAATGGCAAAAATCAATGAATATTGTAAATGCACAAACAGTAATTTCTCCACATTGCAAGGTGTAATTCTGAAATTTTTTGCTTTTTCCTGCTCCTCTTAGCATGATAAAGAAGATTCAAAGAGAGTGAGATGCCAGCTCTTTTCATTCAGTCAGTAGCTTCAAACATTTCTGGTATATGAATAACATAATGTTTTTCAATGGCAAAAATCAATGAATATTGTAAATGCACAAACAGTAATTTCTCCGCATTGCAAGGTGCATTTCTGAAATTTTTTGCTTTTTCCTGCTTCTCTTAGCATGATAAAGAAGATTCAAAGAGAGTGAGATGCCAGCTCTTTTCATTCAGTCAGTAGCTTCAAACATTTCTGGTATATGAATAACATGATGTTTTTCAATGGCAAAAATCAATGAATATTGTAAATGCACAAACAGTAATTTCTCCGCATTGCAAGGTGCAATTCTGAAATTTTTTGCTTTTTCCTGCTCCTCTTAGCATGATAAAGAAGATTCAAAGCGAGTGAGATGCCAGCTCCTTTCATTCAGTCAGTAGCTTCAAACATTTCTGGACGTTTTTCAAGGGCAAAAATCAATGAATATTGTAAATGCACAAACAGTAATTTCTCCACATTGCAAGGTGCAATTCTGAATTTTTTTGCTTTTTCCTGCTCCTCTTAGCATGATAAAGAAGATTCAAAGAGAGTGAGATGCCAGCTCTTTTCATTCAGTCAGTAGCTTCAAACATTTCTGGTATATGAATAACATGATGTTTTTCAATGGCAAAAATCAATGAATATTGTAAATGCACAAACAGTAATTTCTCCGCATTGCAAGGTGCAATTCTGAAATTTTTTGCTTTTTCCTGCTCCTCTTAGCATGATAAAGAAGATTCAAAGAGAGTGAGATGCCAGCTCCTTTCATTCAGTCAGTAGCTTCAAACATTTCTGGACGTTTTTCAATGGCAAAAATCAATGAATATTGTAAATGCACAAACAGTAATTTCTCCACATTGCAAGGTGCAATTCTGAAATTTTTTGCTTTTTCCTGCTCCTCTTAGCATGATAAAGAAGATTCAAAGAGAGTGAGATGCCAGCTCTTTTCATTCAGTCTGTAGCTTCAAACATTTCTGGTATATGAATAACATGATGTTTTTCAAAGGCAAAAATAAATGAATATTGTAAATGCACAAACAGTAATTTCTCCGCATTGCAAGGTGCAATTCTGAAATTTTTTGCTTTTTCCTGCTCCTCGTAGCATGATAAAGAAGATTCAAAGAGAGTGAGATGCCAGCTCCTTTCATTCAGTCAGTAGCTTCAAACATTTCTGGACGTTTTTCAATGGCAAAAATCAATGAATATTGCAAATGCACAAACAGTAATTTCTCCACATTGCAAGGTGCAATTCTGAAATTTTTTGCTTTTTCCTGCTCCTCTTAGCATGATAAAGAAGATTCAAAGAGAGTGAGATGGCAGCTCTTTTCATTCAGTCAGTAGCTTCAAACATTTCTGGTATATGAATAACATGATGTTTTTCAATGGCAAAAATCAATGAATATTGTAAATGCACAAACAGTAATTTCTCCGCATTGCAAGGTGCAATTCTGAAATATTTTGCTTTTTCCTGCTTCTCTTAGCATGATAAAGAAGATTCAAAGAGAGTGAGATGCCAGCTCCTTTAATTCAGTCAGTAGCTTCAAACATTTCTGGACGTTTTTCAATGGCAAAAATCAATGAATATTGTAAATGCACAAACAGTAATTTCTCCACATTGCAAGGTGCAATTCTGAAATTTTTTGCTTTTTCATGCTCCTCTTAGCATGATAAAGAAGATTCAAAGAGAGTGAGATGCCAGCTCTTTTCATTCAGCCAGTAGCTTCAAACATTTCTGGTATATGAATAACATGATGTTTTTCAATGGCAAAAATCAATGAATATTGTAAATGCACAAACAGTAATTTCTCCGCATTGCAAGGAGCAATTCTAAAATTTTTTGCTTTTTCCTGCTCCTCTTAGCATGATAAAGAAGATTCAAAGAGAGTGAGATGCCAGCTCCTTTCATTCAGTCAGTAGCTTCAAACATTTCTGGACGTTTTTCAATGGCAAAAATCAATGAATATTGTAAATGCACAAACAGTAATTTCTCCACATTGCAAGGTGCAATTCTGAAATTTTTTGCTTTTTCCTGCTCCTCTTAGCATGATAAAGAAGATTCAAAGAGAGTGAGATGCCAGCTCTTTTCATTCAGTCAGTAGCTTCAAACATTTCTGGTATATGAATAACATGATGTTTTTCAATGGCAAAAATCAATGAATATTGTAAATGCACAAACAGTAATTTCTCCGCATTGCAAGGTGCAATTCTGAAATTTTTTGCTTTTTCCTGCTCCTCTTAGCATGATAAAGAAGATTCAAAGCGAGTGAGATGCCAGTTCCTTTCATTCAGTCAGTAGCTTCAGACATTTCTGGACGTTTTTCAAGGGCAAAAATCAATGAATATTGTAAATGCACAAACAGTAATTTCTCCACATTGCAAGGTGCAATTCTGAAATTTTTTGCTTTTTCCTGCTCCTCTTAGCATGATAAAGAAGATTCAAAGAGAGTGAGATGCCAGCTCTTTTCATTCAGTCAGTAGCTTCAAACATTTCTGGTATATGAAAAACATGATGTTTTTCAATGGCAAAAATCAATGAATATTGTAAATGCACAAACAGTAATTTCTCCGCATTGCAAGGTGCAATTCTGAAATTTTTTGCTTTTTCCTGCTCCTCTTAGCATGATAAAGAAGATTCAAAGAGAGTGAGATGCCAGCTCCTTTCATTCAGTCAGTAGCTTCAAACATTTCTGGACGTTTTTCAATGGCAAAAATCAATGAATATTGTAAATGCACAAACAGTAATTTCTCCACATTGCAAGGTGCAATTCTGAAATTTTTTGCTTTTTCATGCTCCTCTTAGCATGATAAAGAAGATTCAAAGAGAGTGAGATGCCAGCTCTTTTCATTCAGCCAGTAGCTTCAAACATTTCTGGTATATGAATAACATGATGTTTTTCAATGGCAAAAATCAATGAATATTGTAAATGCACAAACAGTAATTTCTCCGCATTGCAAGGAGCAATTCTGAAATTTTTTGCTTTTTCCTGCTCCTCTTAGCATGATAAAGAAGATTCAAAGAGAGTGAGATGCCAGCTCCTTTCATTCAGTCAGTAGCTTCAAACATTTCTGGACGTTTTTCAATGGCAAAAATCAATGAATATTGTAAATGCACAAACAGTAATTTCTCCACATTGCAAGGTGTAATTCTGAAATTTTTTGCTTTTTCCTGCTCCTCTTAGCATGATAAAGAAGATTCAAAGAGAGTGAGATGCCAGCTCTTTTCATTCAGTCAGTAGCTTCAAACATTTCTGGTATATGAATAACATAATGTTTTTCAATGGCAAAAATCAATGAATATTGTAAATGCACAAACAGTAATTTCTCCGCATTGCAAGGTGCATTTCTGAAATTTTTTGCTTTTTCCTGCTTCTCTTAGCATGATAAAGAAGATTCAAAGAGAGTGAGATGCCAGCTCCTTTCATTCAGTCAGGAGCTTCAAACATTTCTGGACGTTTTTCAATGGCAAAAATCAATCAATATTGTAAATGCACAAACAGTAATTTCTCCACATTGCAAGGTGCAATTCTGAAATGTTTTACTTTTTCCTGCTCCTCTTAGCATGATAAAGAAGATTCAAAGAGAGTGAGATGCCAGCTCCTTTCATTCAGTCAGTAGCTTCAAACATTTCTGGACGTTTTTCAATGGCAAAAATCAATGAATATTGTAAATGCACAAACAGTAATTTCTCCACATTGCAAGGTGCAATTCTGAAATTTTTTGCTTTTTCCTGCTCCTCTTAGCATGATAAAGAAGATTCAAAGAGAGTGAGATGCCAGCTCTTTTCATTCAGTCAGTAGCTTCAAACATTTCTGGTATATGAATAATATGATGTTTTTCAATGGCAAAAATCAATGAATATTGTAAATGCACAAACAGTAATTTCTCCGCATTGCAAGGTGCAATTCTGAAATTTTTTGCTTTTTCCTGCTTCTCTTAGCATGATAAAGAAGATTCAAAGAGAGTGAGATGCCAGCTCCTTTCATTCAGTCAGTAGCTTCAAACATTTCTGGACGTTTTTCAATGGCAAAAATCAATGAATATTGTAAATGCACAAACAGTAATTTCTCCACATTGCAAGGTGCAATTCTAAAATTTTTTGCTTTTTCCTGCTCCTCTTAGCATGATAAAGAAGATTCAAAGAGAGTGAGATGCCAGCTCTTTTCATTCAGCCAGTAGCTTCAAACATTTCTGGTATATGAATAACATGATGTTTTTCAATGGCAAAAATCAATGAATATTGTAAATGCACAAACAGTAATTTCTCCGCATTGCAAGGTGCAATTCTGAAATTTTTTGCTTTTTCCTGCTCCTCTTAGCATGATAAAGAAGATTCAAAGAGAGTGAAATGCCAGCTCCTTTCATTCAGTCAGTAGCTTCAAACATTTCTGGACGTTTTTCAATGGCAAAAATCAATGAATATTGTAAATGCACAAACAGTAATTTCTCCACATTGCAAGGTGCAATTCTGAAATTTTTTGCTTTTTCCTGCTCCTCTTAGCATGAAAAAGAAGATTCAAAGAGAGTGAGATGGCAGCTCTTTTCATTCAGTCAGTAGCTTCAAACATTTCTGGTATATGAATAACATGATGTTTTTCAATGGCAAAAATCAATGAATATTGTAAATGCACAAACAGTAATTTCTCCGCATTGCAAGGTGCAATTCTGAAATTTTTTGCTTTTTCCTGCTTCTCTTAGCATGATAAAGAAGATTCAAAGAGAGTGAGATGCCAGCTCCTTTCATTCAGTCAGTAGCTTCAAACATTTCTGGACGTTTTTCAATGGCAAAAATCAATGAATATTGTAAATGCACAAACAGTAATTTCTCCACATTGCAAGGTGCAATTCTGAAATTTTTTGCTTTTTCATGCTCCTCTTAGCATGATAAAGAAGATTCAAAGAGAGTGAGATGCCAGCTCTTTTCATCCAGCCAGTAGCTTCAAACATTTCTGGTATATGAATAACATGATGTTTTTCAATGGCAAAAATCAGTGAATATTGTAAATGCACAAACAGTAATTTCTCCGCATTGCAAGGTGCAATTCTGAAATTTTTTGCTTTTTCCTGCTCCTCTTAGCATGATAAAGAAGATTCAAAGAGAGTGAGATGCCAGCTCCTTTCATTCAGTCAGTAGCTTCAAACATTTCTGGACGTTTTTCAATGGCAAAAATCAATGAATATTGTAAATGCACAAACAGTAATTTCTCCACATTGCAAGGTGCAATTCTGAAATTTTTTGCTTTCTCCTGCTCCTCTTAGCATGATAAAGAAGATTCAAAGAGAGTGAGATGGCAGCTCTTTTCATTCAGTCAGTAGCTTCAAACATTTCTGGTATATGAATAACATGATGTTTTTCAATGGCAAAAATCAATGAATATTGTAAATGCACAAACAGTAATTTCTCCGCATTGCAAGGTGCAATTCTGAAATTTTTTGCTTTTTCCTGCTTCTCTTAGCATGATAAAGAAGATTCAAAGAGAGTGAGATGCCAGCTCCTTTAATTCAGTCAGTAGCTTCAAACATTTCTGGACGTTTTTCAATGGCAAAAATCAATGAATATTGTAAATGCACAAACAGTAATTTCTCCACATTGCAAGGTGCAATTCTGAAATTTTTTGCTTTTTCATGCTCCTCTTAGCATGATAAAGAAGATTCAAAGAGAGTGAGATGCCAGCTCTTTTCATTCAGCCAGTAGCTTCAAACATTTCTGGTATATGAATAACATGATGTTTTTCAATGGCAAAAATCAATGAATATTGTAAATGCACAAACAGTAATTTCTCCGCATTGCAAGGAGCAATTCTGAAATTTTTTGCTTTTTCCTGCTCCTCTTAGCATGATAAAGAAGATTCAAAGAGAGTGAGATGCCAGCTCCTTTCATTCAGTCAGTAGCTTCAAACATTTCTGGACGTTTTTCAATGGCAAAAATCAATGAATATTGTAAATGCACAAACAGTAATTTCTCCACATTGCAAGGTGCAATTCTGAAATTTTTTGCTTTTTCCTGCTCCTCTTAGCATGATAAAGAAGATTCAAAGAGAGTGAGATGCCAGCTCTTTTCATTCAGTCAGTAGCTTCAAACATTTCTGGTATATGAATAACATGATGTTTTTCAATGGCAAAAATCAATGAATATTGTAAATGCACAAACAGTAATTTCTCCGCATTGCAAGGTGCAATTCTGAAATTTTTTGCTTTTTCCTGCTCCTCTTAGCATGATAAAGAAGATTCAAAGCGAGTGAGATGCCAGCTCCTTTCATTCAGTCAGTAGCTTCAAACATTTCTGGACGTTTTTCAAGGGCAAAAATCAATGAATATTGTAAATGCACAAACAGTAATTTCTCCACATTGCAAGGTGCAATTCTGAAATTTTTTGCTTTTTCCTGCTCCTCTTAGCATGATAAAGAAGATTCAAAGAGAGTGAGATGCCAGCTCTTTTCATTCAGTCAGTAGCTTCAAACATTTCTGGTATATGAAAAACATGATGTTTTTCAATGGCAAAAATCAATGAATATTGTAAATGCACAAACAGTAATTTCTCCGCATTGCAAGGTGCAATTCTGAAATTTTTTGCTTTTTCCTGCTCCTCTTAGCATGATAAAGAAGATTCAAAGAGAGTGAGATGCCAGCTCCTTTCATTCAGTCAGTAGCTTCAAACATTTCTGGACGTTTTTCAATGGCAAAAATCAATGAATATTGTAAATGCACAAACAGTAATTTCTCCACATTGCAAAGTGCAATTCTGAAATTTTTTGCTTTTTCATGCTCCTCTTAGCATGATAAAGAAGATTCAAAGAGAGTGAGATGCCAGCTCTTTTCATTCAGCCAGTAGCTTCAAACATTTCTGGTATATGAATAACATGATGTTTTTCAATGGCAAAAATCAATGAATATTGTAAATGCACAAACAGTAATTTCTCCGCATTGCAAGGAGCAATTCTGAAATTTTTTGCTTTTTCCTGCTCCTCTTAGCATGATAAAGAAGATTCAAAGAGAGTGAGATGCCAGCTCCTTTCATTCAGTCAGTAGCTTCAAACATTTCTGGACGTTTTTCAATGGCAAAAATCAATGAATATTGTAAATGCACAAACAGTAATTTCTCCACATTGCAAGGTGTAATTCTGAAATTTTTTGCTTTTTCCTGCTCCTCTTAGCATGATAAAGAAGATTCAAAGAGAGTGAGATGCCAGCTCTTTTCATTCAGTCAGTAGCTTCAAACATTTCTGGTATATGAATAACATGATGTTTTTCAATGGCAAAAATCAATGAATATTGTAAATGCACAAACAGTAATTTCTCCGCATTGCAAGGTGCATTTCTGAAATTTTTTGCTTTTTCCTGCTTCTCTTAGCATGATAAAGAAGATTCAAAGAGAGTGAGATGCCAGCTCCTTTCATTCAGTCAGGAGCTTCAAACATTTCTGGACGTTTTTCAATGGCAAAAATCAATCAATATTGTAAATGCACAAACAGTAATTTCTCCACATTGCAAGGTGCAATTCTGAAATGTTTTACTTTTTCCTGCTCCTCTTAGCATGATAAAGAAGATTCAAAGAGAGTGAGATGCCAGCTCCTTTCATTCAGTCAGTAGCTTCAAACATTTCTGGACGTTTTTCAATGGCAAAAATCAATGAATATTGTAAATGCACAAACAGTAATTTCTCCACATTGCAAGGTGCAATTCTGAAATTTTTTGCTTTTTCCTGCTCCTCTTAGCATGATAAAGAAGATTCAAAGAGAGTGAGATGCCAGCTCTTTTCATTCAGTCAGTAGCTTCAAACATTTCTGGTATATGAATAATATGATGTTTTTCAATGGCAAAAATCAATGAATATTGTAAATGCACAAACAGTAATTTCTCCGCATTGCAAGGTGCAATTCTGAAATTGTTTGCTTTTTCCTGCTCCTCTTAGCATGATAAAGAAGATTCAAAGAGAGTGAGATGCCAGCTCCTTTCATTCAGTCAGTAGCTTCAAACATTTCTGGACGTTTTTCAATGGCAAAAATCAATGAATATTGTAAATGCACAAACAGTAATTTCTCCACATTGCAAGGTGCAATTCTGAAATTTTTTGCTTTTTCCTGCTCCTCTTAGCATGATAAAGAAGATTCAAAGAGAGTGAGATGGCAGCTCTTTTCATTCAGTCAGTAGCTTCAAACATTTCTGGTATATGAATAACATGATGTTTTTCAATGGCAAAAATCAATGAATATTGTAAATGCACAAACAGTAATTTCTCCGCATTGCAAGGTGCAATTCTGAAATTTTTTGCTTTTTCCTGCTTCTCTTAGCATGATAAAGAAGATTCAAAGAGAGTGAGATGCCAGCTCCTTTCATTCAGTCAGTAGCTTCAAACATTTCTGGACGTTTTTCAATGGCAAAAATCAATGAATATTGTAAATGCACAAACAGTAATTTCTCCACATTGCAAGGTGCAATTCTGAAATTTT
The DNA here is from genome assembly GCF_046119375.1 of Phyllobates terribilis. Lineage (NCBI taxonomy): Eukaryota > Metazoa > Chordata > Amphibia > Anura > Dendrobatidae > Phyllobates > Phyllobates terribilis. The sequence continues at coordinate 1,898,268 of NW_027363092.1, forward strand.
TTGCTTTTTCATGCTCCTCTTAGCATGATAAAGAAGATTCAAAGAGAGTGAGATGCCAGCTATTTTCATTCAGCCAGTAGCTTCAAACATTTCTGGTATATGAATAACATGATGTTTTTCAATGGCAAAAATCAATGAATATTGTAAATGCACAAACAGTAATTTCTCCGCATTGCAAGGAGCAATTCTGAAATTTTTTGCTTTTTCCTGCTCCTCTTAGCATGATAAAGAAGATTCAAAGAGAGTGAGATGCCAGCTCCTTTCATTCAGTCAGTAGCTTCAAACATTTCTGGACGTTTTTCAAGGGCAAAAATCAATGAATATTGTAAATGCACAAACAGTAATTTCTCCACATTGCAAGGTGCAATTCTGAAATTTTTTGCTTTTTCCTGCTTCTCTTAGCATGATAAAGAAGATTCAAAGAGAGTGAGATGCCAGCTCTTTTCATTCAGTCAGTAGCTTCAAACATTTCTGGTATATGAATAACATGATGTTTTTCAATGGCAAAAATCAATGAATATTGTAAATGCACAAACAGTAATTTCTCCGCATTGCAAGGTGCAATTCTGAATTTTTTTGCTTTTTCCTGCTCCTCTTAGCATGATAAAGAAGATTCAAAGAGAGTGAGATGCCAGCTCCTTTCATTCAGTCAGTAGCTTCAAACATTTCTGGACGTTTTTCAATGGCAAAAATCAATGAATATTGTAAATGCACAAACAGTAATTTCTCCACATTGCAAGGTGCAATTCTGAAATTTTTTGCTTTTTCCTGCTCCTCTTAGCATGATAAAGAAGATTCAAAGAGAGTGAGATGCCAGCTCTTTTCATTCAGTCTGTAGCTTCAAACATTTCTGGTATATGAATAACATGATGTTTTTCAATGGCAAAAATAAATGAATATTGTAAATGCACAAACAGTAATTTCTCCGCATTGCAAGGTGCAATTCTGAAATTTTTTGCTTTTTCCTGCTTCTCTTAGCATGATAAAGAGGATTCAAAGAGAGTGAGATGCCAGCTCCTTTCATTCAGTCAGTAGCTTCAAACATTTCTGGACGTTTTTCAATGGCAAAAATCAATGAATATTGTAAATGCACAAACAGTAATTTCTCCACATTGCAAGGTGCAATTCTGAAATTTTTTGCTTTTTCCTGCTCTTCTTAGCATGATAAAGAAGATTCAAAGAGAGTGAGATGCCAGCTCTTTTCATTCAGCCAGTAGCTTCAAACATTTCTGGTATATGAATACCATGATGTTTTTCAATGGCAAAAATCAGTGAATATTGTAAATGCTCAAACAGTAATTTCTCCGCATTGCAAGGTGCAATTCTGAAATTTTTTGCTTTTTCCTGCTCCTCTTAGCATGATAAAGAAGATTCAAAGAGAATGAGATGCCAGCTCCTTTCATTCAGTCAGTAGCTTCAAACATTTCTGGACGTTTTTCAATGGCAAAAATCAATGAATATTGTAAATGCACAAACAGTAATTTCTCCACATTGCAAGGTGCAATTCTGAAATTTTTTGCTTTTTCCTGCTCCTCTTAGCATGATAAAGAAGATTCAAAGAGAGTGAGATGCCAGCTCTTTTCATTCAGTCAGTAGCTTCAAACATTTCTGGTATATGAATAACATGATGTTTTTCAATGGCAAAAATCAATGAATATTGTAAATGCACAAACAGTAATTTCTCCGCATTGCAAGGTGCAATTCTGAAATTTTTTGCTTTTTCCTGCTCCTCTTAGCATGATAAAGAAGATTCAAAGAGAGTGAGATGCCAGCTCCTTTCATTCAGTCAGTAGCTTCAAACATTTCTGGACGTTTTTCAATGGCAAAAATCAATGAATATTGTAAATGCACAAACAGTAATTTCTCCACATTGCAAGGTGCAATTCTGAAATTTTTTGCTTTTTCCTGCTCCTCTTAGCATGATAAAGAAGATTCAAAGAGAGTGAGATGCCAGCTCTTTTCATTCAGTCAGTAGCTTCAAACATTTATGGTATATGAATAACATGATGTTTTTCAATGGCAAAAATAATTGAATATTGTAAATGCACAAAGAGTAATTTCTCCGCATTGCAAGGTGCAATTCTGAAATTTTTTGCTTTTTCCTGCTCCTCTTAGCATGATAAAGAAGATTCAAAGAGAGTGAGATGCCAGCTCCTTTCATTCAGTCAGTAGCTTCAAACATTTCTGGACGTTTTTCAATGGCAAAAATCAATGAATATTGTAAATGCACAAACAGTAATTTCTCCACATTGCAAGGTGCAATTCTGAAATTTTTTGCTTTTTCCTGCTCCTCTTAGCATGATAAAAAAGATTCAAAGAGAGTGAGATGCCAGCTCTTTTCATTCAGTCAGTAGCTTCAAACATTTCTGGTATATGAATAACATGATGTTTTTCAATGGCAAAAATCAATGAATATTGTAAATGCACAAACAGTAATTTCTCCGCATTGCAAGGTGCAATTCTGAAATTTTTTGCTTTTTCCTGCTTCTCTTAGCATGATAAAGAGGATTCAAAGAGAGTGAGATGCCAGCTCCTTTCATTCAGTCAGTAGCTTCAAACATTTCTGGACGTTTTTCAATGGCAAAAATCAATGAATATTGTAAATGCACAAACAGTAATTTCTCCACATTGCAAGGTGCAATTCTGAAATTTTTTGCTTTTTCCTGCTCCTCTTAGCATGATAAAGAAGATTCAAAGAGAGTGAGATGCCAGCTCTTTTCATTCAGTCAGTAGCTTCAAACATTTCTGGTATATGAATAACATGATGTTTTTCAATGGCAAAAATCAATGAATATTGTAAATGCACAAACAGTAATTTCTCCGCATTGCAAGGTGCAATTCTGAAATTTTTTGCTTTTTCCTGCTCCTCTTAGCATGATAAAGAAGATTCAAAGAGAGTGAGATGCCAGCTCCTTTCATTCAGTCAGTAGCTTCAAACATTTCTGGACGTTTTTCAATGGCAAAAATCAATGAATATTGTAAATGCACAAACAGTAATTTCTCCACATTGCAAGGTGCAATTCTGAAATTTTTTGCTTTTTCCTGCTCCTCTTAGCATGATAAAGAAGATTCAAAGAGAGTGAGATGCCAGCTCTTTTCATTCAGTCAGTAGCTTCAAACATTTATGGTATATGAATAACATGATGTTTTTCAATGGCAAAAATCAATGAATATTGTAAATGCACAAAGAGTAATTTCTCCGCATTGCAAGGTGCAATTCTGAAATTTTTTGCTTTTTCCTGCTCCTCTTAGCATGATAAAGAAGATTCAAAGAGAGTGAGATGCCAGCTCCTTTCATTCAGTCAGTAGCTTCAAACATTTCTGGACGTTTTTCAATGGCAAAAATCAATGAATATTGTAAATGCACAAACAGTAATTTCTCCACATTGCAAGGTGCAATTCTGAAATTTTTTGCTTTTTCCTGCTCCTCTTAGCATGATAAAAAAGATTCAAAGAGAGTGAGATGCCAGCTCTTTTCATTCAGCCAGTAGCTTCAAACATTTCTGGTATATGAATAACATGATGTTTTTCAATGGCAAAAATCAATGAATATTGTAAATGCACAAACAGTTATTTCTCCGCATTGCAAGGTGCAATTCTGAAATTTTTTGCTTTTTCCTGCTCCTCTTAGCATGGTAAAGAAGATTCAAAGAGAGTGAGATGCCAGCTCCTTTCATTCAGTCAGTAGCTTCAAACATTTCTGTACGTTTTTCAATGGCAAAAATCAATGAATATTGTAAATGCACAAACAGTAATTTCTCCACATTGCAAGGTGCAATTCTGAAATTTTTTGACTTTTTCCTGCTCCCCTTAGCATGATAAAGAAAGTTCAAAGAGAGTGAGATGCCAGCTCTTTTCATTCAGTCAGTAGCTTCAAACATTTGTGGTATATGAATAACATGATGTTTTTCAATGGCAAAAATCAATGAATATTGTAAATGCACAAACAGTAATTTCTCCGCATTGCAAGGTGCAATTCTGAAATTTTTTGCTTTTTCCTGCTCCTCTTAGCATGATAAAGAAGATTCAAAGAGAGTGAGATGCCAGCTCCTTTCATTCAGTCAGTAGCTTCAAACATTTCTGGACGTTTTTCAATGGCAAAAATCAATGAATATTGTAAATGCACAAACAGTAATTTCTCCACATTGCAAGGTGCAATTCTGAAATTTTTTGCTTTTTCCTGCTCCTCTTAGCATGATAAAGAAGATTCAAAGAGAGTGAGATGCCAGCTCTTTTCATTCAGTCAGTAGCTTCAAACATTTCTGGTATATGAATAACATGATGTTTTTCAATGGCAAAAATCAATGAATATTGTAAATGCACAAACAGTAATTTCTCCGCATTGCAAGGTGCAATTCTGAAATTTTTTGCTTTTTCCTGCTTCTCTTAGCATGATAAAGAGGATTCAAAGAGAGTGAGATGCCAGCTCCTTTCATTCAGTCAGTAGCTTCAAACATTTCTGGACGTTTTTCAATGGCAAAAATCAATGAATATTGTAAATGCACAAACAGTAATTTCTCCACATTGCAAGGTGCAATTCTGAAATTTTTTGCTTTTTCCTGCTCCTCTTAGCATGATAAAGAAGATTCAAAGAGAGTGAGATGCCAGCTCTTTTCATTCAGCCAGTAGCTTCAAACATTTCTGGTATATGAATAACATGATGTTTTTCAATGGCAAAAATCAATGAATATTGTAAATGCACAAACAGTAATTTCTCCGCATTGCAAGGTGCAATTCTCAGATTTTTTGCTTTTTCCTGCTGCTCTTAGCATGATAAAGAAGATTCAAAGAGAGTGAGATGCCAGCTCCTTTCATTCAGCCAGTAGCTTCAAACATTTCTGGACGTTTTTCAATGGCAAAAATCAATGAATATTGTAAATGCACAAACAGTAATTTCTCCACATTGCAAGGTGCAATTCTGAAATTTTTTGCTTTTTCCTGCTCCTCTTAGCATGATAAAGAAGATTCAAAGAGAGTGAGATGCCAGCTCTTTTCATTCAGTCAGTAGCTTCAAACATTTCTGGTATATGAATAACATGATGTTTTTCAACGGCAAAAATCAATGAATATTGTAAATGCACAAACAGTAATTTCTCCGCATTGCAAGGTGCAATTCTGAAATTTTTTGCTTTTTCCTGCTCCTCTTAGCATGATAAAGAAGATTCAAAGAGAGTGAGATGCCAGCTCCTTTCATTCAGTCAGTAGCTTCAAACATTTCTGGACGTTTTTCAATGGCAAAAATCAATGAATATTGTAAATGCACAAACAGTAATTTCTCCACATTGCAAGGTGCAATTCTGAAATTTTTTGCTTTTTCCTGCTCCTCTTAGCATGATAAAGAAGATTCAAAGAGAGTGAGATGCCAGCTCTTTTCATTCAGTCAGTAGCTTCAAACATTTCTGTTATATGAATAACATGATGTTTTTCAATGGCAAAAATCAATGAATATTGTAAATGCACAAAGAGTAATTTCTCCGCATTGCAAGGTGCAATTCTGAAATGTTTTGCTTTTTCCTGCTCCTCTTAGAATGATAAAGAAGATTCAAAGAGAGTGAGATGCCAGCTCCTTTCATTCAGTCAGTAGCTTCAAACATTTCTGGTATATGAATAACATGATGTTTTTCAATGGCAAAAATCAATGAATATTGTAAATGCACAAAGAGTAATTTCTCCGCATTGCAAGGTGCAATTCTGAAATGTTTTGCTTTTTCCTGCTCCTCTTAGAATGATAAAGAAGATTCAAAGAGAGTGAGATGCCAGCTCCTTTCATTCAGTCAGTAGCTTCAAACATTTCTGGACGTTTTTCAATGGCAAAAATCAATGAATATTTTAAATGCACAAACAGTAATTTCTCCACATTGCAAGGTGCAATTCTGAAATTTTTTGCTTTTTCCTGCTCCTCTTAGCATGATAAAGAAGATTCAAAGAGAGTGAGATGCCAGCTCTTTTCATTCAGCCAGTAGCTTCAAACATTTCTGGTATATGAATAACATGATGTTTTTCAATGGCAAAAATCAGTGAATATTGTAAATGCACAAACAGTAATTTCTCCGCATTGCAAGGTGCAATTCTGAAATTTTTTGCTTTTTCCTGCTCCTCTTAGCATGATAAAGAAGATTCAAAGAGAATGAGATGCCAGCTCCTTTCATTCAGTCAGTAGCTTCAAACATTTCTGGACGTTTTTCAATGGCAAAAATCAATGAATATTGTAAATGCACAAACAGTAATTTCTCCGCATTGCAAGGTGCAATTCTGACATTTTTTGCTTTTTCCTGCTTCTCTTAGCATGATAAAGAGGATTCAAAGAGAGTGAGATGCCAGCTCCTTTCATTCAGTCAGTAGCTTCAAACATTTCTGGACGTTTTTCAATGGCAAAAATCAATGAATATTGTAAATGCACAAACAGTAATTTCTCCACATTGCAAGGTGCAATTCTGAAATTTTTTGCTTTTTCCTGCTCCTCTTAGCATGATAAAGAAGATTCAAAGAGAGTGAGATGCCAGCTCTTTTCATTCAGCCAGTAGCTTCAAACATTTCTGGTATATGAATAACATGATGTTTTTCAATGGCAAAAATCAATGAATATTGTAAATGCACAAACAGTTATTTCTCCGCATTGCAAGGTGCAATTCTGAAATTTTTTGCTTTTTCCTGCTCCTCTTAGCATGGTAAAGAAGATTCAAAGAGAGTGAGATGCCAGCTCCTTTCATTCAGTCAGTAGCTTCAAACATTTCTGTACGTTTTTCAATGGCAAAAATCAATGAATATTGTAAATGCACAAACAGTAATTTCTCCACATTGCAAGGTGCAATTCTGAAATTTTTTGACTTTTTCCTGCTCCCCTTAGCATGATAAAGAAGATTCAAAGAGAGTGAGATGCCAGCTCTTTTCATTCAGTCAGTAGCTTCAAACATTTGTGGTATATGAATAACATGATGTTTTTCAATGGCAAAAATCAATGAATATTGTAAATGCACAAACAGTAATTTCTCCGCATTGCAAGGTGCAATTCTGAAATTTTTTGCTTTTTCCTGCTCCTCTTAGCATGATAAAGAAGATTCAAAGAGAGTGAGATGCCAGCTCCTTTCATTCAGTCAGTAGCTTCAAACATTTCTGGACGTTTTTCAATGGCAAAAATCAATGAATATTGTAAATGCACAAACAGTAATTTCTCCACATTGCAAGGTGCAATTCTGAAATTTTTTGCTTTTTCCTGCTCCTCTTAGCATGATAAAGAAGATTCAAAGAGAGTGAGATGCCAGCTCTTTTCATTCAGTCAGTAGCTTCAAACATTTCTGGTATATGAATAACATGATGTTTTTCAATGGCAAAAATCAATGAATATTGTAAATGCACAAACAGTAATTTCTCCGCATTGCAAGGTGCAATTCTGAAATTTTTTGCTTTTTCCTGCTTCTCTTAGCATGATAAAGAGGATTCAAAGAGAGTGAGATGCCAGCTCCTTTCATTCAGTCAGTAGCTTCAAACATTTCTGGACGTTTTTCAATGGCAAAAATCAATGAATATTGTAAATGCACAAACAGTAATTTCTCCACATTGCAAGGTGCAATTCTGAAATTTTTTGCTTTTTCCTGCTCCTCTTAGCATGATAAAGAAGATTCAAAGAGAGTGAGATGCCAGATCTTTTCATTCAGCCAGTAGCTTCAAACATTTCTGGTATATGAATAACATGATGTTTTTCAATGGCAAAAATCAATGAATATTGTAAATGCACAAACAGTAATTTCTCCGCATTGCAAGGTGCAATTCTCAGATTTTTTGCTTTTTCCTGCTGCTCTTAGCATGATAAAGAAGATTCAAAGAGAGTGAGATGCCAGCTCCTTTCATTCAGCCAGTAGCTTCAAACATTTCTGGACGTTTTTCAATGGCAAAAATCAATGAATATTGTAAATGCACAAACAGTAATTTCTCCACATTGCAAGGTGCAATTCTGAAATTTTTTGCTTTTTCCTGCTCCTCTTAGCATGATAAAGAAGATTCAAAGAGAGTGAGATGCCAGCTCTTTTCATTCAGTCAGTAGCTTCAAACATTTCTGGTATATGAATAACATGATGTTTTTCAACGGCAAAAATCAATGAATATTGTAAATGCACAAACAGTAATTTCTCCGCATTGCAAAGTGCAATTCTGAAATTTTTTGCTTTTTCCTGCTCCTCTTAGCATGATAAAGAAGATTCAAAGAGAGTGAGATGCCAGCTCCTTTCATTCAGTCAGTAGCTTCAAACATTTCTGGACGTTTTTCAATGGCAAAAATCAATGAATATTGTAAATGCACAAACAGTAATTTCTCCACATTGCAAGGTGCAATTCTGAAATTATTTGCTTTTTCCTGCTCCTCTTAGCATGATAAAGAAGATTCAAAGAGAGTGAGATGCCAGCTCTTTTCATTCAGTCAGTAGCTTCAAACATTTCTGTTATATGAATAACATGATGTTTTTCAATGGCAAAAATCAATGAATATTGTAAATGCACAAAGAGTAATTTCTCCGCATTGCAAGGTGCAATTCTGAAATTTTTTGCTTTTTCCTGCTCCTCTTAGAATGATAAAGAAGATTCAAAGAGAGTGAGATGCCAGCTCCTTTCATTCAGTCAGTAGCTTCAAACATTTCTGGACGTTTTTCAATGGCAAAAATCAATGAATATTGTAAATGCACAAACAGTAATTTCTCCACATTGCATGGTGCAATTCTGAAATTTTTTGCTTTTTCCTGCTCCTCTTAGCATGATAAAGAAGATTCAAAGAGAGTGAGATGCCAGCTCTTTTCATTCAGTCAGTAGCTTCAAACATTTCTGGTATATGAATAACATGATGTTTTTCAATGGCAAAAATCAATGAATATTGTAAATGCACAAACAGTAATTTCTCCGCATTGCAAGGTGCAATTCTGAAATTTTTTGCTTTTTCCTGCTCCTCTTAGCATGATAAAGAAGATTCAAAGAGAGTGAGATGCCAGCTCCTTTCTTTCAGTCAGTAGCTTCAAACATTTCTGGACGTTTTTCAATGGCAAAAATCAATGAATATTGTAAATGCACAAACAGTAATTTCTCCACATTGCAAGGTGCAATTCTGAAATTTTTTGCTTTTTCCTACTCCTCTTAGCATGATAAAGAAGATTCAAAGAGAGTGAGATGCCAGCTCTTTTCATTCAGTCAGTAGCTTCAAACATTTCTGGTATATGAATAACATGATGTTTTTCAATGGCAAAAAATCAATGAATATTGTAAATGCACAAACAGTAATTTCTCCGCATTGCAAGGAGCAATTCTGAAATTTTTTGCTTTTTCCTGCTCCTCTTAGCATGATAAAGAAGATTCAAAGAGAGTGAGATGCCAGCTCCTTTCATTCAGTCAGTAGCTTCAAACATTTCTGGACGTTTTTCAATGGCAAAAATCAATGAATATTGTAAATGCACAAACAGTAATTTCTCCACATTGCAAGGTGCAATTCTGAAATTTTTTGCTTTTTCCTGCTCCTCTTAGCATGATAAAGAAGATTCAAAGAGATTGAGATGCCAGCTCTTTTCATTCAGTCAGTAGCTTCAAACATTTCTGGTATATGAATAACATGATGTTTTTCAATGGCAAAAATCAATGAATATTGTAAATGCACAAACAGTAATTTCTCCGCATTGCAAGGTGCAATTCTGAAATTTTTTGCTTTTTCTTGCTCCTCTTAGCATGATAAAGAAGATTCAAAGAGAGTGAGATGCCAGCTCCTTTCATTCAGTCAGTAGCTTCAAACATTTCAGGACGTTTTTCAATGGCAAAAATCAATGAATATTGTAAATGCACAAACAGTAATTTCTCCACATTGCAAGGTGCAATTTTGAAATTTTTTGCTTTTTCCTGCTCCTCTTAGCATGATAAAGAAGATTCAAAGAGAGTGAGATGCCAGCTCTTTTCATTCAGTCAGTAGCTTCAAACATTTCTGGTATATGAATAACATGATGTTTTTCAATGGCAAAAATCAATGAATATTGTAAATGCACAAACAGTAATTTCTCCGCATTGCAAGGTGCAATTCTGAAATTTTTTACTTTTTCCTGCTCCTCTTAGCATGATAAAGAAGATTCAAAGAGAGTGAGATGCCAGCTCCTTTCATTCAGTCAGTAGCTTCAAACATTTCTGGACGTTTTTCAATGGCAAAAATCAATGAATATTGTAAATGCACAAACAGTAATTTCTCCACATTGCAAGGTGCAATTCTGAAATTTTTTGCTTTTTCCTGCTCCTCTTAGCATGATAAAGAAGATTCAAAGAGAGTGAGATGCCAGCTCTTTTCATTCAGTCAGTAGCTTCAAACATTTCTGGTTTAAGAAAAACATGATGTTTTTCAATGGCAAAAATCAATGAATATTGTAAATGCACAAACAGTAATTTCTCCGCATTACAAGGTGCAATTCTGAAATTTTTTGCTTTTCCTGCTCTCCTTAGCATGATAAAGAAGATTCAAAGAGAGTGAGATGCCAGCTCCTTTCATTCAGTCAGTAGCTTCAAACATTTCTGGATGTTTTTCAATGGCAAAAATCAATGAATATTGTAAATGCACAAACAGTAATTTCTCCACATTGCATGGTGCAATTCTGAAATTTTTTGCTTTTTCCTGCTCCTCTTAGCATGATAAAGAAGATTCAAAGAGAGTGAGATGCCAGCTCTTTTCATTCAGTCAGTAGCTTCAAACATTTCTGGTATATGAATAACATGATGTTTTTCAATGGCAAAAATCAATGAATATTGTAAATGCACAAACAGTAATTTCTCCGCATTGCAAGGTGCAATTCTGAAATTTTTTGCTTTTTCCTGCTCCTCTTAGCATGATAAAGAAGATTCAAAGACAGTGAGATGCCAGCTCCTTTCATTCAGTCAGTAGCTTCAAACATTTCTGGACGTTTTTCAATGGCAAAAATCAATGAATATTGTAAATGCACAAACAGTAATTTCTCCACATTGCAAGGTGCAATTCTGAAATTTTTTGCTTTTTCCTGCTCCTCTTAGCATGATAAAGAAGATTCAAAGAGAGTGAGATGCCAGCTCTTTTCATTCAGTCAGTAGCTTCAAACATTTCTGGACGTTTTTCAATGGCAAAAATCAATGAATATTGTAAATGCACAAACAGTAATTTCTCCACATTGCAAGGTGCAATTCTGAAATTTTTTGCTTTTTCCTGCTCCTCTTAGCATGATAAAGAAGATTCAAAGAGAGTGAGATGCCAGCTCCTTTCATTCAGTCAGTAGCTTCAAACATTTCTGGACGTTTTTCAATGGCAAAAATCAATGAATATTGTAAATGCACAAACAGTAATTTCTCCACATTGCAAGGTGCAATTCTGAAATTTTTTGCTTTTTCCTGCTCCTCTTAGCATGATAAAGAAGATTCAAAGAGAGTGAGATGCCAGCTCTTTTCATTCAGTCAGTAGCTTCAAACATTTCTGGTATATGAATAACATGATGTTTTTCAATGGCAAAAATCAATGAATATTGTAAATGCACAAACAGTAATTTCTCCGCATTGCAAGGTGCAATTCTGAAATTTTTTGCTTTTTCCTGCTCCTCTTAGCATGATAAAGAAGATTCAAAGAGAGTGAGATGCCAGCTCCTTTCATTCAGTCAGTAGCTTCAAACATTTCTGGACGTTTTTCAATAGCAAAAATCAATGAATATTGTAAATGCACAAACAGTAATTTCTCCACATTGCAAGGTGCAATTCTGAAATTTTTTGCTTTTTCCTGCTCCTCTTAGCATGATAAAGAAGATTCAAAGAGAGTGAGATGCCAGCTCTTTTCATTCAGTCAGTAGCTTCAAACATTTCTGGTATATGAATAACATGATGTTTTTCAATGGCAAAAATCAATGAATATTGTAAAGGCACAAACAGTAATTTCTCCGCATTGCAAGGTGCAATTCTGAAATTTTTTTCTTTTTCCTGCTCCTCTTAGCATGATAAAGAAGATTCAAAGAGAGTGAGATGCCAGCTCCTTTCATTCAGTCAGGAGCTTCAAACATTTCTGGACGTTTTTCAATGGCAAAAATCAATGAATATTGTAAATGCACAAACAGTAATTTCTCCACATTGCAAGGTGCAATTCTGAAATTTTTTGCTTTTTCCTGCTCCTCTTAGCATGATAAAGAAGATTCAAAGAGAGTGAGATGCCAGCTCTTTTCATTCAGTCAGTAGCTTCAAACATTTCTGGTATAAGAAAAACATGATGTTTTTCAATGGCAAAAATCAATGAATATTGTAAATGCACAAACAGTAATTTCTCCGCATTGCAAGGTGCAATTCTGAATTTTTTTGCTTTTTCCTGCTCCCCTTAGCATGATAAAGAAGATTCAAAGAGAGTGAGATGCCAGCTCCTTTCATTCAGTCAGTAGCTTCAAACATTTCTGGACGTTTTTCAATGGCAAAAATCAATGAATATTGTAAATGCACAAACAGTAATTTCTCCACATTGCAAGGTGCAATTCTGAAATTTTTTGCTTTTTCCTGCTCCTCTTAGCATGATAAAGAAGATTCAAAGAGAGTGAGATGCCAGCTCTTTTCATTCAGTCAGTAGCTTCAAACATTTCTGGTATATGAATAACATGATGTTTTTCAATGGCAAAAATCAATGAATATTGTAAAGGCACAAACAGTAATTTCTCCGCATTGCAAGGTGCAATTCTGAAATTTTTTACTTTTTCCTGCTCCTCTTAGCATGATAAAGAAGATTCAAAGAGAGTGAGATGCCAGCTCCTTTCATTCAGTCAGTAGCTTCAAACATTTCTGGACGTTTTTCAATGGCAAAAATCAATGAATATTGTAAATGCACAAACAGTAATTTCTCCACATTGCAAGGTGCAATTCTGAATTTTTTTGCTTTTTCCTGCTCCTCTTAGCATGATAAAGAAGATTCAAAGAGAGTTAGATGCCAGCTCTTTTCATTCAGTCAGTAGCTTCAAACATTTCTGGTATAAGAAAAACATGATGTTTTTCAATGGCAAAAATCAATGAATATTGTAAATGCACAAACAGTAATTTCTCCGCGTTGCAAGGTGCAATTCTGAAATTTTTTGCTTTTTCCTGCTCCCCTTAGCATGATAAAGAAGATTCAAAGAGAGTGAGATGCCAGCTCCTTTCATTCAGTCAGTAGCTTCAAACATTTCTGGACGTTTTTCAATGGCAAAAATCAATGAATATTGTAAATGCACAAACAGTAATTTCTCCGCATTGCAAGGTGCAATTCTGAAATTTTTTGCTTTTTCCTGCTCCTCTTAGCATGATAAAGAAGATTCAAAGAGAATGAGATGCCAGCTCCTTTCATTCAGTCAGTAGCTTCAAACATTTCTGGACGTTTTTCAATGGCAAAAATCAATGAATATTGTAAATGCACAAACAGTAATTTCTCCACATTGCAATGTGCAATTCTGAAATTTTTTGCTTTTTCCTGCTCCTCTTAGCATGATAAAGAAGATTCAAAGAGAGTGAGATGCCAGCTCTTTTCATTCAGTCAGTAGCTTCAAACATTTCTGGTATATGAATAACATGATGTTTTTCAATGGCAAAAATCAATGAATATTGTAAATGCACAAACAGTAATTTCTCCGCATTGCAAGGTGCAATTCTGAAATTTTTTGCTTTTTCCTGCTCCTCTTAGCATGATAAAGAAGATTCAAAGACAGTGAGATGCCAGCTCCTTTCATTCAGTCAGTAGCTTCAAACATTTCTGGACGTTTTTCAATGGCAAAAATCAATGAATATTGTAAATGCACAAACAGTAATTTCTCCACATTGCAAGGTGCAATTCTGAAATTTTTTGCTTTTTCCTGCTCCTCTTAGCATGATAAAGAAGATTCAAAGAGAGTTAGATGCCAGCTCTTTTCATTCAGTCAGTAGCTTCAAACATTTCTGGTATATGAATAACATGATGTTTTTCAATGGCAAAAATCAATGAATATTGTAAATGCACAAACAGTAATTTCTCCGCATTGCAAGGTGCAATTCTGAAATTTTTTGCTTTTTCCTGCTCCTCTTAGCATGATAAAGAAGATTCAAAGAGAGTGAGATGCCAGCTCCTTTCATTCAGTCAGTAGCTTCAAACATTTCTGGACGTTTTTCAATGGCAAAAATCAATGAATATTGTAAATGCACAAACAGTAATTTCTCCACATTGCAAGGTGCAATTCTGAAATTTTTTGCTTTTTCCTGCTCCTCTTAGCATGATAAAAAAGATTCAAAGAGAGTGAGATGCCAGCTCTTTTCATTCAGTCAGTAGCTTCAAACATTTCTGGTATATGAATAACATGATGTTTTTCAATGGCAAAAATCAATGAATATTGTAAATGCACAAACAGTAATTTCTCCGCATTGCAAGGTGCAATTCTGAATTTTTTTGCTTTTTCCTGCTCCTCTTAGCATGATAAAGAAGATTCAAAGACAGTGAGATGCCAGCTCCTTTCATTCAGTCAGTAGCTTCAAACATTTCTGGACGTTTTTCAATGGCAAAAATCAATGAATATTGTAAATGCACAAACAGTAATTTCTCCACATTGCAAGGTGCAATTCTGAAATTTTTTGCTTTTTCCTGCTCCTCTTAGCATGATAAAGAAGATTCAAAGAGAGTGAGATGCCAGCTCTTTTCATTCAGTCAGTAGCTTCAAACATTTCTGGTATATGAATAACATGATGTTTTTCAATGGCAAAAATCAATGAATATTGTAAATGCACAAACAGTAATTTCTCCGCATTGCAAGGTGCAATTCTGAAATTTTTTGCTTTTTCCTGCTCCTCTTAGCATGATAAAGAAGATTCAAAGAGAGTGAGATGCCAGCTCTTTTCATTCAGTCAGTAGCTTCAAACATTCCTGGTATATGAATAACATGATGTTTTTCAATGGCAAAAATCAATGAATATTGTAAATGCACAAACAGTAATTTCTCCGCATTGCAAGGTGCAATTCTGAAATTTTTTGCTTTTTCCTGCTCCTCTTAGCATGATAAAGAAGATTCATAGAGAGTGAGATGCCAGCTCTTTTCATTCAGTCAGTAGCTTCAAACATTTCTGGTATATGAATAACATGATGTTTTTCAATGGCAAAAATCAATGAATATTGTAAATGCACAAACAGTAATTTCTCCACATTGCAAGGTGCAATTCTGAAATTTTTTGCTTTTTCCTGCTCCTTTTAGCATGATAAAGAAGATTCAAAGAGAGTGAGATGCCAGCTCTATTCATTCAGTCAGTAGCTTCAAACATTTCTGGTATATGAATAACATGATGTTTTTCAATGGCAAAAATCAATGAATATTGTAAATGCACAAACAGTAATTTCTCCGCATTGCAAGGTGCAATTCTGAAATTTTTTGCTTTTTCCTGCTCCTCTTAGCATGATAAAGAAGATTCAAAGAGAGTGAGATGCCAGCTCCTTTCATTCAGTCAGTAGCTTCAAACATTTCTGGACGTTTTTCAATTGCAAAAATCAATGAATATTGTAAATGCACAAACAGTAATTTCTCCACATTGCAAGGTGCAATTCTGAAATTTTTTGCTTTTTCCTGCGCCTCTTAGCATGATAAAGAAGATTCAAAGAGAGTGAGATGCCAGCTCTTTTCATTCAGTCAGTAGCTTCTAACATTTCTGGTATATGAATAACATGATGTTTTTCAATGGCAAAAATCAATGAATATTGTAAATGCACAAACAGTAATTTCTCCGCATTGCAAGGTGCAATTCTGAAATTTTTTGCTTTTTCCTGCTCCTCTTAGCATGATAAAGAAGATTCAAAGAGAGTGAGATGCCAGCTCCTTTCATTCAGTCAGTAGCTTCAAACATTTCGGGACGTTTTTCAATGGCAAAAATCAATGAATATTGTAAATGCACAAACAGTAATTTCTCCACATTGCAAGGTGCAATTCTGAAATGTTTTGCTTTTTCCTGCTCCTCTTAGCATGATAAAGAAGATTCAAAGAGAGTGAGATGCCAGCTCTTTTCATTCAGTCAGTAGCTTCAAAGATTTCTGGTATATGAATAACATGATGTTTTTCAATGGCAAAAATCAATGAATATTGTAAATGCACAAACAGTAATTTCTCCGCATTGCAAGGTGCAATTCTGAAATTTTTTGCTTTTTCCTGCTCCTCTTAGCATGATAAAGAAGATTCAAAGACAGTGAGATGCCAGCTCCTTTCATTCAGTCAGTAGCTTCAAACATTTCTGTACGTTTTTCAATGGCAAAAATCAATGAATATTGTAAATGCACAAACAGTAATTTCTCCACATTGCAAGGTGCAATTCTGAAATTTTTTGCTTTTTCCTGCTCCTCTTAGCATGATAAAGAAGATTCAAAGAGAGTGAGATGCCAGCTCTTTTCATTCAGTCAGTAGCTTCAAACATTTCTGGTATATGAATAACATGATGTTTTTCAATGGCAAAAATCAATGAATATTGTAAATGCACAAACAGTAATTTCTCCGCATTGCAAGGTGCAATTCTGAAATTTTTTACTTTTTCCTGCTCCTCTTAGCATGATAAAGAAGATTCAAAGAGAGTGAGATGCCAGCTCCTTTCATTCAGCCAGTAGCTTCAAACATTTCTGGACGTTTTTCAATGGCAAAAATCAATGAATATTGTAAATGCACAAACAGTAATTACTCCACATTGCAAGGTGCAATTCTGAAATTTTTTGCTTTTTCCTGCGCCTCTTAGCATGATAAAGAAGATTCAAAGAGAGTGAGATGCCAGCTCTTTTCATTCAGTCAGTAGCTTCTAACATTTCTGGTATATGAATAACATGATGTTTTTCAATGGCAAAAATCAATGAATATTGTAAATGCACAAACAGTAATTTCTCCGCATTGCAAGGTGCAATTCTGAAATTTTTTGCTTTTTCCTGCTCCTCTTAGCATGATAAAGAAGATTCAAAGAGAGTGAGATGCCAGCTCTTTTCATTCAGTCAGTAGCTTCAAACATTTCTGGTATATGAATAACATGATGTTTTTCAATGGCAAAAATCAATGAATATTGTAAATGCACAAACAGTAATTTCTCCGCATTGCAAGGTGCAATTCTGAAATTTTTTGCTTTTTCCTGCTCCTCTTAGCATGATAAAGAAGATTCAAAGAGAGTGAGATGCCAGCTCCTTTCATTCAGTCAGTAGCTTCAAACATTTCTGGACGTTTTTCAAAGGCAAAAATCAATGAATATTGTAAATGCACAAACAGTAATTTCTCCACATTGCAAGGTGCAATTCTGAAATTTTTTGCTTTTTCCTGCTCCTCTTAGCATGATAAAGAAGATTCAAAGAGAGTGAGATGCCAGCTCTTTTCATTCAGTCAGTAGCTTCAAACATTTCTGGTATATGAATAACATGATGTTTTTCAATGGCAAAAATCAATGAATATTGTAAATGCACAAACAGTAATTTCTCCGCATTGCAAGGTGCAATTCTGAAATTTTTTGCTTTTTCCTGCTCCTCTTAGCATGATAAAGAAGATTCAAAGAGAATGAGATGCCAGCTCCTTTCATTCAGTCAGTAGCTTCAAACATTTCTGGACGTTTTTCAATGGCAAAAATCAATGAATATTGTAAATGCACAAACAGTAATTTCTCCACATTGCAAGGTGCAATTCTGAAATGTTTTGCTTTTTCCTGCTCCTCTTAGCATGATAAAGAAGATTCAAAGAGAGTGAGATGCCAGCTCTTTTCATTCAGTCAGTAGCTTCAAACATTTCTGGTATAGGAATAACATGATGTTTTTCAATGGCAAAAATCAATGAATATTGTAAATGCACAAACAGTAATTTCTCCGCATTGCAAGGTGCAATTCTGAAATTTTTTGCTTTTTCCTGCTCCTCTTAGCATGATAAAGAAGATTCAAAGAGAGTGAGATGCCAGCTCCTTTCATTCAGTCAGTAGCTTCAAACATTTCTGGACGTTTTTCAATGGCAAAAATCAATGAATATTGTAAATGCACAAACAGTAATTTCTCCACATTGCAAGGTGCAATTCTGAAATTTTTTGATTTTTCCTGCTCCTCTTAGCATGATAAAGAAGATTCAAAGAGAGTGAGATGCCAGCTCTTTTCATTCAGTCAGTAGCTTCAAACATTTCAGGTATATGAATAACATGATGTTTTTCAATGGCAAAAATCAATGAATATTGTAAATGCACAAACAGTAATTTCTCCACATTGCAAGGTGCAATTCTGAAATTTTTTGATTTTTCCTGCTCCTCTTAGCATGATAAAGAAGATTCAAAGAGAGTGAGATGCCAGCTCTTTTCATTCAGTCAGTAGCTTCAAACATTTCTGGTATATGAATAGCATGATGTTTTTCAATGGCAAAAATCAATGAATATTGTAAATGCACAGTAATTTCTCCGCATTGCAAGGTGCAATTCTGAAATTTTTTGCTTTTTCCTGCTCCTCTTAGCATGATAAAGAAGATTCAAAGAGAGTGAGATGCCAGCTCCTTTCATTCAGTCAGTAGCTTCAAACATTTCTGGACTTTTTCAATGGCAAAAATCAATGAATATTGTAAATGCACAAACAGTAATTTCTCCACATTGCAAGGTGCAATTCTGAAATTTTTTGCTTTTTCCTGCTCCTCTTAGCATGATAAAGAAGATTCAAAGAGAGTGAGATGCCAGCTCTTTTCATTCAGTCAGTAGCTTCAAACATTTCTGGTATATGAATAACATGATGTTTTTCAATGGCAAAAATCAATGAATATTGTAAATGCACAAACAGTAATTTCTCCGCATTGCAAGGTGCAATTCTGAAATTTTTTGCTTTTTCCTGCTCCTCTTAGCATGATAAAGAAGATTCAAAGAGAGTGAGATGCCAGCTCCTTTCATTCAGTCAGTAGCTTCAAACATTTCTGGACGTTTTTCAATGGCAAAAATCAATGAATATTGTAAATGCACAAACAGTAATTTCTCCACATTGCAAGGTGCAATTCTGAAATTTTTTGCTTTTTCCTGCTCCTCTTAGCATGATAAAGAAGATTCAAAGAGAGTGAGATGCCAGCTCTTTTCATTCAGTCAGTAGCTTCAAACATTTCTGGTATAGGAATAACATGATGTTTTTCAATGGCAAAAATCAATGAATATTGTAAATGCACAAACAGTAATTTCTCCACATTGCAAGGTGCAATTCTGAAATTTTTTGCTTTTTCCTGCTCCTCTTAGCATGATAAAGAAGATTCAAAGAGAGTGAGATGCCAGCTCTTTTCATTCAGTCAGTAGCTTCAAACATTTCTGGTATATGAATAACATGATGTTTTTCAATGGCAAAAATCAATGAATATTGTAAATGCACAAACAGTAATTTCTCCGCATTGCAAGGTGCAATTCTGAAATTTTTTGCTTTTTCCTGCTCCTCTTAGCATGATAAAGAAGATTCAAAGAGAGTGAGATGCCAGCTCCTTTCATTCAGTCAGTAGCTTCAAACATTTCTGGACGTTTTTCAATGGCAAAAATCAATGAATATTGTAAATGCACAAACAGTAATTTCTTCACATTGCAAGGTGCAATTCTGAAATGTTTTGCTTTTTCCTGCTCCTCTTAGCATGATAAAGAAGATTCAAAGAGAGTGAGATGCCAGCTCTTTTCATTCAGTCAGTAGCTTCAAACATTTCTGGACGTTTTTCAATGGCAAAAATCAATGAATATTGTAAATGCACAAACAGTAATTTCTCCACATTGCAAGGTGCAATTCTGAAATTTTTTGCTTTTTCCTGCTCCTCTTAGCATGATAAAGAAGATTCAAAGAGAGTGAGATGCCAGCTCTTTTCATTCAGTCAGTAGCTTCAAACATTTCTGGTATATGAATAACATGATGTTTTTCAATGGCAAAAATCAATGAATATTGTAAATGCACAAACAGTAATTTCTCCGCATTGCAAGGTGCAATTCTGAAATTTTTTGCTTTTTCCTGCTCCTCTTAGCATGATAAAGAAGATTCAAAGAGAGTGAGATGCCAGCTCCTTTCATTCAGTCAGTAGCTTCAAACATTTCTGGACGTTTTTCAATGGCAAAAATCAATGAATATTGTAAATGCACAAACAGTAATTTCTCCACATTGCAAGGTGCAATTCTGAAATGTTTTGCTTTTTCCTGCTCCTCTTAGCATGATAAAGAAGATTCAAAGAGAGTGAGATGCCAGCTCTTTTCATTCAGTCAGTAGCTTCAAACATTTCTGGTATTGGAATAACATGATGTTTTTCAATGGCAAAAATCAATGAATATTGTAAATGCACAAACAGTAATATCTCCGCATTGCAAGGTGCAATTCTGAAATTTTTTGCTTTTTCCTGCTCCTCTTAGCATGATAAAGAAGACTCAAAGAGAGTGAGATGCCAGCTCCTTTCATTCAGTCAGTAGCTTCAAACATTTCTGGACGTTTTTCAATGGCAAAAATCAATGAATATTGTAAATGCACAAACAGTAATTTCTCCACATTGCAAGGTGCAATTCTGAAATTTTTTGCTTTTTCCTGCTCCTCTTAGCATGATAAAGAAGATTCAAAGAGAGTGAGATGCCAGCTCTTTTCATTCAGTCAGTAGCTTCAAACATTTCTGGTATATGAATAACATGATGTTTTTCAATGGCAAAAATCAATGAATATTGTAAATGCACAAACAGTAATTTCTCCGCATTGCAAGGTGCAATTCTGAAATTTTTTGCTTTTTCCTGCTCCTCTTAGCATGATAAAGAAGATTCAAAGAGAGTGAGATGCCAGCTCCTTTCATTTAGTCAGTAGCTTCAAACATTTCTGGACGTTTTTCAATGGCAAAAATCAATGAATATTGTAAATGCACAAACAGTAATTTCTCCACATTGCAAGGTGCAATTCTGAAATGTTTTGCTTTTTCCTGCTCCTCTTAGCATGATAAAGAAGATTCAAAGAGAGTGAGATGCCAGCTCTTTTCATTCAGTCAGTAGCTTCAAACATTTCTGGTATTGGAATAACATGATGTTTTTCAATGGCAAAAATCAATGAATATTGTAAATGCACAAACAGTAATTTCTCCGCATTGCAAGGTGCAATTCTGAAATTTTTTGCTTTTTCCTGCTCCTCTTAGCATGATAAAGAAGATTCAAAGAGAGTGAGATGCCAGCTCCTTTCATTCAGTCAGTAGCTTCAAACATTTCTGGACGTTTTTCAATGGCAAAAATCAATGAATATTGTAAATGCACAAACAGTAATTTCTCCACATTGCAAGGTGCAATTCTGAAATTTTTTGCTTTTTCCTGCTCCTCTTAGCATGATAAAGAAGATTCAAAGAGAGTGAGATGCCAGCTCTTTTCATTCAGTCAGTAGTAGAGATGAGCGTTGTTCTACTCGAACTGTTCGCCAATCTCAAATTCGAGCTGTTTTGGGCGGTGTTCGAGCCGTTCAGCGAACACGAACAATTTGAGAAAAATTCGGCTGTTCGAGGTTATGTTCGATAACTGTTCGTGCACCAAAATCATAACTGCATTTTTTCTCAGTAATGATGAAAATTAATGTTAATACGCAGTTTGAGTGTACAGCGGGGTGGGGGGAGGGGCAGGGGATGGATCTCTGCAGGAACAATGAAGATCTCCATTTTTTTTTCTCTTTCCCGCATTTACATTTGGGAGGTGCAATCTGTCAGCCTATCAGCAGCGCACACACGGAGCGAAGTGCTTTTTTTCACACAAGCAAGGGCATGTGTCATTGGCAGTGTATGTCACATGTCCTTGCCCTATAAGACCAAGCCATTTTCCCCGTCGCCATCATTTTCTCACTGCTGCAGCTGCGTGTTAGACGGCACCGCTGTTGCTGTGTGCGCTATACCTTGCTAATTTCAAGCCAATTTTCGCACAAATATACAGATAGCTTGGGAGTAGGGAATAGTTGTGATTGCAGTCCTTTTAAGGACTAGGTTACAGCATTTCCTACGACTTTTATCAGGCAGGTCTGTGCTCTTAAATAGATAGGTTGTGGGAGTAAAGACTAATTGTAATTGGAGTCCTTTTCAGGACTAGGTTACATCAGTTCCTATCAGTTTTTGCCAGGCAGGTCTGTGCCAGTGCTGTGCAAGTTTTTTTCACAGCATTTGGCTGAATCTAGCAAAGCTAATCCTTTTTGGCCTATTGCAGAGTGTGTTAGTCAGTGGAGTAGCCTATCTGTGTTGCAAGATATACCACCTGTGTATAGAATACCAATTTTTTTACTGCACCTAGTGAAGTAAAATCTTTTGGGCATAGCATCATTCTATTAGTCCATCTATACTGACCTCCATCAGGTTGCAAACTGAATATATTTTTTTCTGCATCTACCTCTGAAAAAATATTGGGCTTCTAGCTGTGTGTGGGTGTTGTTCTATTAATCCATCTATACAGACCTCCATCATGTTGCAAACTGAATATAATTTTTTTCTGCATCTAGCTCTGAAAAAATATTTGGCCTTCTAGTAGTGTGTCGGACTTTCTCTATTAGTCCATCTATACTGACCTCCATCAGGTTGCAAATTAAAACTAATTTTTATCTGCATCTACAGTACCTCTGAAAAAGTATTTGGGCTTCTAGCTGTGTGTGGGACTTGTTGTATTAGTCCATCTATACTGACCTCCATCAGGTTGCAAACTGAATATATTTTTTTCTGCATCTACCTCTGAAAAAATATTGGGCTTCTAGCTGTGTGTGGGACTTGTTGTATTAGTCCATCTATACTGACCTCCATCAGGTTGCAAACTGAATATATTTTTTTCTGCATCTACCTCTGAAAAAATATTGGACTTCTAGCTGTGTGTGGGTCTTGTTCTATTAATCCATCTATACTGACCTCCATCAGGTTGCAAACTGAATATAATTTTTTTCTGCATCTAGCTCTGAAAAAATATTTGGCCTTCTAGTAGTGTGTCGGACTTTCTCTATTAGTCCATCTATACTGACCTCCATCAGGTTGCAAATTAAAAATAATTTTTATCTGCATCTACAGTACCTCTAAAAAAATATTTGGGCTTCTAGCTGTGTGTGGGACTTGTTGTATTAGTCCATCTATACTGACCTCCATCAGGTTGCAAACTGAATATATTTTTTTCTGCATCTACCTCTGAAAAAATATTGGGCTTCTAGCTGTGTGTGGGACTTGTTGTATTAGTCCATCTATACTGACCTCCATCAGGTTGCAAACTGAATATATTTTTTTCTGCATCTACCTCTGAAAAAATATTGGGCTTCTAGCTGTGTGTGGGTCTTGTTCTATTAATCCATCTATACTGACCTCCATCAGGTTGCAAACTGAATATAATTTTTTTCTGCATCTAGCTCTGAAAAAATATTTGGCCTTCTAGTAGTGTGTCGGACTTTCTCTATTAGTCCATCTATACTGACCTCCATCAGGTTGCAAATTAAAAATAATTTTTATCTGCATCTACAGTACCTCTGAAAAAATATTTGGGCTTCTAGCTGTGTGTGGGACTTGTTGTATTAGTCCATCTATACTGACCTCCATCAGGTTGCAAACTGAATATATTTTTTTCTGCATCTACCTCTGAAAAAATATTGGGCTTCTAGCTGTGTGTGGGACTTGTTGTATTAGTCCATCTATACTGACCTTCATCAGGTTGCAAACTGAATACATTTTTTTCTGCATCTACCTCTGAAAAAATATTGGGCTTCTAGCTGTGTGTGGGTCTTGTTCTATTAATCCATCTATACTGACCTCCATCAGGTTGCAAACTGAATATAATTTTTTTCTGCATCTAGCTCTGAAAAAATATTTGGCCTTCTAGTAGTGTGTCGGACTTTCTCTATTAGTCCATCTATACTGACCTCCATCAGGTTGCAAATTAAAAATAATTTTTATCTGCATCTACAGTACCTCTGAAAAAATATTTGGGCTTCTAACTGTGTGTGGGACTTGTTGTATTAGTCCATCTATACTGACCTCCATCAGGTTGCAAACTGAATATATTTTTTTCTGCATCTACCTCTGAAAATATATTGGGCTTCTAGCTGTGTGTGGGACTTGTTGTATTAGTCCATCTATACTGACCTCCATCAGGTTGCAAACTGAATATATTTTTTTCTGCATCTACCTCTGAAAAAATATTGGGCTTCTAGCTGTGTGTGGGTCTTGTTCTATTAATCCATCTATACAGACCTCCATCAGGTTGCAAACTGAATATAATTTTTTTCTGCATCTAGCTCTGAAAAAATATTTGGCCTTCTAGCAGTGTGTGGGACTTGTTCTATTAGTCCACCTATACTGACCTCCATCAGGTTGCAAATTCAAAATATTTTTTTGTATGCATCTAGCTCTGAAAAAATATTTGGCCTTCTTGCAGTGTGTGGGACTTTCTCTGTTAGTCCATCTATACTGACCTCCATCAGGTTGCAAACTGAATCAAATTTTTTTCTGCATCTAGCCCTGAAAAAATATTTGGCCTTCTAGCAGTGTGTCGGACTTTCTCTATTAGTCCATCTATACTGACCTCCATCAGGTTGCAAATTAAAACTAATTTTTATCTGCATCTACAGTGCCTCTGAAAAAATATTTGGGCTTCTAGCTGTGTGTGGGACTTGTTGTATTAGTCCATCTATACTGACCTCCATCAGGTTGCAAACTGAATATATTTTTTTCTGCATCTACCTCTGAAAAAATATTGGGCTTCTAGCTGTGTGTGGGACTTGTTGTATTAGTCCATCTATACTGACCTCCATCAGGTTGCAAATTGAATATAATTTTTTTCTGCATCTAACCCAGCCAATAGTTTTGGCCTAATACCACAGTTTGGCCACTCAGCTCTGCTCGGTTACCATCCATTGTTTTTTTGTGCAAACAACTCCAGAGTTGTGAATTAGTTAACCTCCAAAATGAGTGGAAAAAGGCCTGCTGCTGGTGGAAAGGGGAATAGGCGTGTTGGGAAGGGGAAAAAAGGTTGTGTCCGTGGGGTAGGTGTTAAAGCAACAGTAACATCTGCAGAAGAAAGACCATCTTCCAGCCAAACTAAAATGTCTACTTCTTTTAGCGGACAATGTGATAAGATCCCTTTCTTACGGCCACGCCAATCGCTACAAATTCCAGATGAGGCACAAAAACAGCAGGTGCTTCAACGGATATCAAGTGCTCCTTTAAGTGGGCTCTCCTCCACATCAACTTCAACATCACAAATACTCTAGTCCTCAAAGGTGTCACCCAAATCGCACTTGCTTCCTCACAGCTCCCAAATCTCCAGCTGCCCATCTGAGTATGAGGTAGAACAGATGGTTGAGTCTGCAGAGCTGTTTACTCATACTATAGCCTGGGAATCAGAGGTCGACTCCGGTGCTTCTGTGAATCCAGACGAGGAAATGATCTGCACTGATGCCCAGAATCTTTATGAGTCGGATCCAGGACCAGACGCAGAAGGTTCTGACCATAATGTAGACCCTCATTCCCAAACTGTAACTCCTGTTGGTGGAGACAATGAGGAAGACGATGATAAGACTCAAATACCTGATTGGAGCGACAACTTTAGTTTTTTGTCAGGGCAGGAACAGGTTGGCTCTGAGGACGACGGGTGTGATAACACACAGGGTGATGATGATGAGGTTGGAGATCCCACTTACTGTCAACCCACAGTCAGCCAAGAGATGAGGTCAGCAGAGGAGGTGGAGGAAGATGCTAGTGACGACGAGGTCAGGTTGCGCCTTCCTGGACAGAGACGTAGTACTGGAAGCACGTCAACAACTGCATCCTCAAACACAACCTTGCCTCTCACCACAAGTCGTGGTGGCTCCTCAGGTTGCATGGGTGCTAAGCCTTGCATAGCCTGGGCATTTTTTCAGATCGATAAAGATGACCCAACTCGTGTTATCTGTAACATTTGTCAGCAAAAGCTAAGTAGAGGCCAAAAAATACATAGTTTGAGTACTTCATGCATGAACCGGCACATGGACATGAAGCATAAGTTGCAGTGGGAAGCTCAGTGTGCTACAATGCGGCCTAGCCGGCCGGGCCAACCACCGTCTGCCATATCTTGTGCATCCGCAGCCTGTTCATCCTCTGTGACTGGGGGGACAGCAGTCACACCTGTTTTGGGGCGCAGACCTGCCTCCTCTTTACCCGCAACAGCCAGCGTGATTGGCAGGTCATCATTTTCTTTGGAGGTGGTAACACCAGCTGGTGTTGAGCGCTGTCCGACATCGATAGCACCACCTTTGGATCAAGGCAACCTAACATGTCCGCCTGCATCTTCCTCACAGACCGGCAGTTTGCCGGGGACACCCTTATCAACCCCGTCTAAGCACAATAGCCAGCCCTCGGTCCCTCAGATGTGGACAAGTAAAAGACCATTTCCTCCTAGCCATGAGAAATCTAAGAGGTTGAATTTCACCATCTGCAAGCTCTTGGCTACAGAAATGCTGCCTTTCCGCCTGGTGGACACAGAGGATTTTCGAGACCTTATGTCCGTCGCAGTGCCCCAGTACCAGATGCCCAGTCGGCACTACTTCTCAAAGAAAGGTGTGCCTGCGCTCCACCAGCATGTCGCACACAACATCACCGCTTCTTTGAGAAACTCTGTGTGTGACAGGGTGCATTTCACCACAGACACTTGGACGAGTAGGCATGGACAGGGGCGTTACATGTCGCTGACTGGGCACTGGGTAACTATGGTGACAGCAGGACAAGGGGCTGCTGTCCAAGTCTTGCCGTCCCCACGAGTTGTGCGTCAATCCTCTTTATGTCAAAGTTCCTCCACTGCTTCTGCCTCCTCAACCTCCTCTCGGTCTTCCACCTGCACCCAAAGCCTGTCTGGTCATGCCACAAGCTTTCTAACTGCGCAGAAGGGATCCTGCACACCTCCTTACTATGCTGGCAGTAGGGCTCAACGTCATCAGGCGGTTTTTACATTGAAATGTCTGGGAAATGTGAGTCACACAGCTGAGGAGTTGTGGTCAGCTCTGGAGAACCAATTTCATGAATGGTTGTCTCCACTGGACCTGAAACCAGGGAAGGCCGTGTGCGACAATGCTGCAAACCTGGGTGCGGCCCTTCGCCGGGGCAATGTCACACACGTGCCTTGTATGGCTCATGTGTTGAACCTGGTTGTCCAGCAATTTTTAGCCCACTATCCCAGACTAGATGGCCTTCTGCAGAGGGCACGGTCGCTGTGTGCTCACTTCCGCCGTTCGTATCCCGCAGCTCAGCGACTTACATCTCTACAGAAGTCGTTGGGCCTGCCACTTCACCGGCTAAAATGCGATGTGCCTACCCGGTGGAATTCAACTCTGCACATGTTGCAGCGACTGTGGCAGCACCGACAAGCCCTGGTGCAATACGTTCTGACGTATAGCCTGGGCCAACGAGATTCAGAGGTGGGGCAAATCACGCTGGAGGAGTGGTCTCAGATCAGGGACCTATGCACCCTTCTGCACAGTTTTGAAATGGCGACGAAGATGTTTAGTGCTGACGATGCCATTATCAGCATGACTATTCCGGTGATTTACATGCTGGAGCACATGTTAAACAGAATTCGGAGTCAGGTGGTGGCACAAGAGGAGGTGGAGGAAGTAGAGGAGGAGGAGTTGTATGCGGAAGGGCTAACATCTGCAAGGTCCAGAAGGTCGGCAGCACCAAGGTGGCAGGCATGTGAGGGTGGGGGAGATGGTTTTACCAGGGCGCATGGTAGCAGCCAAACTAGTGAGGAAGGTGCAGGAGCCCAGGAAGAAGTGGAGGACGAACTGATGGAAGACTCATCAGATGAGGGAGACCTTGATCACATTTCTGTTGTGCGAGGTTGGGGGGAGAGGACAGAGGAAGGAAGCATGATTGTTACCTCGCCACCAACACAACAGGGACTTGGTGCTAATGGATGCGCAACACACATGAGTGCCTTCTTGCTGCACTACCTGCAACATGACCCTCGAATTGTGAGAATTAGAAATAATCCTGACTACTGGGTTGCCACACTGTTAGATCCCCGGTACAAAAGTAAATTTGCAGAAATTATTCCTGCCATAGAAAGGGATGCACGCATACAGGAGTATCAGCAGAGACTGTTGCAGAATCTTACATGTGCTTTTCCACAAAATACCAGTGGTGCACGTAGTGAATCTTACAGTTCCAACTTGCCAACCGTGGGACCGTCAAGTGTTCAGCACTCAAACCGTAACAGAACCACAGTATCTGCTGGTAACATCAATTTTGCGGAATCATTTCACCACTTTTTTAGCCCATCCTTTGCAAGGCCACAGGAGACAAGAAGTCTGACACATAGTCAACGCCTAGAGACGATGGTACAGGAGTATCTCCAAGTAAACATTGAAGCCACGACTGTGTCACTGGACCCTTGCTCTTTTTGGGCTTCCAATCTGGATAAATGGCTGGAGCTAGCCACTTACGCCTTGGAGATCTTGTCATGCCCCGCAGCCAGCGTTCTGTCTGAACGTGTGTTCAGCGCTGCTGGTGGTGTGCTGACAGATAAGCGCACGCGGCTCTCCACTGATAATGTAGACAGACTCACGTTCATAAAGATGAACAAATCATGGATCCGAAACGACTTTTCTACCCCTGTGTCATCCTGGGGAGAGTAAAAGCTTGATGATTGGTTAAAATCACCCTACCAACCGTTTTAAGCTTTCAAATTACTAATCATGTTTATCTGTATCTTGACTGGAAAATAATTTGGGCTTTGTAGCAGTGTGCAGCACTGATCCTATTAGGCCATCTGTAATAAGCTCCACCAGATTTAAAATTAAAAATAATTTTTAGCTGCATCTAGCCCGGAAAATAATTTTGGGGCTCCGAGATGCGCAAGACACAAGTGCCTTCTTGCTGCACTACCTGCAGCATGACCCTCATATTGTCAGAATTCGAAGTAATCATGACTACTGGGTTGCCACACTCTTAGATCCCCCAAACTTTTCGATCAACCTTTTCATTTTAATAAAGACCAAAAAAATGGTCATTTTTGAAATTATAAGCATTAGCAGGTTGTTAGAAACTGAAATCAAACAGTTTTCAACTCAAAACTTTAATCTAGGTGATGTTACATTTTCACATAGGACCCCTTGTTCAAAAGGAGCTTCTGAACTCTCTCGTCCATTAAATTTGTCAGGTTTTGGATGGTTTCTGCTTCAATTGTTTTGCATGAGGACAGAATACCCTCCCAGAGCTGTTGCTTAGATGTGAACTGCCTCCCGCCATCATAGACACTCCTTTTAATGATGCTCCAAAGGTTCTGAATGGGGTACAGGTCAGGGGAGCAGGGGGTCACACCATAAGTTTGTCCCCTTTTATGCCCATATCAGCCAGAGATGCAGATGTTTTATGTGCAGCATGAGATGGTGCATTATCATGCAGAAAAATGATCTTGCTGTGAAATACACGGTTCTTCTTCTTGAACCATGGCAGGAAGTGCTGTTTGAGAAAATCCACATACATTATGGAGTTCATCTTTAGCGCCTTCAGGGATCCTAAAGGGGCCGACAATCTCTCTCCCCATGATTCCAGCCCAAAACATTACTCCACCTCCTCCTTGTTGGCGCTGTAGCTGTGTTTGCGTGGGGTGTCCATCAACCAGCCATCCTCCACTCCATCCATCTGGACCATCGAGCGCTGCACGGCACTCATCCGTGAACAAAACAGTTTTGAAATCAGTCTTCATGTAATGTTTGGCCCACTGGAGCCGTTTCTGCTTGTGTGAAGTGGATAGAGGAGGTCGACAGGATGGCGTATGCACAGCTGCAAACCTCTGAAGGACCCTGCATCTTGTTGTTCGGGGGACGTTGGAGGCACAAGCAGCTTCAAAAACTTGTCTGCTGCTATGACAAGGCTTTTTTGCCGCTGCTCTTTCAACCTGACGTAATTGCCTGTAGGAAAGAGTCCTCAATTTGCCCTTATCAGCACGCACACGTGTGTACTGTGAATCAGCTACATACTTCTTGATTGCCAAGACACTTCATCCTGATCATCGCACAATGTTGATTGTAGTCATGCCTTGACCTAAACACTCCACAATTTGTTGCTTCTCAGCAGCCGACACATCCTTTTTCTTTCCCATTTTGGCAGAAAATGTAGGCTGCTTAATAATGTGAGAGAGCCTTCTTAAGTAGTCTTGCCTTTCATTGGACACACCTGCCAAACTAATTAGCACAGGTGTCTGCAATTGCTTACAGTGATATAGAGAGCCCTGACACACATCACCATCAATGAGTTTAACTGACAAACAAACAAATTCTTCCCTTATCACTCCTAAACACTTTTTGCATAATAATTTGGAACGCAGTGTACATGTGCTTTTCCACAAAACACCAGTGGTTCACGTAGTGAATCTTACAGTTCTAACTTGCCAACCGTGGTCAGTATGGAATTGTTCAATAAAGGGCCCAAAATTAAGATAACATAGATGGGAGAGGTCTCTATGAATAGGAATTCCTAAGTATTTGATACCCTGTGAGGGCCAGGCAAAGGGAAAGTTGGACTGGATGGAATCCTATATGGATTTGGGGAGGGAGACATCGAGGGCCTCAGACTTCGCTGCATTGATTTTAAAATTTTACCATGTAACAAAGTGATCTATTTCAGCCATAACAGCAGGGATGGATATATGTGATTGAGTGATATATACTAGGACATCCTCAGCAAATAGAGAGCACTTGTACTCGGTGCCTCCCACCTCAATCCACCTAATATTGGGGTTATGGCGAATTGATGAGAGCAGGTGCTCCGTCACTAGGATGTATAAGAGAGGGGACAGAGGACATCCCTGCCTTGTCCCATTGGTGATTGTGAAAGGTGATGAAAATGTTCTGACGCACCCCCTCGGCCTTGGGACACCCGGAGCCGGACCCTTTTTGGTGGATGCTGGTGGTTGTAGTCTTCGTGGCGGCGACCCGGTTCCGTGGCTCAGGGCGGTCAAACCAGTGGCGGAACTATTTATGTGGTTTTGATGTTTAAATGTCCGACTATGCCACCCGTGGATTGCGGTCAGAGTGAACCGCCGCTACAGGGCAGACCGCTGAGGCTGGTGTTGTGGGTGCAGCAGAGCGTAGCATAACTCCCCACGGGAGGAGTATAGCCTCAGGGCAGTGTATGCGGAGGATGGGGGTGATGGTGCAGGGCAGCAGCAGTAACGACACGGAGTCAGTGATGCAGTCCAGGGCCTTTACTCACAGTTCTTATTATCCAGACCACGTCTGCAGGTAACGGCTGCCCACGTCGTACTGTGCTCACCAGGTGAGGGGCTCAGACAACTCCCAGATAACTTTGGAGCGCTTCACAGGACCCCCTTTGTGTGTCTTTTGTCTGGCCTTTCTTACCAACACTTCTGTCCGGCTGCCTCGGGCCTCCTCTTGGTAAACTTGGAGCCAGTTTCCCTGACCCTATGTGGTGCCTTCCTAGCGGGTGTAGCGAGGGGCTGCGCCACATAAAATGTCAGAGCCTCCGGTTTCTAGCTGAGGGTCGTTTCCTGCCTCCACTAGTTCGGGGACCGGTCTCCCCCTTTGGCCTGACCCCTCCACGCAGGTGGATTCGGGCGTGCGGTTGCGACTCGCCCGTCTGCACCCCTGGGATCCCTTCATTCCTCGTTCCTGGAGCCTTCTCCGCTCCTCTTCCTTCCTTCTCCCTCTTCCAGGCCTCGGCCTCTGTTACTAGGCCCGCCTCCGGAGCAGAGCTCATACAGAGCCCCTGCTCTCTGCCACTTCTGCTCAGACTTCTCTGCACTGAACTAAGATGGTGCCCACCTTTTATACTCCCTTCTCAATGCACCCAGGAACTGCTTCCTCCCTGCTCCTGCACTACAGGGTTCCCCTTCCTCAGTGTTCCCTCCCCCCACTCCAGCCAGGGACAGGGACTGTCGTGCCCATCTCAGGGGCATATTGGTCGCCCTGCCCCACGGCAATGTGGTGTAATGCATTCAGGTGTCGGGTCCTGATCCACACTCCATCCTTACCTGAGAGTGAGATATCACACCTCTGGGTGAGGTGCAATACGTCTGTAGCAACCGAGCCCTCAGGGTGCTACAGTTCCATTTATCTTCAGCCTAGGTGACGTATTGCGATACAGGGCTGTGATTTTGGCTATAAAAGGGTCCCCTAGACCCCTACCCCAAGCTTTTTAAGAGAATCATATATGGCGTGCCAGGAGACTCTATGGAATGCTTTCTCAGCATCCAACGAGAGTATCTAATTACAAATTTTTAACTGCATCTAGCCCAGGAAATACTTTGTGCCTAGTAGCAGTGTCTGCTAGTCAGCGGATTATCCCGGCTGTTAAGCAAGCTACACCACCTGTAGTTTAGACACTTAATTTTTTCAAAGGAAATGCTTCGGGACCATGGGATACTTAGTGAAGAGCATCAGGAGGCATCCCAAGGCATAGGGGCTGGGACTGGCAGTAGGATGCCTTGCGGTGGACAGCCGAGCTCGATCCTTATAAAAGCTTTTTAACTGCAGCAGCTTTAGTGGACGCTACTGGAGCTGGAATTACCGTGGCTGCTGGCATGAGACTTGCCCTCCAATAGATCCTTGTAAATGGATTTAAAGTGTATTCATTCAAATTAGAGAGACAATTTAAATTAAAAAGCTTAGAGCTGCCTCCACCACAGGGGGGCTCGCTCGACCCACCAGCGGACAGGCACCAGTATTGGGAGAGGGGGGCTGGCCGTCAGGGTTCACCGCGGCTCTGGCGACACGGAGGTGGCACGGGCAGGAGCGGACTGGCCGTGTCGGCTTCTCACTTTTTGGATTTTAGAAGGGCATGACATGCCTATATCTGTGTCTCCCCCTCCTTTTACTCCTCCACCTCTTTTATTTTCGCATGACTATATGTACTTGTCGCTTTTCCATGTGTTAGTTATGTCTTCTGAGCAGTTTGTCAGCTTTAGGACACCTTTGAAGGTGTTTTCTATGTGTTTCTATGTGTTTTTGTTTGCCTGCCATTGGTTTTAACGGTGTTCGAAGGTGTTCGACGAACAGTTCGACAAACAGTTCGGCGAACACACGGGTGTAAGATGAACCGAACCGAACTCGAACACTACGGGGGTGGCTCAAAACTAGTCAGTAGCTTCAAACATTTCTGGTATATGAATAACATGATGTTTTTCAATGGCAAAAATCAATGAATATTGTAAATGCACAAACAGTAATTTCTCCGCATTGCAAGGTGCAATTCTGAAATTTTTTGCTTTTTCCTGCTCCTCTTAGCATGATAAAGAAGATTCAAAGAGAGTGAGATGCCAGCTCCTTTCATTCAGTCAGTAGCTTCAAACATTTCTGGACGTTTTTCAATGGCAAAAATCAATGAATATTGTAAATGCACAAACAGTAATTTCTCCACATTGCAAGGTGCAATTCTGAAATTTTTTGCTTTTTCCTGCTCCTCTTAGCATGATAAAGAAGATTCAAAGAGAGTGAGATGCCAGCTCTTTTCATTCAGTCAGTAGCTTCAAACATTTCTGGTATATGAATAACATGATGTTTTTCAATGGCAAAAATCAATGAATATTGTAAATGCACAAACAGTAATTTCTCCGCATTGCAAGGTGCAATTCTGAAATTTTTTTCTTTTTCCTGCTCCTCTTAGCATGATAAAGAAGATTCAAAGAGAGTGAGATGCCAGCTCCTTTCATTCCGTCAGTAGCTTCAAACATTTCTGGATGTTTTTCAATGGCAAAAATCAATGAATATTGTAAATGCACAAACAGTAATTTCTCCACATTGCAAGGTGCAATTCTGAAATCTTTTGCTTTTTCCTGCTCCTCTTAGCATGATAAAGAAGATTCAAAGAGAGTGAGATGCCAGCTCTTTTCATTCAGTCAGTAGCTTCAAACATTTCTGGTATATGAATAACATGATGTTTTTCAATGGCAAAAATCAATGAATATTGTAAATGCACAAACAGTAATTTCTCCGCATTGCAAGGTGCAATTCTGAAATTTTTTTCTTTTTCCTGCTCCTCTTAGCATGATAAAGAAGATTCAAAGAGAGTGAGATGCCAGCTCCTTTCATTCAGTCAGTAGCTTCAAACATTTCTGGATGTTTTTCAATGGCAAAAATCAATGAATATTGTAAATGCACAAACAGTAATTTCTCCACATTGCAAGGTGCAATTCTGAAATTTTTTGCTTTTTCCTGCTCCTCTTAGCATGATAAAGAAGATTCAAAGAGAGTGAGATGCCAACTCTTTTCATTCAGTCAGTAGCTTCAAATATTTCTGGTATATGAATAACATGATGTTTTTCAATGGCAAAAATCAATGAATATTGTAAATGCACAAACAGTAATTTCTCCGCATTGCAAGGTGCAATTCTGAAATTTGTTGCTTTTTCCTGCTCCTCTTAGCATGATAAAGAAGATTCAAAGAGAGTGAGATGCCAGCTCCTTTCATTCAGTCAGTAGCTTCAAACATTTCTGGACGTTTTTCAATGGCAAAGATCAATGAATATTGTAAATGCACAAACAGTAATTTCTCCGCATTGCAA
Organism: Phyllobates terribilis; assembly: GCF_046119375.1. Lineage (NCBI taxonomy): Eukaryota > Metazoa > Chordata > Amphibia > Anura > Dendrobatidae > Phyllobates > Phyllobates terribilis. The sequence goes on from NW_027363092.1 coordinate 1,932,699, forward strand.
GGTGCAATTCTGAAATTTTTTGCTTTTTCCTGCTCCTCTTAGCATGATAAAGAAGATTCAAAGAGAGTGAGATGCCAGCTCCTTTCATTCAGTCAGTAGCTTCAAACATTTCTGGATGTTTTTCAATGGCAAAAATCAATGAATATTGTAAATGCACAAACAGTAATTTCTGCACATTGCAAGGTGCAATTCTGAAATTTTTTGCTTTTTCCTGCTCCTCTTAGCATGATAAAGAAGATTCAAAGAGAGTGAGATGCCAGCTCTTTTCATTCAGTCAGTAGCTTCAAACATTTCTGGTATATGAATAACATGATGTTTTTCAATGGCAAAAATCAATGAATATTGTAAATGCACAAACAGTAATTTCTCCGCATTGCAAGGTGCAATTCTGAAATTTTTTGCTTTTTCCTGCTCCTCTTAGCATGATAAAGAAGATTCAAAGAGAGTGAGATGCCAGCTCCTTTCATTCAGTCAGTAGCTTCAAACATTTCTGGACGTTTTTCAATGGCAAAAATCAATGAATATTGTAAATGCACAAACAGTAATTTCTCCACATTGCAAGGTGCAATTCTGAAATTTTTTGCTTTTTTCTGCTCCTCTTAGCATGATAAAGAAGATTCAAAGAGATTGAGATGCCAGCTCTTTTCATTCAGTCAGTAGCTTTAAACATTTCTGGTATATGAATAACATGATGTTTTTCAATGGCAAAAATCAATGAATATTGTAAATGCACAAACAGTAATTTCTCCGCATTGAAAGGTGCAATTCTGAAATTTTTTGCTTTTTACTGCTCCTCTTAGCATGATAAAGAAGATTCAAAGAGAGTGAGATGCCAGCTCCTTTCATTCAGTCAGTAGCTTCAAACATTTCTGGACGTTTTTCAATGGCAAAAATCAATGAATATTGTAAATGCACAAACAGTAATTTCTCCACATTGCAAGGTGCAATTCTGAAATTTTTTGCTTTTTCCTGCTCCTCTTAGCATGATAAAGAAGATTCAAAGAGAGTGAGATGCCAGCTCTTTTCATTCAGTCAGTAGCTTCAAACATTTCTGGTATATGAATAACATCATGTTTTTCAATGGCAAAAATCAATGAATATTGTAAATGCACAAACAGTAATTTCTCCGCATTGCAAGGTGCAATTCTGAAATTTGTTGCTTTTTCCTGCTCCTCTTAGCATGATAAAGAAGATTCAAAGAGAGTGAGATGCCAGCTCCTTTCATTCAGTCAGTAGCTTCAAACATTTCTAGACGTTTTTCAATGGCAAAGATCAATGAATATTGTAAATGCACAAACAGTAATTTCTCCGCATTGCAAGGTGCAATTCTGAAATTTTTTGCTTTTTCCTGCTCCTCTTAGCATGATAAAGAAGATTCAAAGAGAGTGAGATGCCAGCTCCTTTCATTCAGTCAGTAGCTTCAAACATTTCTGGACGTTTTTCAATTGCAAAAATCAAGGAATATTGTAAATGCACAAACAGTAATTTCTCCACATTGCAAGGTGCAATTCTGAAATTTTTTGCTTTTTCCTGCTCCTCTTAGCATGATAAAGAAGATTCAAAGAGAGTGAGATGCCAGCTCTTTTCATTCAGTCAGTAGCTTCAAACATTTCTGGTATATGAATAACATGATGTTTTTCAATGGCAAAAATCAATGAATATTGTAAATGCACAAACAGTAATTTCTCCGCATTGCAAGGTGCAATTCTGAAATTTTTTTCTTTTTCCTGCTCCTCTTAGCATGATAGAGAAGATTCAAAGAGAGTGAGATGCCAGCTCCTTTCATTCAGTCAGTAGCTTCAAACATTTCTGGATGTTTTTCAATGGCAAAAATCAATGAATATTGTAAATGCACAAACAGTAATTTCTCCACATTGCAAGGTGAGCAGGGGGTCACACCATAAGTTTGTCCCCTTTTATGCCCATATCAGCCAGAGATGCAGATGTTTTATGTGCAGCATGAGATGGTGCATTATCATGCAGAAAAATGATCTTGCTGTGAAATACACGGTTCTTCTTCTTGAACCATGGCAGGAAGTGCTGTTTGAGAAAATCCACATACATTATGGAGTTCATCTTTAGCGCCTTCAGGGATCCTAAAGGGGCCGACAATCTCTCTCCCCATGATTCCAGCCCAAAACATTACTCCACCTCCTCCTTGTTGGCGATGTAGCTGTGTTTGCGTGGGGTGTCCATCAACCAGCCATCCTCCACTCCATCCATCTGGACCATCGAGCGCTGCACGGCACTCATCCGTGAACAAAACAGTTTTGAAATCAGTCTTCATGTAATGTTTGGCCCACTGGAGCCGTTTCTGCTTGTGTGAAGTGGATAGAGGAGGTCGACAGGATGGCGTATGCACAGCTGCAAACCTCTGAAGGACCCTGCATCTTGTTGTTCGGGGGACGTTGGAGGCACAAGCAGCTTCAAAAACTTGTCTGCTGCTATGACAAGGCTTTTTTGCCGCTGCTCTTTCAACCTGACGTAATTGCCTGTAGGAAAGAGTCCTCAATTTGCCCTTATCAGCACGCACACGTGTGTACTGTGAATCAGCTACATACTTCTTGATTGCCAAGACACTTCATCCTGATCATCGCACAATGTTGATTGTAGTCATGCCTTGACCTAAACACTCCACAATTTGTTGCTTCTCAGCAGCCGACACATCCTTTTTCTTTCCCATTTTGGCAGAAAATGTAGGCTGCTTAATAATGTGAGAGAGCCTTCTTAAGTAGTCTTGCCTTTCATTGGACACACCTGCCAAACTAATTAGCACAGGTGTCTGCAATTGCTTACAGTGATATAGAGAGCCCTGACACACATCACCATCAATGAGTTTAACTGACAAACAAACAAATTCTTCCCTTATCACTCCTAAACACTTTTTGCATAATAATTTGGAACGCAGTGTACATGTGCTTTTCCACAAAACACCAGTGGTTCACGTAGTGAATCTTACAGTTCTAACTTGCCAACCGTGGTCAGTATGGAATTGTTCAATAAAGGGCCCAAAATTAAGATAACATAGATGGGAGAGGTCTCTATGAATAGGAATTCCTAAGTATTTGATACCCTGTGAGGGCCAGGCAAAGGGAAAGTTGGACTGGATGGAATCCTATATGGATTTGGGGAGGGAGACATCGAGGGCCTCAGACTTCGCTGCATTGATTTTAAAATTTTACCATGTAACAAAGTGATCTATTTCAGCCATAACAGCAGGGATGGATATATGTGATTGAGTGATATATACTAGGACATCCTCAGCAAATAGAGAGCACTTGTACTCGGTGCCTCCCACCTCAATCCACCTAATATTGGGGTTATGGCGAATTGATGAGAGCAGGTGCTCCGTCACTAGGATGTATAAGAGAGGGGACAGAGGACATCCCTGCCTTGTCCCATTGGTGATTGTGAAAGGTGATGAAAATGTTCTGACGCACCCCCTCGGCCTTGGGACACCCGGAGCCGGACCCTTTTTGGTGGATGCTGGTGGTTGTAGTCTTCGTGGCGGCGACCCGGTTCCGTGGCTCAGGGCGGTCAAACCAGTGGCGGAACTATTTATGTGGTTTTGATGTTTAAATGTCCGACTATGCCACCCGTGGATTGCGGTCAGAGTGAACCGCCGCTACAGGGCAGACCGCTGAGGCTGGTGTTGTGGGTGCAGCAGAGCGTAGCATAACTCCCCACGGGAGGAGTATAGCCTCAGGGCAGTGTATGCGGAGGATGGGGGTGATGGTGCAGGGCAGCAGCAGTAACGACACGGAGTCAGTGATGCAGTCCAGGGCCTTTACTCACAGTTCTTATTATCCAGACCACGTCTGCAGGTAACGGCTGCCCACGTCGTACTGTGCTCACCAGGTGAGGGGCTCAGACAACTCCCAGATAACTTTGGAGCGCTTCACAGGACCCCCTTTGTGTGTCTTTTGTCTGGCCTTTCTTACCAACACTTCTGTCCGGCTGCCTCGGGCCTCCTCTTGGTAAACTTGGAGCCAGTTTCCCTGACCCTATGTGGTGCCTTCCTAGCGGGTGTAGCGAGGGGCTGCGCCACATAAAATGTCAGAGCCTCCGGTTTCTAGCTGAGGGTCGTTTCCTGCCTCCACTAGTTCGGGGACCGGTCTCCCCCTTTGGCCTGACCCCTCCACGCAGGTGGATTCGGGCGTGCGGTTGCGACTCGCCCGTCCGCACCCCTGGGATCCCTTCATTCCTCGTTCCTGGAGCCTTCTCCGCTCCTCTTCCTTCCTTCTCCCTCTTCCAGGCCTCGGCCTCTGTTACTAGGCCCGCCTCCGGAGCAGAGCTCATACAGAGCCCCTGCTCTCTGCCACTTCTGCTCAGACTTCTCTGCACTGAACTAAGATGGTGCCCACCTTTTATACTCCCTTCTCAATGCACCCAGGAACTGCTTCCTCCCTGCTCCTGCACTACAGGGTTCCCCTTCCTCAGTGTTCCCTCCCCCCACTCCAGCCAGGGACAGGGACTGTCGTGCCCATCTCAGGGGCATATTGGTCGCCCTGCCCCACGGCAATGTGGTGTAATGCATTCAGGTGTCGGGTCCTGATCCACACTCCATCCTTACCTGAGAGTGAGATATCACACCTCTGGGTGAGGTGCAATACGTCTGTAGCAACCGAGCCCTCAGGGTGCTACAGTTCCATTTATCTTCAGCCTAGGTGACGTATTGCGATACAGGGCTGTGATTTTGGCTATAAAAGGGTCCCCTAGACCCCTACCCCAAGCTTTTTAAGAGAATCATATATGGCGTGCCAGGAGACTCTATGGAATGCTTTCTCAGCATCCAACGAGAGTATCTAATTACAAATTTTTAACTGCATCTAGCCCAGGAAATACTTTGTGCCTAGTAGCAGTGTCTGCTAGTCAGCGGATTATCCCGGCTGTTAAGCAAGCTACACCACCTGTAGTTTAGACACTTAATTTTTTCAAAGGAAATGCTTCGGGACCATGGGATACTTAGTGAAGAGCATCAGGAGGCATCCCAAGGCATAGGGGCTGGGACTGGCAGTAGGATGCCTTGCGGTGGACAGCCAAGCTCGATCCTTATAAAAGCTTTTTAACTGCAGCAGCTTTAGTGGACGCTACTGGAGCTGGAATTACCGTGGCTGCTGGCATGAGACTTGCCCTCCAATAGATCCTTGTAAATGGATTTAAAGTGTATTCATTCAAATTAGAGAGACAATTTAAATTAAAAAGCTTAGAGCTGCCTCCACCACAGGGGGGCTCGCTCGACCCACCAGCGGACAGGCACCAGTATTGGGAGAGGGGGGCTGGCCGTCAGGGTTCACCGCGGCTCTGGCGACACGGAGGTGGCACGGGCAGGAGCGGACTGGCCGTGTCGGCTTCTCACTTTTTGGATTTTAGAAGGGCATGACATGCCTATATCTGTGTCTCCCCCTCCTTTTACTCCTCCACCTCTTTTATTTTCGCATGACTATATGTACTTGTCGCTTTTCCATGTGTTAGTTATGTCTTCTGAGCAGTTTGTCAGCTTTAGGACACCTTTGAAGGTGTTTTCTATGTGTTTCTATGTGTTTTTGTTTGCCTGCCATTGGTTTTAACGGTGTTCGAAGGTGTTCGACGAACAGTTCGACAAACAGTTCGGCGAACACACGGGTGTTCGACGAACCGAACCGAACTCGAACACTACGGGGGTGGCTCAAAACTAGTCAGTAGCTTCAAACATTTCTGGTATATGAATAACATGATGTTTTTCAATGGCAAAAATCAATGAATATTGTAAATGCACAAACAGTAATTTCTCCGCATTGCAAGGTGCAATTCTGAAATTTTTTGCTTTTTCCTGCTCCTCTTAGCATGATAAAGAAGATTCAAAGAGAGTGAGATGCCAGCTCCTTTCATTCAGTCAGTAGCTTCAAACATTTCTGGACGTTTTTCAATGGCAAAAATCAATGAATATTGTAAATGCACAAACAGTAATTTCTCCACATTGCAAGGTGCAATTCTGAAATTTTTTGCTTTTTCCTGCTCCTCTTAGCATGATAAAGAAGATTCAAAGAGAGTGAGATGCCAGCTCTTTTCATTCAGTCAGTAGCTTCAAACATTTCTGGTATATGAATAACATGATGTTTTTCAATGGCAAAAATCAATGAATATTGTAAATGCACAAACAGTAATTTCTCCGCATTGCAAGGTGCAATTCTGAAATTTTTTTCTTTTTCCTGCTCCTCTTAGCATGATAAAGAAGATTCAAAGAGAGTGAGATGCCAGCTCCTTTCATTCCGTCAGTAGCTTCAAACATTTCTGGATGTTTTTCAATGGCAAAAATCAATGAATATTGTAAATGCACAAACAGTAATTTCTCCACATTGCAAGGTGCAATTCTGAAATCTTTTGCTTTTTCCTGCTCCTCTTAGCATGATAAAGAAGATTCAAAGAGAGTGAGATGCCAGCTCTTTTCATTCAGTCAGTAGCTTCAAACATTTCTGGTATATGAATAACATGATGTTTTTCAATGGCAAAAATCAATGAATATTGTAAATACACAAACAGTAATTTCTCCGCATTGCAAGGTGCAATTCTGAAATTTTTTTCTTTTTCCTGCTCCTCTTAGCATGATAAAGAAGATTCAAAGAGAGTGAGATGCCAGCTCCTTTCATTCAGTCAGTAGCTTCAAACATTTCTGGATGTTTTTCAATGGCAAAAATCAATGAATATTGTAAATGCACAAACAGTAATTTCTCCACATTGCAAGGTGCAATTCTGAAATTTTTTGCTTTTTCCTGCTCCTCTTAGCATGATAAAGAAGATTCAAAGAGAGTGAGATGCCAACTCTTTTCATTCAGTCAGTAGCTTCAAATATTTCTGGTATATGAATAACATGATGTTTTTCAATGGCAAAAATCAATGAATATTGTAAATGCACAAACAGTAATTTCTCCGCATTGCAAGGTGCAATTCTGAAATTTGTTGCTTTTTCCTGCTCCTCTTAGCATGATAAAGAAGATTCAAAGAGAGTGAGATGCCAGCTCCTTTCATTCAGTCAGTAGCTTCAAACATTTCTGGACGTTTTTCAATGGCAAAGATCAATGAATATTGTAAATGCACAAACAGTAATTTCTCCGCATTGCAAGGTGCAATTCTGAAATTTTTTGCTTTTTCCTGCTCCTCTTAGCATGATAAAGAAGATTCAAAGAGAGTGAGATGCCAGCTCCTTTCATTCAGTCAGTAGCTTCAAACATTTCTGGATGTTTTTCAATGGCAAAAATCAATGAATATTGTAAATGCACAAACAGTAATTTCTGCACATTGCAAGGTGCAATTCTGAAATTTTTTGCTTTTTCCTGCTCCTCTTAGCATGATAAAGAAGATTCAAAGAGAGTGAGATGCCAGCTCTTTTCATTCAGTCAGTAGCTTCAAACATTTCTGGTATATGAATAACATGATGTTTTTCAATGGCAAAAATCAATGAATATTGTAAATGCACAAACAGTAATTTCTCCGCATTGCAAGGTGCAATTCTGAAATTTTTTGCTTTTTCCTGCTCCTCTTAGCATGATAAAGAAGATTCAAAGAGAGTGAGATGCCAGCTCCTTTCATTCAGTCAGTAGCTTCAAACATTTCTGGACGTTTTTCAATGGCAAAAATCAATGAATATTGTAAATGCACAAACAGTAATTTCTCCACATTGCAAGGTGCAATTCTGAAATTTTTTGCTTTTTTCTGCTCCTCTTAGCATGATAAAGAAGATTCAAAGAGATTGAGATGCCAGCTCTTTTCATTCAGTCAGTAGCTTTAAACATTTCTGGTATATGAATAACATGATGTTTTTCAATGGCAAAAATCAATGAATATTGTAAATGCACAAACAGTAATTTCTCCGCATTGAAAGGTGCAATTCTGAAATTTTTTGCTTTTTACTGCTCCTCTTAGCATGATAAAGAAGATTCAAAGAGAGTGAGATGCCAGCTCCTTTCATTCAGTCAGTAGCTTCAAACATTTCTGGACGTTTTTCAATGGCAAAAATCAATGAATATTGTAAATGCACAAACAGTAATTTCTCCACATTGCAAGGTGCAATTCTGAAATTTTTTGCTTTTTCCTGCTCCTCTTAGCATGATAAAGAAGATTCAAAGAGAGTGAGATGCCAGCTCTTTTCATTCAGTCAGTAGCTTCAAACATTTCTGGTATATGAATAACATCATGTTTTTCAATGGCAAAAATCAATGAATATTGTAAATGCACAAACAGTAATTTCTCCGCATTGCAAGGTGCAATTCTGAAATTTGTTGCTTTTTCCTGCTCCTCTTAGCATGATAAAGAAGATTCAAAGAGAGTGAGATGCCAGCTCCTTTCATTCAGTCAGTAGCTTCAAACATTTCTGGACGTTTTTCAATGGCAAAGATCAATGAATATTGTAAATGCACAAACAGTAATTTCTCCGCATTGCAAGGTGCAATTCTGAAATTTTTTGCTTTTTCCTGCTCCTCTTAGCATGATAAAGAAGATTCAAAGAGAGTGAGATGCCAGCTCCTTTCATTCAGTCAGTAGCTTCAAACATTTCTGGACGTTTTTCAATTGCAAAAATCAAGGAATATTGTAAATGCACAAACAGTAATTTCTCCACATTGCAAGGTGCAATTCTGAAATTTTTTGCTTTTTCCTGCTCCTCTTAGCATGATAAAGAAGATTCAAAGAGAGTGAGATGCCAGCTCTTTTCATTCAGTCAGTAGCTTCAAACATTTCTGGTATATGAATAACATGATGTTTTTCAATGGCAAAAATCAATGAATATTGTAAATGCACAAACAGTAATTTCTCCGCATTGCAAGGTGCAATTCTGAAATTTTTTTCTTTTTCCTGCTCCTCTTAGCATGATAAAGAAGATTCAAAGAGAGTGAGATGCCAGCTCCTTTCATTCAGTCAGTAGCTTCAAACATTTCTGGATGTTTTTCAATGGCAAAAATCAATGAATATTGTAAATGCACAAACAGTAATTTCTCCACATTGCAAGGTGCAATTCTGAAATTTTTTGCTTTTTCCTGCTCCTCTTAGCATGATAAAGAAGATTCAAAGAGAGTGAGATGCCAGCTCTTTTCATTCAGTCAGTAGCTTCAAACATTTCTGGTATATGAATAACATGATGTTTTTCAATGGCAAAAATCAATGAATATTGTAAATGCACAAACAGTAATTTCTCAGCATTGCAAGGTGCAATTCTGAAATTTTTTTCTTTTTCCTGCTCCTCTTAGCATGATAAAGAAGATTCAAAGAGAGTGAGATGCCAGCTCCTTTCATTCAGTCAGTAGCTTCAAACATTTCTGGATGTTTTTCAATGGCAAAAATCAATGAATATTGTAAATGCACAAACAGTAATTTCTCCACATTGCAAGGTGCAATTCTGAAATTTTTTGCTTTTTCCTGCTCCTCTTAGCATGATAAAGAAGATTCAAAGAGAGTGAGATGCCAGCTCTTTTCATTCAGTCAGTAGCTTCAAACATTTCTGGTATATGAATAACATGATGTTTTTCAATGGCAAAAATCAATGAATATTGTAAATGCACAAACAGTAATTTCTCCGCATTGCAAGGTGCAATTCTGAAATTTTTTGCTTTTTCCTGCTCCTCTTAGCATGATAAAGAAGATTCAAAGAGAGTGAGATGCCATCTCCTTTCATTCAGTCAGTAGCTTCAAACATTTCTGGACGTTTTTCAATGGCAAAAATCAATGAATATTGTAAATGCACAAACAGTAATTTCTCCACATTGCAAGGTGCAATTCTGAAATTTTTTGCTTTTTTCTGCTCCTCTTAGCATGATAAAGAAGATTCAAAGAGATTGAGATGCCAGCTCTTTTCATTCAGTCAGTAGCTTTAAACATTTCTGGTATATGAATAACATGATGTTTTTCAATGGCAAAAATCAATGAATATTGTAAATGCACAAACAGTAATTTCTCCGCATTGAAAGGTGCAATTCTGAAATTTTTTGCTTTTTACTGCTCCTCTTAGCATGATAAAGAAGATTCAAAGAGAGTGAGATGCCAGCTCCTTTCATTCAGTCAGTAGCTTCAAACATTTCTGGACGTTTTTCAATGGCAAAAATCAATGAATATTGTAAATGCACAAACAGTAATTTCTCCACATTGCAAGGTGCAATTCTGAAATTTTTTGCTTTTTCCTGCTCCTCTTAGCATGATAAAGAAGATTCAAAGAGAGTGAGATGCCAGCTCTTTTCATTCAGTCAGTAGCTTCAAACATTTCTGGTATATGAATAACATCATGTTTTTCAATGGCAAAAATCAATGAATATTGTAAATGCACAAACAGTAATTTCTCCGCATTGCAAGGTGCAATTCTGAAATTTGTTGCTTTTTCCTGCTCCTCTTAGCATGATAAAGAAGATTCAAAGAGAGTGAGATGCCAGCTCCTTTCATTCAGTCAGTAGCTTCAAACATTTCTGGACGTTTTTCAATGGCAAAGATCAATGAATATTGTAAATGCACAAACAGTAATTTCTCCACATTGCAAGGTGCAATTCTGAAATTTTTTGCTTTTTCCTGCTCCTCTTAGCATGATAAAGAAGATTCAAAGAGAGTGAGATGCCAGCTCCTTTCATTCAGTCAGTAGCTTCAAACATTTCTGGTATATGAATAACATGATGTTTTTCAATGGCAAAAATCAATGAATATTGTAAATGCACAAACAGTAATTTCTCCGCATTGCAAGGTGCAATTCTGAAATTTTTTGCTTTTTCCTGCTCCTCTTAGCATGATAAAGAAGATTCAAAGAGAGTGAGATGCCAGCTCCTTTCATTCAGTCAGTAGCTTCAAACATTTCTGGACGTTTTTCAATGGCAAAAATCAATGAATATTGTAAATGCACAAACAGTAATTTCTCCACATTGCAAGGTGCAATTCTGAAATTTTTTGCTTTTTCCTGCTCCTCTTAGCATGATAAAGAAGATTCAAAGAGAGTGAGATGCCAGCTCTTTTCATTCAGTCAGTAGCTTCAAACATTTCTGGTATATGAATAACATGATGTTTTTCAAAGGCAAAAATCAATGAATATTGTAAAAGCACAAACTGTAATTTCTCCGCATTGCAAGGTGCAATTCTGAAATTTTTTGCTTTTTCCTGCTCCTCTTAGCATGATAAAGAAGATTCAAAGAGAGTGAGATGCCAGCTCCTTTCATTCAGTCAGTAGCTTCAAACATTTCTGGACGTTTTTCAATGGCAGAAATCAATGAATATTGTAAATGCACAAACAGTAATTTCTCCACATTGCAAGGTGCAATTCTAAAATTTTTTGCTTTTTCCTGCTCCTCTTAGCATGATAAAGAAGATTCAAAGAGAGTGAGATGTCAGCTCATTTCATTCAGTCAGTAGCTTCAAACATTTCTGGTATATGAATAACATGATGTTTTTCAAAGGCAAAAATCAATGAATATTGTAAAAGCACAAACTGTAATTTCTCCGCATTGCAAGGTGCAATTCTGAAATTTTTTGCTTTTTCCTGCTCCTCTTAGCATGATAAAGAAGATTCAAAGAGAGTGAGATGCCAGCTCCTTTCATTCAGTCAGTAGCTTCAAACATTTCTGGTCGTTTTTCAATGGCAAAAATCAATGAATATTGTAAATGCACAAACAGTAATTTCTCCACATTGCAAGGTGCAATTCTGAAATTTTTTGCTTTTTCCTGCTCCTCTTAGCATGATAAAGAAGATTCAAAGAGAGTGAGATGCCAGCTCTTTTCATTCAGTCAGTAGCTTCAAACATTTCTGGTATATGAATAACATGATGTTTTTCAATGGCAAAAATCAATGAATATTGTAAATGCACAAACAGTAATTTCTCCGCATTGCAAGGTGCAATTCTGAAATTTTTTTGCTTTTTCCTGCTCCTCTTAGCATGATAAAGAAGATTCAAAGAGAGTGAGATGCCAGCTCTTTTCATTCAGTCAGTAGCTTCAAACATTTCTGGTATATGAATAACATGATGTTTTTCAATGGCAAAAAGCAATGAATATTGTAAATGCACAAACAGTAATTTCTCCGCATTTCAAGGTGCAATTCTGAATTTTTTTGCTTTTTCCTTCTCCTCTTAGCATGATAAAGAAGATTCAAAGAGAGTAAGATGCCAGCTCTTTTCATTCAGTCAGTAGCTTCAAACATTTCTGGTATATGAATAACATCATGTTTTTCAATGGCAAAAATCAATGAATATTGTAAATGCACAAACAGTAATTTCTCCACATTGCAAGGTGCAATTCTGAAATTTGTTGCTTTTTCCTGCTCCTCTTAGCATGATAAAGAAGATTCAAAGAGAGTGAGATGCCAGCTCCTTTCATTCAGTCAGTAGCTTCAAACATTTCTGGACGTTTTTCAATGGCAAAGATCAATGAATATTGTAAATGCACAAACAGTAATTTCTCCACATTGCAAGGTGCAATTCTGAAATTTTTTGCTTTTTCCTGCTCCTCTTAGCATGATAAAGAAGATTCAAAGAGAGTGAGATGCCAGCTCCTTTCATTCAGTCAGTAGCTTCAAACATTTCTGGACGTTTTTCAATGGCAAAAATCAATGAATATTGTAAATGCACAAACAGTAATTTCTCCACATTGCAAGGTGCAATTCTGAAATTTTTTGCTTTTTCCTGCTCCTCTTAGCATGATAAAGAAGATTCAAAGAGAGTGAGATGCCTGCTCTTTTCATTCAGTCAGTAGCTTCAAACATTTCTGGTATATGAATAACATGATGTTTTTCAATGGCAAAAATCAATGAATATTGTAAATGCACAAACAGTAATTTCTCCGCATTGCAAGGTGCAATTCTGAAATTTTTTGCTTTTTCCTGCTCCTCTTAGCATGATAAAGAAGATTCAAAGAGAGTGAGATGCCAGCTCCTTTCATTCAGTCAGTAGCTTCAAACATTTCTGGACGTTTTTCAATGGCAAAAATCAATGAATATTGTAAATGCACAAACAGTAATTTCTTCACATTGCAAGGTGCAATTCTGAAATTTTTTGCTTTTTCCTGCTCCTCTTAGCATGATAAAGAAGATTCAATGAGAGTGAGATGCCAGCTCTTTTCATTCAGTCAGTAGCTTCAAACATTTCTGGTATATGAATAACATGATGTTTTTCAATGGCAAAAATCAATGAATATTGGAAATGCACAAACAGTAATTTCTCCGCATTGCAAGGTGCAATTCTGAAATTTTTTGCTTTTTCCTGCTCCTCTTAGCATTATAAAGAAGATTCAAAGAGAGTGAGATGCCATCTCCTTTCATTCAGTCAGTAGCTTCAAACATTTCTGGACGTTTTTCAATGGCAAAAATCAATGAATATTGTAAATGCACAAACAGTAATTTCTCCACATTGCAAGGTGCAATTCTGAAATTTTTTGCTTTTTCCTGCTCCTCTTAGATTGATAAAGAAGATTCAAAGAGAGTGAGATGCCAGCTCCTTTCATTGAGTCAGTAGCTTCAAACATTTCTGGACGTTTTTCAATGGCAAAAATCAATGAATATTGCAAATGCACAAACAGTAATTTCTCCACATTGCAAGGTGCAATTCCGAAATTTTTTGATTTCTCCTGCTCCTCTTAGCATGATAAAGAAGATTCAAAGAGAGTGAGATGTCAGCTCATTTCATTCAGTCAGTAGCTTCAAACATTTCTGGTATATGAATAACATGATGTTTTTCAAAGGCAAAAATCAATGAGTATTGTAAAAGCACAAACTGTAATTTCTCCGCATTGCAAGGTGCAATTCTGAAATTTTTTGCTTTTTCCTGCTCCTCTTAGCATGATAAAGAAGATTCAAAGAGAGTGAGATGCCAGCTCCTTTCATTCAGTCAGTAGCTTCAAACATTTCTGGACGTTTTTCAATGGCAAAAATCAATGAATATTGTAAATGCACAAACAGTAATTTCTCCACATTGCAAGGTGCAATTCTGAAATTTTTAGCTTTTTCCTGCTCCTCTTAGCATGATAAAGAAGATTCAAAGAGAGTGAGATGCCAGCTCTTTTCATTCAGTCAGTAGCTTCAAACATTTCTGGTATATGAATAACATGATGTTTTTCAATGGCAAAAATCAATGAATATTGTAAATGCACAAACAGTAATTTCTCCGCATTGCAAGGTGCAATTCTGAAATTTTTTGCTTTTTCCTGCTCCTCTTAGCATGATAAAGAAGATTCAAAGAGAGTGAGATGCCAGCTCCTTTCATTCAGTCAGTAGCTTCAAACATTTCTGGACGTTTTTCAATGGCAAAAATCAATGAATATTGTAAATGCACAAACAGTAATTTCTCCACATTGCAAGGTGCAATTCTGAAATTTTTTGCTTTTTCCTGCTCCTCTTAGCATGATAAAGAAGATTCAAAGAGAGTGAGATGCCAGCTCTTTTCATTCAGTCAGTAGCTTCAAACATTTCTGGTATATGAATAACATGATGTTTTTCAATGGCAAAAATCAATGAATATTGGAAATGCACAAACAGTAATTTCTCCGCATTGCAAGGTGCAATTCTGAAAATTTTTGCTTTTTCCTGCTCCTCTTAGCATTATAAAGAAGATTCAAAGAGAGTGAGATGCCATCTCCTTTCATTCAGTCAGTAGCTTCAAACATTTCTGGACGTTTTTCAATGGCAAAAATCAATGAATATTGTAAATGCACAAACAGTAATTTCTCCACATTGCAAGGTGCAATTCTGAAATTTTTTGATTTTTCCTGCTCCTCTTAGCATGATAAAGAAGATTCAAAGAGAGTGAGATGCCAGCTCTTTTCATTCAGTCAGTAGCTTCAAACATTTCTGGTATATGTATAACATGATGTTTTTCAATGGCAAAAATCAATGAATATTGTAAATGCACAAACAGTAATTTCTCCGCATTGCAAGGTGCAATTCTGAAATTTTTTGCTTTTTCCTGCTCCTCTTAGATTGATAAAGAAGATTCAAAGAGAGTGAGATGCCAGCTCCTTTCATTCAGTCAGTAGCTTCAAACATTTCTGGACGTTTTTCAATGGCAAAAATCAATGAATATTGCAAATGCACAAACAGTAATTTCTCCACATTGCAAGGTGCAATTCTGAAATTTTTTGATTTCTCCTGCTCCTCTTAGCATGATAAAGAAGATTCAAAGAGAGTGAGATGTCAGCTCATTTCATTCAGTCAGTAGCTTCAAACATTTCTGGTATATGAATAACATGATGTTTTTCAAAGGCAAAAATCAATGAATATTGTAAAAGCACAAACTGTAATTTCTCCGCATTGCAAGGTGCAATTCTGAAATTTTTTGCTTTTTCCTGCTCCTCTTAGCATGATAAAGAAGATTCAAAGAGAGTGAGATGCCAGCTCCTTTCATTCAGTCAGTAGCTTCAAACATTTCTGGACGTTTTTCAATGGCAAAAATCAATGAATATTGTAAATGCACAAACAGTAATTTCTCCACATTGCAAGGTGCAATTCTGAAATTTTTTGCTTTTTCCTGCTCCTCTTAGCATGATAAAGAAGATTCAAAGAGAGTGAGATGCCAGCTCTTTTCATTCAGTCAGTAGCTTCAAACATTTCTGGTATATGAATAACATGATGTTTTTCAATGGCAAAAATCAATGAATATTGTAAATGCACAAACAGTAATTTCTCCGCATTGCAAGGTGCAATTCTGAAATTTTTTGCTTTTTCCTGCTCCTCTTAGCATGATAAAGAAGATTCAAAGAGAGTGAGATGCCAGCTCCTTTCATTCAGTCAGTAGCTTCAAACATTTCTGGACGTTTTTCAATGGCAAAAATCAATGAATATTGTAAATGCACAAACAGTAATTTCTCCACATTGCAAGGTGCAATTCTGAAATTTTTTGCTTTTTCCTGCTCCTCTTAGCATGATAAAGAAGATTCAAAGAGAGTGAGATGCCAGCTCTTTTCATTCAGTCAGTAGCTTCAAACATTTCTGGTATATGAATAACATGATGTTTTTCAATGGCAAAAATCAATGAATATTGTAAATGCACAAACAGTAATTTCTCCGCATTGCAAGGTGCAATTCTGAAATTTTTTGCTTTTTCCTGCTCCTCTTAGCATGATAAAGAAGATTCAAAGAGAGTGAGATGCCATCTCCTTTCATTCAGTCAGTAGCTTCAAACATTTCTGGACGTTTTTCAATGGCAAAAATCAATGAATATTGTAAATGCACAAACAGTAATTTCTCCACATTGCAAGGTGCAATTCTGAAATTTTTTGCTTTTTCCTGCTCCTCTTAGCATGATAAAGAAGATTCAAAGAGAGTGAGATGCCAGCTCTTTTCATTCAGTCAGTAGCTTCAAACATTTCTGGTATATGAATAACATGATGTTTTTCAATGGCAAAAATCAATGAATATTGTAAATGCACAAACAGTAATTTCTCCGCATTGCAAGGTGCAATTCTGAAATTTTTTGCTTTTTCCTGCTCCTCTTAGCATGATAAAGAAGATTCAAAGAGAGTGAGATGCCAGCTCCTTTCATTCAGTCAGTAGCTTCAAACATTTCTGGACGTTTTTCAATGGCAAAAATCAATGAATATTGTAAATGCACAAAGAGTAATTTCTCCACATTGCAAGGTGCAATTCTGAAATTTTTTGCTTTTTCCTGCTCCTCTTAGCATGATAAAGAAGATTCAAAGAGAGTGAGATGCCAGCTCTTTTCATGCAGTCAGTAGCTTCAAACATTTCTGGTATATGAATAACATGATGTTTTTCAATGGCAAAAATCAATGAATATTGTAAATGCACAAACAGTAATTTCTCCGCATTGCAAGGTGCAATTCTGAAATGTTTTGCTTTTTCCTGCTCCTCTTAGCATGTTAAAGAAGATTCAAAGAGAGTGAGATGCCAGCTCCTTTCATTCAGTCAGTAGCTTCAAACATTTCTGGACGTTTTTCAATGGAAAAATCAATGAATATTGTAAATGCACAAACAATAATTTCTCCACATTGCAAGGTGCAATTCTGAAATTTTTTGCTTTTTCCTGCTCCTCTTAGCATGATAAAGAAGATTCAAAGAGAGTGAGATGCCAGCTCTTTTCATTCAGTCAGTAGCTTCAAACATTTCTGGTATATGAATAACATGATGTTTTTCAATGGCAAAAATCAATGAATATTGTAAATGCACAAACAGTAATTTCTCCGCATTGCAAGGTGCAATTCTGAAATTTTTTGCTTTTTCCTGCTCCTCTTAGCATGATAAAGAAGATTCAAAGAGAGTGAGATGCCAGCTCCTTTCATTCAGTCAGTAGCTTCAAACATTTCTGGACTTTTTTCAATGGCAAAAATCAATGAATATTGTAAATGCACAAACAGTAATTTCTCCACATTGCAAGGTGCAATTCTGAAATTTTTTGCTTTTTCCTGCTCCTCTTAGCATGATAAAGAAGATTCAAAGACAGTGAGATGCCAGCTCTTTTCATTCAGTCAGTAGCTTCAAACATTTCTGGTATATGAATAACATGATGTTTTTCAATGGCAAAAATCAATGAATATTGTAAATGCACAAACAGTAATTTCTCCGCATTGCAAGGTGCAAATCTGAAATTTTTTGCTTTTTCCTGCTCCTCTTAGCATGATAAAGAAAATTTAAAGAGAGTGAGATGCCAGCTCCTTTCATTCAGTCAGTAGCTTCAAACATTTCTGGACGTTTTTCAAAGGCAAAAATCAATGAATATTGTAAATGCACAAACAGTAATTTCTCCACATTGCAAGGTGCAATTCTGAAATTTTTTGCTTTTTCCTGCTCCTCTTAGCATGATAAAGAAGATTCAAAGAGAGTGAGATGCCAGCTCTTTTCATTCAGTCAGTAGCTTCAAACATTTCTGGTATATGAATAACATGATGTTTTTCAATGGCAAAAATCAATGAATATTGTAAATGCACAAACAGTAATTTCTCCGCATTGCAAGGTGCAATTCTGAAATTTTTCGCTTTTTCCTGCTCCTCTTATCATGATAAAGAAGATTCAAAGAGAGTGAGATGCCAGCTCCTTTCATTCAGTCAGTAGCTTCAAACATTTCTGGACGTTTTTCAATGGCAAAAATCAATGAATATTGTAAATGCACAAACAGTAATTTCTCCACATTGCAAGGTGCAATTCTGAAATTTTTTGCTTTTTCCTGCTCCTCTTAGCATGATAAAGAAGATTCAAAGAGAGTGAGATGCCAGCTCTTTTCATTCAGTCAGTAGCTTCAAACATTTCTGGTATATGAATAACATGATGTTTTTCAATGGCAAAAATCAATGAATATTGTAAATGCACAAACAGTAATTTCTCCGCATTGCAAGGTGCAATTCTGAAATTTTTTGCTTTTTCCTGCTCCTCTTAGCATGATAAAGAAGTTTCAAAGAGAGTGAGATGCCAGCTCCTTTCATTCAGTCAGTAGCTTCAAACATTTCTGGACGTTTTTCAATGGCAAAAATCAATGAATATTGTAAATGCACAAAGAGTAATTTCTCCACATTGCAAGGTGCAATTCTGAAATTTTTTGCTTTTTCCTGCTCCTCTTAGCATGATAAAGAAGATTCAAAGAGAGTGAGATGCCAGCTCTTTTCATTCAGTCAGTAGCTTCAAACATTTCTGGTATATGAATAACATGATGTTTTTCAAAGGCAAAAATCAATGAATATTGTAAATGCACAAACAGTAATTTCTCCGCATTGCAAGGTGCAATTCTGAAATGTTTTGCTTTTTCCTGCTCCTCTTAGCATGTTAAAGAAGATTCAAAGAGAGTGAGATGCCAGCTCCTTTCATTCAGTCAGTAGCTTCAAACATTTCTGGACGTTTTTCAATGGAAAAATCAATGAATATTGTAAATGCACAAACAATAATTTCTCCACATTGCAAGGTGCAATTCTGAAATTTTTTGCTTTTTCCTGCTCCTCTTAGCATGATAAAGAAGATTCAAAGAGAGTGAGATGCCAGCTCTTTTCATTCAGTCAGTAGCTTCAAACATTTCTGGTATATGAATAACATGATGTTTTTCAATGGCAAAAATCAATGAATATTGTAAATGCACAAACAGTAATTTCTCCGCATTGCAAGGTGCAATTCTGAAATTTTTTGCTTTTTCCTGCTCCTCTTAGCATGATAAAGAAGATTCAAAGAGAGTGAGATGCCAGCTCCTTTCATTCAGTCAGTAGCTTCAAACATTTCTGGACTTTTTTCAATGGCAAAAATCAATGAATATTGTAAATGCACAAACAGTAATTTCTCCACATTGCAAGGTGCAATTCTGAAATTTTTTGCTTTTTCCTGCTCCTCTTAGCATGATAAAGAAGATTCTAAGACAGTGAGATGCCAGCTCTTTTCATTCAGTCAGTAGCTTCAAACATTTCTGGTATATGAATAACATGATGTTTTTCAATGGCAAAAATCAATGAATATTGTAAATGCACAAACAGTAATTTCTTCGCATTGCAAGGTGCAATTCTGAAATTTTTTGCTTTTTCCTGCTCCTCTTAGCATGATAAAGAAAATTTAAAGAGAGTGAGATGCCAGCTCCTTTCATTCAGTCAGTAGCTTCAAACATTTCTGGACGTTTTTCAAAGGCAAAAATCAATGAATATTGTAAATGCACAAACAGTAATTTCTCCACATTGCAAGGTGCAATTCTGAAATTTTTTGCTTTTTCCTGCTCCTCTTAGCATGATAAAGAAGATTCAAAGAGAGTGAGATGCCAGCCCTTTTCATTCAGTCAGTAGCTTCAAACATTTCTGGTATATGAATAACATGATGTTTTTCAATGGCAAAAATCAATGAATATTGTAAATGCACAAACAGTAATTTCTCCGCATTGCAAGGTGCAATTCTGAAATTTTTCGCTTTTTCCTGCTCCTCTTAGCATGATAAAGAAGATTCAAAGAGAGTGAGATGCCAGCTCCTTTCATTCAGTCAGTAGCTTCAAACATTTCTGGACGTTTTTCAATGGCAAAAATCAATGAATATTGTAAATGCACAAACAGTAATTTCTCCACATTGCAAGGTGCAATTCTGAAATTTTTTGCTTTTTCCTGCTCCTCTTAGCATGATAAAGAAGATTCAAAGAGAGTGAGATGCCAGCTCTTTTCATTCAGTCAGTAGCTTCAAACATTTCTGGTATATGAATAACATGATGTTTTTCAATGGCAAAAATCAATGAATATTGTAAATGCACAAACAGTAATTTCTCCGCATTGCAAGGTGCAATTCTGAAATTTTTTGCTTTTTCCTGCTCCTCTTAGCATGATAAAGATGATTCAAAGAGAGTGAGATGCCAGCTCCTTTCATTCAGTCAGTAGCTTCAAACATTTCTGGACGTTTTTCAATGGCAAAAATCAATGAATATTGTAAATGCACAAACAGTAATTTCTCCACATTGCAAGGTGCAATTCTGAAATTTTTTGCTTTTTCCTGCTCCTCTTAGCATGATAAAGAAGATTCAAAGAGAGTGAGATGCCAGCTCTTTTCATTCAGTCAGTAGCTTCAAACATTTCTGGTATATGAATAACATGATGTTTTTCAATGGCAAAAATCAATGAATATTGTAAATGCACAAACAGTAATTTCTCCGCATTGCAAGGTGCAATTCTGAAATTTTTTGCTTTTTCCTGCTCCTCTTAGCATGATAAAGAAGATTCAAAGAGAGTGAGATGCCAGCTCCTTTCATTCAGTCAGTAGCTTCAAACATTTCTGGACGTTTTTCAATGGCAAAAATCAATGAATTTTGTAAATGCACAAACAGTAATTTCTCCACATTGCAAGGTGCAATTCTGAAATTTTTTGCTTTTTCCTGCTCCTCTTAGCATGATAAAGAAGATTCAAAGAGATTGAGATGCCAGCTCTTTTCATTCAGTCAGTAGCTTCAAACATTTCTGGTATATGAATAACATGATGTTTTTCAATGGCAAAAATCAATGAATATTGTAAATGCACAAACAGTAATTTCTCCGCATTGCAAGGTCCAATTCTGAAATTTTTTGCTTTTTCCTGCTCCTCTTAGCATGATAAAGAAAATTTAAAGAGAGTGAGATGCCAGCTCCTTTCATTCAGTCAGTAGCTTCAAACATTTCTGGACGTTTTTCAATGGCAAAAATCAATGAATATTGTAAATGCACAAACAGTAATTTCTCCACATTACAAGGTGCAATTCTGAAATTTTTTGCTTTTTCCTGCTCCTCTTAGCATGATAAAGAAGATTCAAAGAGAGTGAGATGCCAGCTCTTTTCATTCAGTCAGTAGCTTCAAACATTTCTGGTATATGAATAACATGATGTTTTTCAATGGCAAAAATCAATGAATATTGTAAATGCACAAACAGTAATTTCTCCGCATTGCAAGGTGCAATTCTGAAATTTTTTGCTTTTTCCTGCTCCTCTTAGCATGATAAAGAAGATTCAAAGAGAGTGAGATGCCAGCTCCTTTCATTCAGTCAGTAGCTTCAAACATTTCTGGACGTTTTTCAATGGCAAAAATCAATGAATTTTGTAAATGCACAAACAGTAATTTCTCCACATTGCAAGGTGCAATTCTGAAATTTTTTGCTTTTTCCTGCTCCTCTTAGCATGATAAAGAAGATTCAAAGAGAGTGAGATGCCAGCTCTTTTCATTCAGTCAGTAGCTTCAAACATTTCTGGTATATGAATAACATGATGTTTTTCAATGGCAAAAATCAATGAATATTGTAAATGCACAAACAGTAATTTCTCCGCATTGCAAGGTCCAATTCTGAAATTTTTTGCTTTTTCCTGCTCCTCTTAGCATGATAAAGAAAATTTAAAGAGAGTGAGATGCCAGCTCCTTTCATTCAGTCAGTAGCTTCAAACATTTCTGGACGTTTTTCAATGGCAAAAATCAATGAATATTGTAAATGCACAAACAGTAATTTCTCCACATTACAAGGTGCAATTCTGAAATTTTTTGCTTTTTCCTGCTCCTCTTAGCATGATAAAGAAAATTCAAAGAGAGTGAGATGCCAGCTCTTTTCATTCAGTCAGTAGCTTCAAACATTTCTGGTATATGAATAACATGATGTTTTTCAATGGCAAAAATCAATGAATATTGTAAATGCACAAACAGTAATTTCTCCGCATTGCAAGGTGCAATTCTGAAATTTTTCGCTTTTTCCTGCTCCTCTTAGCATGATAAAGAAGATTCAAAGAGAGTGAGATGCCAGCTCCTTTCATTCAGTCAGTAGCTTCAAACATTTCTGGACGTTTTTCAATGGCAAAAATCAATGAATATTGTAAATGCACAAACAGTAATTTCTCCACATTGCAAGATGCAATTCTGAAATTTTTTGCTTTTTCCTACTCCTCTTAGCATGATAAAGAAGATTCAAAGAGAGTGAGATGCCAGCTCTTTTCATTCAGTCAGTAGCTTCAAACATTTCTGGTATATGAATAACATGATGTTTTTCAATGGCAAAAATCAATGAATATTGAAAATGCACAAACAGTAATTTCTCCGCATTGCAAGGTGCAATTCTGAAATTTTTTGCTTTTTCCTGCTCCTCTTAGCATGATAAAGAAGATTCAAAGAGAGTGAGATGCCAGCTCCTTTCATTCAGTCAGTAGCTTCGAACATTTCTGGACGTTTTTCAATGGCAAAAATCAATGAATATTGTAAATGCACAAACAGTAATTTCTCCACATTGCAAGGTGCAATTCTGAAATTTTTTGCTTTTTCCTGCTCCTCTTAGCATGATAAAGAAGATTCAAAGAGAGTGAGATGCCAGCTCTTTTCATTCAGTCAGTAGCTTCAAACATTTCTGGTATATGAATAACATGATGTTTTTCAATGGCAAAAATCAATGAATATTGTAAATGCACAAACAGTAATTTCTCCGCATTGCAAGGTGCAATTCTGAAATTTTTTGCTTTTTCCTGCTCCTATTAGCATGATAAAGAAGATTCAAAGAGAGTGAGATGCCAGCTCCTTTCATTCAGTCAGTAGCTTCAAATATTTCTGGACGTTTTTCAATGGCAAAAATCAATGAATATTGTAAATGCACAAACAGTAATTTCTCCGCATTGCAAGGTGCAATTCTGAAATTTTTTGCTTTTTCCTGCTCCTCTTAGCATGATAAAGAAGATTTAAAGAGAGTGACATGCCAGCTCCTTTCATTCAGTCAGTAGCTTCAAACATTTCTGGTATATGAATAACATGATGTTTTTCAATGGCAAAAATCAATGAATATTGTAAATGCACAAACAGTAATTTCTCCGCATTGCAAGGTGCAATTCTGAAATTTTTTGCTTTTTCCTGCTCCTCTTAGCATGATAAAGAAGATTCAAAGAGAGTGAGATGCCAGCTCCTTTCATTCAGTCAGTAGCTTCAAACATTTCTGCACGTTTTTCAATGGCAAAAATCAATGAATATTGTAAATGCATAAACAGTAATTTCTCCACATTGCAAGGTGCAATTCTGAAATTTTTTGCTTTTTCCTGCTCCTCTTAGCATGATAAAGAAGATTCAAAGAGAGTGAGATGCCAGCTCTTTTCATTCAGTCAGTAGCTTCAAACATTTCTGGTATATGAATAACATGATGTTTTTCAATGGCAAAAATCAAAGAATATTGTAAATGCACAAACAGTAATTTCTCGCATTGCAAGGTGCAATTCTGAAATTTTTTGCTTTTTTCCTGCTCCTCTGAGCATGATAAAGAAGATTCAAAGAGAGTGAGATGCCAGCTCCTTTCATTCAGTCAGTAGCTTCAAACATTTCTGGACGTTTTTCAATGGCAAAAATCAATGAATATTGTAAATGCACAAACAGTAATTTCTCCACATTGCAAGGTGCAATTCTGAAATTTTTTGCTTTTTCCTGCTCCTCTTAGCATGATAAAGAAGATTCAAAGAGAGTGAGATGCCAGCTCTTTTCATTCAGTCAGTAGCTTCAAACATTTCTGGTATATGAATAACATGATGTTTTTCAATGGCAAAAATCAATGAATATTGTAAATGCACAAACAGTAATTTCTCCGCATTGCAAGGTGCAATTCTGAATTTTTTTGCTTTTTCCTGCTCCTCTTAGCATGATAAAGAAGATTCAAAGAGAGTGAGATGCCAGCTCCTTTCATTCAGTCAGTAGCTTCAAACATTTCTGGACGTTTTTCAATGGCAAAAATCAATGAATATTGTAAATGCACAAACAGTAATTTCTCCACATTGCAAGGTGCAATTCTGAAATTTTTTGCTTTTTCCTGCTCCTCTTAGCATGATAAAGAAGATTTAAAGAGAGTGACATGCCAGCTCCTTTCATTCAGTCAGTAGCTTCAAACATTTCTGGTATATGAATAACATGATGTTTTTCAATGGCAAAAATCAATGAATATTGTAAATGCACAAACAGTAATTTCTCCGCATTGCAAGGTGCAATTCTGAATTTTATTGCTTTTTCCTGCTCCTCTTAGCATGATAAAGAAGATTCAAAGAGAGTGAGATGCCAGCTCCTTTCATTCAGTCAGTAGCTTCAAACATTTCTGGACATTTTTCAATGGCAAAAATCAATGAATATTGTAAATGCATAAACAGTAATTTCTCCACATTGCAAGGTGCAATTCTGAAATTTTTTGCTTTTTCCTGCTCCTCTTAGCATGATAAAGAAGATTCAAAGAGAGTGAGATGCCAGCTCTTTTCATTCAGTCAGTAGCTTCAAACATTTCTGGTATATGAATAACATGATGTTTTTCAATGGCAAAAATCAATGAATATTGTAAATGCACAAACAGTAATTTCTCCGCATTGCAAGGTGCAATTCTGAAATTTTTTGCTTTTTCCTGCTCCTCTGAGCATGATAAAGAAGATTCAAAGAGAGTGAGATGCCAGCTCCTTTCATTCAGTCAGTAGCTTCAAACATTTCTGGACGTTTTTCAATGGCAAAAATCAATGAATATTGTAAATGCACAAACAGTAATTTCTCCACATTGCAAGGTGCAATTCTGAAATTTTTTGCTTTTTCCTGCTCCTCTTAGCATGATAAAGAATATTCAAAGAGAGTGAGATGCCAGCTCCTTTCATTCACTCAGTAGCTTCAAACATTTCTGGACGTTTTTCAATGGCAAAAAGCAATGAATATTGTAAATGCACAGTAATTTCTCCACATTGCAAGATGCAATTCTGAAATTTTTTGCTTTTTCCTGCTCCTCTTAGCATGATAAAGAAGATTCAAAGAGAGTGCAATGACAGCTCTTTTCATTCAGTCAGTAGCTTCAAACATTTCTGGTATATGAATAACATGATGTTTTTCAATGGCAAAAATCAATGAATATTGTAAATGCACAAACAGTAATTTCTCCGCATTGCAAGGTGAAATTCTGAAATGTTTTGCTTTTTTCTGCTCCTATTAGCATGATAAAGAAGATTCAAAGAGAGTGAGATGCCAGCTCCTTTCATTCAGTCAGTAGCTTCAAACATTTCTGGACGTTTTTCAATGGCAAAAATCAATGAATATTGTAAATGCACAAACAGTAATTTCTCCACATTGCAAGGTGCAATTCTGAAATTTTTTGCTTTTTCCTGCTCCTCTTAGCATGATAAAGAAGATTCAAAGAGAGTGAGATGCCAGCTCTTTTCATTCAGTCAGTAGCTTCAAACATTTCTGATATATGAATAACATGATGTTTTTCAATGGCAAAAATCAATGAATATTGTAAATGCACAAACAGTAATTTCTCCGCATTGCAAGGTGCAATTCTGAAATTTTTTGCTTTTTCCTGCTCCTCTTAGCATGATAAAGAAGATTTAACGAGAGTGAGATGCCAGCTCCTTTCATTCAGTCAGTAGCTTCAAACATTTCTGGACGTTTTTCAATGGCAAAAATCAATGAATATTGTAAATGCACAAACAATAAATTCTCCACATTGCAAGGTGCAATTCTGAAATTTTTTGCTTTTTCCTGCTCCTATTAGCATGATAAAGAAGATTCAAAGAGAGTGAGATGCCAGCTCCTTTCATTCAGTCAGTAGCTTCAAATATTTCTGGACGTTTTTCAATGGCAAAAATCAATGAATATTGTAAATGCACAAACAGTAATTTCTCCGCATTGCAAGGTGCAATTCTGAAATTTTTTGCTTTTTCCTGCTCCTCTTAGCATGATAAAGAAGATTTAAAGAGAGTGACATGCCAGCTCCTTTCATTCAGTCAGTAGCTTCAAACATTTCTGGTATATGAATAACATGATGTTTTTCAATGGCAAAAATCAATGAATATTGTAAATGCACAAACAGTAATTTCTCCGCATTGCAAGGTGCAATTCTGAAATTTTTTGCTTTTTCCTGCTCCTCTGAGCATGATAAAGAAGATTCAAAGAGAGTGAGATGCCAGCTCCTTTCATTCAGTCAGTAGCTTCAAACATTTCTGGACGTCTTTCAATGGCAAAAATCAATGAATATTGTAAATGCACAAACAGTAATTTCTCCGCATTGCAAGGTGCAATTCTGAAATTTTTTGCTTTTTCCTGCTCCTCTTAGCATGATAAAGAAGATTCAAAGAGAGTGAGATGCCAGCTCTTTTCATTCAGTCAGTAGCTTCAAACATTTCTGATATATGAATAACATGATGTTTTTCAATGGCAAAAATCAATGAGTATTGTAAATGCACAAACAGTAATTTCTCCGCATTGCAAGGTGCAATTCTGAAATTTTTTGCTTTTTCCTGCTCCTCTTAGCATGATAAAGAAGATTCAAAGAGAGTGAGATGCCAGCTCCTTTCATTCAGTCAGTAGCTTCAAACATTTCTGGACGTTTTTCAATGGCAAAAATCAATGAATATTGTAAATGCACAAACAATAATTTCTCCACATTGCAAGGTGCAATTCTGAAATTTTTTGCTTTTTCCTGCTCCTCTTAGCATGATAAAGAAGATTCAAAGAGAGTGAGATGCCAGCTCTTTTCATTCAGTCAGTAGATTCAAACATTTCTGGTATATGAATAACATGATGTTTTTCAATGGCAAAAATCAATGAATATTGTAAATGCACAAACAGTAATTTCTCCGAATTGCAAGGTGCAATTCTGAAATTTTTTGCTTTTTCCTGCTCCTATTAGCATGATAAAGAAGATTCAAAGAGAGTGAGATGCCAGATCCTTTCATTCAGTCAGTAGCTTCAAATATTTCTGGACGTTTTTCAATGGCAAAAATCAATGAATATTGTAAATGCACAAACATTAATTTCTCCGCATTGCAAGGTGCAATTCTGAAATTTTTTGCTTTTTCCTGATCCTCTTAGCATGATAAAGAAGATTTAAAGAGAGTGACATGCCAGCTCCTTTCATTCAGTCAGTAGCTTCAAACATTTCTGGTATATGAATAACATGATGTTTTTCAATGGCAAAAATCAATGAATATTGTAAATGCACAAACAGTAATTTCTCCGCATTGCAAGGTGCAATTCTGAAATTTTTTGCTTTTTCCTACTCCTCTTAGCATGATAAAGAAGATTCAAAGAGAGTGAGATGCCAGCTCCTTTCATTCAGTCAGTAGCTTCAAACATTTCTGGACGTTTTTCAATGGCAAAAATCAATGAATATTGTAAATGCATAAACAGTAATTTCTCCACATTGCAAGGTGCAATTCTGAAATTTTTTGCTTTTTCCTGCTCCTCTTAGCATAATAAAGAAGATTCAAAGAGAGTGAGATGCCAGCTCTTTTCATTCAGTCAGTAGCTTCAAACATTTCTGGTATATGAATAACATGATGTTTTTCAATGGCAAAAATCAATGAATATTGTAAATGCACAAACAGTAATTTCTCCGCATTGCAAGGTGCAATTCTGAAATTTTTTGCTTTTTCCTGCTCCTCTGAGCATGATAAAGAAGATTCAAAGAGAGTGAGATGCCAGCTCCTTTCATTCAGTCAGTAGCTTCAAACATTTCTGGACGTTTTTCAATGGCAAAAATCAATGAATATTGTAAATGCACAAACAGTAATTTCTCCACATTGCAAGGTGCAATTCTGAAATTTTTTGCTTTTTCCTGCTCCTCTTAGCATGATAAAGAAGATTCAAAGAAAGTGAGATGCCAGCTCTTTTCATTCAGTCAGTAGCTTCAAACATTTCTGGTATATGAATAACATGATGTTTTTCAATGGCAAAAATCAATGAATATTGTAAATGCACAAACAGTAATTTCTCCGCATTGCAAGGTGCAATTCTGAAATTTTTTGCTTTTTCCTGCTCCTCTTAGCATGATAAAGAAGATTCAAAGAGAGTGAGATGCCAGCTCCTTTCATTCAGTCAGTAGCTTCAAACATTTCTGGACGTTTTTCAATGGCAAAAATCAATGAATATTGTAAATGCACAAACAGTAATTTCTCCACATTGCAAGGTGCAATTCTGAAATTTTTTGCTTTTTCCTGCTCCTCTTAGCATGATAAAGAAGATTTAAAGAGAGTGACATGCCAGCTCCTTTCATTCAGTCAGTAGCTTCAAACATTTCTGGTATATGAATAACATGATGTTTTTCAATGGCAAAAATCAATGAATATTGTAAATGCACAAACAGTAATTTCTCCGCATTGCAAGGTGCAATTCTGAAATTTTTTGCTTTTTCCTGCTCCTCTTAGCATGATAAAGAAGATTCAAAGAGAGTGAGATGCCAGCTCCTTTCATTCAGTCAGTAGCTTCAAACATTTCTGGACATTTTTCAATGGCAAAAATCAATGAATATTGTAAATGCATAAACAGTAATTTCTCCACATTGCAAGGTGCAATTCTGAAATTTTTTGCTTTTTCCTGCTCCTCTTAGCATGATAAAGAAGATTCAAAGAGAGTGAGATGCCAGCTCCTTTCATTCAGTCAGTAGCTTCAAACATTTCTGGACGTTTTTCAATGGCAAAAATCAATGAATATTGTAAATGCACAAACAGTAATTTCTCCACATTGCAAGGTGCAATTCTGAAATTTTTTGCTTTTTCCTGCTCCTCTTAGCATGATAAAGAAGATTCAAAGAGAGTGAGATGCCAGCTCCTTTCATTCAGTCAGTAGCTTCAAACATTTCTGGACGTTTTTCAATGGCAAAAATCAATGAATATTGTAAATGCACAAACAGTAATTTCTCCACATTGCAAGGTGCAATTCTGAAATTTTTTGCTTTTTCCTGCTCCTCTTAGCATGATAAAGAAGATTTAAAGAGAGTGACATGCCAGCTCCTTTCATTCAGTCAGTAGCTTCAAACATTTCTGGTATATGAATAACATGATGTTTTTCAATGGCAAAAATCAATGAATATTGTAAATGCACAAACAGTAATTTCTCTGCATTACAAGGTGCAATTCTGAAATGTTTTGCTTTTTCCTGCTCCTCTTAGCATGATAAAGAAGATTTAACGAGAGTGAGATGCCAGCTCCTTTCATTCAGTCAGTAGCTTCAAACATTTCTGGACGTTTTTCAATGGCAAAAAGCAATGAATATTGTAAATGCACAGTAATTTCTCCACATTGCAAGATGCAATTCTGAAATTTTTTGCTTTTTCCTGCTCCTCTTAGCATGATAAAGAAGATTCAAAGAGAGTGCAATGACAGCTCTTTTCATTCAGTCAGTAGCTTCAAACATTTCTGGTATATGAATAACATGATGTTTTTCAATGGCAAAAATCAATGAATATTGTAAATGCACAAACAGTAATTTCTCCGCATTGCAAGGTGAAATTCTGAAATGTTTTGCTTTTTTCTGCTCCTATTAGCATGATAAAGAAGATTCAAAGAGAGTGAGATGCCAGCTCCTTTCATTCAGTCAGTAGCTTCAAACATTTCTGGACGTTTTTCAATGGCAAAAATCAATGAATATTGTAAATGCACAAACAGTAATTTCTCCACATTGCAAGGTGCAATTCTGAAATTTTTTGCTTTTTCCTGCTCCTCTTAGCATGATAAAGAAGATTCAAAGAGAGTGAGATGCCAGCTCTTTTCATTCAGTCAGTAGCTTCAAACATTTCTGATATATGAATAACATGATGTTTTTCAATGGCAAAAATCAATGAATATTGTAAATGCACAAACAGTAATTTCTCCGCATTGCAAGGTGCAATTCTGAAATTTTTTGCTTTTTCCTGCTCCTCTTAGCATGATAAAGAAGATTTAACGAGAGTGAGATGCCAGCTCCTTTCATTCAGTCAGTAGCTTCAAACATTTCTGGACGTTTTTCAATGGCAAAAATCAATGAATATTGTAAATGCACAAACAATAAATTCTCCACATTGCAAGGTGCAATTCTGAAATTTTTTGCTTTTTCCTGCTCCTATTAGCATGATAAAGAAGATTCAAAGAGAGTGAGATGCCAGCTCCTTTCATTCAGTCAGTAGCTTCAAATATTTCTGGACGTTTTTCAATGGCAAAAATCAATGAATATTGTAAATGCACAAACAGTAATTTCTCCGCATTGCAAGGTGCAATTCTGAAATTTTTTGCTTTTTCCTGCTCCTCTTAGCATGATAAAGAAGATTTAAAGAGAGTGACATGCCAGCTCCTTTCATTCAGTCAGTAGCTTCAAACATTTCTGGTATATGAATAACATGATGTTTTTCAATGGCAAAAATCAATGAATATTGTAAATGCACAAACAGTAATTTCTCCGCATTGCAAGGTGCAATTCTGAAATTTTTTGCTTTTTCCTGCTCCTCTGAGCATGATAAAGAAGATTCAAAGAGAGTGAGATGCCAGCTCCTTTCATTCAGTCAGTAGCTTCAAACATTTCTGGACGTCTTTCAATGGCAAAAATCAATGAATATTGTAAATGCACAAACAGTAATTTCTCCGCATTGCAAGGTGCAATTCTGAAATTTTTTGCTTTTTCCTGCTCCTCTTAGCATGATAAAGAAGATTCAAAGAGAGTGAGATGCCAGCTCTTTTCATTCAGTCAGTAGCTTCAAACATTTCTGATATATGAATAACATGATGTTTTTCAATGGCAAAAATCAATGAGTATTGTAAATGCACAAACAGTAATTTCTCCGCATTGCAAGGTGCAATTCTGAAATTTTTTGCTTTTTCCTGCTCCTCTTAGCATGATAAAGAAGATTCAAAGAGAGTGAGATGCCAGCTCCTTTCATTCAGTCAGTAGCTTCAAACATTTCTGGACGTTTTTCAATGGCAAAAATCAATGAATATTGTAAATGCACAAACAATAATTTCTCCACATTGCAAGGTGCAATTCTGAAATTTTTTGCTTTTTCCTGCTCCTCTTAGCATGATAAAGAAGATTCAAAGAGAGTGAGATGCCAGCTCTTTTCATTCAGTCAGTAGATTCAAACATTTCTGGTATATGAATAACATGATGTTTTTCAATGGCAAAAATCAATGAATATTGTAAATGCACAAACAGTAATTTCTCCGAATTGCAAGGTGCAATTCTGAAATTTTTTGCTTTTTCCTGCTCCTATTAGCATGATAAAGAAGATTCAAAGAGAGTGAGATGCCAGATCCTTTCATTCAGTCAGTAGCTTCAAATATTTCTGGACGTTTTTCAATGGCAAAAATCAATGAATATTGTAAATGCACAAACATTAATTTCTCCGCATTGCAAGGTGCAATTCTGAAATTTTTTGCTTTTTCCTGATCCTCTTAGCATGATAAAGAAGATTTAAAGAGAGTGACATGCCAGCTCCTTTCATTCAGTCAGTAGCTTCAAACATTTCTGGTATATGAATAACATGATGTTTTTCAATGGCAAAAATCAATGAATATTGTAAATGCACAAACAGTAATTTCTCCGCATTGCAAGGTGCAATTCTGAAATTTTTTGCTTTTTCCTACTCCTCTTAGCATGATAAAGAAGATTCAAAGAGAGTGAGATGCCAGCTCCTTTCATTCAGTCAGTAGCTTCAAACATTTCTGGACGTTTTTCAATGGCAAAAATCAATGAATATTGTAAATGCATAAACAGTAATTTCTCCACATTGCAAGGTGCAATTCTGAAATTTTTTGCTTTTTCCTGCTCCTCTTAGCATAATAAAGAAGATTCAAAGAGAGTGAGATGCCAGCTCTTTTCATTCAGTCAGTAGCTTCAAACATTTCTGGTATATGAATAACATGATGTTTTTCAATGGCAAAAATCAATGAATATTGTAAATGCACAAACAGTAATTTCTCCGCATTGCAAGGTGCAATTCTGAAATTTTTTGCTTTTTCCTGCTCCTCTGAGCATGATAAAGAAGATTCAAAGAGAGTGAGATGCCAGCTCCTTTCATTCAGTCAGTAGCTTCAAACATTTCTGGACGTTTTTCAATGGCAAAAATCAATGAATATTGTAAATGCACAAACAGTAATTTCTCCACATTGCAAGGTGCAATTCTGAAATTTTTTGCTTTTTCCTGCTCCTCTTAGCATGATAAAGAAGATTCAAAGAAAGTGAGATGCCAGCTCTTTTCATTCAGTCAGTAGCTTCAAACATTTCTGGTATATGAATAACATGATGTTTTTCAATGGCAAAAATCAATGAATATTGTAAATGCACAAACAGTAATTTCTCCGCATTGCAAGGTGCAATTCTGAAATTTTTTGCTTTTTCCTGCTCCTCTTAGCATGATAAAGAAGATTCAAAGAGAGTGAGATGCCAGCTCCTTTCATTCAGTCAGTAGCTTCAAACATTTCTGGACGTTTTTCAATGGCAAAAATCAATGAATATTGTAAATGCACAAACAGTAATTTCTCCACATTGCAAGGTGCAATTCTGAAATTTTTTGCTTTTTCCTGCTCCTCTTAGCATGATAAAGAAGATTTAAAGAGAGTGACATGCCAGCTCCTTTCATTCAGTCAGTAGCTTCAAACATTTCTGGTATATGAATAACATGATGTTTTTCAATGGCAAAAATCAATGAATATTGTAAATGCACAAACAGTAATTTCTCCGCATTGCAAGGTGCAATTCTGAAATTTTTTGCTTTTTCCTGCTCCTCTTAGCATGATAAAGAAGATTCAAAGAGAGTGAGATGCCAGCTCCTTTCATTCAGTCAGTAGCTTCAAACATTTCTGGACATTTTTCAATGGCAAAAATCAATGAATATTGTAAATGCATAAACAGTAATTTCTCCACATTGCAAGGTGCAATTCTGAAATTTTTTGCTTTTTCCTGCTCCTCTTAGCATGATAAAGAAGATTCAAAGAGAGTGAGATGCCAGCTCCTTTCATTCAGTCAGTAGCTTCAAACATTTCTGGACGTTTTTCAATGGCAAAAATCAATGAATATTGTAAATGCACAAACAGTAATTTCTCCACATTGCAAGGTGCAATTCTGAAATTTTTTGCTTTTTCCTGCTCCTCTTAGCATGATAAAGAAGATTCAAAGAGAGTGAGATGCCAGCTCCTTTCATTCAGTCAGTAGCTTCAAACATTTCTGGACGTTTTTCAATGGCAAAAATCAATGAATATTGTAAATGCACAAACAGTAATTTCTCCACATTGCAAGGTGCAATTCTGAAATTTTTTGCTTTTTCCTGCTCCTCTTAGCATGATAAAGAAGATTTAAAGAGAGTGACATGCCAGCTCCTTTCATTCAGTCAGTAGCTTCAAACATTTCTGGTATATGAATAACATGATGTTTTTCAATGGCAAAAATCAATGAATATTGTAAATGCACAAACAGTAATTTCTCTGCATTACAAGGTGCAATTCTGAAATGTTTTGCTTTTTCCTGCTCCTCTTAGCATGATAAAGAAGATTCAAAGAGAGTGAGATGCCAGCTCCTTTCATTCAGTCAGTAGCTTCAAACATTTCTGGACATTTTTCAATGGCAAAAATCAATGAATATTGTAAATGCATAAACAGTAATTTCTCCACATTGCAAGGTGCAATTCTGAAATTTTTTGCTTTTTCCTGCTCCTCTTAGCATGATAAAGAAGATTCAAAGAGAGTGAGATGCCAGCTCTTTTCATTCAGTCAGTAGCTTCAAACATTTCTGGTATATGAATAACATGATGTTTTTCAATGGCAAAAATCAATGAATATTGTAAATGCACAAACAGTAATTTCTCCGCATTGCAAGGTGCAATTCTGAAATTTTTTGCTTTTTCCTGCTCCTCTGAGCATGATAAAGAAGATTCAAAGAGAGTGAGATGCCAGCTCCTTTCATTCAGTCAGTAGCTTCAAACATTTCTGGACGTTTTTCAATGGCAAAAATCAATGAATATTGTAAATGCACAAACAGTAATTTCTCCACATTGCAAGGTGCAATTCTGAAATTTTTTGCTTTTTCCTGCTCCTCTTAGCATGATAAAGAAGATTCAAAGAGAGTGAGATGCCAGCTCTTTTCATTCAGTCAGTAGCTTCAAACATTTCTGGTATATGAATAACATGATGTTTTTCAATGGCAAAAATCAATGAATATTGTAAATGCACAAACAGAAATTTCTCCGCATTGCAAGGTGCAATTCTGAAATTTTTTGCTTTTTCCTGCTCCTCTTAGCATGATAAAGAAGATTCAAAGAGAGTGAGATGCCAGCTCCTTTCATTCAGTCAGTAGCTTCAAACATTTCTGGACGTTTTTCAATGGCAAAAATCAATGAATATTGTAAATGCACAAACAGTAATTTCTCCACATTGCAAGGTGCAATTCTGAAATTTTTTGCTTTTTCCTGCTCCTCTTAGCATGATAAAGAAGATTCAAAGAGAGTGAGATGCCAGCTCTTTTCATTCAGTCAGTAGCTTCAAACATTTCTGGCATATGAATAACATGATGTTTTTCAATGGCAAAAATCAATGAATATTGTAAATGCACAAACAGTAATTTCTCCGCATTGCAAGGTGCAATTCTGAAATTTTTTGCTTTTTCCTGCTCCTCTTAGCATGATAAAGAAGACTCAAAGAGAGTGAGATGCCAGCTCTTTTCATTCAGTCAGTAGCTTCAAACATTTCTGGCATATGAATAACATGATGTTTTTCAGGGGCAAAAATCAATGAATATTGTAAATGCACAAACAGTAATTTCTCCGCATTGCAAGGTGCAATTCTGAAATTTTTTGCTTTTTCCTGCTCCTCTGAGCATGATAAAGAAGATTCAAAGAGAATGAGATGCCAGCTCCTTTCATTCAGTCAGTAGCTTCAAACATTTCTGGACGTTTTTCAATGGCAAAAATCAATGAATATTGTAAATGCACAAACAGTAATTTCTCCACATTGCAAGGTGCAATTCTGAAATTTTTTGCTTTTTCCTGCTCCTCTTAGCGTGATAAAGAAGATTCAAAGAGAGTGAGATGCCAGCTCTTTTCATTCAGTCAGTAGCTTTAAACATTTCTGGTATATGAATAACATGATGTTTTTCAATGGCAAAAATCAATGAATATTGTAAATGCACAAACAGTAATTTCTCCGCATTGCAAGGTGCAATTCTGAAATGTTTTGCTTTTTCCTGCTCCTCTTAGCATGATAAAGAAGATTCAAAGAGAGTGAGATGCCAGCTCCTTTCATTCAGTCAGTAGCTTCAAACATTTCTGGACGTTTTTCAATGGCAAAAATCAATGAATATTGTAAATGCACAAACAGTAATTTCTCCACATTGCAAGGTGCAATTCTGAAATTTTTTGCTTTTTCCTGCTCCTCTTAGCATGATAAAGAAGATTCAAAGAGAGTGAGATGCCAGATCTTTTCATTCAGTCAGTAGCTTCAAACATTTCTGCCATATGAATAACATGATGTTTTTCAATGGCAAAAATCAATGAATATTGTAAATGCACAAACAGTAATTTCTCCGCATTGCAAGGTGCAATTCTGAAATTTTTTGCTTTTTCCTGCTCCTATTAGCATGATAAAGAAGATTCAAAGAGAGTGAGATGCCAGCTCCTTTCATTCAGTCAGTAGCTTCAAACATTTCTGGACGTTTTTCAATGGCAAAAATCAATGAATATTGTAAATGCACAAACAGTAATTTCTCCGCATTGCAAGGTGCAATTCTGAAATTTTTTGCTTTTTCCTGCTCCTCTTAGCATGATAAAGAAGATTTAAAGAGAGTGAGATGCCAGCTCCTTTCATTCAGTCAGTAGCTTCAAACATTTCTGGACGTTTTTCAATGGCAAAAATCAATGAATATTGTAAATGCACAAACAGTAATTTCTCCACATTGCAAGGTGCAATTCTGAAATTTTTTGCTTTTTCCTGCTCCTCTTAGCATGATAAAGAAGATTCAAAGAGAGTGAGATGCCAGCTCTTTTCATTCAGTCAGTAGCTTCAAACATTTCTGGTATATGAATAACATGATGTTTTTCAATGGCAAAAATCAATGAATATTGTAAATGCACAAACAGTAATTTCTCCGCATTGCAAGGTGCAATTCTGAAATTTTTTGCTTTTTCCTGCTCCTCTTAGCATGATAAAGAAGATTCAAAGAGAGTGAGATGCCAGCTCCTTTCATTCAGTCAGTAGCTTCAAACATTTCTGGACGTTTTTCAATGGCAAAAATCAATGAATATTGTAAATGCACAAACAGTAATTTCTCCACATTGCAAGGTGCAATTCTGAAATTTTTTGCTTTTTCCTGCTCCTCTTAGCATGATAAAGAAGATTTAAAGAGAGTGACATGCCAGCTCCTTTCATTCAGTCAGTAGCTTTAAACATTTCTGGTATATGAATAACATGATGTTTTTCAATGGCAAAAATCAATGAATATTGTAAATGCACAAACAGTAATTTCTCCGCATTGCAAGGTGCAATTCTGAAATTTTTTGCTTTTTCCTGCTCCTCTTAGCATGATAAAGAAGATTCAAAGAGAGTGAGATGCCAGCTCCTTTCATTCAGTCAGTAGCTTCAAACATTTCTGGACGTTTTTCAATGGCAAAAATCAATGAATATTGTAAATGCACAAACAGTAATTTCTCCACATTGCAAGGTGCAATTCTGAAATTTTTTGCTTTTTCCTGCTCCTCTTAGCATGATAAAGAAGATTCAAAGAGAGTGAGATGCCAGCTCCTTTCATTCAGTCAGTAGCTTCAAACATTTCTGGTATATGAATAACATGATGTTTTTCAATGGCAAAAATCAATGAATATTGTAAATGCACAAACAGTAATTTCTCCGCATTGCAAGGTGCAATTCTGAAATTTTTTGCTTTTTCCTGCTCCTCTTAGCATGATAAAGAAGATTCAAAGAGAGTGAGATGCCAGCTCCTTTCATTCAGTCAGTAGCTTCAAACATTTCTGGACGTTTTTCAATGGCAAAAATCAATGAATATTGTAAATGCACAAACAGTAATTTCTCCACATTGCAAGGTGCAATTCTGAATTTTTTTGCTTTTTCCTGCTCCTCTTAGCATGGTAAAGAAGATTCAAAGAGAGTGAGATGCCAGCTCTTTTCATTCAGTCAGTAGCTTCAAACATTTCTGGTATATGAATAACATGATGTTTTTCAATGGCAAAAATCAATGAATATTGTAAATGCACAAACAGTAATTTCTCCGCATTGCAAGGTGCAATTCTGAAATTTTTTGCTTTTTCCTGCTCCTCTTAGCATGATAAAGAAGATTCAAAGAGAGTGAGATGCCAGCTCCTTTCATTCAGTCAGTAGCTTCAAACATTTCTGGGCGTTTTTCAATGGCAAAAATCAATGAATATTGTAAATGCACAAACAGTAATTTCTCCACATTGCAAGGTGCAATTCTAAAATTTTTTGCTTTTTCCTGCTCCTCTTAGCATGATAAAGAAGATTTAAAGAGAGGGACATGCCAGCTCCTTTCATTCAGTCAGTAGCTTCAAACATTTCTGGTATATGAATAACATGATGTTTTTCAATGGCAAAAATCAATGAATATTGTAAATGCACAAACAGTAATTTCTCCGCATTGCAAGGTGCAATTCTGAAATTTTTTGCTTTTTCCTGCTCCTCTTAGCATGATAAAGAAGATTCAAAGAGAGTGAGATGCCAGCTCCTTTCATTCAGTCAGTAGCTTCAAACATTTCTGGACATTTTTCAATGGCAAAAATCAATGAATATTGTAAATGCATAAACAGTAATTTCTCCACATTGCAAGGTGCAATTCTGAAATTTTTTGCTTTTTCCTGCTCCTCTTAGCATGATAAAGAAGATTCAAAGAGAGTGAGATGCCAGCTCTTTTCATTCAGTCAGTAGCTTCAAACATTTCTGGTATATGAATAACATGATGTTTTTCAATGGCAAAAATCAATGAATATTGTAAATGCACAAACAGTAATTTCTCCGCATTGCAAGGTGCAATTCTGAAATTTTTTGCTTTTTCCTGCTCCTTTGAGCATGATAAAGAAGATTCAAAGAGATTGAGATGCCAGCTCCTTTCATTCAGTCAGTAGCTTCAAACATTTCTGGATGTTTTTCAATGGCAAAAACAATGAATATTGTAAATGCACAAACAGTAATTTCTCCACATTGCAAGGTGCAATTCTGAAATTTTTTGCTTTTTCCTGCTCTTCTTAGCATGATAAAGAAGATTCAAAGAGAGTGAGATGCCAGCTCTTTTCATTCAGTCAGTAGCTTCAAACATTTCTGGTATATGAATAACATGATGTTTTTCAATGGCAAAAAT
The DNA here is from genome assembly GCF_046119375.1 of Phyllobates terribilis. Classification (NCBI taxonomy): domain Eukaryota; kingdom Metazoa; phylum Chordata; class Amphibia; order Anura; family Dendrobatidae; genus Phyllobates; species Phyllobates terribilis. The sequence goes on from NW_027363092.1 coordinate 1,971,142, forward strand.
CAATGAATATTGTAAATGCACAAACAGTAATTTCTCCGCATTGCAAGGTGCAATTCTGAAATTTTTTGCTTTTTCCTGCTCCTCTTAGCATGATAAAGAAGATTCAAAGAGAGTGAGATGCCAGCTCCTTTCATTCAGTCAGTAGCTTCAAACATTTCTGGACGTTTTTCAATGGCAAAAATCAATGAATATTGTAAATGCACAAACAGTAATTTCTCCACATTGCAAGGTGCAATTCTGAAATTTTTTGCTTTTTCCTGCTCCTCTTAGCATGATAAAGAAGATTCAAAGAGAGTGAGATGCCAGCTCCTTTCATTCAGTCAGTAGCTTCAAACATTTCTGGTATATGAATAACATGATGTTTTTCAATGGCAAAAATCAATGAATATTGTAAATGCACAAACAGTAATTTCTCCGCATTGCAAGGTGCAATTCTGAAATTTTTTGCTTTTTCCTGCTCCTCTTAGCATGATAAAGAAGATTCAAAGAGAGTGAGATGCCAGCTCCTTTCATTCAGTCAGTAGCTTCAAACATTTCTGGACGTTTTTCAATGGCAAAAATCAATGAATATTGTAAATGCACAAACAGTAATTTCTCCACATTGCAAGGTGCAATTCTGAATTTTTTTGCTTTTTCCTGCTCCTCTTAGCATGGTAAAGAAGATTCAAAGAGAGTGAGATGCCAGCTCTTTTCATTCAGTCAGTAGCTTCAAACATTTCTGGTATATGAATAACATGATGTTTTTCAATGGCAAAAATCAATGAATATTGTAAATGCACAAACAGTAATTTCTCCGCATTGCAAGGTGCAATTCTGAAATTTTTTGCTTTTTCCTGCTCCTCTTAGCATGATAAAGAAGATTCAAAGAGAGTGAGATGCCAGCTCCTTTCATTCAGTCAGTAGCTTCAAACATTTCTGGGCGTTTTTCAATGGCAAAAATCAATGAATATTGTAAATGCACAAACAGTAATTTCTCCACATTGCAAGGTGCAATTCTAAAATTTTTTGCTTTTTCCTGCTCCTCTTAGCATGATAAAGAAGATTTAAAGAGAGGGACATGCCAGCTCCTTTCATTCAGTCAGTAGCTTCAAACATTTCTGGTATATGAATAACATGATGTTTTTCAATGGCAAAAATCAATGAATATTGTAAATGCACAAACAGTAATTTCTCCGCATTGCAAGGTGCAATTCTGAAATTTTTTGCTTTTTCCTGCTCCTCTTAGCATGATAAAGAAGATTCAAAGAGAGTGAGATGCCAGCTCCTTTCATTCAGTCAGTAGCTTCAAACATTTCTGGACATTTTTCAATGGCAAAAATCAATGAATATTGTAAATGCATAAACAGTAATTTCTCCACATTGCAAGGTGCAATTCTGAAATTTTTTGCTTTTTCCTGCTCCTCTTAGCATGATAAAGAAGATTCAAAGAGAGTGAGATGCCAGCTCTTTTCATTCAGTCAGTAGCTTCAAACATTTCTGGTATATGAATAACATGATGTTTTTCAATGGCAAAAATCAATGAATATTGTAAATGCACAAACAGTAATTTCTCCGCATTGCAAGGTGCAATTCTGAAATTTTTTGCTTTTTCCTGCTCCTTTGAGCATGATAAAGAAGATTCAAAGAGATTGAGATGCCAGCTCCTTTCATTCAGTCAGTAGCTTCAAACATTTCTGGATGTTTTTCAATGGCAAAAACAATGAATATTGTAAATGCACAAACAGTAATTTCTCCACATTGCAAGGTGCAATTCTGAAATTTTTTGCTTTTTCCTGCTCTTCTTAGCATGATAAAGAAGATTCAAAGAGAGTGAGATGCCAGCTCTTTTCATTCAGTCAGTAGCTTCAAACATTTCTGGTATATGAATAACATGATGTTTTTCAATGGCAAAAATCAATGAATATTGTAAATGCACAAACAGTAATTTCTCCGCATTGCAAGGTGCAATTCTGAAATTTTTTGCTTTTTCCTGCTCCACTTAGCATGATAAAGAAGATTCAAAGAGAGTGAGATGCCAGCTCCTTTCATTCAGTCAGTAGCTTCAAACATTTCTGGACGTTTTTCAATGGCAAAAATCAATGAATATTGTAAATGCACAAACAGTAATTTCTCCACATTGCAAGGTGCAATTCTGAAATTTTTTGCTTTTTCCTGCTCCTCTTAGCATGATAAAGAAGATTCAAAGAGAGTGAGATGCCAGCTCTTTTCATTCAGTCAGTAGCTTCAAACATTTCTGGCATATGAATAACATGATGTTTTTCAATGGCAAAAATCAATGAATATTGTAAATGCACAAACAGTAATTTCTCCGCATTGCAAGGTGCAATTCTGAAATTTTTTGCTTTTTCCTGCTCCTCTTAGCATGATAAAGAAGACTCAAAGAGAGTGAGATGCCAGCTCTTTTCATTCAGTCAGTAGCTTCAAACATTTCTGGCATATGAATAACATGATGTTTTTCAATGGCAAAAATCAATGAATATTGTAAATGCACAAACAGTAATTTCTCCGCATTGCAAGGTGCAATTCTGAAATTTTTTGCTTTTTCCTGCTCCTCTGAGCATGATAAAGAAGATTCAAAGAGAGTGAGATGCCAGCTCCTTTCATTCAGTCAGTAGCTTCAAACATTTCTGGACGTTTTTCAATGGCAAAAATCAATGAATATTGTAAATGCACAAACAGTAATTTCTACACATTGCAAGGTGCAATTCTGAAATTTTTTGCTTTTTCCTGCTCCTCTTAGCATGATAAAGAAGATTCAAAGAGAGTGAGATGCCAGCTCTTTTCATTCAGTCAGTAGCTTCAAACATTTCTGGTATATGAATAACATGATGTTTTTCAATGGCAAAAATCAATGAATATTGTAAATGCACAAACAGTAATTTCTCCGCATTGCAAGGTGCAATTCTGAAATGTTTTGCTTTTTCCTGCTCCTCTTAGCATGATAAAGAAGATTCAAAGAGAGTGAGATGCCAGCTCCTTTCATTCAGTCAGTAGCTTCAAACATTTCTGGACGTTTTTCAATGGCAAAAATCAATGAATATTGTAAATGCACAAACAGTAATTTCTCCACATTGCAAGGTGCAATTCTGAAATTTTTTGCTTTTTCCTGCTCCTCTTAGCATGATAAAGAAGATTCAAAGAGAGTGAGATGCCAGATCTTTTCATTCAGTCAGTAGCTTCAAACATTTCTGCCATATGAATAACATGATGTTTTTCAATGGCAAAAATCAATGAATATTGTAAATGCACAAACAGTAATTTCTCCGCATTGCAAGGTGCAATTCTGAAATTTTTTGCTTTTTCCTGCTCCTATTAGCATGATAAAGAAGATTCAAAGAGAGTGAGATGCCAGCTCCTTTCATTCAGTCAGTAGCTTCAAACATTTCTGGACGTTTTTCAATGGCAAAAATCAATGAATATTGTAAATGCACAAACAGTAATTTCTCCGCATTGCAAGGTGCAATTCTGAAATTTTTTGCTTTTTCCTGCTCCTATTAGCATGATAAAGAAGATTCAAAGAGAGTGAGATGCCAGCTCCTTTCATTCAGTCAGTAGCTTCAAACATTTCTGGACGTTTTTCAATGGCAAATATCAATGAATATTGTAAATGCACAAACAGTAATTTCTCCGCATTGCAAGGTGCAATTCTGAAATTTTTTGCTTTTTCCTGCTCCTCCTAGCATGATAAAGAAGATTTAAAGAGAGTGAGATGCCAGCTCCTTTCATTCAGTCAGTAGCTTCAAACATTTCTGGACATTTTTCAATGGCAAAAATCAATGAATATTGTAAATGCACAAACAGTAATTTCTCCACATTGCAAGGTGCAATTCTGAAATTTTTTGCTTTTTCCTGCTCCTCTTAGCATGATAAAGAAGATTCAAAGAGAGTGAGATGCCAGCTCTTATCATTCAGTCAGTAGCTTCAAACATTTCTGGTATATGAATAACATGATGTTTTTCAATGGCAAAAATCAATGAATATTGTAAATGCACAAACAGTAATTTCTCCGCATTGCAAGGTGCAATTCTGAAATGTTTTGCTTTTTCCTGCTCCTCTTAGCATGATAAAGAAGATTCAAAGAGAGTGAGATGCCAGCTCCTTTCATTCAGTCAGTAGCTTGAAACATTTCTGGACGTTTTTCAATGGCAAAAATCAATGAATATTGTAAATGCACAAACAGTAATTTCTCCACATTGCAAGGTGCAATTCTGAAATTTTTTGCTTTTTCCTGCTCCTCTTAGCATGATAAAGAAGATTTAAAGAGAGTGACATGCCAGCTCCTTTCATTCAGTCAGTAGCTTCAAACATTTCTGGTATATGAATAACATGATGCTTTTCAATGGCAAAAATCAATGAATATTGTAAATGCACAAACAGTAATTTCTCCGCATTGCAAGGTGCAATTCTGAAATTTTTTGCTTTTTCCTGCTCCTCTTAGCATGATAAAGAAGATTCAAAGAGAGTGAGATGCCAGCTCCTTTCATTCAGTCAGTAGCTTCAAACATTTCTGGACGTTTTTCAATGACAAAAATCAATGAATATTGTAAATGCACAAACAGTAATATCTCCACATTGCAAGGTGCAATTCTGAAATTTTTTGCTTTTTCCTGCTCCTCTTAGCATGATAAAGAAGATTCAAAGAGAGTGAGATGCCAGCTCCTTTCATTCAGTCAGTAGCTTCAAACATTTCTGGTATATGAATAACATGATGTTTTTCAATGGCAAAAATCAATGAATATTGTAAATGCACAAACAGTAATTTCTCCGCATTGCAAGGTGCAATTCTGAAATTTTTTGCTTTTTCCTGCTCCTCTTAGCATGATAAAGAAGATTCAAAGAGAGTGAGATGCCAGCTCCTTTCATTCAGTCAGTAGCTTCAAACATTTCTGGACGTTTTTCAATGGCAAAAATCAATGAATATTGTAAATGCACAAACAGTAATTTCTCCACATTGCAAGGTGCAATTCTGAATTTTTTTGCTTTTTCCTGCTCCTCTTAGCATGATAAAGAAGATTCAAAGAGAGTGAGATGCCAGCTCTTTTCATTCAGTCAGTAGCTTCAAACATTTCTGGTATATGAATAACATGATGTTTTTCAATGGCAAAAATCAATGAATATTGTAAATGCACAAACAGTAATTTCTCCGCATTGCAAGGTGCAATTCTGAAATTTTTTGCTTTTTCCTGCTCCTCTTAGCATGATAAAGAAGATTCAAAGAGAGTGAGATGCCAGCTCCTTTCATTCAGTCAGTAGCTTCAAACATTTCTGGACGTTTTTCAATGGCAAAAATCAATGAATATTGTAAATGCACAAACAGTAATTTCTCCACATTGCAAGGTGCAATTCTGAAATTTTTTGCTTTTTCCTGCTCCTCTTAGCATGATAACGAAGATTTAAAGAGAGTGAGATGCCAGCTCCTTTCATTCAGTCAGTAGCTTCAAACATTTCTGGTATATGAATAACATGATGTTTTTCAATGGCAAAAATCAATGAATATTGTAAATGCACAAACAGTAATTTCTCCGCATTGCAAGGTGAAATTCTGAAATTTTTTGCTTTTTCCTGCTCCTCTTAGCATGATAAAGAAGATTCAAAGAGAGTGAGATGCCAGCTCCTTTCATTCAGTCAGTAGCTTCAAACATTTCTGGACGTTTTTCAATGGCAAAAATCAATGAATATTGTAAATGCACAAACAGTAATTTCTCCACATTGCAAGGTGCAATTCTGAAATTTTTTGCTTTTTCCTGCTCCTCTTAGCATGATAAAGAATATTCAAAGAGAGTGAGATGCCAGCTCCTTTCATTCAGTCAGTAGCTTCAAACATTTCTGGTATATGAATAACATGATGTTTTTCAATGGCAAAAATCAATGAATATTGTAAATGCACAAACAGTAATTTCTCCGCATTGCAAGGTGCAATTCTGAAATTTTTTGCTTTTTCCTGCTCCTCTTAGCATGATAAAGAAGATTCAAAGAGAGTGAGATGCCAGCTCCTTTCATTCAGTCAGTAGCTTCAAACATTTCTGGACGTTTTTCAATGGCAAAAATCAATGAATATTGTAAATGCACAAACAGTAATTTCTCCACATTGCAAGGTGCAATTCTGAATTTTTTTGCTTTTTCCTGCTCCTCTTAGCATGATAAAGAAGATTCAAAGAGAGTGAGATGCCAGCTCTTTTCATTCAGTCAGTAGCTTCAAACATTTCTGGTATATGAATAACATGATGTTTTTCAATGGCAAAAATCAATGAATATTGTAAATGCACAAACAGTAATTTCTCCGCATTGCAAGGTGCAATTCTGAAATTTTTTGCTTTTTCCTGCTCCTCTTAGCATGATAAAGAAGATTCAAAGAGAGTTAGATGCCAGCTCCTTTCATTCAGTCAGTAGCTTCAAACATTTCTGGTATATGAATAACATGATGTTTTTCAATGGCAAAAATCAATGAATATTGTAAATGCACAAACAGTAATTTCTCCGCATTGCAAGGTGCAATTCTGAAATTTTTTGCTTTTTCCTGCTCCTCTTAGCATGATAAAGAAGATTCAAAGAGAGTGAGATGCCAGCTCCTTTCATTCAGTCAGTAGCTTCAAACATTTCTGGACGTTTTTCAATGGCAAAAATCAATGAATATTGTAAATGCACAAACAGTAATTTCTCCACATTGCAAGGTGCAATTCTGAAATTTTTTGCTTTTTCCTGCTCCTCTTAGCATGATAACGAAGATTTAAAGAGAGTGAGATGCCAGCTCCTTTCATTCAGTCAGTAGCTTCAAACATTTCTGGTATATGAATAACATGATGTTTTTCAATGGCAAAAATCAATGAATATTGTAAATGCACAAACAGTAATTTCTCCGCATTGCAAGGTGAAATTCTGAAATTTTTTGCTTTTTCCTGCTCCTCTTAGCATGATAAAGAAGATTCAAAGAGAGTGAGATGCCAGCTCCTTTCATTCAGTCAGTAGCTTCAAACATTTCTGGACGTTTTTCAATGGCAAAAATCAATGAATATTGTAAATGCACAAACAGTAATTTCTCCACATTGCAAGGTGCAATTCTGAAATTTTTTGCTTTTTCCTGCTCCTCTTAGCATGATAAAGAATATTCAAAGAGAGTGAGATGCCAGCTCCTTTCATTCAGTCAGTAGCTTCAAACATTTCTGGTATATGAATAACATGATGTTTTTCAATGGCAAAAATCAATGAATATTGTAAATGCACAAACAGTAATTTCTCCGCATTGCAAGGTGCAATTCTGAAATTTTTTGCTTTTTCCTGCTCCTCTTAGCATGATAAAGAAGATTCAAAGAGAGTGAGATGCCAGCTCCTTTCATTCAGTCAGTAGCTTCAAACATTTCTGGACGTTTTTCAATGGCAAAAATCAATGAATATTGTAAATGCACAAACAGTAATTTCTCCACATTGCAAGGTGCAATTCTGAATTTTTTTGCTTTTTCCTGCTCCTCTTAGCATGATAAAGAAGATTCAAAGAGAGTGAGATGCCAGCTCTTTTCATTCAGTCAGTAGCTTCAAACATTTCTGGTATATGAATAACATGATGTTTTTCAATGGCAAAAATCAATGAATATTGTAAATGCACAAACAGTAATTTCTCCGCATTGCAAGGTGCAATTCTGAAATTTTTTGCTTTTTCCTGCTCCTCTTAGCATGATAAAGAAGATTCAAAGAGAGTTAGATGCCAGCTCCTTTCATTCAGTCAGTAGCTTCAAACATTTCTGCCATATGAATAACATGATGTTTTTCAATGGCAAAAATCAATGAATATTGTAAATGCACAAACAGTAATTTCTCTGCATTGCAAGGTGCAATTCTGAAATTTTTTGCTTTTTCCTGCTCCTATTAGCATGATAAAGAAGATTCAAAGAGAGTGAGATGCCAGCTCCTTTCATTCAGTCAGTAGCTTCAAACATTTCTGGACGTTTTTCAATGGCAAAAATCAATGAATATTGTAAATGCACAAACAGTAATTTCTCCGCATTGCAAGGTGCAATTCTGAAATTTTTTGCTTTTTCCTGCTCCTCTTAGCATGATAAAGAAGATTTAAAGAGAGTGAGATGCCAGCTCCTTTCATTCAGTCAGTAGCTTCAAACATTTCTGGACGTTTTTCAATGGCAAAAATCAATGAATATTGTAAATGCACAAACAGTAATTTCTCCACATTGCAAGGTGCAATTCTGAAATTTTTTGCTTTTTCCTGCTCCTCTTAGCATGATAAAGAAGATTCAAAGAGAGTGAGATGCCAGCTCTTTTCATTCAGTCAGTAGCTTCAAACATTTCTGGTATATGAATAACATGATGTTTTTCAATGGCAAAAATCAATGAATATTGTAAATGCACAAACAGTAATTTCTCCGCATTGCAAGGTGCAATTCTGAAATTTTTTGCTTTTTCCTGCTCCTCTTAGCATGATAAAGAAGATTCAAAGAGAGTGAGATGCCAGCTCCTTTCATTCAGTCAGTAGCTTCAAACATTTCTGGACGTTTTTCAATGACAAAAATCAATGAATATTGTAAATGCACAAACAGTAATTTCTCCACATTGCAAGGTGCAATTCTGAAATTTTTTGCTTTTTCCTGCTCCTCTTAGCATGATAAAGAAGATTTAAAGAGAGTGACATGCCAGCTCCTTTCATTCAGTCAGTAGCTTCAAACATTTCTGGTATATGAATAACATGATGTTTTTCAATGGCAAAAATCAATGAATATTGTAAATGCACAAACAGTAATTTCTCCGCATTGCAAGGTGCAATTCTGAAATTTTTTGCTTTTTCCTGCTCCTCTTAGCATGATAAAGAAGATTCAAAGAGAGTGAGATGCCAGCTCCTTTCATTCAGTCAGTAGCTTCAAACATTTCTGGACGTTTTTCAATGGCAAAAATCAATGAATATTGTAAATGCACAAACAGTAATTTCTCCACATTGCAAGGTGCAATTCTGAATTTTTTTGCTTTTTCCTGCTCCTCTTAGCATGATAAAAAAGATTCAAAGAGAGTGAGATGCCAGCTCTTTTCATTCAGTCAGTAGCTTCAAACATTTCTGGTATATGAATAACATGATGTTTTTCAATGGCAAAAATCAATGAATATTGTAAATGCACAAACAGTAATTTCTCCGCATTGCAAGGTGCAATTCTGAAATTTTTTGCTTTTTCCTGCTCCTCTTAGCATGATAAAGAAGATTCAAAGAGAGTGAGATGCCAGCTCCTTTCATTCAGTCAGTAGCTTCAAACATTTCTGGACGTTTTTCAATGGCAAAAATCAATGAATATTGTAAATGCACAAACAGTAATTTCTCCACATTGCAAGGTGCAATTCTGAAATTTTTTGCTTTTTCCTGCTCCTCTTAGCATGATAAAGAAGATTTAAAGAGAGTGACATGCCAGCTCCTTTCATTCAGTCAGTAGCTTCAAACATTTCTGGTATATGAATAACATGATGTTTTTCAATGGCAAAAATCAATGAATATTGTAAATGCACAAACAGTAATTTCTCCGCATTGCAAGGTGCAATTCTGAAATTTTTTGCTTTTTCCTGCTCCTCTTAGCATGATAAAGAAGATTCAAAGAGAGTGAGATGCCAGCTCCTTTCATTCAGTCAGTAGCTTCAAACATTTCTGGACGTTTTTCAATGGCAAAAATCAATGAATATTGTAAATGCACAAACAGTAATTTCTCCACATTGCAAGGTGCAATTCTGAAATTTTTTGCTTTTTCCTGCTCCGCTTAGCATGATAAAGAAGATTCAAAGAGAGTGAGATGCCAGCTCCTTTCATTCAGTCAGTAGCTTCAAACATTTCTGGTATATGAATAACATGATGTTTTTCAATGGCAAAAATCAATGAATATTGTAAATGCACAAACAGTAATTTCTCCGCATTGCAAGGTGCAATTCTGAAATTTTTTGCTTTTTCCTGCTCCTCTTAGCATGATAAAGAAGATTCAAAGAGAGTGAGATGCCAGCTCCTTTCATTCAGTCAGTAGCTTCAAACATTTCTGGACGTTTTTCAATGGCAAAAATCAATGAATATTGTAAATGCACAAACAGTAATTTCTCCACATTGCAAGGTGCAATTCTGAATTTTTTTGCTTTTTCCTGCTCCTCTTAGCATGATAAAGAAGATTCAAAGAGAGTGAGATGCCAGCTCTTTTCATTCAGTCAGTAGCTTCAAACATTTCTGGTATATGAATAACATGATGTTTTTCAATGGCAAAAATCAATGAATATTGTAAATGCACAAACAGTAATTTCTCCGCATTGCAAGGTGCAATTCTGAAATTTTTTGCTTTTTCCTGCTCCTCTTAGCATGATAAAGAAGATTCAAAGAGAGTTAGATGCCAGCTCCTTTCATTCAGTCAGTAGCTTCAAACATTTCTGGACGTTTTTCAATGGCAAAAATCAATGAATATTGTAAATGCACAAACAGTAATTTCTCCACATTGCAAGGTGCAATTCTGAAATTTTTTGCTTTTTCCTGCTCCTCTTAGCATGATAAAGAAGATTCAAAGAGAGTGAGATGCCAGCTCTTTTCATTCAGTCAGTAGCTTCAAACATTTCTGGCATATGAATAACATGATGTTTTTCAATGGCAAAAATCAATGAATATTGTAAATGCACAAACAGTAATTTCTCCGCATTGCAAGGTGCAATTCTGAAATTTTTTGCTTTTTCCTGCTCCTATTAGCATGATAAAGAAGATTCAAAGAGAGTGAGATGCCAGCTCCTTTCATTCAGTCAGTAGCTTCAAACATTTCTGGACGTTTTTCAATGGCAAAAATCAATGAATATTGTAAATGCACAAACAGTAATTTCTCCGCATTGCAAGGTGCAATTCTGAAATTTTTTGCTTTTTCCTGCTCCTCTTAGCATGATAAAGAAGATTTAAAGAGAGTGAGATGCCAGCTCCTTTCATTCAGTCAGTAGCTTCAAACATTTCTGGACGTTTTTCAATGGCAAAAATCAATGAATATTGTAAATGCACAAACAGTAATATCTCCACATTGCAAGGTGCAATTCTGAAATTTTTTGCTTTTTCCTGTTAATCCTAGCATGATAAAGAAGATTCAAAGAGAGTGAGATGCCAGCTCCTTTCATTCAGTCAGTAGCTTCAAACATTTCTGGTATATGAAAAACATGTTTTTCAATGGCAAAAATCAATGAATATTGTAAATGCACAAACAGTAATATCTCCACATTGCAAGGTGCAATTCTGAAATTTTTTGCATTTTCCTGCTAATCCTAGCATGATAAAGAAGATTCAAAGAGAGTGAGATGCCAGCTCCTTTCATTCAGTCAGTAGCTTCAAACATTTCTGGACGTTTTTCAATGGCAAAAATCAATGAATATTGTAAATGCACAAACAGTAATATCTCCACATTGCAAGGTGCAATTCTGAAATTTTTTGCTTTTTCCTGTTAATCCTAGCATGATAAAGAAGATTCAAAGAGAGTGAGATGCCAGCTCCTTTCATTCAGTCAGTAGCTTCAAACATTTCTGGTATATGAAAAACATGTTTTTCAATGGCAAAAATCAATGAATATTGTAAATGCACAAACAGTAATATCTCCACATTGCAAGGTGCAATTCTGAAATTTTTTGCTTTTTCCTGCTAATCCTAGCATGATAAAGAAGATTCAAAGAGAGTGAGATGCCAGCTCCTTTCATTCAGTCAGTAGCTTCAAACATTTCTGGACGTTTTTCAATGGCAAAAATCAATGAATATTGTAAATGCACAAACAGTAATTTCTCCACATTGCAAGGTGCAATTCTGAAATTTTTTGCTTTTTCCTGCTCCTCTTAGCATGATAAAGAAGATTTAAAGAGAGTGAGATGCCAGCTCCTTTCATTCAGTCAGTAGCTTCAAACATTTCTGGTATATGAATAACATGATGTTTTTCAATGGCAAAAATCAATGAATATTGTAAATGCACAAACAGTAATTTCTCCACATTGCAAGGTGCAATTCTGAAATTTTTTGCTTTTTCCTGCTCCTCTTAGCATGATAAAGAAGATTCAAAGAGAGTTAGATGCCAGCTCCTTTCATTCAGTCAGTAGCTTCAAACATTTCTGCCATATGAATAACATGATGTTTTTCAATGGCAAAAATCAATGAATATTGTAAATGCACAAACAGTAATTTCTCCGCATTGCAAGGTGCAATTCTGAAATTTTTTGCTTTTTCCTGCTCCTATTAGCATGATAAAGAAGATTCAAAGAGAGTGAGATGCCAGCTCCTTTCATTCAGTCAGTAGCTTCAAACATTTCTGGACGTTTTTCAATGGCAAAAATCAATGAATATTGTAAATGCACAAACAGTAATTTCTCCGCATTGCAAGGTGCAATTCTGAAATTTTTTGCTTTTTCCTGCTCCTCTTAGCATGATAAAGAAGATTTAAAGAGAGTGAGATGCCAGCTCATTTCATTCAGTCAGTAGCTTCAAACATTTCTGGACGTTTTTCAATGGCAAAAATCAATGAATATTGTAAATGCACAAACAGTAATTTCTCCACATTGCAAGGTGCAATTCTGAAATTTTTTGCTTTTTCCTGCTCCTCTTAGCATGATAAAGAAGATTCAAAGAGAGTGAGATGCCAGCTCTTTTCATTCAGTCAGTAGCTTCAAACATTTCTGGTATATGAATAACATGATGTTTTTCAATGGCAAAAATCAATGAATATTGTAAATGCACAAACAGTAATTTCTCCGAATTGCAAGGTGCAATTCTGAAATTTTTTGCTTTTTCCTGCTCCTCTTAGCATGATAAAGAAGATTCAAAGAGAGTGAGATGCCAGCTCCTTTCATTCAGTCAGTAGCTTCAAACATTTCTGGACGTTTTTCAATGGCAAAAATCAATGAATATTGTAAATGCACAAACAGTAATTTCTCCACATTGCAAGGTGCAATTCTGAAATTTTTTGCTTTTTCCTGCTCCTCTTAGCATGATAAAGAAGATTTAAAGAGAGTGACATGCCAGCTCCTTTCATTCAGTCAGTAGCTTCAAACATTTCTGGTATATGAATAACATGATGTTTTTCAATGGCAAAAATCAATGAATATTGTAAATGCACAAACAGTAATTTCTCCGCATTGCAAGGTGCAATTCTGAAATTTTTTGCTTTTTCCTGCTCCTCTTAGCATGATAAAGAAGATTCAAAGAGAGTGAGATGCCAGCTCCTTTCATTCAGTCAGTAGCTTCAAACATTTCTGGACGTTTTTCAATGGCAAAAATCAATGAATATTGTAAATGCACAAACAGTAATTTCTCCACATTGCAAGGTGCAATTCTGAATTTTTTTGCTTTTTCCTGCTCCTCTTAGCATGATAAAAAAGATTCAAAGAGAGTGAGATGCCAGCTCTTTTCATTCAGTCAGTAGCTTCAAACATTTCTGGCATATGAATAACATGATGTTTTTCAATGGCAAAAATCAATGAATATTGTAAATGCACAAACAGTAATTTCTCCGCATTGCAAGGTGCAATTCTGAAATTTTTTGCTTTTTCCTGCTCCTCTTAGCATGATAAAGAAGATTCAAAGAGAGTGAGATGCCAGCTCCTTTCATTCAGTCAGTAGCTTCAAACATTTCTGGACGTTTTTCAATGGCAAAAATCAATGAATATTGTAAATGCACAAACAGTAATTTCTCCACATTGCAAGGTGCAATTCTGAAATTTTTTGCTTTTTCCTGCTCCTCTTAGCATGATAAAGAAGATTTAAAGAGAGTGACATGCCAGCTCTTTTCATTCAGTCAGTAGCTTCAAACATTTCTGGTATATGAATAACATGATGTTTTTCAATGGCAAAAATCAATGAATATTGTAAATGCACAAACAGTAATTTCTCCGCATTGCAAGGTGCAATTCTGAAATTTTTTGCTTTTTCCTGCTCCTCTTAGCATGATAAAGAAGATTCAAAGAGAGTGAGATGCCAGCTCCTTTCATTCAGTCAGTATCTTCAAACATTTCTGGTATATGAATAACATGATGTTTTTCAATGGCAAAAATCAATGAATATTGTAAATGCACAAACAGTAATTTCTCCGCATTGCAAGGTGCAATTCTGAAATTTTTTGCTTTTTCCTGCTCCTCTTAGCATGATAAAGAAGATTCAAAGAGAGTGAGATGCCAGCTCCTTTCATTCAGTCAGTAGCTTCAAACATTTCTGGACGTTTTTCAATGGCAAAAATCAATGAATATTGTAAATGCACAAACAGTAATTTCTCCACATTGCAAGGTGCAATTCTGAATTTTTTTGCTTTTTCCTGCTCCTCTTAGCATGATAAAGAAGATTCAAAGAGAGTGAGATGCCAGCTCTTTTCATTCAGTCAGTAGCTTCAAACATTTCTGGTATATGAATAACATGATGTTTTTCAATGGCAAAAATCAATGAATATTGTAAATGCACAAACAGTAATTTCTCCGCATTGCAAGGTGCAATTCTGAAATTTTTTGCTTTTTCCTGCTCCTCTTAGCATGATAAAGAAGATTCAAAGAGAGTTAGATGCCAGCTCCTTTCATTCAGTCAGTAGCTTCAAACATTTCTGGACGTTTTTCAATGGCAAAAATCAATGAATATTGTAAATGTACAAACAGTAATTTCTCCACATTGCAAGGTGCAATTCTGAAATTTTTTGCTTTTTCCTGCTCCTCTTAGCATGATAAAGAAGATTCAAAGAGAGTGAGATGCCAGCTCTTTTCATTCAGTCAGTAGCTTCAAACATTTCTGGCATATGAATAACATGATGTTTTTCAATGGCAAAAATCAATGAATATTGTAAATGCACAAACAGTAATTTCTCCGCATTGCAAGGTGCAATTCTGAAATTTTTTGCTTTTTCCTGCTCCTATTAGCATGATAAAGAAGATTCAAAGAGAGTGAGATGCCAGCTCCTTTCATTCAGTCAGTAGCTTCAAACATTTCTGGACGTTTTTCAATGGCAAAAATCAATGAATATTGTAAATGCACAAACAGTAATTTCTCCGCATTGCAAGGTGCAATTCTGAAATTTTTTGCTTTTTCCTGCTCCTCTTAGCATGATAAAGAAGATTTAAAGAGAGTGAGATGCCAGCTCCTTTCATTCAGTCAGTAGCTTCAAACATTTCTGGACGTTTTTCAATGGCAAAAATCAATGAATATTGTAAATGCACAAACAGTAATATCTCCACATTGCAAGGTGCAATTCTGAAATTTTTTGCTTTTTCCTGTTAATCCTAGCATGATAAAGAAGATTCAAAGAGAGTGAGATGCCAGCCCCTTTCATTCAGTCAGTAGCTTCAAACATTTCTGGTATATGAAAAACATGTTTTTCAATGGCAAAAATCAATGAATATTGTAAATGCACAAACAGTAATATCTCCACATTGCAAGGTGCAATTCTGAATTTTTTTGCATTTTCCTGCTAATCCTAGCATGATAAAGAAGATTCAAAGAGAGTGAGATGCCAGCTCCTTTCATTCAGTCAGTAGCTTCAAACATTTCTGGACGTTTTTCAATGGCAAAAATCAATGAATATTGTAAATGCACAAACAGTAATATCTCCACATTGTAAGGTGCAATTCAGAAATTTTTTGCTTTTTCCTGTTAATCCTAGCATGATAAAGAAGATTCAAAGAGAGTGAGATGCCAGCTCCTTTCATTCAGTCAGTAGCTTCAAACATTTCTGGTATATGAAAAACATGTTTTTCAATGGCAAAAATCAATGAATATTGTAAATGCACAAACAGTAATATCTCCACATTGCAAGGTGCAATTCTGAAATTTTTTGCTTTTTCCTGCTAATCCTAGCATGATAAAGAAGATTCAAAGTGAGTGAGATGCCAGCTCCTTTCATTCAGTCAGTAGCTTCAAACATTTCTGGACGTTTTTCAATGGCAAAAATCAATGAATATTGTAAATGCACAAACAGTAATATCTCCACATTGCAAGGTGCAATTCAGAAATTTTTGGCTTTTTCCTGCTAATCCTAGCATGATAAAGAAGATTCAAAGAGAGTGAGATGCCAGCTCCTTTCATTCAGTCAGTAGCTTCAAACATTTCTGGATGTTTTTCAATGGCAAAAATCAATGAATATTGTAAATGCACAAACAGTAATATCTCCACATTGCAAGGTGCAATTCAGAAATTTTTGGCTTTTTCCTGCTAATCCTAGCATGATAAAGAAGATTCAAAGAGAGTGAGATGCCAGCTCCTTTCATTCAGTCAGTAGCTTCAAACATTTATGGTATATGAAAAACATGTTTTTCAATGGCAAAAATCAATGAATATTGTAAATGCACAAACAGTAATATCTCCACATTGCAAGGTGCAATTCTGAAATTTTTTGCTTTTTCCTGCTAATCCTAGCATGATAAAGAAGATTCAAAGAGAGTGAGATGCCAGCTCCTTTCATTCAGTCAGTAGCTTCAAACATTTCTGGACGTTTTTCAATGGCAAAAATCAATGAATATTGTAAATGCACAAACAGTAATATCTCCACATTGCAAGGTGCAATTCTGAAATTTTTTGCTTTTTCCTGTTAATCCTAGCATGATAAAGAAGATTCAAAGAGAGTGAGATGCCAGCTCCTTTCATTCAGTCAGTAGCTTCAAACATTTCTGGTATATGAAAAACATGTTTTTCAATGGCAAAAATCAATGAATATTGTAAATGCACAAACAGTAATATCTCCACATTGCAAGGTGCAATTCTGAAATTTTTTGCTTTTTCCTGCTCCTCTTAGCATGATAAAGAAGATTCAAAGAGAGTGAGATGCCAGCTCCTTTCATTCAGTCAGTAGCTTCAAACATTTCTGGACGTTTTTTAATGGCAAAAATCAATGAATATTGTAAATGCACAAACAGTAATATCTCCACATTGCAAGGTGCAATTCTGAAATTTTTGCTTTTTCCTGTTAATCCTAGCATGATAAAGAAGATTCAAAGAGAGTGAGATGCCAGCTCCTTTCATTCAGTCAGTAGCTTCAAACATTTCTGGTATATGAAAAACATGTTTTTCAATGGCAAAAATCAATGAATATTGTAAATGCACAAACAGTAATATCTCCACATTGCAAGGTGCAATTCTGAAATTTTTTGCTTTTTCCTGCTAATCCTAGCATGATAAAGAAGATTCAAAGAGAGTGAGATGCCAGCTCCTTTCATTCAGTCAGTAGCTTCAAACATTTCTGGACGTTTTTCAATGGCAAAAATCAATGAATATTGTAAATGCACAAACAGTAATATCTCCACATTGCAAGGAGCAATTCTGAAATTTTTTGCTTTTTCCTGTTAATCCTAGCATGATAAAGAAGATTCAAAGAGAGTGAGATGCCAGCTCCTTTCATTCAGTCAGTAGCTTCAAACATTTCTGGTATATGAAAAACATGTTTTTCAATGGCAAAAATCAATGAATATTGTAAATGCACAAACAGTAATATCTCCACATTGCAAGGTGCAATTCTGAAATGTTTTGCTTTTTCCTGCTAATCCTAGCATGATAAAGAAGATACAAAGAGAGTGAGATGCCAGCTCCTTTCATTCATTCAGTAGCTTCAAACATTTCTGGATGTTTTTCAATGGCAAAAATCAATGAATATTGTAAATGCACAAACAGTAATATCTCCACATTGCAAGGTGCAATTCAGAAATTTTTGGCTTTTTCCTGCTAATCCTAGCATGATAAAGAAGATTCAAAGAGAGTGAGATGCCAGCTCCTTTCATTCAGTCAGTAGCTTCAAACATTTCTGGTATATGAAAAACATGTTTTTCAATGGCAAAAATCAATGAATATTGTAAATGCACAAACAGTAATATCTCCACATTGCAAGGTGCAATTCTGAAATTTTTTGCTTTTTCCTGCTAATCCTAGCATGATAAAGAAGATTCAAAGAGAGTGAGATGCCAGCTCCTTTCATTCAGTCAGTAGCTTCAAACATTTCTGGACGTTTTTCAATGGCAAAAATCAATGAATATTGTAAATGCACAAACAGTAATATCTCCACATTGCAAGGTGCAATTCTGAAATTTTTTGCTTTTTCCTGTTAATCCTAGCATGATAAAGAAGATTCAAAGAGAGTGAGATGCCAGCTCCTTTCATTCAGTCAGTAGCTTCAAACATTTCTGGTATATGAAAAACATGTTTTTCAATGGCAAAAATCAATGAATATTGTAAATGCACAAACAGTAATATCTCCACATTGCAAGGTGCAATTCTGAAATTTTTTGCTTTTTCCTGCTAATCCTAGCATGATAAAGAAGATTCAAAGAGAGTGAGATGCCAGCTCCTTTCATTCAGTCAGTAGCTTCAAACATTTCTGGTATATGAAAAACATGTTTTTCAATGGCAAAAATCAATGAATATTGTAAATGCACAAACAGTAATATCTCCACATTGCAAGGTGCAATTCTGAAATTTTTTGCTTTTTCCTGCTAATCCTAGCATGATAAAGAAGATTCAAAGAGAGTGAGATGCCAGCTCCTTTCATTCAGTCAGTAGCTTCAAACATTTCTGGACGTTTTTCAATGGCAAAAATCAATGAATATTGTAAATGCACAAACAGTAATATCTCCACATTGCAAGGTGCAATTCTGAAATTTTTTGCTTTTTCCTGTTAATCCTAGCATGATAAAGAAGATTCAAAGAGAGTGAGATGCCAGCTCCTTTCATTCAGTCAGTAGCTTCAAACATTTCTGGTATATAAAAAACATGTTTTTCAATGGCAAAAATCAATGAATATTGTAAATGCACAAACAGTAATATCTCCACATTGCAAGGTGCAATTCTGAAATTTTTTGCTTTTTCCTGCTAATCCTAGCATGATAAAGAAGATTCAAAGAGAGTGAGATGCCAGCTCCTTTCATTCAGTCAGTAGCTTCAAACATTTCTGGACGTTTTTCAATGGCAAAAATCAATGAATATTGTAAATGCACAAACAGTAATATCTCCACATTGCAAGGTGCAATTCAGAAATTTTTGGCTTATTCCTGCTAATCCTAGCATGATAAAGAAGATTCAAAGAGAGTGAGATGCCAGCTCCTTTCATTCAGTCAGTAGCTTCAAACATTTCTGGTATATGAAAAACATGTTTTTCAATGGCAAAAATCAATGAATATTGTAAATGCACAAACAGTAATATCTCCACATTGCAAGGTGCAATTCTGAAATTTTTTGCTTTTTCCTGCTAATCCTAGCATGATAAAGAAGATTCAAAGAGAGTGAGATGCCAGCTCCTTTCATTCAGTCAGTAGCTTCAAACATTTCTGGACGTTTTTCAATGGCAAAAATCAATGAATATTGTAAATGCACAAACAGTAATATCTCCACATTGCAAGGTGCAATTCTGAAATTTTTTGCTTTTTCCTGTTAATCCTAGCATGATAAAGAAGATTCAAAGAGAGTGAGATGCCAGCTCCTTTCATTCAGTCAGTAGCTTCAAACATTTCTGGTATATGAAAAACATGTTTTTCAATGGCAAAAATCAATGAATATTGTAAATGCACAAACAGTAATATCTCCACATTGCAAGGTGCAATTCTGAAATTTTTTGCTTTTTCCTGCTAATCCTAGCATGATAAAGAAGATTCAAAGAGAGTGAGATGCCAGCTCCTTTCATTCAGTCAGTAGCTTCAAACATTTCTGGACGTTTTTCAATGGCAAAAATCAATGAATATTGTAAATGCACAAACAGTAATATCTCCACATTGCAAGGTGCAATTCTGAAATTTTTTGCTTTTTCCTGTTAATCCTAGCATGATAAAGAAGATTCAAAGAGAGTGAGATGCCAGCTCCTTTCATTCAGTCAGTAGCTTCAAACATTTCTGGTATATGAAAAACATGTTTTTCAATGGCAAAAATCAATGAATATTGTAAATGCACAAAAAGTAATATCTCCACATTGCAAGGTGCAATTCTGAAATTTTTTGCTTTTTCCTGCTAATCCTAGCATGATAAAGAAGATTCAAAGAGAGTGAGATGCCAGCTCCTTTCATTCAGTCAGTAGCTTCAAACATTTCTGGACGTTTTTCAATGGCAAAAATCAATGAATATTGTAAATGCACAAACAGTAATATCTCCACATTGCAAGGTGCAATTCAGAAATTTTTGGCTTTTTCCTGCTAATCCTAGCATGATAAAGAAGATTCAAAGAGAGTGAGATGCCAGCTCCTTTCATTCAGTCAGTAGCTTCAAACATTTCTGGTATATGAAAAACATGTTTTTCAATGGCAAAAATCAATGAATATTGTAAATGCACAAACAGTAATATCTCCACATTGCAAGGTGCAATTCTGAAATTTTTTGCTTTTTCCTGCTAATCCTAGCATGATAAAGAAGATTCAAAGAGAGTGAGATGCCAGCTCCTTTCATTCAGTCAGTAGCTTCAAACATTTCTGGACGTTTTTCAATGGCAAAAATCAATGAATATTGTAAATGCACAAACAGTAATATCTCCACATTGCAAGGTGCAATTCTGAAATTTTTTGCTTTTTCCTGCTAATCCTAGCATGATAAAGAAGATTCAAAGAGAGTGAGATGCCAGCTCCTTTCATTCAGTCAGTAGCTTCAAACATTTCTGGTATATGAAAAACATGTTTTTCAATGGCAAAAATCAATGAATATTGTAAATGCACAAACAGTAATATCTCCACATTGCAAGGTGCAATTCTGAAATTTTTTGCTTTTTCCTGCTAATCCTAGCATGATAAAGAAGATTCAAAGAGAGTGAGATGCCAGCTCCTTTCATTCAGTCAGTAGCTTCAAACATTTCTGGACGTTTTTCAATGGCAAAAATCAATGAATATTGTAAATGCACAAACAGTAATATCTCCACATTGCAAGGTGCAATTCAGAAATTTTTGGCTTTTTCATGCTAATCCTAGCATGATAAAGAACATTCAAAGAGAGTGAGATGCCAGCTCCTTTCATTCAGTCAGTAGCTTCAAACATTTCTGGTATATGAAAAACATGTTTTTCAATGGCAAAAATCAATGAATATTGTAAATGCACAAACAGTAATATCTCCACATTGCAAGGTGCAATTCTGAAATTTTTTGCTTTTTCCTGCTAATCCTAGCATGATAAAGAAGATTCAAAGAGAGTGAGATGCCAGCTCCTTTCATTCAGTCAGTAGCTTCAAACATTTCTGGACGTTTTTCAATGGCAAAAATCAATGAATATTGTAAATGCACAAACAGTAATATCTCCACATTGCAAGGTGCAATTCTGAAATTTTTTGCTTTTTCCTGTTAATCCAAGCATGATAAAGAAGATTCAAAGAGAGTGAGATGCCAGCTCCTTTCATTCAGTCAGTAGCTTCAAACATTTCTGGTATATGAAAAACATGTTTTTCAATGGCAAAAATCAATGAATAATGTAAATGCACAAACAGTAATATCTCCACATTGCAAGGTGCAATTCTGAATTTTTTTGCTTTTTCCTGCTAATCCTAGCATGATAAAGAAGATTCAAAGAGAGTGAGATGCCAGCTCCTTTCATTCAGTCAGTAGCTTCAAACATTTCTGGACGTTTTTCAATGGCAAAAATCAATGAATATTGTAAATGCACAAACAGTAATATCTCCACATTGCAAGGTGCAATTCAGAAATTTTTGGCTTTTTCCTGCTAATCCTAGCATGATAAATAAGATTCAAAGAGAGTGAGATGCCAGCTCCTTTCATTCAGTCAGTAGCTTCAAACATTTCTGGTATATGAAAAACATGTTTTTCAATGGCAAAAATCAATGAATATTGTAAATGCACAAACAGTAATATCTCCACATTGCAAGGTGCAATTCTGAAATTTTTTGCTTTTTCCTGCTAATCCTAGCATGATAAAGAAGATTCAAAGAGAGTGAGATGCCAGCTCCTTTCATTCAGTCAGTAGCTTCAAACATTTCTGGACGTTTTTCAATGGCAAAAATCAATAAATATTGTAAATGCACAAACAGTAATATCTCCACATTGCAAGGTGCAATTCTGAAATTTTTTGCTTTTTCCTGTTAATCCTAGCATGATAAAGAAGATTCAAAGAGAGTGAGATGCCAGCTCCTTTCATTCAGTCAGTAGCTTCAAACATTTCTGGTATATGAAAAACATGTTTTTCAATGGCAAAAATCAATGAATATTGTAAATGCACAAACAGTAATATCTCCACATTGCAAGGTGCAATTCTGAAATTTTTTGCTTTTTCCTGCTAATCCTAGCATGATAAAGAAGATTCAAAGAGAGTGAGATGCCAGCTCCTTTCATTCAGTCAGTAGCTTCAAACATTTCTGGACGTTTTTCAATGGCAAAAATCAATGAATATTGTAAATGCACAAACAGTAATATCTCCACATTGCAAGGTGCAATTCTGAAATTTTTTGCTTTTTCCTGTTAATCCTAGCATGATAAAGAAGATTCAAAGAGAGTGAGATGCCAGCTCCTTTCATTCAGTCAGTAGCTTCAAACATTTCTGGTATATGAAAAACATGTTTTTCAATGGCAAAAATCAATGAATATTGTAAATGCACAAACAGTAATATCTCCACATTGCAAGGTGCAATTCTGAAATTTTTTGCTTTTTCCTGCTAATCCTAGCATGATAAAGAAGATTCAAAGAGAGTGAGATGCCAGCTCCTTTCATTCAGTCAGTAGCTTCAAACATTTCTGGTATATGAATAACATGATGTTTTTCAATGGCAAAAATCAATGAATATTGTAAATGCACAAACAGTAATATCTCCACATTGCAAGGTGCAATTCTGAAATTTTTTGCTTTTTCCTGCTAATCCTAGCATGATAAAGAAGATTCAAAGAGAGTGAGATGCCAGCTCCTTTCATTCAGTCAGTAGCTTCAAACATTTCTGGACGTTTTTCAATGGCAAAAATCAATGAATATTGTAAATGCACAAACAGTAATATCTCCACATTGCAAGGTGCAATTCTGAAATTTTTTGCTTTTTCCTGCTAATCCTAGCATGATAAAGAACATTCAAAGAGAGTGAGATGCCAGCTCCTTTCATTCCGTCAGTAGCTTCAAACATTTCTGGTATATGAAAAACATGTTTTTCAATGGCAAAAATCAATGAATATTGTAAATGCACAAACAGTAATATCTCCACATTGCAAGGTGCAATTCTGAAATTTTTTGCTTTTTCCTGCTAATCCTAGCATGATAAAGAAGATTCAAAGAGAGTGAGATGCCAGCTCCTTTCATTCAGTCAGTAGCTTCAAACATTTCTGGTATATGAAAAACATGTTTTTCAATGGCAAAAATCAATGAATATTGTAAATGCACAAACAGTAATATCTCCACATTGCAAGGTGCAATTCTGAAATTTTTTTGCTTTTTCCTGCTAATCCTAGCATGATAAAGAAGATTCAAAGAGAGTGAGATGCCAGCTCCTTTCATTCAGTCAGTAGCTTCAAACATTTCTGGACGTTTTTCAATGGCAAAAATCAATGAATATTGTAAATGCACAAACAGTAATATCTCCACATTGCAAGGTGCAATTCAGAAATTTTTGGCTTTTTCCTGCTAATCCTAGCATGATAAAGAAGATTCAAAGAGAGTGAGATGCCAGCTCCTTTCATTCAGTCAGTAGCTTCAAACATTTCTGGACGTTTTTCAATGGCAAAAATCAATGAATATTGTAAATGCACAAACAGTAATATCTCCACATTGCAAGGTGCAATTCTGAAATTTTTTGCTTTTTCCTGTTAATCCTAGCATGATAAAGAAGATTCAAAGAGAGTGAGATGCCAGCTCCTTTCATTCAGTCAGTAGCTTGAAACATTTCTGGTATATGAAAAACATGTTTTTCAATGGCAAAAATCAATGAATATTGTAAATGCACAAACAGTAATATCTCCACATTGCAAGGTGCAATTCTGAAATTTTTTGCTTTTTCCTGCTAATCCTAGCATGATAAAGAAGATTCAAAGAGAGTGAGATGCCAGCTCCTTTCATTCAGTCAGTAGCTTCAAACATTTCTGGTATATGAAAAACATGTTTTTCAATGGCAAAAATCAATGAATATTGTAAAAGCACAAACAGTAATATCTCCACATTGCAAGGTGCAATTCTGAAATTTTTTGCTTTTTCCTGCTAATCCTAGCATGATAAAGAAGATTCAAAGAGAGTGAGATGCCAGCTCCTTTCATTCAGTCAGTAGCTTCAAACATTTCTGGTATATGAATAACATGATGTTTTTCAATGGCAAAAATCAATGAATATTGTAAATGCACAAACAGTAATATCTCCACATTGCAAGGTGCAATTCTGAAATTTTTTGCTTTTTCCTGCTAATCCTAGCATGATAAAGAAGATTCAAAGAGAGTGAGATGCCAGCTCCTTTCATTCAGTCAGTAGCTTCAAACATTTCTGGACGTTTTTCAATGGCAAAAATCAATGAATATTGTAAATGCACAAACAGTAATATCTCCACATTGCAAGGTGCAATTCTGAAATTTTTTGCTTTTTCCTGCTAATCCTAGCATGATAAAGAAGATTCAAAGAGAGTGAGATGCCAGCTCCTTTCATTCCGTCAGTAGCTTCAAACATTTCTGGTATATGAAAAACATGTTTTTCAATGGCAAAAATCAATGAATATTGTAAATGCACAAACAGTAATATCTCCACATTGCAAGGTGCAATTCTGAAATTTTTTGCTTTTTCCTGCTAATCCTAGCATGATAAAGAAGATTCAAAGAGAGTGAGATGTTAGCTCCTTTCATTCAGTCAGTAGCTTCAAACATTTCTGGACGTTTTTCAATGGCAAAAATTAATGAATATTGTAAATGCACAAACAGTAATATCTCCACATTGCAAGGTGCAATTCTGAAATTTTTTGCTTTTTCCTGTTAATCCTAGCATGATAAAGAAGATTCAAAGAGAGTGAGATGCCAGCTCCTTTCATTCAGTCAGTAGCTTCAAACATTTCTGGTATATGAAAAACATGTTTTTCAATGGCAAAAATCAATGAATATTGTAAATGCACAAACAGTAATATCTCCACATTGCAAGGTGCAATTCTGAAATTTTTTGCTTTTTCCTGCTAATCCTAGCATGATAAAGAAGATTCAAAGAGAGTGAGATGCCAGCTCCTTTCATTCAGTAGCTTCAAACATTTCTGGACGTTTTTCAATGGCAAAAATCAATGAATATTGTAAATGCACAAACAGTAATATCTCCACATTGCAAGGTGCAATTCTGAAATTTTTTGCTTTTTCCTGTTAATCCTAGCATGATAAAGAAGATTCAAAGAGAGTGAGATGCCAGCTCCTTTCATTCAGTCAGTAGCTTCAAACATTTCTGGTATATGAAAAACATGTTTTTCAATGGCAAAAATCAATGAATATTGTAAATGCACAAACAGTAATATCTCCACATTGCAAGGTGCAATTCTGAAATTTTTTGCTTTTTCCTGCTAATCCTAGCATGATAAAGAAGATTCAAAGAGAGTGAGATGCCAGCTCCTTTCATTCAGTCAGTAGCTTCAAACATTTCTGGACGTTTTTCAATGGCAAAAATCAATGAATATTGTAAATGCACAAACAGTAATATCTCCACATTGCAAGGTGCAATTCAGAAATTTTTGGCTTTTTCCTGCTAATCCTAGCATGATAAAGAAGATTCAAAGAGAGTGAGATGCCAGCTCCTTTCATTCCGTCAGTAGCTTCAAACATTTCTGGTATATGAAAAACATGTTTTTCAATGGCAAAAATCAATGAATATTGTAAATGCACAAACAGTAATATCTCCACATTGCAAGGTGCAATTCTGAAATTTTTTGCTTTTTCCTGCTAATCCTAGCATGATAAAGAAGATTCAAAGAGAGTGAGATGCCAGCTCCTTTCATTCAGTCAGTAGCTTCAAACATTTCTGGTATATGAAAAACATGTTTTTCAATGGCAAAAATCAATGAATATTGTAAATGCACAAACAGTAATATCTCCACATTGCAAGGTGCAATTCTGAAATTTTTTTGCTTTTTCCTGCTAATCCTAGCATGATAAAGAAGATTCAAAGAGAGTGAGATGCCAGCTCCTTTCATTCAGTCAGTAGCTTCAAACATTTCTGGACGTTTTTCAATGGCAAAAATCAATGAATATTGTAAATGCACAAACAGTAATATCTCCACATTGCAAGGTGAAATTCAGAAATTTTTGGCTTTTTCCTGCTAATCCTAGCATGATAAAGAAGATTCAAAGAGAGTGAGATGCCAGCTCCTTTCATTCAGTCAGTAGCTTCAAACATTTCTGGTATATGAAAAACATGTTTTTCAATGGCAAAAATCAATGAATATTGTAAATGCACAAACAGTAATATCTCCACATTGCAAGGTGCAATTCTGAAATTTTTTGCTTTTTCCTGCTAATCCTAGCATGATAAAGAAGATTCAAAGAGAGTGAGATGCCAGCTCCTTTCATTCAGTCAGTAGCTTCAAACATTTCTGGTATATGAAAAACATGTTTTTCAATGGCAAAAATCAATGAATATTGTAAATGCACAAACAGTAATATCTCCACATTGCAAGGTGCAATTCTGAAATTTTTTGCTTTTTCCTGCTAATCCTAGCATGATAAAGAAGATTCAAAGAGAGTGAGATGCCAGCTCCTTTCATTCAGTAGCTTCAAACATTTCTGGACGTTTTTCAATGGCAAAAATCAATGAATATTGTAAATGCACAAACAGTAATATCTCCACATTGCAAGGTGCAATTCTGAAATTTTTTGCTTTTTCCTGCTAATCCTAGCATGATAAAGAAGATTCAAAGAGAGTGAGATGCCAGCTCCTTTCATTCAATCAGTAGCTTCAAACATTTCTGGACGTTTTTCAATGGCAAAAATCAATGAATATTGTAAATGCACAAACAGTAATATCTCCACATTGCAAGGTGCAATTCAGAAATTTTTGGCTTTTTCCTGCTAATCCTAGCATGATAAAGAACATTCAAAGAGAGTGAGATGCCAGCTCCTTTCATTCCGTCAGTAGCTTCAAACATTTCTGGTATATGAAAAACATGTTTTTCAATGGCAAAAATCAATGAATATTGTAAATGCACAAACAGTAATATCTCCACATTGCAAGGTGCAATTCTGAAATTTTTTGCTTTTTCCTGCTAATCCTAGCATGATAAAGAAGATTCAAAGAGAGTGAGATGCCAGCTCCTTTCATTCAGTCAGTAGCTTCAAACATTTCTGGTATATGAAAAACATGTTTTTCAATGGCAAAAATCAATGAATATTGTAAATGCACAAACAGTAATATCTCCACATTGCAAGGTGCAATTCTGAAATTTTTTACTTTTTCCTGCTAATCCTAGCATGATAAAGAAGATTCAAAGAGAGTGAGATGCCAGCTCCTTTCATTCAGTCAGTAGCTTCAAACATTTCTGGACGTTTTTCAATGGCAAAAATCAATGAATATTGTAAATGCACAAACAGTAATATCTCCACATTGCAAGGTGCAATTCTGAAATTTTTTGCTTTTTCCTGTTAATCCTAGCATGATAAAGAAGATTCAAAGAGAGTGAGATGCCAGCTCCTTTCATTTAGTCAGTAGCTTCAAACATTTCTGGTATATGAAAAACATGTTTTTCAATGGCAAAAATCAATGAATATTGTAAATGCACAAACAGTAATATCTCCACATTGCAAGGTGCAATTCTGAAATTTTTTGCTTTTTCCTGCTAATCCTAGCATGATAAAGAAGATTCAAAGAGAGTGAGATGCCAGCTCCTTTCATTCAGTCAGTAGCTTCAAACATTTCTGGTATATGAAAAACATGTTTTTCAATGGCAAAAATCAATGAATATTGTAAATGCACAAACAGGAATATCTCCACATTGCAAGGTGCAATTCTGAAATTTTTTGCTTTTTCCTGCTAATCCTAGCATGATAAAGAAGATTCAAAGAGAGTGAGATGCCAGCTCCTTTCATTCAGTCAGTAGCTTCAAACATTTCTGGTATATGAATAACATGATGTTTTTCAATGGCAAAAATCAATGAATATTGTAAATGCACAAACAGTAATATCTCCACATTGCAAGGTGCAATTCTGAAATTTTTTGCTTTTTCCTGCTAATCCTAGCATGATAAAGAAGATTCAAAGAGAGTGAGATGCCAGCTCCTTTCATTCAGTCAGTAGCTTCAAACATTTCTGGACGTTTTTCAAAGGCAAAAATCAATGAATATTGTAAATGCACAAACAGTAATATCTCCACATTGCAAGGTGCAATTCTGAAATTTTTTGCTTTTTCCTGTTAATCCTAGCATGATAAAGAAGATTCAAAGAGAGTGAGATGCCAGCTCCTTTCATTCAGTCAGTAGCTTCAAACATTTCTGGTATATGAAAAACATGTTTTTCAATGGCAAAAATCAATGAATATTGTAAATGCACAAACAGTAATATCTCCACATTGCAAGGTGCAATTCTGAAATTTTTTGCTTTTTCCTGCTAATCCTAGCATGATAAAGAAGATTCAAAGAGAGTGAGATGCCAGCTCCTTTCATTCAGTCAGTAGCTTCAAACATTTCTGGACGTTTTTCAATGGCAAAAATCAATGAATATTGTAAATGCACAAACAGTAATATCTCCACATTGCAAGGTGCAACTCTGACATTTTTTGCTTTTTCCTGTTAATCCTAGCATGATAAAGAAGATTCAAAGAGAGTGAGATGCCAGCTCCTTTCATTCAGTCAGTAGCTTGAAACATTTCTGGTATATGAAAAACATGTTTTTCAATGGCAAAAATCAATGAATATTGTAAATGCACAAACAGTAATATCTCCACATTGCAAGGTGCAATTCTGAAATTTTTTGCTTTTTCCTGCTAATCCTAGCATGATAAAGAAGATTCAAAGAGAGTGAGATGCCAGCTCCTTTCATTCAGTCAGTAGCTTCAAACATTTCTGGACGTTTTTCAATGGCAAAAATCAATGAATATTGTAAATGCACAAACAGTAATATCTCCACATTGCAAGGTGCAATTCAGAAATTTTTGGCTTTTTCCTGCTAATCCTAGCATGATAAAGAAGATTCAAAGAGAGTGAGATGCCAGCTCCTTTCATTCAGTCAGTAGCTTCAAACATTTCTGGTATATGAAAAACATGTTTTTCAATGGCAAAAATCAATGAATATTGTAAATGCACAAACAGTAATATCTCCACATTGCAAGGTGCAATTCTGAAATTTTTTGCTTTTTCCTGCTAATCCTAGCATGATAAAGAAGATTCAAAGAGAGTGAGATGCCAGCTCCTTTCATTCAATCAGTAGCTTCAAACATTTCTGGATGTTTTTCAATGGCAAAAATCAATGAATATTGTAAATGCACAAACAGTAATATCTCCACATTGCAAGGTGCAATTCTGAAATTTTTTGCTTTTTCCTGTTAATCCTAGCATGATAAAGAAGATTCAAAGAGAGTGAGATGCCAGCTCCTTTCATTCAGTCAGTAGCTTCAAACATTTCTTGTATATGAAAAACATGTTTTTCAATGGCAAAAATCAATGAATATTGTAAATGCACAAACAGTAATATCTCCACATTGCAAGGTGCAATTCTGAAATTTTTTGCTTTTTCCTGCTAATCCTAGCATGATAAAGAAGATTCAAAGAGAGTGAGATGCCAGCTCCTTTCATTCAGTCAGTAGCTTCAAACATTTCTGGACGTTTTTCAATGGCAAAAATCAATGAATATTGTAAATGCACAAACAGTAATATCTCCACATTGCAAGGTGCAATTCAGAAATTTTTGGCTTTTTCCTGCTAATCCTAGCATGATAAAGAAGATTCAAAGAGAGTGAGATGCCAGCTCCTTTCATTCAGTCAGTAGCTTCAAACATTTCTGGTATATGAAAAACATGTTTTTCAATGGCAAAAATCAATGAATATTGTAAATGCACAAACAGTAATATCTCCACATTGCAAGGTGCAATTCTGAAATTTTTTGCTTTTTCCTGCTAATCCTAGCATGATAAAGAAGATTCAAAGAGAGTGAGATGCCAGCTCCTTTCATTCAGTCAGTAGCTTCAAACATTTCTGGTATATGAAAAACATGTTTTTCAATGGCAAAAATCAATGAATATTGTAAATGCACAAACAGTAATATCTCCACATTGCAAGGTGCAATTCTGAAATTTTTTACTTTTTCCTGCTAATCCTAGCATGATAAAGAAGATTCAAAGAGAGTGAGATGCCAGCTCCTTTCATTCAGTCAGTAGCTTCAAACATTTCTGGACGTTTTTCAATGGCAAAAATCAATGAATATTGTAAATGCACAAACAGTAATATCTCCACATTGCAAGGTGAAATTCAGAAATTTTTGGCTTTTTCCTGCTAATCCTAGCATGATAAAGAAGATTCAAAGAGAGTGAGATGCCAGCTCCTTTCATTCAGTCAGTAGCTTCAAACATTTCTGGTATATGAAAAACATGTTTTTCAATGGCAAAAATCAATGAATATTGTAAATGCACAAACAGTAATATCTCCACATTGCAAGGTGCAATTCTGAAATTTTTTGCTTTTTCCTGCTAATCCTAGCATGATAAAGAAGATTCAAAGAGAGTGAGATGCCAGCTCCTTTCATTCAGTCAGTAGCTTCAAACATTTCTGGTATATGAAAAACATGTTTTTCAATGGCAAAAATCAATGAATATTGTAAATGCACAAACAGTAATATCTCCACATTGCAAGGTGCAATTCTGAAATTTTTTGCTTTTTCCTGCTAATCCTAGCATGATAAAGAAGATTCAAAGAGAGTGAGATGCCAGCTCCTTTCATTCAGTAGCTTCAAACATTTCTGGACGTTTTTCAATGGCAAAAATCAATGAATATTGTAAATGCACAAACAGTAATATCTCCACATTGCAAGGTGCAATTCTGAAATTTTTTGCTTTTTCCTGCTAATCCTAGCATGATAAAGAAGATTCAAAGAGAGTGAGATGCCAGCTCCTTTCATTCAGTCAGTAGCTTCAAACATTTCTGGACGTTTTTCAATGGCAAAAATCAATGAATATTGTAAATGCACAAACAGTAATATCTCCACATTGCAAGGTGCAATTCAGAAATTTTTGGCTTTTTCCTGCTAATCCTAGCATGATAAAGAACATTCAAAGAGAGTGAGATGCCAGCTCCTTTCATTCCGTCAGTAGCTTCAAACATTTCTGGTATATGAAAAACATGTTTTTCAATGGCAAAAATCAATGAATATTGTAAATGCACAAACAGTAATATCTCCACATTGCAAGGTGCAATTCTGAAATTTTTTGCTTTTTCCTGCTAATCCTAGCATGATAAAGAAGATTCAAAGAGAGTGAGATGCCAGCTCCTTTCATTCAGTCAGTAGCTTCAAACATTTCTGGTATATGAAAAACATGTTTTTCAATGGCAAAAATCAATGAATATTGTAAATGCACAAACAGTAATATCTCCACATTGCAAGGTGCAATTCTGAAATTTTTTACTTTTTCCTGCTAATCCTAGCATGATAAAGAAGATTCAAAGAGAGTGAGATGCCAGCTCCTTTCATTCAGTCAGTAGCTTCAAACATTTCTGGACGTTTTTCAATGGCAAAAATCAATGAATATTGTAAATGCACAAACAGTAATATCTCCACATTGCAAGGTGCAATTCTGAAATTTTTTGCTTTTTCCTGTTAATCCTAGCATGATAAAGAAGATTCAAAGAGAGTGAGATGCCAGCTCCTTTCATTTAGTCAGTAGCTTCAAACATTTCTGGTATATGAAAAACATGTTTTTCAATGGCAAAAATCAATGAATATTGTAAATGCACAAACAGTAATATCTCCACATTGCAAGGTGCAATTCTGAAATTTTTTGCTTTTTCCTGCTAATCCTAGCATGATAAAGAAGATTCAAAGAGAGTGAGATGCCAGCTCCTTTCATTCAGTCAGTAGCTTCAAACATTTCTGGTATATGAAAAACATGTTTTTCAATGGCAAAAATCAATGAATATTGTAAATGCACAAACAGGAATATCTCCACATTGCAAGGTGCAATTCTGAAATTTTTTGCTTTTTCCTGCTAATCCTAGCATGATAAAGAAGATTCAAAGAGAGTGAGATGCCAGCTCCTTTCATTCAGTCAGTAGCTTCAAACATTTCTGGTATATGAATAACATGATGTTTTTCAATGGCAAAAATCAATGAATATTGTAAATGCACAAACAGTAATATCTCCACATTGCAAGGTGCAATTCTGAAATTTTTTGCTTTTTCCTGCTAATCCTAGCATGATAAAGAAGATTCAAAGAGAGTGAGATGCCAGCTCCTTTCATTCAGTCAGTAGCTTCAAACATTTCTGGACGTTTTTCAAAGGCAAAAATCAATGAATATTGTAAATGCACAAACAGTAATATCTCCACATTGCAAGGTGCAATTCTGAAATTTTTTGCTTTTTCCTGTTAATCCTAGCATGATAAAGAAGATTCAAAGAGAGTGAGATGCCAGCTCCTTTCATTCAGTCAGTAGCTTGAAACATTTCTGGTATATGAAAAACATGTTTTTCAATGGCAAAAATCAATGAATATTGTAAATGCACAAACAGTAATATCTCCACATTGCAAGGTGCAATTCTGAAATTTTTTGCTTTTTCCTGCTAATCCTAGCATGATAAAGAAGATTCAAAGAGAGTGAGATGCCAGCTCCTTTCATTCAGTCAGTAGCTTCAAACATTTCTGGACGTTTTTCAATGGCAAAAATCAATGAATATTGTAAATGCACAAACAGTAATATCTCCACATCGCAAGGTGCAATTCAGAAATTTTGGGCTTTTTCCTGCTAATCCTAGCATGTTAAAGAAGATTCAAAGAGAGTGAGATGCCAGCTCCTTTCATTCAGTCAGTAGCTTCAAACATTTCTGGACGTTTTTCAATGGCAAAAATCAATGAATATTGTAAATGCACAAACAGTAATATCTCCACATTGCAAGGTGAAATTCAGAAATTTTGGGCTTTTTCCTGCTAATCCTAGCATGATAAAGAAGATTCAAAGAGAGTGAGATGCCAGCTCCTTTCATTCAGTCAGTAGCTTCAAACATTTCTGGACGTTTTTCAATGGCAAAAATCAATGAATATTGTAAATGCACAAACAGTAATATCTCCACATTGCAAGGTGAAATTCAGAAATTTTTGGCTTTTTCCTGCTAATCCTAGCATGATAAAGAAGATTCAAAGAGAGTGAGATGCCAGCTCCTTTCATTCAGTCAGTAGCTTCAAACATTTCTGGTATATGAAAAACATGTTTTTCAATGGCAAAAATCAATGAATATTGTAAATGCACAAACAGTAATATCTCCACATTGCAAGGTGCAATTCTGAAATTTTTTGCTTTTTCCTGCTAATCCTAGCATGATAAAGAAGATTCAAAGAGAGTGAGATGCCAGCTCCTTTCATTCAGTCAGTAGCTTCAAACATTTCTGGTATATGAAAAACATGTTTTTCAATGGCAAAAATCAATGAATATTGTAAATGCACAAACAGTAATATCTCCACATTGCAAGGTGCAATTCTGAAATTTTTTGCTTTTTCCTGCTAATCCTAGCATGATAAAGAAGATTCAAAGAGAGTGAGATGCCAGCTCCTTTCATTCAGTAGCTTCAAACATTTCTGGACGTTTTTCAATGGCAAAAATCAATGAATATTGTAAATGCACAAACAGTAATATCTCCACATTGCAAGGTGCAATTCTGAAATTTTTTGCTTTTTCCTGCTAATCCTAGCATGATAAAGAAGATTCAAAGAGAGTGAGATGCCAGCTCCTTTCATTCAGTCAGTAGCTTCAAACATTTCTGGACGTTTTTCAATGGCAAAAATCAATGAATATTGTAAATGCACAAACAGTAATATCTCCACATTGCAAGGTGCAATTCAGAAATTTTTGGCTTTTTCCTGCTAATCCTAGCATGATAAAGAACATTCAAAGAGAGTGAGATGCCAGCTCCTTTCATTCCGTCAGTAGCTTCAAACATTTCTGGTATATGAAAAACATGTTTTTCAATGGCAAAAATCAATGAATATTGTAAATGCACAAACAGTAATATCTCCACATTGCAAGGTGCAATTCTGAAATTTTTTGCTTTTTCCTGCTAATCCTAGCATGATAAAGAAGATTCAAAGAGAGTGAGATGCCAGCTCCTTTCATTCAGTCAGTAGCTTCAAACATTTCTGGTATATGAAAAACATGTTTTTCAATGGCAAAAATCAATGAATATTGTAAATGCACAAACAGTAATATCTCCACATTGCAAGGTGCAATTCTGAAATTTTTTACTTTTTCCTGCTAATCCTAGCATGATAAAGAAGATTCAAAGAGAGTGAGATGCCAGCTCCTTTCATTCAGTCAGTAGCTTCAAACATTTCTGGACGTTTTTCAATGGCAAAAATCAATGAATATTGTAAATGCACAAACAGTAATATCTCCACATTGCAAGGTGCAATTCTGAAATTTTTTGCTTTTTCCTGTTAATCCTAGCATGATAAAGAAGATTCAAAGAGAGTGAGATGCCAGCTCCTTTCATTTAGTCAGTAGCTTCAAACATTTCTGGTATATGAAAAACATGTTTTTCAATGGCAAAAATCAATGAATATTGTAAATGCACAAACAGTAATATCTCCACATTGCAAGGTGCAATTCTGAAATTTTTTGCTTTTTCCTGCTAATCCTAGCATGATAAAGAAGATTCAAAGAGAGTGAGATGCCAGCTCCTTTCATTCAGTCAGTAGCTTCAAACATTTCTGGTATATGAAAAACATGTTTTTCAATGGCAAAAATCAATGAATATTGTAAATGCACAAACAGGAATATCTCCACATTGCAAGGTGCAATTCTGAAATTTTTTGCTTTTTCCTGCTAATCCTAGCATGATAAAGAAGATTCAAAGAGAGTGAGATGCCAGCTCCTTTCATTCAGTCAGTAGCTTCAAACATTTCTGGTATATGAATAACATGATGTTTTTCAATGGCAAAAATCAATGAATATTGTAAATGCACAAACAGTAATATCTCCACATTGCAAGGTGCAATTCTGAAATTTTTTGCTTTTTCCTGCTAATCCTAGCATGATAAAGAAGATTCAAAGAGAGTGAGATGCCAGCTCCTTTCATTCAGTCAGTAGCTTCAAACATTTCTGGACGTTTTTCAAAGGCAAAAATCAATGAATATTGTAAATGCACAAACAGTAATATCTCCACATTGCAAGGTGCAATTCTGAAATTTTTTGCTTTTTCCTGTTAATCCTAGCATGATAAAGAAGATTCAAAGAGAGTGAGATGCCAGCTCCTTTCATTCAGTCAGTAGCTTCAAACATTTCTGGTATATGAAAAACATGTTTTTCAATGGCAAAAATCAATGAATATTGTAAATGCACAAACAGTAATATCTCCACATTGCAAGGTGCAATTCTGAAATTTTTTGCTTTTTCCTGCTAATCCTAGCATGATAAAGAAGATTCAAAGAGAGTGAGATGCCAGCTCCTTTCATTCAGTCAGTAGCTTCAAACATTTCTGGACGTTTTTCAATGGCAAAAATCAATGAATATTGTAAATGCACAAACAGTAATATCTCCACATTGCAAGGTGCAATTCTGACATTTTTTGCTTTTTCCTGTTAATCCTAGCATGATAAAGAAGATTCAAAGAGAGTGAGATGCCAGCTCCTTTCATTCAGTCAGTAGCTTGAAACATTTCTGGTATATGAAAAACATGTTTTTCAATGGCAAAAATCAATGAATATTGTAAATGCACAAACAGTAATATCTCCACATTGCAAGGTGCAATTCTGAAATTTTTTGCTTTTTCCTGCTAATCCTAGCATGATAAAGAAGATTCAAAGAGAGTGAGATGCCAGCTCCTTTCATTCAGTCAGTAGCTTCAAACATTTCTGGACGTTTTTCAATGGCAAAAATCAATGAATATTGTAAATGCACAAACAGTAATATCTCCACATCGCAAGGTGCAATTCAGAAATTTTGGGCTTTTTCCTGCTAATCCTAGCATGATAAAGAAGATTCAAAGAGAGTGAGATGCCAGCTCCTTTCATTCAGTCAGTAGCTTCAAACATTTCTGGTATATGAAAAACATGTTTTTCAATGGCAAAAATCAATGAATATTGTAAATGCACAAACAGTAATATCTCCACATTGCAAGGTGCAATTCTGAATTTTTTTGCATTTTCCTGTTAATCCTAGCATGATAAAGAAGATTCAAAGAGAGTGAGATGCCAGCTCCTTTCATTCAGTCAGTAGCTTCAAACATTTCTGGTATATGAAAAACATGTTTTTCAATGGCAAAAATCAATGAATATTGTAAATGCACAAACAGTAATATCTCCACATTGCAAGGTGCAATTCTGAAATTTTTTGCTTTTTCCTGCTAATCCTAGCATGATAAAGAAGATTCAAAGAGAGTGAGATGCCAGCTCCTTTCATTCAGTCAGTAGCTTCAAACATTTCTGGACGTTTTTCAATGGCAAAAATCAATGAATATTGTAAATGCACAAACAGTAATATCTCCACATTGCAAGGAGCAATTCTGAAATTTTTTGCTTTTTCCTGTTAATCCTAGCATGATAAAGAAGATTCAAAGAGAGTGAGATGCCAGCTCCTTTCATTCAGTCAGTAGCTTCAAACATTTCTGGTATATGAAAAACATGTTTTTCAATGGCAAAAATCAATGAATATTGTAAATGCACAAACAGTAATATCTCCACATTGCAAGGTGCAATTCTGAAATTTTTTGCTTTTTCCTGCTAATCCTAGCATGATAAAGAAGATTCAAAGAGAGTGAGATGCCAGCTCCTTTCATTCAGTCAGTAGCTTCAAACATTTCTGGTATATGAAAAACATGTTTTTCAATGGCAAAAATCAATGAATATTGTAAATGCACAAACAGTAATATCTCCACATTGCAAGGTGCAATTCTGAAATTTTTTGCTTTTTCCTGCTAATCCTAGCATGATAAAGAAGATTCAAAGAGAGTGAGATGCCAGCTCCTTTCATTCAGTCAGTAGCTTCAAACATTTCTGGACGTTTTTCAATGGCAAAAATCAATGAATATTGTAAATGCACAAACAGTAATATCTCCACATTGCAAGGTGCAATTCTGAAATTTTTTGCTTTTTCCTGATAATCCTAGCATGATAAAGAAGATTCAAAGAGAGTGAGATGCCAGCTCCTTTCATTCAGTCAGTAGCTTCAAACATTTCTGGTATATGAAAAACATGTTTTTCAATGGCAAAAATCAATGAATATTGTAAATGCACAAACAGTAATATCTCCACATTGCAAGGTGCAATTCTGAAATTTTTTGCTTTTTCCTGCTAATCCTAGCATGATAAAGAAGATTCAAAGAGAGTGAGATGCCAGCTCCTTTCATTCAGTCAGTAGCTTCAAACATTTCTGCTATATGAAAAACATGTTTTTCAATGGCAAAAATCAATGAATATTGTAAATGCACAAACAGTAATATCTCCACATTGCAAGGTGCAATTCTGAAATTTTTTGCTTTTTCCTGCTAATCCTAGCATGATAAAGAAGATTCAAAGAGAGTGAGATGCCAGCTCCTTTCATTCAGTCAGTAGCTTCAAACATTTCTGGTATATGAATAACATGATGTTTTTCAATGGCAAAAATCAATGAATATTGTAAATGCACAAACAGTAATATCTCCACATTGCAAGGTGCAATTCTGAAATTTTTTGCTTTTTCCTGCTAATCCTAGCATGATAAAGAAGATTCAAAGAGAGTGAGATGCCAGCTCCTTTCATTCCGTCAGTAGCTTCAAACATTTCTGGACGTTTTTCAATGGCAAAAATCAATGAATATTGTAAATGCACAAACAGTAATATCTCCACATTGCAAGGTGCAATTCTGAAATTTTTTGCTTTTTCCTGTTAATCCTAGCATGATAAAGAAGATTCAAAGAGAGTGAGATGCCAGCTCCTTTCATTCAGTCAGTAGCTTCAAACATTTCTGGTATATGAAAAACATGTTTTTCAATGGCAAAAATCAATGAATATTGTAAATGCACAAACAGTAATATCTCCACATTGCAAGGTGCAATTCTGAAATTTTTTACTTTTTCCTGCTAATCCTAGCATGATAAAAAAGATTCAAAGAGAGTGAGATGCCAGCTCCTTTCATTCAGTCAGTAGCTTCAAACATTTCTGGTATATGAAAAACATGTTTTTCAATGGCAAAAATCAATGAATATTGTAAATGCACAAACAGTAATATCTCCTCATTGC
Source organism: Phyllobates terribilis (assembly GCF_046119375.1). NCBI lineage: Eukaryota > Metazoa > Chordata > Amphibia > Anura > Dendrobatidae > Phyllobates > Phyllobates terribilis. The sequence goes on from NW_027363092.1 coordinate 2,009,371, forward strand.
AAGGTGCAATTCTGAAATTTTTTGCTTTTTCCTGCTAATCCTAGCATGATAAAGAAGATTCAAAGAGAGTGAGATGCCAGCTCCTTTCATTCAGTCAGTAGCTTCAAACATTTCTGGTATATGAATAACATGATGTTTTTCAATGGCAAAAATCAATGAATATTGTAAATGCACAAACAGTAATATCTCCACATTGCAAGGTGCAATTCTGAAATTTTTTGCTTTTTCCTGCTAATCCTAGCATGATAAAGAAGATTCAAAGAGAGTGAGATGCCAGCTCCTTTCATTCAGTCAGTAGCTTCAAACATTTCTGGACGTTTTTCAATGGCAAAAATCAATGAATATTGTAAATGCACAAACAGTAATATCTCCACATTGCAAGGTGCAATTCAGAAATTTTTGGCTTTTTCCTGCTAATCCTAGCATGATAAAGAAGATTCAAAGAGAGTGAGATGCCAGCTCCTTTCATTCAGTCAGTAGCTTCATACATTTCTGGTATATGAAAAACATGTTTTTCAATGGCAAAAATCAATGAATATTGTAAATGCACAAACAGTAATATCTCCACATTGCAAGGTGCAATTCTGAAATTTTTTGCTTTTTCCTGCTAATCCTAGCATGATAAAGAAGATTCAAAGAGAGTGAGATGCCAGCTCCTTTCATTCAATCAGTAGCTTCAAACATTTCTGGATGTTTTTCAATGGCAAAAATCAATGAATATTGTAAATGCACAAACAGTAATATCTCCACATTGCAAGGTGCAATTCTGAAATTTTTTGCTTTTTCCTGTTAATCCTAGCATGATAAAGAAGATTCAAAGAGAGTGAGATGCCAGCTCCTTTCATTCAGTCAGTAGCTTCAAACATTTCTGGTATATGAAAAACATGTTTTTCAATGGCAAAAATCAATGAATATTGTAAATGCACAAACAGTAATATCGCCACATTGCAAGGTGCAATTCTGAAATTTTTTGCTTTTTCCTGCTAATCCTAGCATGATAAAGAAGATTCAAAGAGAGTGAGATGCCAGCTCCTTTCATTCAGTCAGTAGCTTCAAACATTTCTGGACGTTTTTCAATGGCAAAAATCAATGAATATTGTAAATGCACAAACAGTAATATCTCCACATTGCAAGGTGCAATTCTGAAATTTTTTGCTTTTTCCTGTTAATCCTAGCATGATAAAGAAGATTCAAAGAGAGTGAGATGCCAGCTCCTTTCATTCAGTCAGTAGCTTCAAACATTTCTGGTATATGAAAAACATGTTTTTCAATGGCAAAAATCAATGAATATTGTAAATGCACAAACAGTAATATCTCCACATTGCAAGGTGCAATTCTGAAATTTTTTGCTTTTTCCTGTTAATCCTAGCATGATAAAGAAGATTCAAAGAGAGTGAGATGCCAGCTCCTTTCATTCAGTCAGTAGCTTCAAACATTTCTGGTATATGAAAAACATGTTTTTCAATGGCAAAAATCAATGAATATTGTAAATGCACAAACAGTAATATCTCCACATTGCAAGGTGCAATTCTGAAATTTTTTGCTTTTTCCTGCTAATCCTAGCATGATAAAGAAGATTCAAAGAGAGTGAGATGCCAGCTCCTTTCATTCAGTCAGTAGCTTCAAACATTTCTGGTATATGAAAAACATGTTTTTCAATGGCAAAAATCAATGAATATTGTAAATGCACAAACAGTAATATCTCCACATTGCAAGGTGCAATTCTGAATTTTTTTGCTTTTTCCTGCTAATCCTAGCATGATAAAGAAGATTCAAAGAGAGTGAGATGCCAGCTCCTTTCATTCAGTCAGTAGCTTCAAACATTTCTGGTATATGAATAACATGATGTTTTTCAATGGCAAAAATCAATGAATATTGTAAATGCACAAACAGTAATATCTCCACATTGCAAGGTGCAATTCTGAAATTTTTTGCTTTTTCCTGCTTATCCTAGCATGATAAAGAAGATTCAAAGAGAGTGAGATGCCAGCTTCTTTCATTCAGTCAGTAGCTTCAAACATTTCTGGACGTTTTTCAATGGCAAAAATCAATGAATATTGTAAATGCACAAACAGTAATATCTCCACATTGCAAGGTGCAATTCTGAAATTTTTTGCTTTTTCCTGCTAATCCTAGCATGATAAAGAAGATTCAAAGAGAGTGAGATGCCAGCTCCTTTCATTCCGTCAGTAGCTTCAAACATTTCTGGTATATGAAAAACATGTTTTTCAATGGCAAAAATCAATGAATATTGTAAATGCACAAACAGTAATATCTCCACATTGCAAGGTGCAATTCTGAAATTTTTTGCTTTTTCCTGCTAATCCTAGCATGATAAAGAAGATTCAAAGAGAGTGAGATGCCAGCTCCTTTCATTCAGTCAGTAGCTTCAAACATTTCTGGACGTTTTTCAATGGCAAAAATCAATGAATATTGTAAATGCACAAACAGTAATATCTCCACATTGCAAGGTGCAATTCAGAAATTTTTGGCTTTTTCCTGCTAATCCTAGCATGATAAAGAAGATTCAAAGAGAGTGAGATGCCAGCTCCTTTCATTCAGTCAGTAGCTTCAAACATTTCTGGTATATGAAAAACATGTTTTTCAATGGCAAAAATCAATGAATATTGTAAATGCACAAACAGTAATATCTCCACATTGCAAGGTGCAATTCTGAAATTTTTTGCTTTTTCCTGCTAATCCTAGCATGATAAAGAAGATTCAAAGAGAGTGAGATGCCAGCTCCTTTCATTCAGTCAGTAGCTTCAAACATTTCTGGTATATGAAAAACATGTTTTTCAATGGCAAAAATCAATGAATATTGTAAATGCACAAACAGTAATATCTCCACATTGCAAGGTGCAATTCTGAAATTTTTTGCTTTTTCCTGCTAATCCTAGCATGATAAAGAAGATTCAAAGAGAGTGAGATGCCAGCTCCTTTCATTCAGTCAGTAGCTTCAAACATTTCTGGTATATGAATAACATGATGTTTTTCAATGGCAAAAATCAATGAATATTGTAAATGCACAAACAGTAATATCTCCACATTGCAAGGTGCAATTCTGAATTTTTTTGCTTTTTCCTGCTAATCCTAGCATGATAAAGAAGATTCAAAGAGAGTGAGATGCCAGCTCCTTTCATTCAGTCAGTAGCTTCAAACATTTCTGGATGTTTTTCAATGGCAAAAATCAATGAATATTGTAAATGCACAAACAGTAATATCTCCACATTGCAAGGTGCAATTCTGAAATTTTTTGCTTTTTCCTGCTAATCCTAGCATGATAAAGAAGATTCAAAGAGAATGAGATGCCAGCTCCTTTCATTCCGTCAGTAGCTTCAAACATTTCTGGTATATGAAAAACATGTTTTTCAATGGCAAAAATCAATGAATATTGTAAATGCACAAACAGTAATATCTCCACATTGCAAGGTGCAATTCTGAAATTTTTTGCTTTTTCCTGCTAATCCTAGCATGATAAAGAAGATTCAAAGAGAGTGAGATGCCAGCTCCTTTCATTCAGTCAGTAGCTTCAAACATTTCTGGACGTTTTTCAATGGCAAAAATCAATGAATATTGTAAATGCACAAACAGTAATATCTCCACATTGCAAGGTGCAATTCTGAAATTTTTTGCTTTTTCCTGCTAATCCTAGCTTGATAAAGAAGATTCAAAGAGAGTGAGATGCCAGCTCCTTTCATTCCGTCAGTAGCTTCAAACATTTCTGGTATATGAAAAACATGTTTTTCAATGGCAAAAATCAATGAATATTGAAAATGCACAAACAGTAATATCTCCACATTGCAAGGTGCAATTCTGAAATTTTTTGCTTTTTCCTGCTAATCCTAGCATGATAAAGAAGACTCAAAGAGAGTGAGATGCCAGCTCCTTTCATTCAGTCAGTAGCTTCAAACATTTCTGGACGTTTTTCAATGGCAAAAATCAATGAATATTGTAAATGCACAAACAGTAATATCTCCACATTGCAAGGTGCAATTCTGAAATTTTTTGCTTTTTCCTGCTAATCCTAGCATGATAAAGAAGATTCAAAGAGAGTGAGATGCCAGCTCCTTTCATTCAGTCAGTAGCTTCAAACATTTCTGGTATATGAAAAACATGTTTTTCAATGGCAAAAATCAATGAATATTGTAAATGCACAAACAGTAATATCTCCACATTGCAAGGTGCAATTCTGAAATTTTTTGCTTTTTCCTGCTAATCCTAGCATGATAAAGAAGATTCAAAGAGAGTGAGATGCCAGCTCCTTTCATTCAGTCAGTAGCTTCAAACATTTCTGGTATATGAAAAACATGTTTTTCAATGGCAAAAATCAATGAATATTGTAAATGCACAAACAGTAATATCTCCACATTGCAAGGTGCAATTCTGAAATTTTTTGCTTTTTCCTGCTAATCCTAGCATGATAAAGAAGATTCAAAGAGAGTGAGATGCCAGCTCCTTTCATTCAGTCAGTAGCTTCAAACATTTCTGGTATATGAATAACATGATGTTTTTCAATGGCAAAAATCAATGAATATTGTAAATGCACAAACAGTAATATCTCCACATTGCAAGGTGCAATTCTGAAATTTTTTGCTTTTTCCTGCTAATCCTAGCATGATAAAGAAGATTCAAAGAGAGTGAGATGCCAGCTCCTTTCATTCAGTCAGTAGCTTCAAACATTTCTGGACGTTTTTCAATGGCAAAAATCAATGAATATTGTAAATGCACAAACAGTAATATCTCCACATTGCAAGGTGCAATTCTGAAATTTTTTGCTTTTTCCTGCTAATCCTAGCATGATAAAGAAGATTCAAAGAGAGTGAGATGCCAGCTCCTTTCATTCCGTCAGTAGCTTCAAACATTTCTGGTATATGAAAAACATGTTTTTCAATGGCAAAAATCAATGAATATTGTAAATGCACAAACAGTAATATCTCCACATTGCAAGGTGCAATTCTGAAATTTTTTGCTTTTTCTGCTAATCCTAGCATGATAAAGAAGATTCAAAGAGAGTGAGATGCCAGCTCCTTTCATTCAGTCAGTAGCTTCAAACATTTCTGGACGTTTTTCAATGGCAAAAATCAATGAATATTGTAAATGCACAAACAGTAATATCTCCACATTGCAAGGTGCAATTCTGAAATTTTTTGCTTTTTCCTGTTAATCCTAGCATGATAAAGAAGATTCAAAGAGAGTGAGATGCCAGCTCCTTTCATTCAGTCAGTAGCTTCAAACATTTCTGGTATATGAAAAACATGTTTTTCTATGGCAAAAATCAATGAATATTGTAAATGCACAAACAGTAATATCTCCACATTGCAAGGTGCAATTCTGAAATTTTTTGCTTTTTCCTGCTAATCCTAGCATGATAAAGAAGATTCAAAGAGAGTGAGATGCCAGCTCCTTTCATTCAGTCAGTAGCTTCAAACATTTCTGGACGTTTTTCAATGGCAAAAATCAATGAATATTGTAAATGCACAAACAGTAATATCTCCACATTGCAAGGTGCAATTCTGAAATTTTTTGTTTTTTCCTGTTAATCCTAGCATGATAAAGAAGATTCAAAGAGAGTGAGATGCCAGCTCCTTTCATTCAGTCAGTAGCTTCAAACATTTCTGGTATATGAAAAACATGTTTTTCAATGGCAAAAATCAATGAATATTGTAAATGCACAAACAGTAATATCTCCACATTGCAAGGTGCAATTCTGAAATTTTTTGCTTTTTCCTGCTAATCCTAGCATGATAAAGAAGATTCAAAGAGAGTGAGATGCCAGCTCCTTTCATTCAGTCAGTAGCTTCAAACATTTCTGGTATATGAATAACATGATGTTTTTCAATGGCAAAAATCAATGAATATTGTAAATGCACAAACAGTAATATCTCCACATTGCAAGGTGCAATTCTGAAATTTTTTGCTTTTTCCTGCTAATCCTAGCATGATAAAGAAGATTCAAAGAGAGTGAGATGCCAGCTCCTTTCATTCAGTCAGTAGCTTCAAACATTTCTGGACGTTTTTCAATGGCAAAAATCAATGAATATTGTAAATGCACAAACAGGAATATCTCCACATTGCAAGGTGCAATTCTGAAATTTTTTACTTTTTCCTGCTAATCCTAGCATGATAAAGAAGATTCAAAGAGAGTGAGATGCCAGCTCCTTTCATTCCGTCAGTAGCTTCAAACATTTCTGGTATATGAAAAACATGTTTTTCAATGGCAAAAATCAATGAATATTGTAAATGCACAAACAGTAATATCTCCACATTGCAAGGTGCAATTCTGAAATTTTTTGCTTTTTCCTGCTAATCCTAGCATGATAAAGAAGATTCAAAGAGAGTGAGATGCCAGCTCCTTTCATTCAATCAGTAGCTTCAAACATTTCTGGATGTTTTTCAATGGCAAAAATCAATGAATATTGTAAATGCACAAACAGTAATATCTCCACATTGCAAGGTGCAATTCTGAAATTTTTTGCTTTTTCCTGTTAATCCTAGCATGATAAAGAAGATTCAAAGAGAGTGAGATGCCAGCTCCTTTCATTCAGTCAGTAGCTTCAAACATTTCTGGTATATGAAAAACATGTTTTTCAATGGCAAAAATCAATGAATATTGTAAATGCACAAACAGTAATATCGCCACATTGCAAGGTGCAATTCTGAAATTTTTTGCTTTTTCCTGCTAATCCTAGCATGATAAAGAAGATTCAAAGAGAGTGAGATGCCAGCTCCTTTCATTCAGTCAGTAGCTTCAAACATTTCTGGACGTTTTTCAATGGCAAAAATCAATGAATATTGTAAATGCACAAACAGTAATATCTCCACATTGCAAGGTGCAATTCTGAAATTTTTTGCTTTTTCCTGTTAATCCTAGCATGATAAAGAAGATTCAAAGAGAGTGAGATGCCAGCTCCTTTCATTCAGTCAGTAGCTTCAAACATTTCTGGTATATGAAAAACATGTTTTTCAATGGCAAAAATCAATGAATATTGTAAATGCACAAACAGTAATATCTCCACATTGCAAGGTGCAATTCTGAAATTTTTTGCTTTTTCCTGTTAATCCTAGCATGATAAAGAAGATTCAAAGAGAGTGAGATGCCAGCTCCTTTCATTCAGTCAGTAGCTTCAAACATTTCTGGTATATGAAAAACATGTTTTTCAATGGCAAAAATCAATGAATATTGTAAATGCACAAACAGTAATATCTCCACATTGCAAGGTGCAATTCTGAAATTTTTTGCTTTTTCCTGCTAATCCTAGCATGATAAAGAAGATTCAAAGAGAGTGAGATGCCAGCTCCTTTCATTCAGTCAGTAGCTTCAAACATTTCTGGTATATGAAAAACATGTTTTTCAATGGCAAAAATCAATGAATATTGTAAATGCACAAACAGTAATATCTCCACATTGCAAGGTGCAATTCTGAATTTTTTTGCTTTTTCCTGCTAATCCTAGCATGATAAAGAAGATTCAAAGAGAGTGAGATGCCAGCTCCTTTCATTCAGTCAGTAGCTTCAAACATTTCTGGTATATGAATAACATGATGTTTTTCAATGGCAAAAATCAATGAATATTGTAAATGCACAAACAGTAATATCTCCACATTGCAAGGTGCAATTCTGAAATTTTTTGCTTTTTCCTGCTTATCCTAGCATGATAAAGAAGATTCAAAGAGAGTGAGATGCCAGCTCCTTTCATTCAGTCAGTAGCTTCAAACATTTCTGGACGTTTTTCAATGGCAAAAATCAATGAATATTGTAAATGCACAAACAGTAATATCTCCACATTGCAAGGTGCAATTCTGAAATTTTTTGCTTTTTCCTGCTAATCCTAGCATGATAAAGAAGATTCAAAGAGAGTGAGATGCCAGCTCCTTTCATTCCGTCAGTAGCTTCAAACATTTCTGGTATATGAAAAACATGTTTTTCAATGGCAAAAATCAATGAATATTGTAAATGCACAAACAGTAATATCTCCACATTGCAAGGTGCAATTCTGAAATTTTTTGCTTTTTCCTGCTAATCCTAGCATGATAAAGAAGATTCAAAGAGAGTGAGATGCCAGCTCCTTTCATTCAGTCAGTAGCTTCAAACATTTCTGGACGTTTTTCAATGGCAAAAATCAATGAATATTGTAAATGCACAAACAGTAATATCTCCACATTGCAAGGTGCAATTCAGAAATTTTTGGCTTTTTCCTGCTAATCCTAGCATGATAAAGAAGATTCAAAGAGAGTGAGATGCCAGCTCCTTTCATTCAGTCAGTAGCTTCAAACATTTCTGGTATATGAAAAACATGTTTTTCAATGGCAAAAATCAATGAATATTGTAAATGCACAAACAGTAATATCTCCACATTGCAAGGTGCAATTCTGAAATTTTTTGCTTTTTCCTGCTAATCCTAGCATGATAAAGAAGATTCAAAGAGAGTGAGATGCCAGCTCCTTTCATTCAGTCAGTAGCTTCAAACATTTCTGGTATATGAAAAACATGTTTTTCAATGGCAAAAATCAATGAATATTGTAAATGCACAAACAGTAATATCTCCACATTGCAAGGTGCAATTCTGAAATTTTTTGCTTTTTCCTGCTAATCCTAGCATGATAAAGAAGATTCAAAGAGAGTGAGATGCCAGCTCCTTTCATTCAGTCAGTAGCTTCAAACATTTCTGGTATATGAATAACATGATGTTTTTCAATGGCAAAAATCAATGAATATTGTAAATGCACAAACAGTAATATCTCCACATTGCAAGGTGCAATTCTGAATTTTTTTGCTTTTTCCTGCTAATCCTAGCATGATAAAGAAGATTCAAAGAGAGTGAGATGCCAGCTCCTTTCATTCAGTCAGTAGCTTCAAACATTTCTGGATGTTTTTCAATGGCAAAAATCAATGAATATTGTAAATGCACAAACAGTAATATCTCCACATTGCAAGGTGCAATTCTGAAATTTTTTGCTTTTTCCTGCTAATCCTAGCATGATAAAGAAGATTCAAAGAGAATGAGATGCCAGCTCCTTTCATTCCGTCAGTAGCTTCAAACATTTCTGGTATATGAAAAACATGTTTTTCAATGGCAAAAATCAATGAATATTGTAAATGCACAAACAGTAATATCTCCACATTGCAAGGTGCAATTCTGAAATTTTTTGCTTTTTCCTGCTAATCCTAGCATGATAAAGAAGATTCAAAGAGAGTGAGATGCCAGCTCCTTTCATTCAGTCAGTAGCTTCAAACATTTCTGGACGTTTTTCAATGGCAAAAATCAATGAATATTGTAAATGCACAAACAGTAATATCTCCACATTGCAAGGTGCAATTCTGAAATTTTTTGCTTTTTCCTGCTAATCCTAGCTTGATAAAGAAGATTCAAAGAGAGTGAGATGCCAGCTCCTTTCATTCCGTCAGTAGCTTCAAACATTTCTGGTATATGAAAAACATGTTTTTCAATGGCAAAAATCAATGAATATTGAAAATGCACAAACAGTAATATCTCCACATTGCAAGGTGCAATTCTGAAATTTTTTGCTTTTTCCTGCTAATCCTAGCATGATAAAGAAGACTCAAAGAGAGTGAGATGCCAGCTCCTTTCATTCAGTCAGTAGCTTCAAACATTTCTGGACGTTTTTCAATGGCAAAAATCAATGAATATTGTAAATGCACAAACAGTAATATCTCCACATTGCAAGGTGCAATTCTGAAATTTTTTGCTTTTTCCTGCTAATCCTAGCATGATAAAGAAGATTCAAAGAGAGTGAGATGCCAGCTCCTTTCATTCAGTCAGTAGCTTCAAACATTTCTGGTATATGAAAAACATGTTTTTCAATGGCAAAAATCAATGAATATTGTAAATGCACAAACAGTAATATCTCCACATTGCAAGGTGCAATTCTGAAATTTTTTGCTTTTTCCTGCTAATCCTAGCATGATAAAGAAGATTCAAAGAGAGTGAGATGCCAGCTCCTTTCATTCAGTCAGTAGCTTCAAACATTTCTGGTATATGAAAAACATGTTTTTCAATGGCAAAAATCAATGAATATTGTAAATGCACAAACAGTAATATCTCCACATTGCAAGGTGCAATTCTGAAATTTTTTGCTTTTTCCTGCTAATCCTAGCATGATAAAGAAGATTCAAAGAGAGTGAGATGCCAGCTCCTTTCATTCAGTCAGTAGCTTCAAACATTTCTGGTATATGAATAACATGATGTTTTTCAATGGCAAAAATCAATGAATATTGTAAATGCACAAACAGTAATATCTCCACATTGCAAGGTGCAATTCTGAAATTTTTTGCTTTTTCCTGCTAATCCTAGCATGATAAAGAAGATTCAAAGAGAGTGAGATGCCAGCTCCTTTCATTCAGTCAGTAGCTTCAAACATTTCTGGACGTTTTTCAATGGCAAAAATCAATGAATATTGTAAATGCACAAACAGTAATATCTCCACATTGCAAGGTGCAATTCTGAAATTTTTTGCTTTTTCCTGCTAATCCTAGCATGATAAAGAAGATTCAAAGAGAGTGAGATGCCAGCTCCTTTCATTCCGTCAGTAGCTTCAAACATTTCTGGTATATGAAAAACATGTTTTTCAATGGCAAAAATCAATGAATATTGTAAATGCACAAACAGTAATATCTCCACATTGCAAGGTGCAATTCTGAAATTTTTTGCTTTTTCTGCTAATCCTAGCATGATAAAGAAGATTCAAAGAGAGTGAGATGCCAGCTCCTTTCATTCAGTCAGTAGCTTCAAACATTTCTGGACGTTTTTCAATGGCAAAAATCAATGAATATTGTAAATGCACAAACAGTAATATCTCCACATTGCAAGGTGCAATTCTGAAATTTTTTGCTTTTTCCTGTTAATCCTAGCATGATAAAGAAGATTCAAAGAGAGTGAGATGCCAGCTCCTTTCATTCAGTCAGTAGCTTCAAACATTTCTGGTATATGAAAAACATGTTTTTCTATGGCAAAAATCAATGAATATTGTAAATGCACAAACAGTAATATCTCCACATTGCAAGGTGCAATTCTGAAATTTTTTGCTTTTTCCTGCTAATCCTAGCATGATAAAGAAGATTCAAAGAGAGTGAGATGCCAGCTCCTTTCATTCAGTCAGTAGCTTCAAACATTTCTGGACGTTTTTCAATGGCAAAAATCAATGAATATTGTAAATGCACAAACAGTAATATCTCCACATTGCAAGGTGCAATTCTGAAATTTTTTGTTTTTTCCTGTTAATCCTAGCATGATAAAGAAGATTCAAAGAGAGTGAGATGCCAGCTCCTTTCATTCAGTCAGTAGCTTCAAACATTTCTGGTATATGAAAAACATGTTTTTCAATGGCAAAAATCAATGAATATTGTAAATGCACAAACAGTAATATCTCCACATTGCAAGGTGCAATTCTGAAATTTTTTGCTTTTTCCTGCTAATCCTAGCATGATAAAGAAGATTCAAAGAGAGTGAGATGCCAGCTCCTTTCATTCAGTCAGTAGCTTCAAACATTTCTGGTATATGAAAAACATGTTTTTCAATGGCAAAAATCAATGAATATTCTAAATGCACAAACAGTAATATCTCCACATTGCAAGGTGCAATTCTGAAATTTTTTGCTTTTTCCTGCTAATCCTAGCATGATAAAGAAGATTCAAAGAGAGTGAGATGCCAGCTCCTTTCATTCAGTCAGTAGCTTCAAACATTTCTGGTATATGAAAAACATGTTTTTCAATGGCAAAAATCAATGAATATTGTAAATGCACAAACAGTAATATCTCCACATTGCAAGGTGCAATTCTGAAATTTTTTGCTTTTTCCTGCTAATCCTAGCATGATAAAGAAGATTCAAAGAGAGTGAGATGCCAGCTCCTTTCATTCAGTCAGTAGCTTCAAACATTTCTGGTATATGAATAACATGATGTTTTTCAATGGCAAAAATCAATGAATATTGTAAATGCACAAACAGTAATATCTCCACATTGCAAGGTGCAATTCTGAAATTTTTTGCTTTTTCCTGCTAATCCTAGCATGATAAAGAAGATTCAAAGAGAGTGAGATGCCAGCTCCTTTCATTCAGTCAGTAGCTTCAAACATTTCTGGACGTTTTTCAATGGCAAAAATCAATGAATATTGTAAATGCACAAACAGGAATATCTCCACATTGCAAGGTGCAATTCTGAAATTTTTTACTTTTTCCTGCTAATCCTAGCATGATAAAGAAGATTCAAAGAGAGTGAGATGCCAGCTCCTTTCATTCCGTCAGTAGCTTCAAACATTTCTGGTATATGAAAAACATGTTTTTCAATGGCAAAAATCAATGAATATTGTAAATGCACAAACAGTAATATCTCCACATTGCAAGGTGCAATTCTGAAATTTTTTGCTTTTTCTGCTAATCCTAGCATGATAAAGAAGATTCAAAGAGAGTGAGATGCCAGCTCCTTTCATTCAGTCAGTAGCTTCAAACATTTCTGGACGTTTTTCAATGGCAAAAATCAATGAATATTGTAAATGCACAAACAGTAATATCTCCACATTGCAAGGTGCAATTCTGAAATTTTTTGCTTTTTCCTGCTAATCCTAGCATGATAAAGAAGATTCAAAGAGAGTGAGATGCCAGCTCCTTTCATTCAGTCAGTAGCTTCAAACATTTCTGGTATATGAATAACATGATGTTTTTCAATGGCAAAAATCAATGAATATTGTAAATGCACAAACAGTAATATCTCCACATTGCAAGGTGCAATTCTGAAATTTTTTGCTTTTTCCTGCTAATCCTAGCATGATAAAGAAGATTCAAAGAGAGTGAGATGCCAGCTCCTTTCATTCAGTCAGTAGCTTCAAACATTTCTGGACGTTTTTCAATGGCAAAAATCAATGAATATTGTAAATGCACAAACAGTAATATCTCCACATTGCAAGGTGCAATTCTGAAATTTTTTGCTTTTTCCTGTTAATCCTAGCATGATAAAGAAGATTCAAAGAGAGTGAGATGCCAGCTCCTTTCATTCAGTCAGTAGCTTCAAACATTTCTGGTATATGAAAAACATGTTTTTCAATGGCAAAAATCAATGAATATTGTAAATGCACAAACAGTAATATCTCCACATTGCAAGGTGCAATTCTGAAATTTTTTGCTTTTTCCTGCTAATCCTAGCATGATAAAGAAGATTCAAAGAGAGTGAGATGCCAGCTCCTTTCATTCAGTCAGTAGCTTCAAACATTTCTGGATGTTTTTCAATGGCAAAAATCAATGAATATTGTAAATGCACAAACAGTAATATCTCCACATTGCAAGGTGCAATTCTGAAATTTTTTGTTTTTTCCTGTTAATCCTAGCATGATAAAGAAGATTCAAAGAGAGTGAGATGCCAGCTCCTTTTATTCAGTCAGTAGCTTCAAACATTTCTGGTATATGAAAAACATGTTTTTCAATGGCAAAAATCAATGAATATTGTAAATGCACAAACAGTAATATCTCCACATTGCAAGGTGCAATTCTGAAATTTTTTGCTTTTTCCTGCTAATCCTAGCATGATAAAGAAGATTCAAAGAGAGTGAGATGCCAGCTCCTTTCATTCAGTCAGTAGCTTCAAACATTTCTGGTATATGAAAAACATGTTTTTCAATGGCAAAAATCAATGAATATTGTAAATGCACAAACAGTAATATCTCCACATTGCAAGGTGCAATTCTGAAATTTTTTGCTTTTTCTGCTAATCCTAGCATGATAAAGAAGATTCAAAGAGAGTGAGATGCCAGCTCCTTTCATTCAGTCAGTAGCTTCAAACATTTCTGGACGTTTTTCAATGGCAAAAATCAATGAATATTGTAAATGCACAAACAGTAATATCTCCACATTGCAAGGTGCAATTCTGAAATTTTTTGCTTTTTCCTGTTAATCCTAGCATGATAAAGAAGATTCAAAGAGAGTGAGATGCCAGCTCCTTTCATTCAGTCAGTAGCTTCAAACATTTCTGGTATATGAAAAACATGTTTTTCAATGGCAAAAATCAATGAATATTGTAAATGCACAAACAGTAATATCTCCACATTGCAAGGTGCAATTCTGAAATTTTTTGCTTTTTCCTGCTAATCCTAGCATGATAAAGAAGATTCAAAGAGAGTGAGATGCCAGCTCCTTTCATTCAGTCAGTAGCTTCAAACATTTCTGGACGTTTTTCAATGGCAAAAATCAATGAATATTGTAAATGCACAAACAGTAATATCTCCACATTGCAAGGTGCAATTCTGAAATTTTTTGTTTTTTCCTGTTAATCCTAGCATGATAAAGAAGATTCAAAGAGAGTGAGATGCCAGCTCCTTTCATTCAGTCAGTAGCTTCAAACATTTCTGGTATATGAAAAACATGTTTTTCAATGGCAAAAATCAATGAATATTGTAAATGCACAAACAGTAATATCTCCACATTGCAAGGTGCAATTCTGAAATTTTTTGCTTTTTCCTGCTAATCCTAGCATGATAAAGAAGATTCAAAGAGAGTGAGATGCCAGCTCCTTTCATTCAGTCAGTAGCTTCAAACATTTCTGGTATATGAAAAACATGTTTTTCAATGGCAAAAATCAATGAATATTGTAAATGCACAAACAGTAATATCTCCACATTGCAAGGTGCAATTCTGAAATTTTTTGCTTTTTCCTGCTAATCCTAGCATGATAAAGAAGATTCAAAGAGAGTGAGATGCCAGCTCCTTTCATTCAGTCAGTAGCTTCAAACATTTCTGGTATATGAAAAACATGTTTTTCAATGGCAAAAATCAATGAATATTGTAAATGCACAAACAGTAATATCTCCACATTGCAAGGTGCAATTCTGAAATTTTTTGCTTTTTCCTGCTAATCCTAGCATGATAAAGAAGATTCAAAGAGAGTGAGATGCCAGCTCCTTTCATTCAGTCAGTAGCTTCAAACATTTCTGGTATATGAATAACATGATGTTTTTCAATGGCAAAAATCAATGAATATTGTAAATGCACAAACAGTAATATCTCCACATTGCAAGGTGCAATTCTGAAATTTTTTGCTTTTTCCTGCTAATCCTAGCATGATAAAGAAGATTCAAAGAGAGTGAGATGCCAGCTCCTTTCATTCAGTCAGTAGCTTCAAACATTTCTGGACGTTTTTCAATGGCAAAAATCAATGAATATTGTAAATGCACAAACAGGAATATCTCCACATTGCAAGGTGCAATTCTGAAATTTTTTGCTTTTTCCTGCTAATCCTAGCATGATAAAGAAGATTCAAAGAGAGTGAGATGCCAGCTCCTTTCATTCCGTCAGTAGCTTCAAACATTTCTGGTATATGAAAAACATGTTTTTCAATGGCAAAAATCAATGAATATTGTAAATGCACAAACAGTAATATCTCCACATTGCAAGGTGCAATTCTGAAATTTTTTGCTTTTTCTGCTAATCCTAGCATGATAAAGAAGATTCAAAGAGAGTGAGATGCCAGCTCCTTTCATTCAGTCAGTAGCTTCAAACATTTCTGGACGTTTTTCAATGGCAAAAATCAATGAATATTGTAAATGCACAAACAGTAATATCTCCACATTGCAAGGTGCAATTCTGAAATTTTTTGCTTTTTCCTGCTAATCCTAGCATGATAAAGAAGATTCAAAGAGAGTGAGATGCCAGCTCCTTTCATTCAGTCAGTAGCTTCAAACATTTCTGGTATATGAATAACATGATGTTTTTCAATGGCAAAAATCAATGAATATTGTAAATGCACAAACAGTAATATCTCCACATTGCAAGGTGCAATTCTGAAATTTTTTGCTTTTTCCTGCTAATCCTAGCATGATAAAGAAGATTCAAAGAGAGTGAGATGCCAGCTCCTTTCATTCAGTCAGTAGCTTCAAACATTTCTGGACGTTTTTCAATGGCAAAAATCAATGAATATTGTAAATGCACAAACAGTAATATCTCCACATTGCAAGGTGCAATTCTGAAATTTTTTGCTTTTTCCTGTTAATCCTAGCATGATAAAGAAGATTCAAAGAGAGTGAGATGCCAGCTCCTTTCATTCAGTCAGTAGCTTCAAACATTTCTGGTATATGAAAAACATGTTTTTCAATGGCAAAAATCAATGAATATTGTAAATGCACAAACAGTAATATCTCCACATTGCAAGGTGCAATTCTGAAATTTTTTGCTTTTTCCTGCTAATCCTAGCATGATAAAGAAGATTCAAAGAGAGTGAGATGCCAGCTCCTTTCATTCAGTCAGTAGCTTCAAACATTTCTGGACGTTTTTCAATGGCAAAAATCAATGAATATTGTAAATGCACAAACAGTAATATCTCCACATTGCAAGGTGCAATTCTGAAATTTTTTGTTTTTTCCTGTTAATCCTAGCATGATAAAGAAGATTCAAAGAGAGTGAGATGCCAGCTCCTTTTATTCAGTCAGTAGCTTCAAACATTTCTGGTATATGAAAAACATGTTTTTCAATGGCAAAAATCAATGAATATTGTAAATGCACAAACAGTAATATCTCCACATTGCAAGGTGCAATTCTGAAATTTTTTGCTTTTTCCTGCTAATCCTAGCTTGATAAAGAAGATTCAAAGAGAGTGAGATGCCAGCTCCTTTCATTCAGTCAGTAGCTTCAAACATTTCTGGTATATGAAAAACATGTTTTTCAATGGCAAAAATCAATGAATATTGTAAATGCACAAACAGTAATATCTCCACATTGCAAGGTGCAATTCTGAAATTTTTTGCTTTTTCCTGCTAATCCTAGCATGATAAAGAAGATTCAAAGAGAGTGAGATGCCAGCTCCTTTCATTCAGTCAGTAGCTTCAAACATTTCTGGATGTTTTTCAATGGCAAAAATCAATGAATATTGTAAATGCACAAACAGTAATATCTCCACATTGCAAGGTGCAATTCTGAAATTTTTTGCTTTTTCCTGCTAATCCTAGCATGATAAAGAAGATTCAAAGAGAGTGAGATGCCAGCTCCTTTCATTCCGTCAGTAGCTTCAAACATTTCTGGTATATGAAAAACATGTTTTTCAATGGCAAAAATCAATGAATATTGTAAATGCACAAACAGTAATATCTCCACATTGCAAGGTGCAATTCTGAAATTTTTTGCTTTTTCCTGCTAATCCTAGCATGATAAAGAAGATTCAAAGAGAGTGAGATGCCAGCTCCTTTCATTCAGTCAGTAGCTTCAAACATTTCTGGACGTTTTTCAATGGCAAAAATCAATGAATATTGTAAATGCACAAACAAGAATATCTCCACATTGCAAGGTGCAATTCTGAAATTTTTTGCTTTTTCCTGCTAATCCTAGCATGATAAAGAAGATTCAAAGAGAGTGAGATGCCAGCTCCTTTCATTCCGTCAGTAGCTTCAAACATTTCTGGTATATGAAAAACATGTTTTTCAATGGCAAAAATCAATGAATATTGTAAATGCACAAACAGTAATATCTCCACATTGCAAGGTGCAATTCTGAAATTTTTTGCTTTTTCTGCTAATCCTAGCATGATAAAGAAGATTCAAAGAGAGTGAGATGCCAGCTCCTTTCATTCAGTCAGTAGCTTCAAACATTTCTGGACGTTTTTCAATGGCAAAAATCAATGAATATTGTAAATGCACAAACAGTAATATCTCCACATTGCAAGGTGCAATTCTGAAATTTTTTGCTTTTTCCTGCTAATCCTAGCATGATAAAGAAGATTCAAAGAGAGTGAGATGCCAGCTCCTTTCATTCAGTCAGTAGCTTCAAACATTTCTGGTATATGAATAACATGATGTTTTTCAATGGCAAAAATCAATGAATATTGTAAATGCACAAACAGTAATATCTCCACATTGCAAGGTGCAATTCTGAAATTTTTTGCTTTTTCCTGCTAATCCTAGCATGATAAAGAAGATTCAAAGAGAGTGAGATGCCAGCTCCTTTCATTCAGTCAGTAGCTTCAAACATTTCTGGACGTTTTTCAATGGCAAAAATCAATGAATATTGTAAATGCACAAACAGTAATATCTCCACATTGCAAGGTGCAATTCTGAAATTTTTTGCTTTTTCCTGTTAATCCTAGCATGATAAAGAAGATTCAAAGAGAGTGAGATGCCAGCTCCTTTCATTCAGTCAGTAGCTTCAAACATTTCTGGTATATGAAAAACATGTTTTTCAATGGCAAAAATCAATGAATATTGTAAATGCACAAACAGTAATATCTCCACATTGCAAGGTGCAATTCTGAAATTTTTTGCTTTTTCCTGCTAATCCTAGCATGATAAAGAAGATTCAAAGAGAGTGAGATGCCAGCTC
This sequence comes from Phyllobates terribilis, assembly GCF_046119375.1. Lineage (NCBI taxonomy): Eukaryota > Metazoa > Chordata > Amphibia > Anura > Dendrobatidae > Phyllobates > Phyllobates terribilis. Next base: position 2,027,679 of record NW_027363092.1, read on the forward strand.
CTTTCATTCAGTCAGTAGCTTCAAACATTTCTGGACGTTTTTCAATGGCAAAAATCAATGAATATTGTAAATGCACAAACAGTAATATCTCCACATTGCAAGGTGCAATTCTGAAATTTTTTGTTTTTTCCTGTTAATCCTAGCATGATAAAGAAGATTCAAAGAGAGTGAGATGCCAGCTCCTTTTATTCAGTCAGTAGCTTCAAACATTTCTGGTATATGAAAAACATGTTTTTCAATGGCAAAAATCAATGAATATTGTAAATGCACAAACAGTAATATCTCCACATTGCAAGGTGCAATTCTGAAATTTTTTGCTTTTTCCTGCTAATCCTAGCATGATAAAGAAGATTCAAAGAGAGTGAGATGCCAGCTCCTTTCATTCAGTCAGTAGCTTCAAACATTTCTGGTATATGAAAAACATGTTTTTCAATGGCAAAAATCAATGAATATTGTAAATGCACAAACAGTAATATCTCCACATTGCAAGGTGCAATTCTGAAATTTTTTGCTTTTTCCTGCTAATCCTAGCATGATAAAGAAGATTCAAAGAGAGTGAGATGCCAGCTCCTTTCATTCAGTCAGTAGCTTCAAACATTTCTGGTATATCAAAAACATGTTTTTCAATGGCAAAAATCAATGAATATTGTAAATGCACAAACAGTAATATATCCACATTGCAAGGTGCAATTCTGAAATTTTTTGCTTTTTCCTGCTAATCCTAGCATGATAAAGAAGATTCAAAGAGAGTGAGATGCCAGCTCCTTTCATTCAGTCAGTAGCTTCAAACATTTCTGGTATATGAATAACATGATGTTTTTCAATGGCAAAAATCAATGAATATTGTAAATGCACAAACAGTAATATCTCCACATTGCAAGGTGCAATTCTGAAATTTTTTGCTTTTTCCTGCTAATCCTAGCATGATAAAGAAGATTCAAAGAGAGTGAGATGCCAGCTCCTTTCATTCAGTCAGTAGCTTCAAACATTTCTGGACGTTTTTCAATGGCAAAAATCAATGAATATTGTAAATGCACAAACAGTAATATCTCCACATTGCAAGGTGCAATTCTGAAATTTTTTGCTTTTTCCTGTTAATCCTAGCATGATAAAGAAGATTCAAAGAGAGTGAGATGCCAGCTCCTTTCATTCAGTCAGTAGCTTCAAACATTTCTGGTATATGAAAAACATGTTTTTCAATGGCAAAAATCAATGAATATTGTAAATGCACAAACAGTAATATCTCCACATTGCAAGGTGCAATTCTGAAATTTTTTACTTTTTCCTGCTAATCCTAGCATGATAAAGAAGATTCAAAGAGAGTGAGATGCCAGCTCCTTTCATTCAGTCAGTAGCTTCAAACATTTCTGGACGTTTTTCAATGGCAAAAATCAATGAATATTGTAAATGCACAAACAGTAATATCTCCACATTGCAAGGTGCAATTCTGAAATTTTTTGCTTTTTCCTGCTAATCCTAGCATGATAAAGAAGATTCAAAGAGAGTGAGATGCCAGCTCCTTTCATTCAGTCAGTAGCTTCAAACATTTCTGGACGTTTTTCAATGGCAAAAATCAATGAATATTGTAAATGCACAAACAGTAATATCTCCACATTGCAAGGTGCAATTCTGAATTTTTTTTTTTTTCCTGTTAATCCTAGCATGATAAAGAAGATTCAAAGAGAGTGAGATGCCAGCTCCTTTCATTCAGTCAGTAGCTTCAAACATTTCTGGTATATGAAAAACATGTTTTTCAATGGCAAAAATCAATGAATATTGTAAATGCACAAACAGTAATATCTCCACATTGCAAGGTGCAATTCTGAAATTTTTTGCTTTTTCCTGCTAATCCTAGCATGATAAAGAAGATTCAAAGAGAGTGAGATGCCAGCTCCTTTCATTCAGTCAGTAGCTTCAAACATTTCTGGTATATGAAAAACATGTTTTTCAATGGCAAAAATCAATGAATATTGTAAATGCACAAACAGTAATATCTCCACATTGCAAGGTGCAATTCTGAAATTTTTTGCTTTTTCCTGCTAATCCTAGCATGATAAAGAAGATTCAAAGAGAGTGAGATGCCAGCTCCTTTCATTCAGTCAGTAGCTTCAAACATTTCTGGTATATGAAAAACATGTTTTTCAATGGCAAAAATCAATGAATATTGTAAATGCACAAACAGTAATATCTCCACATTGCAAGGTGCAATTCTGAAATTTTTTGCTTTTTCCTGCTAATCCTAGCATGATAAAGAAGATTCAAAGAGAGTGAGATGCCAGCTCCTTTCATTCAGTCAGTAGCTTCAAACATTTCTGGTATATGAAAAACATGTTTTTCAATGGCAAAAATCAATGAATATTGTAAATGCACAAACAGTAATATCTCCACATTGCAAGGTGCAATTCTGAAATTTTTTGCTTTTTCCTGCTAATCCTAGCATGATAAAGAAGATTCAAAGAGAGTGAGATGCCAGCTCCTTTCATTCAGTCAGTAGCTTCAAACATTTCTGGTATATGAAAAACATGTTTTTCAATGGCAAAAATCAATGAATATTGTAAATGCACAAACAGTAATATCTCCACATTGCAAGGTGCAATTCTGAAATTTTTTGCTTTTTCCTGCTAATCCTAGCATGATAAAGAAGATTCAAAGAGAGTGAGATGCCAGCTCCTTTTATTCAGTCAGTAGCTTCAAACATTTCTGGTATATGAATAACATGATGTTTTTCAATGGCAAAAATCAATGAATATTGTAAATGCACAAACAGTAATATCTCCACATTGCAAGGTGCAATTCTGAAATTTTTTGCTTTTTCCTGCTAATCCTAGCATGATAAAGAAGATTCAAAGAGAGTGAGATGCCAGCTCCTTTCATTCAGTCAGTAGCTTCAAACATTTCTGGACGTTTTTCAATGGCAAAAATCAATGAATATTGTAAATGCACAAACAGTAATATCTCCACATTGCAAGGTGCAATTCTGAAATTTTTTGCTTTTTCCTGCTAATCCTAGCATGATAAAGAAGATTCAAAGAGAGTGAGATGCCAGCTCCTTTCATTCAGTCAGTAGCTTCAAACATTTCTGGACGTTTTTCAATGGCAAAAATCAATGAATATTGTAAATGCACAAACAGTAATATCTCCACATTGCAAGGTGCAATTCTGAATTTTTTTTTTTTTCCTGTTAATCCTAGCATGATAAAGAAGATTCAAAGAGAGTGAGATGCCAGCTCCTTTCATTCAGTCAGTAGCTTCAAACATTTCTGGTATATGAAAAACATGTTTTTCAATGGCAAAAATCAATGAATATTGTAAATGCACAAACAGTAATATCTCCACATTGCAAGGTGCAATTCTGAAATTTTTTGCTTTTTCCTGCTAATCCTAGCATGATAAAGAAGATTCAAAGAGAGTGAGATGCCAGCTCCTTTCATTCAGTCAGTAGCTTCAAACATTTCTGGTATATGAAAAACATGTTTTTCAATGGCAAAAATCAATGAATATTGTAAATGCACAAACAGTAATATCTCCACATTGCAAGGTGCAATTCTGAAATTTTTTGCTTTTTCCTGCTAATCCTAGCATGATAAAGAAGATTCAAAGAGAGTGAGATGCCAGCTCCTTTCATTCAGTCAGTAGCTTCAAACATTTCTGGTATATGAAAAACATGTTTTTCAATGGCAAAAATCAATGAATATTGTAAATGCACAAACAGTAATATCTCCACATTGCAAGGTGCAATTCTGAAATTTTTTGCTTTTTACTGCTAATCCTAGCATGATAAAGAAGATTCAAAGAGAGTGAGATGCCAGCTCCTTTCATTCAGTCAGTAGCTTCAAACATTTCTGGTATATGAAAAACATGTTTTTCAATGGCAAAAATCAATGAATATTGTAAATGCACAAACAGTAATATCTCCACATTGCAAGGTGCAATTCTGAAATTTTTTGCTTTTTCCTGCTAATCCTAGCATGATAAAGAAGATTCAAAGAGAGTGAGATGCCAGCTCCTTTCATTCAGTCAGTAGCTTCAAACATTTCTGGTATATGAAAAACATGTTTTTCAATGGCAAAAATCAATGAATTTTGTAAATGCACAAACAGTAATATCTCCACATTGCAAGGTGCAATTCGGAAATTTTTTGCTTTTTCCTGCTAATCCTAGCATGATAAAGAAGATTCAAAGAGAGTGAGATGCCAGCTCCTTTCATTCAGTCAGTAGCTTCAAACATTTCTGGTATATGAAAAACATGTTTTTCAATGGCAAAAATCAATGAATTTTGTAAATGCACAAACAGTAATATCTCCACATTGCAAGGTGCAATTCGGAAATTTTTTGCTTTTTCCTGCTAATCCTAGCATGATAAAGAAGATTCAAAGAGAGTGAGATGCCAGCTCCTTTCATTCAGTCAGTAGCTTCAAACATTTCTGGTATATGAATAACATGATGTTTTTCAATGGCAAAAATCAATGAATATTGTAAATGCACAAACAGTAATATCTCCACATTGCAAGGTGCAATTCTGAAATTTTTTGCTTTTTCCTGCTAATCCTAGCATGATAAAGAAGATTCAAAGAGAGTGAGATGCCAGCTCCTTTCATTCAGTCAGTAGCTTCAAACATTTCTGGACGTTTTTCAATGGCAAAAATCAATGAATATTGTAAATGCACAAACAGTAATATCTCCACATTGCAAGGTGCAATTCTGAAATTTTTTGATTTTTCCTGCTAATCCTAGCATGATAAAGAAGATTCAAAGAGAGTGAGATGCCAGCTCCTTTCATTCAGTCAGTAGCTTCAAACATTTCTGGTATATGAAAAACATGTTTTTCAATGGCAAAAATCAATGAATATTGTAAATGCACAAACAGTAATATCTCCACATTGCAAGGTGCAATTCTGAAATTTTTTGCTTTTTCCTGCTAATCCTAGCATGATAAAGAAGATTCAAAGAGAGTGAGATGCCAGCTCCTTTCATTCAGTCAATAGCTTCAAACATTTCTGGTATATGAAAAACATGTTTTTCAATGGCAAAAATCAATGAATATTGTAAATGCACAAACAGTAATATCTCCACATTGCAAGGTGCAATTCTGAAATTTTTTGTTTTTTCCTGTTAATCCTAGCATGATAAAGAAGATTCAAAGAGAGTGAGATGCCAGCTCCTTTCATTCAGTCAGTAGCTTCAAACATTTCTGGTATATGAAAAACATGTTTTTCAATGGCAAAAATCAATGAATATTGTAAATGCACAAACAGTAATATCTCCACAATGCAAGGTGCAATTCTGAAATTTTTTGCTTTTTCCTGCTAATCCTAGCATGATAAAGAAGATTCAAAGAGAGTGAGATGCCAGCTCCTTTCATTCAGTCAGTAGCTTCAAACATTTCTGGTATATGAAAAACATGTTTTTCAATGGCAAAAATCAATGAATTTTGTAAATGCACAAATAGTAATATCTCCACATTGCAAGGTGCAATTCTGAAATTTTTTGCTTTTTCCTGCTAATCCTAGCATGATAAAGAAGATTCAAAGAGAGTGAGATGCCAGCTCCTTTTATTCAGTCAGTAGCTTCAAACATTTCTGGTATATGAATAACATGATGTTTTTCAATGGCAAAAATCAATGAATATTGTAAATGCACAAACAGTAATATCTCCACATTGCAAGGTGCAATTCTGAAATTTTTTGCTTTTTCCTGCTAATCCTAGCATGATAAAGAAGATTCAAAGAGAGTGAGATGCCAGCTCCTTTCATTCAGTCAGTAGCTTCAAACATTTCTGGACGTTTTTCAATGGCAAAAATCAATGAATATTGTAAATGCACAAACAGTAATATCTCCACATTGCAAGGTGCAATTCTGAAATTTTTTGCTTTTTCCTGCTAATCCTAGCATGATAAAGAAGATTCAAAGAGAGTGAGATGCCAGCTCCTTTCATTCAGTCAGTAGCTTCAAACATTTCTGGACGTTTTTCAATGGCAAAAATCAATGAATATTGTAAATGCACAAACAGTAATATCTCCACATTGCAAGGTGCAATTCTGAATTTTTTTTTTTTCCTGTTAATCCTAGCATGATAAAGAAGATTCAAAGAGAGTGAGATGCCAGCTCCTTTCATTCAGTCAGTAGCTTCAAACATTTCTGGTATATGAAAAACATGTTTTTCAATGGCAAAAATCAATGAATATTGTAAATGCACAAACAGTAATATCTCCACATTGCAAGGTGCAATTCTGAAATTTTTTGCTTTTTCCTGCTAATCCTAGCATGATAAAGAAGATTCAAAGAGAGTGAGATGCCAGCTCCTTTCATTCAGTCAGTAGCTTCAAACATTTCTGGTATATGAAAAACATGTTTTTCAATGGCAAAAATCAATGAATATTGTAAATGCACAAACAGTAATATCTCCACATTGCAAGGTGCAATTCTGAAATTTTTTGCTTTTTCCTGCTAATCCTAGCATGATAAAGAAGATTCAAAGAGAGTGAGATGCCAGCTCCTTTCATTCAGTCAGTAGCTTCAAACATTTCTGGTATATGAAAAACATGTTTTTCAATGGCAAAAATCAATGAATATTGTAAATGCACAAACAGTAATATCTCCACATTGCAAGGTGCAATTCTGAAATTTTTTGTTTTTTCCTGTTAATCCTAGCATGATAAAGAAGATTCAAAGAGAGTGAGATGCCAGCTCCTTTCATTCAGTCAGTAGCTTCAAACATTTCTGGTATATGAAAAACATGTTTTTCAATGGCAAAAATCAATGAATATTGTAAATGCACAAACAGTAATATCTCCACATTGCAAGGTGCAATTCTGAAATTTTTTGCTTTTTCCTGCTAATCCTAGCATGATAAAGAAGATTCAAAGAGAGTGAGATGCCAGCTCCTTTCATTCAGTCAGTAGCTTCAAACATTTCTGGTATATGAAAAACATGTTTTTCAATGGCAAAAATCAATGAATTTTGTAAATGCACAAACAGTAATATCTCCACATTGCAAGGTGCAATTCTGAAATTTTTTGCTTTTTCCTGCTAATCCTAGCATGATAAAGAAGATTCAAAGAGAGTGAGATGCCAGCTCCTTTCATTCAGTCAGTAGCTTCAAACATTTCTGGTATATGAATAACATGATGTTTTTCAATGGCAAAAATCAATGAAAATTGTAAATGCACAAACAGTAATATCTCCACATTGCAAGGTGCAATTCTGAAATTTTTTGCTTTTTCCTGCTAATCCTAGCATGATAAAGAAGATTCAAAGAGAGTGAGATGCCAGCTCCTTTCATTCAGTCAGTAGCTTCAAACATTTCTGGACGTTTTTCAATGGCAAAAATCAATGAATATTGTAAATGCACAAACAGTAATATCTCCACATTGCAAGGTGCAATTCTGAAATTTTTTGCTTTTTCCTGCTAATCCTAGCATGATAAAGAAGATTCAAAGAGAGTGAGATGCCAGCTCCTTTCATTCCGTCAGTAGCTTCAAACATTTCTGGTATATGAAAAACATGTTTTTCAATGGCAAAAATCAATGAATATTGTAAATGCACAAACAGTAATATCTACACATTGCAAGGTGCAATTCTGAAATTTTTTGCTTTTTCCTGCTAATCCTAGCATGATAAAGAAGATTCAAAGAGAGTGAGATGCCAGCTCCTTTCATTCAGTCAGTAGCTTCAAACATTTCTGGACGTTTTTCAATGGCAAAAATCAATGAATATTGTAAATGCACAAACAGTAATATCTCCACATTGCAAGGTGCAATTCAGAAATTTTTGGCTTTTTCCTGCTAATCCTAGCATGATAAAGAAGATTCAAAGAGAGTGAGATGCCAGCTCCTTTCATTCAGTCAGTAGCTTCAAACATTTCTGGTATATGAAAAACATGTTTTTCAATGGCAAAAATCAATGAATATTGTAAATGCACAAACAGTAATATCTCCACATTGCAAGGTGCAATTCTGAAATTTTTTGCTTTTTCCTGCTAATCCTAGCATGATAAAGAAGATTCAAAGAGAGTGAGATGCCAGCTCCTTTCATTCAGTCAGTAGCTTCAAACATTTCTGGTATATGAAAAACATGTTTTTCAATGGCAAAAATCAATGAATATTGTAAATGCACAAACAGTAATATCTCCACATTGCAAGGTGCAATTCTGAAATTTTTTGCTTTTTCCTGCTAATCCTAGCATGATAAAGAAGATTCAAAGAGAGTGAGATGCCAGCTCCTTTCATTCAGTCAGTAGCTTCAAACATTTCTGGTATATGAAAAACATGTTTTTCAATGGCAAAAATCAATGAATATTGTAAATGCACAAACAGTAATATCTCCACATTGCAAGGTGCAATTCTGAAATTTTTTGCTTTTTCCTGCTAATCCTAGCATGATAAAGAAGATTCAAAGAGTGTGAGATGCCAGCTCCTTTCATTCAGTCAGTAGCTTCAAACATTTCTGGTATATGAATAACATGATGTTTTTCAATGGCAAAAATCAATGAATATTGTAAATGCACAAACAGTAATATCTCCACATTGCAAGGTGCAATTCTGAAATTTTTTGCTTTTTCCTGCTAATCCTAGCATGATAAAGAAGATTCACAGAGAGTGAGATGCCAGCTCCTTTCATTCAGTCAGTAGCTTCAAACATTTCTGGACGTTTTTCAATGGCAAAAATCAATGAATATTGTAAATGCACAAACAGTAATATCTCCACATTGCAAGGTGCAATTCTGAAATTTTTTGCTTTTTCCTGCTAATCCTAGCATGATAAAGAAGATTCAAAGAGAGTGAGATGCCAGCTCCTTTCATTCAGTCAGTAGCTTCAAACATTTCTGGTATATGAAAAACATGTTTTTCAATGGCAAAAATCAATGAATATTGTAAATGCACAAACAGTAATATCTCCACATTGCAAGGTGCAATTCTGAAATTTTTTGCTTTTTCCTGCTAATCCTAGCATGATAAAGAAGATTCAAAGAGAGTGAGATGCCAGCTCCTTTCATTCCGTCAGTAGCTTCAAACATTTCTGGTATATGAAAAACATGTTTTTCAATGGCAAAAATCAATGAATATTGTAAATGCACAAACAGTAATATCTCCACATTGCAAGGTGCAATTCTGAAATTTTTTGCTTTTTCCTGCTAATCCTAGCATGATAAAGAAGATTCAAAGAGAGTGAGATGCCAGCTCCTTTCATTCAGTCAGTAGCTTCAAACATTTCTGGACGTTTTTCAATGGCAAAAATCAATGAATATTGTAAATGCACAAACAGTAATATCTCCACATTGCAAGGTGCAATTCTGAAATTTTTTGCTTTTTCCTGTTAATCCTAGCATGATAAAGAAGATTCAAAGAGAGTGAGATGCCAGCTCCTTTCATTCAGTCAGTAGCTTCAAACATTTCTGGTATATGAAAAACATGTTTTTCAATGGCAAAAATCAATGAATATTGTAAATGCACAAACAGTAATATCTCCACATTGCAAGGTGCAATTCAGAAATTTTTGGCTTTTTCCTGCTAATCCTAGCATGATAAAGAAGATTCAAAGAGAGTGAGATGCCAGCTCCTTTCATTCAGTCAGTAGCTTCAAACATTTCTGGTATATGAAAAACATGTTTTTCAATGGCAAAAATCAATGAATATTGTAAATGCACAAACAGTAATATCTCCACATTGCAAGGTGCAATTCTGAAATTTTTTGCTTTTTCCTGCTAATCCTAGCATGATAAAGAAGATTCAAAGAGAGTGAGATGCCAGCTCCTTTCATTCAGTCAGTAGCTTCAAACATTTCTGGACGTTTTTCAATTGCAAAAATCAAAGAATATTGTAAATGCACAAACAGTAATATCTCCACATTGCAAGGTGCAATTCTGAAATTTTTTGCTTTTTCCTGTTAATCCTAGCATGATAAAGAAGATTCAAAGAGAGTGAGATGCCAGCTCCTTTCATTCAGTCAGTAGCTTCAAACATTTCTGGTATATGAAAAACATGTTTTTCAATGGCAAAAATCAATGAATATTGTAAATGCACAAACAGTAATATCTCCACATTGCAAGGTGCAATTCTGAAATTTTTTGCTTTTTCCTGCTAATCCTAGCATGATAAAGAAGATTCAAAGAGAGTGAGATGCCAGCTCCTTTCATTCCGTCAGTAGCTTCAAACATTTCTGGTATATGAAAAACATGTTTTTCAATGGCAAAAATCAATGAATATTGTAAATGCACAAACAGTAATATCTCCACATTGCAAGGTGCAATTCTGAAATTTTTTGCTTTTTCCTGCTAATCCTAGCATGATAAAGAAGATTCAAAGAGAGTGAGATGCCAGCTCCTTTCATTCAGTCAGTAGCTTCAAACATTTCTGGACGTTTTTCAATGGCAAAAATCAATGAATATTGTAAATGCACAAACAGTAATATCTCCACATTGCAAGGTGCAATTCAGAAATTTTTGGCTTTTTCCTGCTAATCCTAGCATGATAAAAAAGATTCAAAGAGAGTGAGATGCCAGCTCCTTTCATTCAGTCAGTAGCTTCAAACATTTCTGGTATATGAAAAACATGTTTTTCAATGGCAAAAATCAATGAATATTGTAAATGCACAAACAGTAATATCTCCACATTGCAAAGAGCAATTCTGAAATTTTTTGCTTTTTCCTGCTAATCCTAGCATGATAAAGAAGATTCAAAGAGAGTGAGATGCCAGCTCCTTTCATTCAGTCAGTAGCTTCAAACATTTCTGGTATATGAAAAACATGTTTTTCAATGGCAAAAATCAATGAATATTGTAAATGCACAAACAGTAATATCTCCACATTGCAAGGTGCAATTCTGAAATTTTTTGCTTTTTCCTCCTAATCCTAGCATGATAAAGAAGATTCAAAGAGAGTGAGATGCCAGCTCCTTTCATTCAGTCAGTAGCTTCAAACATTTCTGGTATATGAATAACATGATGTTTTTCAATGGCAAAAATCAATGAATATTGTAAATGCACAAACAGTAATATCTCCACATTGCAAGGTGCAATTCTGAAATTTTTTGCTTTTTCCTGCTAATCCTAGCATGATAAAGAAGATTCAAAGAGAGTGAGATGCCAGCTCCTTTCATTCAGTCAGTAGCTTCAAACATTTCTGGACGTTTTTCAATGGCAAAAATCAATGAATATTGTAAATGCACAAACAGTAATATCTCCACATTGCAAGGTGCAATTCTGAAATTTTTTGCTTTTTCCTGTTAATCCTAGCATGATAAAGAAGATTCAAAGAGAGTGAGATGCCAGCTCCTTTCATTCAGTCAGTAGCTTCAAACATTTCTGGTATATGAAAAACATGTTTTTCAATGGCAAAAATCAATGAATATTGTAAATGCACAAACAGTAATATCTCCACATTGCAAGGTGCAATTCTGAAATTTTTTGCTTTTTCCTGCTAATCCTAGCATGATAAAGAAGATTCAAAGAGAGTGAGATGCCAGCTCCTTTCATTCAGTCAGTAGCTTCAAACATTTCTGGACGTTTTTCAATGGCAAAAATCAATGAATATTGTAAATGCACAAACAGTAATATCTCCACATTGCAAGGTGCAATTCTGAAATTTTTTGTTTTTTCCTGTTAATCCTAGCATGATAAAGAAGATTCAAAGAGAGTGAGATGCCAGCTCCTTTCATTCAGTCAGTAGCTTCAAACATTTCTGGTATATGAAAAACATGTTTTTCAATGGCAAAAATCAATGAATATTGTAAATGCACAAACAGTAATATCTCCACATTGCAAGGTGCAATTCTGAAATTTTTTGCTTTTTCCTGCTAATCCTAGCATGATAAAGAAGATTCAAAGAGAGTGAGATGCCAGCTCCTTTCATTCAGTCAGTAGCTTCAAACATTTCTGGTATATGAAAAACATGTTTTTCAATGGCAAAAATCAATGAATATTGTAAATGCACAAACAGTAATATCTCCACATTGCAAGGTGCAATTCTGAAATTTTTTGCTTTTTCCTGCTAATCCTAGCATGATAAAGAAGATTCAAAGAGAGTGAGATGCCAGCTCCTTTCATTCAGTCAGTAGCTTCAAACATTTCTGGTATATGAAAAACATGTTTTTCAATGGCAAAAATCAATGAATATTGTAAATGCACAAACAGTAATATCTCCACATTGCAAGGTGCAATTCTGAAATTTTTTGTTTTTTCCTGTTAATCCTAGCATGATAAAGAAGATTCAAAGAGAGTGAGATGCCAGCTCCTTTCATTCAGTCAGTAGCTTCAAACATTTCTGTATATGAAAAACATGTTTTTCAATGGCAAAAATCAATGAATATTGTATATGCACAAACAGTAATATCTCCACATTGCAAGGTGCAATTCTGAAATTTTTTGCTTTTTCCTGCTAATCCTAGCATGATAAAGAAGATTCAAAGAGAGTGAGATGCCAGCTCCTTTCATTCAGTCAGTAGCTTCAAACATTTCTGGTATATGAAAAACATGTTTTTCAATGGCAAAAATCAATGAATTTTGTAAATGCACAAACAGTAATATCTCCACATTGCAAGGTGCGATTCTGAAATTTTTTGCTTTTTCCTGCTAATCCTAGCATGATAAAGAAGATTCAAAGAGAGTGAGATGCCAGCTCCTTTCATTCAGTCAGTAGCTTCAAACATTTCTGGTATATGAATAACATGATGTTTTTCAATGGCAAAAATCAATGAATATTGTAAATGCACAAACAGTAATATCTCCACATTGCAAGGTGCAATTCTGAAATTTTTTGCTTTTTCCTGCTAATCCTAGCATGATAAAGAAGATTCAAAGAGAGTGAGATGCCAGCTCCTTTCATTCAGTCAGTAGCTTCAAACATTTCTGGTATATGAAAAACATGTTTTTCAATGGCAAAAATCAATGAATATTGTAAATGCACAAACAGTAATATCTCCACATTGCAAGGTGCAATTCTGAAATTTTTTGCTTTTTCCTGCTAATCCTAGCATGATAAAGAAGATTCAAAGAGAGTGAGATGCCAGCTCCTTTCATTCCGTCAGTAGCTTCAAACATTTCTGGTATATGAAAAACATGTTTTTCAATGGCAAAAATCAATGAATATTGTAAATGCACAAACAGTAATATCTCCACATTGCAAGGTGCAATTCTGAAATTTTTTGCTTTTTCCTGCTAATCCTAGCATGATAAAGAAGATTCAAAGAGAGTGAGATGCCAGCTCCTTTCATTCAGTCAGTAGCTTCAAACATTTCTGGACGTTTTTCAATGGCAAAAATCAATGAATATTGTAAATGCACAAACAGTAATATCTCCACATTGCAAGGTGCAATTCAGAAATTTTTGGCTTTTTCCTGCTAATCCTAGCATGATAAAGAAGATTCAAAGAGAGTGAGATGCCAGCTCCTTTCATTCAGTCAGTAGCTTCAAACATTTCTGGTATATGAAAAACATGTTTTTCAATGGCAAAAATCAATGAATATTGTAAATGCACAAACAGTAATATCTCCACATTGCAAGGTGCAATTTTGAAATTTTTTGCTTTTTCCTGCTAATCCTAGCATGATAAAGAAGATTCAAAGAGAGTGAGATGCCAGCTCCTTTCATTCAGTCAGTAGCTTCAAACATTTCTGGTATATGAAAAACATGTTTTTCAATGGCAAAAATCAATGAATATTGTAAATGCACAAACAGTAATATCTCCACATTGCAAGGTGCAATTCTGAAATTTTTTGCTTTTTCCTGCTAATCCTAGCATGATAAAGAAGATTCAAAGAGAGTGAGATGCCAGCTCCTTTCATTCAGTCAGTAGCTTCAAACATTTCTGGTATATGAAAAACATGTTTTTCAATGGCAAAAATCAATGAATATTGTAAATGCACAAACAGTAATATCTCCACATTGCAAGGTGCAATTCTGAAATTTTTTGCTTTTTCCTGCTAATCCTAGCATGATAAAGAAGATTCAAAGAGTGTGAGATGCCAGCTCCTTTCATTCAGTCAGTAGCTTCAAACATTTCTGGTATATGAATAACATGATGTTTTTCAATGGCAAAAATCAATGAATATTGTAAATGCACAAACAGTAATATCTCCACATTGCAAGGTGCAATTCTGAAATTTTTTGCTTTTTCCTGCTAATCCTAGCATGATAAAGAAGATTCACAGAGAGTGAGATGCCAGCTCCTTTCATTCAGTCAGTAGCTTCAAACATTTCTGGACGTTTTTCAATGGCAAAAATCAATGAATATTGTAAATGCACAAACAGTAATATCTCCACATTGCAAGGTGCAATTCTGAAATTTTTTGCTTTTTCCTGTTAATCCTAGCATGATAAAGAAGATTCAAAGAGAGTGAGAGGCCAGCTCCTTTCATTCAGTCAGTAGCTTCAAACATTTCTGGTATATGAAAAACATGTTTTTCAATGGCAAAAATCAATGAATATTGTAAATGCACAAACAGTAATATCTCCACATTGCAAGGTGCAATTCTGAAATTTTTTGCTTTTTCCTGCTAATCCTAGCATGATAAAGAAGATTCAAAGAGAGTGAGATGCCAGCTCCTTTCATTCAGTCAGTAGCTTCAAACATTTCTGGACGTTTTTCAATGGCAAAAATCAATGAATATTGTAAATGCACAAACAGTAATATCTCCACATTGCAAGGTGCAATTCTGAAATTTTTTGCTTTTTCCTGTTAATCCTAGCATGATAAAGAAGATTCAAAGAGAGTGAGATGCCAGCTCCTTTCATTCAGTCAGTAGCTTCAAACATTTCTGGTATATGAAAAACATGTTTTTCAATGGCAAAAATCAATGAATATTGTAAATGCACAAACAGTAATATCTCCACATTGCAAGGTGCAATTCAGAAATTTTTGGCTTTTTCCTGCTAATCCTAGCATGATAAAGAAGATTCAAAGAGAGTGAGATGCCAGCTCCTTTCATTCAGTCAGTAGCTTCAAACATTTCTGGTATATGAAAAACATGTTTTTCAATGGCAAAAATCAATGAATATTGTAAATGCACAAACAGTAATATCTCCACATTGCAAGGTGCAATTCTGAAATTTTTTGCTTTTTCCTGCTAATCCTAGCATGATAAAGAAATTCAAAGAGAGTGAGATGCCAGCTCCTTTCATTCAGTCAGTAGCTTCAAACATTTCTGGACGTTTTTCAATGGCAAAAATCAATGAATATTGTAAATGCACAAACAGTAATATCTCCACATTGCAAGGTGCAATTCTGAAATTTTTTGCTTTTTCCTGTTAATCCTAGCATGATAAAGAAGATTCAAAGAGAGTGAGATGCCAGCTCCTTTCATTCAGTCAGTAGCTTCAAACAATTCTGGTATATGAAAAACATGTTTTTCAATGGCAAAAATCAATGAATATTGTAAATGCACAAACAGTAATATCTCCACATTGCAAGGTGCAATTCTGAAATTTTTTGCTTTTTCCTGCTAATCCTAGCATGATAAAGAAGATTCAAAGAGAGTGAGATGCCAGCTCCTTTCATTCAGTCAGTAGCTTCAAACATTTCTGGTATATGAATAACATGATGTTTTTCAATGGCAAAAATCAATGAATATTGTAAATGCACAAACAGTAATATCTCCACATTGCAAGGTGCAATTCTGAAATTTTTTGCTTTTTCCTGCTAATCCTAGCATGATAAAGAAGATTCAAAGAGAGTGAGATGCCAGCTCCTTTCATTCAGTCAGTAGCTTCAAACATTTCTGGTATATGAATAACATGATGTTTTTCAATGGCAAAAATCAATGAATATTGTAAATGCACAAACAGTAATATCTCCACATTGCAAGGTGCAATTCTGAAATATTTTGCTTTTTCCTGCTAATCCTAGCATGATAAAGAAGATTCACAGAGAGTGAGATGCCAGCTCCTTTCATTCAGTCAGTAGCTTCAAACATTTCTGGACGTTTTTCAATGGCAAAAATCAATGAATATTGTAAATGCACAAACAGTAATATCTCCACATTGCAAGGTGCAATTCTGAAATTTTTTGCTTTTTCCTGCTAATCCTAGCATGATAAAGAAGATTCAAAGAGAGTGAGATGCCAGCTCCTTTCATTCAGTCAGTAGCTTCAAACATTTCTGGTATATGAAAAACATGTTTTTCAATGGCAAAAATCAATGAATATTGTAAATGCACAAACAGTAATATCTCCACATTGCAAGGTGCAATTCTGAAATTTTTTGCTTTTTCCTGCTAATCCTAGCATGATAAAGAATATTCAAAGAGAGTGAGATGCCAGCTCCTTTCATTCAGTCAGTAGCTTCAAACATTTCTGGTATATGAAAAACATGTTTTTCAATGGCAAAAATCAATGAATATTGTAAATGCACAAACAGTAATATCTCCACATTGCAAGGTGCAATTCTGAAATTTTTTGCTTTTTCCTGCTAATCCTAGCATGATAAAGAAGATTCAAAGAGAGTGAGATGCCAGCTCCTTTCATTCAGTCAGTAGCTTCAAACATTTCTGGTATATGAAAAACATGTTTTTCAATGGCAAAAATCAATGAATATTGTAAATGCACAAACAGTAATATCTCCATATTGCAAGGTGCAATTCTGAAATTTTTTGCTTTTTCCTGCTAATCCTAGCATGATAAAGAAGATTCAAAGAGAGTGAGATGCCAGCTCCTTTCATTCAGTCAGTAGCTTCAAACATTTCTGGTATATGAATAACATGATGTTTTTCAATGGCAAAAATCAATGAATATTGTAAATGCACAAACAGTAATATCTCCACATTGCAAGGTGCAATTCTGAAATTTTTTGCTTTTTCCTGTTAATCCTAGCATGATAAAGAAGATTCAAAGAGAGTGAGATGCCAGCTCCTTTCATTCAGTCAGTAGCTTCAAACATTTCTGGTATATGAAAAACATGTTTTTCAATGGCAAAAATCAATGAATATTGTAAATGCACAAACAGTAATATCTCCACATTGCAAGGTGCAATTCTGAAATTTTTTGCTTTTTCCTGCTAATCCTAGCATGATAAAGAAGATTCCAAGAGAGTGAGATGCCAGCTCCTTTCATTCAGTCAGTAGCTTCAAACATTTCTGGACGTTTTTCAATGGCAAAAATCAATGAATATTGTAAATGCACAAACAGTAATATCTCCACATTGCAAGGTGCAATTCTGAAATTTTTTGCTTTTTCCTGTTAATCCTAGCATGATAAAGAAGATTCAAAGAGAGTGAGATGCCAGCTCCTTTCATTCAGTCAGTAGCTTCAAACATTTCTGGTATATGAAAAACATGTTTTTCAATGGCAAAAATCAATGAATATTGTAAATGCACAAACAGTAATATCTCCACATTGCAAGGTGCAATTCTGAAATTTTTTGCTTTTTCCTGCTAATCCTAGCATGATAAAGAAATTCAAAGAGAGTGAGATGCCAGCTCCTTTCATTCAGTCAGTAGCTTCAAACATTTCTGGACGTTTTTCAATGGCAAAAATCAATGAATATTGTAAATGCACAAACAGTAATATCTCCACATTGCAAGGTGCAATTCTGAAATTTTTTGCTTTTTCCTGTTAATCCTAGCATGATAAAGAAGATTCAAAGAGAGTGAGATGCCAGCTCCTTTCATTCAGTCAGTAGCTTCAAACAATTCTGGTATATGAAAAACATGTTTTTCAATGGCAAAAATCAATGAATATTGTAAATGCACAAACAGTAATATCTCCACATTGCAAGGTGCAATTCTGAAATTTTTTGCTTTTTCCTGCTAATCCTAGCATGATAAAGAAGATTCAAAGAGAGTGAGATGCCAGCTCCTTTCATTCAGTCAGTAGCTTCAAACATTTCTGGTATATGAATAACATGATGTTTTTCAATGGCAAAAATCAATGAATATTGTAAATGCACAAACAGTAATATCTCCACATTGCAAGGTGCAATTCTGAAATTTTTTGCTTTTTCCTGCTAATCCTAGCATGATAAAGAAGATTCAAAGAGAGTGAGATGCCAGCTCCTTTCATTCAGTCAGTAGCTTCAAACATTTCTGGTATATGAATAACATGATGTTTTTCAATGGCAAAAATCAATGAATATTGTAAATGCACAAACAGTAATATCTCCACATTGCAAGGTGCAATTCTGAAATATTTTGCTTTTTCCTGCTAATCCTAGCATGATAAAGAAGATTCACAGAGAGTGAGATGCCAGCTCCTTTCATTCAGTCAGTAGCTTCAAACATTTCTGGACGTTTTTCAATGGCAAAAATCAATGAATATTGTAAATGCACAAACAGTAATATCTCCACATTGCAAGGTGCAATTTTGAAATTTTTTGCTTTTTCCTGCTAATCCTATCATGATAAAGAAGATTCAAAGAGAGTGAGATGCCAGCTCCTTTCATTCAGTCAGTAGCTTCAAACATTTCTGGTATATGAAAAACATGTTTTTCAATGGCAAAAATCAATGAATATTGTAAATGCACAAACAGTAATATCTCCACATTGCAAGGTGCAATTCTGAAATTTTTTGCTTTTTCCTGCTAATCCTAGCATGATAAAGAATATTCAAAGAGAGTGAGATGCCAGCTCCTTTCATTCAGTCAGTAGCTTCAAACATTTCTGGTATATGAAAAACATGTTTTTCAATGGCAAAAATCAATGAATATTGTAAATGCACAAACAGTAATATCTCCACATTGCAAGGTGCAATTCTGAAATTTTTTGCTTTTTCCTGCTAATCCTAGCATGATAAAGAAGATTCAAAGAGAGTGAGATGCCAGCTCCTTTCATTCAGTCAGTAGCTTCAAACATTTCTGGTATATGAAAAACATGTTTTTCAATGGCAAAAATCAATGAATATTGTAAATGCACAAACAGTAATATCTCCACATTGCAAGGTGCAATTCTGAAATTTTTTGCTTTTTCCTGCTAATCCTAGCATGATAAAGAAGATTCAAAGAGAGTGAGATGCCAGCTCCTTTCATTCAGTCAGTAGCTTCAAACATTTCTGGTATATGAATAACATGATGTTTTTCAATGGCAAAAATCAATGAATATTGTAAATGCACAAACAGTAATATCTCCACATTGCAAGGTGCAATTCTGAAATTTTTTGCTTTTTCCTGCTAATCCTAGCATGATAAAGAAGATTCACAGAGAGTGAGATGCCAGCTCCTTTCATTCAGTCAGTAGCTTCAAACATTTCTGGATGTTTTTCAATGGCAAAAATCAATGAATATTGTAAATGCACAAACAGTAATATCTCCACATTGCAAGGTGCAATTCTGAAATTTTTTGCTTTTTCCTGTTAATCCTAGCATGATAAAGAAGATTCAAAGAGAGTGAGATGCCAGCTCCTTTCATTCAGTCAGTAGCTTCAAACATTTCTGGTATATGAAAAACATGTTTTTCAATGGCAAAAATCAATGAATATTGTAAATGCACAAACAGTAATATCTCCACATTGCAAGGTGCAATTCTGAAATTTTTTGCTTTTTCCTGCTAATCCTAGCATGATAAAGAAGATTCCAAGAGAGTGAGATGCCAGCTCCTTTCATTCAGTCAGTAGCTTCAAACATTTCTGGACGTTTTTCAATGGCAAAAATCAATGAATATTGTAAATGCACAAACATTAATATCTCCACATTGCAAGGTGCAATTCTGAAATTTTTTGCTTTTTCCTGTTAATCCTAGCATGATAAAGAAGATTCAAAGAGAGTGAGATGCCAGCTCCTTTCATTCAGTCAGTAGCTTCAAACATTTCTGGTATATGAAAAACATGTTTTTCAATGGCAAAAATCAATGAATATTGTAAATGCACAAACAGTAATATCTCCACATTGCAAGGTGCAATTCAGAAATTTTTGGCTTTTTCCTGCTAATCCTAGCATGATAAAGAAGATTCAAAGAGAGTGAGATGCCAGCTCCTTTCATTCAGTCAGTAGCTTCAAACATTTCTGGTATATGAAAAACATGTTTTTCAATGGCAAAAATCAATGAATATTGTAAATGCACAAACAGTAATATCTCCACATTGCAAGGTGCAATTCTGAAATTTTTTGCTTTTTCCTGCTAATCCTAGCATGATAAAGAAGATTCAAAGAGAGTGAGATGCCAGCTCCTTTCATTCAGTCAGTAGCTTCAAACATTTCTGGACGTTTTTCAATGGCAAAAATCAATGAATATTGTAAATGCACAAACAGTAATATCTCCACATTGCAAGGTGCAATTCTGAAATTTTTTGCTTTTTCCTGTTAATCCTAGCATGATAAAGAAGATTCAAAGAGAGTGAGATGCCAGCTCCTTTCATTCAGTCAGTAGCTTCAAACATTTCTGGTATATGAAAAACATGTTTTTCAATGGCAAAAATCAATGAATATTGTAAATGCACAAACAGTAATATCTCCACATTGCAAGGTGCAATTCTGAAATTTTTTGCTTTTTCCTGCTAATCCTAGCATGATAAAGAAGATTCAAAGAGAGTGAGATGCCAGCTCCTTTCATTCAGTCAGTAGCTTCAAACATTTCTGGTATATGAAAAACATGTTTTTCAATGGCAAAAATCAATGAATATTGTAAATGCACAAACAGTAATATCTCCACATTGCAAGGTGCAATTCTGAAATTTTTTGCTTTTTCCTGCTAATCCTAGCATGATAAAGAAGATTCAAAGAGAGTGAGATGCCAGCTCCTTTCATTCAGTCAGTAGCTTCAAACATTTCTGGTATATGAAAAACATGTTTTTCAATGGCAAAAATCAATGAATATTGTAAATGCACAAACAGTAATATCTCCACATTGCAAGGTGCAATTCTGAAATTTTTTACTTTTTCCTGCTAATCCTAGCATGATAAAGAAGATTCAAAGAGAGTGAGATGCCAGCTCCTTTCATTCAGTCAGTAGCTTCAAACATTTCTGGACGTTTTTCAATGGCAAAAATCAATGAATATTGTAAATGCACAAACAGTAATATCTCCACATTGCAAGGTGCAATTCTGAAATTTTTTGCTTTTTCCTGCTAATCCTAGCATGATAAAGAATATTCAAAGAGAGTGAGATGCCAGCTCCTTTCATTCCGTCAGTAGCTTCAAACATTTCTGGTATATGAAAAACATGTTTTTCAATGGCAAAAATCAATGAATTTTGTAAATGCACAAACAGTAATATCTCCACATTGCAAGGTGCAATTCTGAAATTTTTTGCTTTTTCCTGCTAATCCTAGCATGATAAAGAAGATTCAAAGAGAGTGAGATGGGGGGGCGTGGCTTAGGCACAGACCAAGATGGCAGCATAGGTCTGAGCTCCATGAGGGCTAAATCTTCAAAGCGACGATAAAAGCAACTTAAGAAGAATTATTCACTCAATTTTTGCATGGACAAACTTCCTAAAGCTTAAGGATCATCTGGATTCTAAAAGACTCCCCCTGACCCGTTATTCCGGGAGATATACCATCTGGAAGCAGTGAGGTGCGTTCTTGATTTCATTCCAGTCGTGGGTATTGTGACATAGACCTGCAGGCTTGCAGGTTTGTGTGTCTCTGCAAAGGGACCCCCACCGCTCCCTACCTCCGGTATTCAGAGCGCTGCTCACCGGGTGTTACTGAACAGACTGTAGGATTTATATTTTGAAGCCGGTGGCACCGGAGCCCCGTGAATCAGCTGATTGCTGTATGCTGAGAAAACCTCCACTGACCCGGCACCCAGAATAGCCCCACTGAGGAGGAATATCATCTACAGGCTGCCTTCACCGGGTAGTCAGTCCCCTGCTACATAAGTAGAGACCTACCTTGAAACCGTGGGGGCACACAGTCGTACCCTGGATTTGTCCCCCCCGTGCTGGCAAGCTCCTCTTGTCCTGTCGGCAGGTCGAGCGGCTCTGCTGCTGTGAGGTGCCGGTGACTGCAGGACGAGTCGGCTCTGTATGTCAGCCTATGTAGTCTGAGCAAAAGGAAATATAGACTGAGTCGTGACCGGACCCGCGGGACCCTACACCCCCGTACAGATACACCACTGCACCGGATCATTGCCTTTTAAGTTGCCCTGGCCTGAAAGTCACCCAGCTGACAACTGCGACCGGTGACAAGACTCCTGCTGAGATACCGCCGCCCGGCGCTATACCACCCTGCTATCAGCTGCGACCAGTGACAGGACTCCGGAAGTTAAAACACCGTCCGGCGCTGTCTGTGGAGGATCGCGGACCCCAGGGACCTTCAGGATCTACAATCAAGTAAAGGGTCTGGGAGATCGGAGCCCTGAGAAATCCGACAAGACCCCGCTTCCTAAGGAGGATTGACCCACGGATACTAAGCTGCGAGACCCTTCCTGCTTCAGGACGCCGGCGGCAGCCCGAAGACCTGGCCCTGCTCACAGCTGACGCGGCTACACAGGGGACCCGTCCGGAGCGGAACTACACACACCATCTAATAAGGTCAGATAAGCCCTGGCTGACGCCAGGGCTCTTACCGTGACTCAGTGGGGCTGCTGACTGAGGTCTGGTCGCGGCGGTGTCACTTTTTGCGGAGCGGCTTCTCCCTCCCTCCCTCCTGCTGACAGGCGCTGCTTGTGTCTGCGGCCGGGCTCCCTGGTCTTCTGCGCGGCTGTTCCCTGGGTTCGAGGGCTGTTCCGGTGGTGGTGGTTCCCCCTCCTCTGCTCCGGAGCCGCTCTGCTCCTGTCTCCCCTCTGAAGCCCAAAGCCGCCGGTATATAGGGCTTATTGCTCCGTAACCCCGGGGCTGATTCACCGGCAGCGGTATCTCCCTTCTGCTTCTGGGGGGGCCGCTCTGCTCCTCCCCTGCCTTTACTGTCAGGTGCCACCGGTCCCCACGCTCCGCTTCACCTATTCCCGCTGTGCCGCTCTGCTGACTGTGTCCCTCCGGTGTTTGGACCCTACAGACCCCTGTGACTGCCTCCCCCTCTTGTGGTAGTGCCGCTGCGCTTTGATCTTGCCCCTGGTCCCCTGCTGCAGCAGCACCGCTGTCCTCCACTGTCCTATATCCATAATCAGCTGATAGATTCAAATCTCCCGCCCCCTGCTGCAGCGTCGCTCTGCATTGCTGTCCATGGTGCTGATCTTGTATCAGTGCTGATTCTGCACTGCTGTCCATGGTGCTGATTCTATATCAGTGCTGATACAGAGGTCTATTAAATACCAAACGGTGTATTATCATCTGGACTGTGAGACTTGATCCTGAGGGGAGGGGGGGAGATAGGAGGACCTGTTTCTACCTTCATATATATATACTGTGACTACGCTGCCTGATATATATATAACAGTTGGTGCCCATGGAACTCTACAGATCTGCAAGCCTTCATATTAATTAGTTTCCTGCTAAAACTATATGTGCCTTTTATTTTTATCCCTCAGGTCAATTTCATTATTTCTTTTGATACTTTTGATTGTGATTTACATTTAAAGGATTGCATTCTAGGGGGTACATAACTCTGCAGTTATTTAAGGGTATTGATCGCCTTTTGTTGGAATGATATTTGTTTAACACAAATTTCTTCTAGCCATTGTTCCCAGTCATTTTGTAACCCCAAAGTCTTTTGTCCATTCTTTAGGTCAAATATTTCTAGTGTCTTTTTACTGTTTTTCTATATATATACACCCATAGGTCTGATATCTTATAATGGCGGCTAATAAAAAAAATTCCCAAAAATCTTTGGAAGCTCCCCTTAAAACTAGTGTAGTAAGAACGAAGTCCTCCCAACGCTTTTCTTTTTCAAACCCTTCAGAAGACGATGTCAATACCATTAGCCCACTTAAGTCCAGATCACCTCATAGAAACCCTGAAGACAGACAGAGTTCTAAAATAAGCTCTCCCACCAAACAATCTTCTAAAAGTCTATTATCTCCAAAACCACAGAGAATTCCTGACGCTAAACCTGCCACTTCCACCGTAGTTAAAGAAAAAAAAGTGGAAGAGATGGACATTTCCATCTCATCAAAGAGAAGGGATCCAGGAGCTTGGAGCAACAAATATTCCTCACTGGCCACGAGTTCGGAGGAGGAATCCTCGGACACATCTCCCAATCCTAGTCCAGATAAGAGACGTGCTAAAAAGGACGTCTCCCCTTCGTCCTCAGACCCTACGCCTAGTGTCCCGGCCAAAATACCCATTTCTCAAGAGTTGGGAAATACCGACCTTGGTTCATATCTGGACAATCTTTTAAAGACGATTGACAGAAATATGAAACTGGGCTTTGAGAAACAGGTAGACACCATGAAATCTACTTTGGAAGCTTTTGGAGTTAAATTGGAGGAAAACACTAAAAGACTTGAAACGGTGGAGGATAAGGTAGAGTCTGTCTCTTCTGATAATTTAGAAATTAAATCCGAGCTCAAAAGACTTAGATTAAAAGTTGCGGATTTGGAGGATAGGAGTAGGAGAAATAATTTGAAGATTAGAGGCATATCTGAGGATGTTTCTCCCTCAGATATCTCGGCTTTTCTCAAAGACTTATTTCACAAGACAATCCCATCCCTTTCTGAGCAGGATCTTATCATTGATAGGGCCCATCGCTTATTTCGTCCGACCTCTATTTCCTCGGATCTTCCTAGGGATGTAATAGCTAGGTTACATTTTTTCTCGACCAAAGAGAGAATCTTGAATTATATCAGGGAAAATAGGACTTTTCCAGAGCCTTTCTCGCACCTAAAAATCTTCTCCGATTTTTCCAAAGAAACCATGGATGCGAGAAGGTCATACAAATTGACAACAGATAGACTGAGGGATATGAATATCCCGTATAGGTGGGGCTTTCCAGTAAAGTTACTGATTTTCTTTAAGGGGAAAACATTTACTCTTACAGATCCTGATGAAGGCCCTAAATTTTTTGATTTTATAAGGGACATTCCCTACAAGGTCACAAAGGCACCCCACCGCTGAAATGAGAAATACTACTCCCTCGGGAGCCCTCTTTAAAAATATACTCATCCTTCTACCTCACCTAACATGTTATACTAGATTTATCATTCTTCTTCACATTTAGCCTTCGTGGTTTGTCCACATTATTTTCCCCCCCCAATCTGAGGGAGAACCTTTACGGTGAAGGTTCCCTCAGGAGATTTTTTGATTCGTTTTTTCTTTTTTCTTTGAATATTTGGTTATTGTTATTACTATCTTTGAATTAATATTAGAGATATTGTATTCCAGCTTTGATTGTCGGTTGATTTTATTTTTTGGGAATTTGTTGGACCAACTGACCCCTCTCTTTTTGGCTTATTCTGATTACAAATTTACCTATGCCTATCAAGATCATCACCTATAATGTAAGAGGCCTAAACAGTCCCAATAAGAGATTCTCCCTTTGGAAGGAATTGGGTCATCTTGGTGCTGATGTTGCGTGTCTTCAGGAGACAAGGTTTGCCGAGGGGAAACACCCTACCTTCACCCACAAGCGCTACCCTCATATATTTGAATCTACTAGCGACCGGAAAAAAGCCGGTGTAGCTACAGTGATCAAAGATTCTGTCCCATTTGAGTTTTTAGATCAGCATAAAGATGTCAATGGAAGGTTTCATATACTGCTCTGTAAACTGAATAATCATGAGTGCACTGTTGTTAACTTATACGCCCCAAATAAAAAGCAAATACCCTTTTTGAACAAGGTTTTTAGGAAGGTTGAAGAGGTTAAGAGAGGCGAGTTGATTTTTTTAGGAGACTTCAACATGGTCCCAGATGGGCATATGGACTCTTCCTCCCCCAGCCGCCACCTATACCCGACGCTAAATAATTGGCTTTATAAAAATGAACTATTTGATACATTTAGATGTCTGCAAACTACCTCCAAAGAATTCTCCCACTTTTCGGATGCGCACCAAACGGCCTCTAGAATTGACTTAATAGTAACTGATGTCTTTTCTTTACCCAAATTTTCTAACGTATCTATAGGCCTCAGATCTTTATCAGATCATGCCCCTACGTCATGTGAAATTCATATTGGTCCTCTTATCAAAAATGGATTTCTTTGGAAATGTAGATCTTCACTTATTCATAACCCCAAAAACAAAAAAATTATTGAAAAAGCTATTTCCGACTATTTTAGGGAAAACGATACCCCAGATTTGACCAATCCCTTTTCCAGCTGGTGTGCTCACAAGGCAGTCATTCGCAGTGTGCTAATGCAGATATCCTCATCTGAAAAAAAAGAAAAAAGATCAAAAATTAATTCTCTTCAAAAACTGATTAGGGAAAAAGAACTTGAGCAAATTAATCTTCCTTTCCCTTCCCCAATAATTCAAAAAGAGCTGTCAAATTTAAGGGTAGAGCTAAAATCAGAAATTTCATCCTCTTATGATGCGATTATTCGAAAATCAAAATTCAATTACTATGCGGCTCTAAATAAACCGACCCGCTTTATGGCCCGCTTAGTTAAATGTAAAAGAGCATTTAATAGAATAGATAAAATTAAAAACAATAGTGGAATAACGTTCTGTCACCCTAAAGATATAGTGAACCAGTTTGCAGACTTTTACAAAAAACTCTACAACATCAAAACTGACCCTCTAATTCCCCATCCTCATCCAGACGCAATCAACAAATTTTTAGCCTCCATTAACCTACCGAAACTGAACCCTCTGGACCACGAGTCATTGAACAAGTCTTTTTCTAACCTTGAAATTATTAACACAATAAAGCAACTTAAAGCTTTCAAGGCCCCGGGTCCAGATGGGTTCATTAACGAGTATTATAAAACTTTTTGTGACCTACTTTCCCTCCCTCTCACGAAAATTTTCAATCATGCTTCCTCAATAAGCTCCTTCCCCTCAGAAATGCTGGAAGCTACCATTACCCTAATACCCAAGTCTAAGGAAGAGAGAGATAATGTTAAAAATTATAGGCCCATTTCGCTAATTAACACTGACATTAAGATATACTCGAAAATTCTGGCCAACCGTTTATCGACTATTCTCCCATCTCTCATCAATGACGACCAAATTGGCTTCGTTGGTGGGAGACAAGCTACTGATGGCTCTAGAAGACTCCTGAATATTATTAAGGTGATAAATACGGCGAAACTCCCAGCTTCGTTGCTTGCTTTAGATGCTGAAAAAGCTTTCGACAGGTTAAATTGGCTATACCTTAAACTAACCCTTATTAAATTTGGCTTTGATAACAATTTTCTCTCTTCAATTATGGCCCTATATTCCAACCCCCAAGCTAAAATCTATGTTAATAACTATCTCTCAAACCCAATCCCTATTACAAACGGTACTAGACAGGGTTGCCCGCTTTCCCCCCTTCTCTTTGTCTTGGCTATGGAGCCCCTTGCTCAGAGGATTAGAGAAAATACTGTCATTAGGGGGATTTCTACCCCATCTCGAGAATTTAAAATTGGCCTCTTTGCGGATGATGTTATGCTTTCCTTGCCGGACCCAGTAAATTCGGTTGCGGAGGTTTCAAAGGTTCTAGAACTATTCTCTCAGATTTCTTATTTTAAAATTAACAATGAGAAGTCTAAACTTTTGAATATTAATCTGGACCGCCAGACGAGAGAGGTTTTACATTCAAGATTTCCCTTTGGTTTGGCTAAACGCAATCTGACTTATTTGGGGATCAGCATTGGCAAATCTATTAATTCAACAATCTCTGACAATTTGGTTCTGATTGATGACATCGTCCGCGGAGATTTGATGGATTTTATGAAAAGAGATTTGTCGTGGTGGGGTAGAGTCCTCTCTATCAAGATGTTTGTTCTTCCCAAAATTTTGTATTTTTTCCGCAACCTACCTTTATCTATTTCCCACATCTTTGTTCAAAAAATTCAAAATCAGATTAATTCTTATGTCTGGGATAATAAACGTGCGAGGATATCTGCTGATATATTGTACAAGAATAAAAGTAACGGAGGTCTGAGCCATCCTAATATTTCCGCTTACTATTTGGCAAACCTTGTCAAACAGAGCAGTTACTGGTTTAATTCTGACAGTCCCCCAGCTTGGATGATTCTGGAGACCTTCTTAAATAACGGGTCTCCTCCTCGTGAATTGTTACTTAGGCATCTCTTTAGACAGTGTACTCATGATTCTTCCCACCCTATTTTCCAGGCGATCATTGACGCCTGGAAAAAAATCGCCAAAAAAAAGAAAAAGAATCCCTTGAGAGATTCTGATATGGATAAGCTTTCTCTTGTCAAAAAAATTCCAATTGGTTTTGTTGCTGATCTGTATAACTCTTCCATTCCAGATCAATGGGACATTAAAGGGTTAAGGAAAATTGGAGATTTGTATGAAGCTTCTGTCTTTATCCCTTTCCAAACTCTTAAGAAAAGATTCAATTAGCCTTTTTCTGATTTCTTTTTATACTCTCATTTAAAGAGCATTATTCTGGAATTCATTTCTAGCAAATTTATCGTTTCTGAAACCTCGGTGAACCTGTTAAGTAACCCATCCCATAAGATTTTCTGGAGCCTGAGACACATATATAACAGCTTCAATAATGACCTCTCTTTCCAAAAACACCTTTACATGATTCGATGGGAAAAAGATCTAAAACTCAATTTCCAATCCGACCAATGGGAGAATGCTGTTCTTTTTTCACAAGCCTCTAATATATCTATGCCCTTACAAGAGGCCTACTTCAAAATTCTAACCAGATGGTACTACACTCCAATCAGGCTCCACCATATAAAGCCCAGTAACTCTCCCCTTTGTTGGAGGGAGTGCGGCCTTAGGGGAGATCTGTTACATCTCTTTTGGAGCTGCCCTAAAATCCGCAATCTATGGGCTCAGATCTCTTCTTTGGTAGATGATCTTTTGGGCAGACCATTAATATTGACCCCTCAAATGGCTTTACTATCCTTGGATCTTGAATCATACAAGTCGTTTGAAAGATCTTTGGTGATTCATCTATTCTCAGTTTGTAAGAACGCATTGGCTTTTTATTGGAGAAAGTCACATGTCCCCACTTTGGAGGACTTAGTTGATAAGATGAATCTCCATAGAATATTTGAACTCAGATTTGCCCTTATCAACAATAACTTACTTAAATTCTCTAAGAAGTGGGATATTTGGTCCATTAAGTTCCCTCAACCATCTCATAATGCTGGAATATCTTAATAAGTGTTACATGTTTAGCTCATTAATATGTTTAATTTTGCTAATATGATAGTAGTGTGTGTTTAAATTGTTCAAGTTATCTATTATCGTGTATACTATTTGACGAACAAATCTCTCCCATCTTCCCTGATTATTCCATTCCCGTTTGTACCCTTTTCCCTTCCCCTTCCTTGGAATTACCCCTTCCCACGAATATTCTTTTGTCACTACTTTTATGCTACGATTGTTATTCCCCTGTTAAATTGTTTATTAAAAATAAAAAAATATGGTAAAACAAAGAGAGTGAGATGCCAGCTCCTTTCATTCAGTCAGTAGCTTCAAACATTTCTGGACGTTTTTCAATGGCAAAAATCAATGAATATTGTAAATGCACAAACAGTAATATCTCCACATTGCAAGGTGCAATTCAGAAATTTTTGGCTTTTTCCTGCTAATCCTAGCATGATAAAGAAGATTCAAAGAGAGTGAGATGCCAGCTCCTTTCATTCAGTCAGTAGCTTCAAACATTTCTGGTATATGAAAAACATGTTTTTCAATGGCAAAAATCAATGAATATTGTAAATGCACAAACAGTAATATCTCCACATTGCAAGGTGCAATTCTGAAATTTTTTGCTTTTTCCTGCTAATCCTAGCATGATAAAGAAGATTCAAAGAGAGTGAGATGCCAGCTCCTTTCATTCAGTCAGTAGCTTCAAACATTTCTGGACGTTTTTCAATGGCAAAAATCAATGAATATTGTAAATGCACAAACAGTAATATCTCCACATTGCAAGGTGCAATTCTGAAATTTTTTGCTTTTTCCTGTTAATCCTAGCATGATAAAGAAGATTCAAAGAGAGTGAGATGCCAGCTCCTTTCATTCAGTCAGTAGCTTCAAACATTTCTGGTATATGAAAAACATGTTTTTCAATGGCAAAAATCAATGAATATTGTAAATGCACAAACAGTAATATATCCACATTGCAAGGTGCAATTCTGAAATTTTTTGCTTTTTCCTGCTAATCCTAGCATGATAAAGAAGATTCAAAGAGAGTGAGATGCCAGCTCCTTTCATTCAGTCAGTAGCTTCAAACATTTCTGGTATATGAAAAACATGTTTTTCAATGGCAAAAATCAATGAATATTGTAAATGCACAAACAGTAATATCTCCACATTGCAAGGTGCAATTCTGAAATTTTTTGCTTTTTCCTGCTAATCCTAGCATGATAAAGAAGATTCAAAGAGAGTGAGATGCCAGCTCCTTTCATTCAGTCAGTAGCTTCAAACATTTCTGGTATATGAATAACATGATGTTTTTCAATGGCAAAAATCAATGAATATTGTAAACAGCTCCTTTTCATTCAGTCAGTAGCTTCAAACATTCTGGTATATGAATAACATGATGTTTTTCAATGGCAAAAATCAATGGAAGATTCAAAGAGAGTGAGATGCCAGCTCCTTTCATTCAGTCAGTAGCTTCAAACATTTCTGGACGTTTTTCAATGGCAAAAATCAATGAATATTGTAAATGCACAAACAGTAATATCTCCACATTGCAAGGTGAAATTCTGAAATTTTTTGCTTTTTCCTGCTAATCCTAGCATGATAAAGAAGATTCAAAGAGAGTGAGATGCCAGCTCCTTTCATTCAGTCAGTAGCTTCAAACATTTCTGGACGTTTTTCAATGGCAAAAATCAATGAATATTGTAAATGCACAAACAGTAATATCTCCACATTGCAAGGTGCAATTCTGAAATTTTTTGCTTTTTCCTGCTAATCCTAGCATGATAAAGAAGATTCAAAGAGAGTGAGATGCCATCTCCTTTCATTCAGTCAGTAGCTTCAAACATTTCTGGACGTTTTTCAATGGCAAAAATCAATGAATATTGTAAATGCACAAACAGTAATTTCTCCGCATTGCAAGGTGCAATTCTGAAATTTTTTGCTTTTTCCTGCTCCTCTTAGCATGATAAAGAAGATTCAAAGAGAGTGAGATGCCAGCTCCTTTCATTCAGTCAGTAGCTTCAAACATTTCTGGTATATGAATAACATGATGTTTTTCAATGGCAAAAATCAATGAATATTGTAAATGCACAAACAGTAATTTCTCCGCATTGCAAGGTGCAATTCTGAAATTTTTGGCTTTTTCCTGCTCCTCTTCGCATGATAAAGAAGATTCAAAGAGAGTGAGATGCCAGCTCCTTTCATTCAGTCAGTAGCTTCAAACATTTCTGGTATATGAATAACATGATGTTTTTCAATGGCAAAAATCAATGAATATTGTAAATGCACAAACAGTAATTTCTCCGCATTGCAAGGTGCAATTCTGAAATTTTTTGCTTTTTCCTGCTCCTCTTAGCATGATAAAGAAGATTCAAAGAGAGTGAGATGCCAGCTCCTTTCATTCAGTCAGTAGCTTCAATCATTTCTGGACGTTTTTCAATGGCAAAAATCAATGAATATTGTAAATGCACAATCAGTAATTTCTCCGCATTGCAAGGTGCAATTCTGAAATTTTTTGCTTTTTCCTGCTCCTCTTAGCATGATAAAGAAGATTCAGGGAGAGTGAGATGCCAGCTCCTTTCATTCAGTCAGTAGCTTCAATCATTTCTGGTATATGAATAACATGATGTTTTTCAATGGCAAAAATCAATGAATATTGTAAATGCACAAACAGTAATTTCTCCGCATTGCAAGGTGCAATTCTGAAATTTTTTGCTTTTTCCTGCTCCTCTTAGCATGATAAAGAAGATTCAAAGAGAGTGAGATGCCAGCTCCTTTCATTCAGTCAGTAGCTTCAAACATTTCTGGACGTTTTTCAATGGCAAAAATCAATGAATATTGTAAATGCACAAACAGTAATATCTCCACATTGCAAGGTGCAATTCTGAAATTTTTTGCTTTTTCCTGCTCCTCTTAGCATGATAAAGAAGATTCAAAGAGAGTGAGATGCCAGCTCCTTTCATTCAGTCAGTAGCTTCAAACATTTCTGGATGTTTTTCAATGGCAAAAATCAATGAATATTGTAAATGCACAAACAGTAATATCTCCACATTGCAAGGTGCAATTCTGAAATTTTTTGCTTTTTCCTGCTAATCCTAGCATGATAAAGAAGATTCAAAGAGAGTGAGATGCCAGCTCCTTTCATTCAGTCAGTAGCTTCAAACATTTCTGGTATATGAAAAACATGTTTTTCAATGGCAAAAATCAATGAATATTGTAAATGCACAAACAGTAATATCTCCACATTGCAAGGTGCAATTCTGAAATTTTTTGCTTTTTCATGCTAATCCTAGCATGATAAAGAAGATTCAAAGAGAGTGAGATGCCAGCTCCTTTCATTCAGTCAGTAGCTTCAAACATTTCTGGTATATGAAAAACATGTTTTTCAATGGCAAAAATCAATGAATATTGTAAATGCACAAACAGTAATATCTCCACATTGCAAGGTGC
The DNA here is from genome assembly GCF_046119375.1 of Phyllobates terribilis. Classification (NCBI taxonomy): domain Eukaryota; kingdom Metazoa; phylum Chordata; class Amphibia; order Anura; family Dendrobatidae; genus Phyllobates; species Phyllobates terribilis. The sequence goes on from NW_027363092.1 coordinate 2,060,136, forward strand.
AATTCTGAAATTTTTTGCTTTTTCCTGCTAATCCTAGCATGATAAAGAAGATTCAAAGAGAGTGAGATGCCAGCTCCTTTTATTCAGTCAGTAGCTTCAAACATTTCTGGTATATGAATAACATGATGTTTTTCAATGGCAAAAATCAATGAATATTGTAAATGCACAAACAGTAATATCTCCACATTGCAAGGTGCAATTCTGAAATTTTTTGCTTTTTCCTGCTAATCCTAGCATGATAAAGAAGATTCAAAGAGAGTGAGATGCCAGCTCCTTTCATTCAGTCAGTAGCTTCAAACATTTCTGGACGTTTTTCAGTGGCAAAAATCAATGAATATTGTAAATGCACAAACAGTAATATCTCCACATTGCAAGGTGCAATTCTGAAATTTTTTGCTTTTTCCTGTTAATCCTAGCATGATAAAGAAGATTCAAAGAGAGTGAGATGCCAGCTCCTTTCATTCAGTCAGTAGCTTCAAACATTTCTGGTATATGAAAAACATGTTTTTCAATGGCAAAAATCAATGAATATTGTAAATGCACAAACAGTAATATCTCCACATTGCAAGGTGCAATTCTGAAATTTTTTGCTTTTTCCTGCTAATCCTAGCATGATAAAGAAGATTCAAAGAGAGTGAGATGCCAGCTCCTTTCATTCAGTCAGTAGCTTCAAACATTTCTGGACGTTTTTCAATGGCAAAAATCAATGAATATTGTAAATGCACAAACAGTAATATCTCCACATTGCAAGGTGCAATTCTGAAATTTTTTGTTTTTTCCTGTTAATCCTAGCATGATAAAGAAGATTCAAAGAGAGTGAGATGCCAGCTCCTTTCATTCAGTCAGTAGCTTCAAACATTTCTGGTATATGAAAAACATGTTTTTCAGAGGCAAAAATCAATGAATATTGTAAATGCACAAACAGTAATATCTCCACATTGCAAGGTGCAATTCTGAAATTTTTTGCTTTTTCCTGCTAATCCTAGCATGATAAAGAAGATTCAAAGAGAGTGAGATGCCAGCTCCTTTCATTCAGTCAGTAGCTTCAAACATTTCTGGTATATGAAAAACATGTTTTTCAATGGCAAAAATCAATGAATATTGTAAATGCACAAACAGTAATATCTCCACATTGCAAGGTGCAATTCTGAAATTTTTTGCTTTTTCCTGCTAATCCTAGCATGATAAAGAAGATTCAAAGAGAGTGAGATGCCAGCTCCTTTCATTCAGTCAGTAGCTTCAAACATTTCTGGTATATGAAAAACATGTTTTTCAATGGCAAAAATCAATGAATATTGTAAATGCACAAACAGTAATATCTCCACATTGCAAGGTGCAATTCTGAAATTTTTTGCTTTTTCCTGCTAATCCTAGCATGATAAAGAAGATTCAAAGAGAGTGAGATGCCAGCTCCTTTCATTCAGTCAGTAGCTTCAAACATTTCTGGTATATGAATAACATGATGTTTTTCAATGGCAAAAATCAATGAATATTGTAAATGCACAAACAGTAATATCTCCACATTGCAAGGTGCAATTCTGAAATTTTTTGCTTTTTCCTGCTAATCCTAGCATGATAAAGAAGATTCAAAGAGAGTGAGATGCCAGCTCCTTTCATTCAGTCAGTAGCTTCAAACATTTCTGGACGTTTTTCAATGGCAAAAATCAATGAATATTGTAAATGCACAAACAGTAATATCTCCACATTGCAAGGTGAAATTCTGAAATTTTTTGCTTTTTCCTGCTAATCCTAGCATGATAAAGAAGATTCAAAGAGAGTGAGATGCCAGCTCCTTTCATTCAGTCAGTAGCTTCAAACATTTCTGGACGTTTTTCAATGGCAAAAATCAATGAATATTGTAAATGCACAAACAGTAATATCTCCACATTGCAAGGTGCAATTCTGAAATTTTTTGCTTTTTCCTGCTAATCCTAGCATGATAAAGAAGATTCAAAGAGAGTGAGATGCCAGCTCCTTTCATTCAGTCAGTAGCTTCAAACATTTCTGGACGTTTTTCAATGGCAAAAATCAATGAATATTGTAAATGCACAAACAGTAATTTCTCCGCATTGCAAGGTGCAATTCTGAAATTTTTGGCTTTTTCCTGCTCCTCTTCGCATGATAAAGAAGATTCAAAGAGAGTGAGATGCCAGCTCCTTTCATTCAGTCAGTAGCTTCAAACATTTCTGGTATATGAATAACATGATGTTTTTCAATGGCAAAAATCAATGAATATTGTAAATGCACAAACAGTAATTTCTCCGCATTGCAAGGTGCAATTCTGAAATTTTTTGCTTTTTCCTGCTCCTCTTAGCATGATAAAGAAGATTCAAAGAGAGTGAGATGCCAGCTCCTTTCATTCAGTCAGTAGCTTCAATCATTTCTGGACGTTTTTCAATGGCAAAAATCAATGAATATTGTAAATGCACAAACAGTAATTTCTCCGCATTGCAAGGTGCAATTCTGAAATTTTTTGCTTTTTCCTGCTCCTCTTAGCATGATAAAGAAGATTCAGGGAGAGTGAGATGCCAGCTCCTTTCATTCAGTCAGTAGCTTCAATCATTTCTGGTATATGAATAACATGATGTTTTTCAATGGCAAAAATCAATGAATATTGTAAATGCACAAACAGTAATTTCTCCGCATTGCAAGGTGCAATTCTGAAATTTTTTGCTTTTTCCTGCTCCTCTTAGCATGATAAAGAAGATTCAAAGAGAGTGAGATGCCAGCTCCTTTCATTCAGTCAGTAGCTTCAAACATTTCTGGTATATGAAAAACATGTTTTTCAATGGCAAAAATCAATGAATATTGTAAATGCACAAACAGTAATATCTCCACATTGCAAGGTGCAATTCTGAAATTTTTTGCTTTTTCCTGCTAATCCTAGCATGATAAAGAAGATTCAAAGAGAGTGAGATGCCAGCTCCTTTCATTCAGTCAGTAGCTTCAAACATTTCTGGTATATGAAAAACATGTTTTTCAATGGCAAAAATCAATGAATATTGTAAATGCACAAACAGTAATATCTCCACATTGCAAGGTGCAATTCTGAAATTTTTTGCTTTTTCCTGCTAATCCTAGCATGATAAAGAAGATTCAAAGAGAGTGAGATGCCAGCTCCTTTTATTCAGTCAGTAGCTTCAAACATTTCTGGTATATGAATAACATGATGTTTTTCAATGGCAAAAATCAATGAATATTGTAAATGCACAAACAGTAATATCTCCACATTGCAAGGTGCAATTCTGAAATTTTTTGCTTTTTCCTGCTAATCCTAGCATGATAAAGAAGATTCAAAGAGAGTGAGATGCCAGCTCCTTTCATTCAATCAGTAGCTTCAAACATTTCTGGATGTTTTTCAATGGCAAAAATCAATGAATATTGTAAATGCACAAACAGTAATATCTCCACATTGCAAGGTGCAATTCTGAAATTTTTTGCTTTTTCCTGTTAATCCTAGCATGATAAAGAAGATTCAAAGAGAGTGAGATGCCAGCTCCTTTCATTCAGTCAGTAGCTTCAAACATTTCTGGTATATGAAAAACATGTTTTTCAATGGCAAAAATCAATGAATATTGTAAATGCACAAACAGTAATATCGCCACATTGCAAGGTGCAATTCTGAAATTTTTTGCTTTTTCCTGCTAATCCTAGCATGATAAAGAAGATTCAAAGAGAGTGAGATGCCAGCTCCTTTCATTCAGTCAGTAGCTTCAAACATTTCTGGACGTTTTTCAATGGCAAAAATCAATGAATATTGTAAATGCACAAACAGTAATATCTCCACATTGCAAGGTGCAATTCTGAAATTTTTTGCTTTTTCCTGTTAATCCTAGCATGATAAAGAAGATTCAAAGAGAGTGAGATGCCAGCTCCTTTCATTCAGTCAGTAGCTTCAAACATTTCTGGTATATGAAAAACATGTTTTTCAATGGCAAAAATCAATGAATATTGTAAATGCACAAACAGTAATATCTCCACATTGCAAGGTGCAATTCTGAAATTTTTTGCTTTTTCCTGCTAATCCTAGCATGATAAAGAAGATTCAAAGAGAGTGAGATGCCAGCTCCTTTCATTCAGTCAGTAGCTTCAAACATTTCTGGTATATGAAAAACATGTTTTTCAATGGCAAAAATCAATGAATATTGTAAATGCACAAACAGTAATATCTCCACATTGCAAGGTGCAATTCTGAATTTTTTTGCTTTTTCCTGCTAATCCTAGCATGATAAAGAAGATTCAAAGAGAGTGAGATGCCAGCTCCTTTCATTCAGTCAGTAGCTTCAAACATTTCTGGTATATGAATAACATGATGTTTTTCAATGGCAAAAATCAATGAATATTGTAAATGCACAAACAGTAATATCTCCACATTGCAAGGTGCAATTCTGAAATTTTTTGCTTTTTCCTGCTAATCCTAGCATGATAAAGAAGATTCAAAGAGAGTGAGATGCCAGCTCCTTTCATTCAGTCAGTAGCTTCAAACATTTCTGGACGTTTTTCAATGGCAAAAATCAATGAATATTGTAAATGCACAAACAGTAATATCTCCACATTGCAAGGTGCAATTCTGAAATTTTTTGCTTTTTCCTGCTAATCCTAGAATGATAAAGAAGATTCAAAGAGAGTGAGATGCCAGCTCCTTTCATTCCGTCAGTAGCTTCAAACATTTCTGGTATATGAAAAACATGTTTTTCAATGGCAAAAATCAATGAATATTGTAAATGCACAAACAGTAATATCTCCACATTGCAAGGTGCAATTCTGAAATTTTTTGCTTTTTCCTGCTAATCCTAGCATGATAAAGAAGATTCAAAGAGAGTGAGATGCCAGCTCCTTTCATTCAGTCAGTAGCTTCAAACATTTCTGGACGTTTTTCAATGGCAAAAATCAATGAATATTGTAAATGCACAAACAGTAATATCTCCACATTGCAAGGTGCAATTCAGAAATTTTTGGCTTTTTCCTGCTAATCCTAGCATGATAAAGAAGATTCAAAGAGAGTGAGATGCCAGCTCCTTTCATTCAGTCAGTAGCTTCAAACATTTCTGGTATATGAAAAACATGTTTTTCAATGGCAAAAATCAATGAATATTGTAAATGCACAAACAGTAATATCTCCACATTGCAAGGTGCAATTCTGAAATTTTTTGCTTTTTCCTGCTAATCCTAGCATGATAAAGAAGATTCAAAGAGAGTGAGATGCCAGCTCCTTTCATTCAGTCAGTAGCTTCAAACATTTCTGGTATATGAAAAACATGTTTTTCAATGGCAAAAATCAATGAATATTGTAAATGCACAAACAGTAATATCTCCACATTGCAAGGTGCAATTCTGAAATTTTTTGCTTTTTCCTGCTAATCCTAGCATGATAAAGAAGATTCAAAGAGAGTGAGATGCCAGCTCCTTTCATTCAGTCAGTAGCTTCAAACATTTCTGGTATATGAATAACATGATGTTTTTCAATGGCAAAAATCAATGAATATTGTAAATGCACAAACAGTAATATCTCCACATTGCAAGGTGCAATTCTGAATTTTTTTGCTTTTTCCTGCTAATCCTAGCATGATAAAGAAGATTCAAAGAGAGTGAGATGCCAGCTCCTTTCATTCAGTCAGTAGCTTCAAACATTTCTGGATGTTTTTCAATGGCAAAAATCAATGAATATTGTAAATGCACAAACAGTAATATCTCCACATTGCAAGGTGCAATTCTGAAATTTTTTGCTTTTTCCTGCTAATCCTAGCATGATAAAGAAGATTCAAAGAGAATGAGATGCCAGCTCCTTTCATTCCGTCAGTAGCTTCAAACATTTCTGGTATATGAAAAACATGTTTTTCAATGGCAAAAATCAATGAATATTGTAAATGCACAAACAGTAATATCTCCACATTGCAAGGTGCAATTCTGAAATTTTTTGCTTTTTCCTGCTAATCCTAGCATGATAAAGAAGATTCAAAGAGAGTGAGATGCCAGCTCCTTTCATTCAGTCAGTAGCTTCAAACATTTCTGGACGTTTTTCAATGGCAAAAATCAATGAATATTGTAAATGCACAAACAGTAATATCTCCACATTGCAAGGTGCAATTCTGAAATTTTTTGCTTTTTCCTGCTAATCCTAGCTTGATAAAGAAGATTCAAAGAGAGTGAGATGCCAGCTCCTTTCATTCCGTCAGTAGCTTCAAACATTTCTGGTATATGAAAAACATGTTTTTCAATGGCAAAAATCAATGAATATTGAAAATGCACAAACAGTAATATCTCCACATTGCAAGGTGCAATTCTGAAATTTTTTGCTTTTTCCTGCTAATCCTAGCATGATAAAGAAGACTCAAAGAGAGTGAGATGCCAGCTCCTTTCATTCAGTCAGTAGCTTCAAACATTTCTGGACGTTTTTCAATGGCAAAAATCAATGAATATTGTAAATGCACAAACAGTAATATCTCCACATTGCAAGGTGCAATTCTGAAATTTTTTGCTTTTTCCTGCTAATCCTAGCATGATAAAGAAGATTCAAAGAGAGTGAGATGCCAGCTCCTTTCATTCAGTCAGTAGCTTCAAACATTTCTGGTATATGAAAAACATGTTTTTCAATGGCAAAAATCAATGAATATTGTAAATGCACAAACAGTAATATCTCCACATTGCAAGGTGCAATTCTGAAATTTTTTGCTTTTTCCTGCTAATCCTAGCATGATAAAGAAGATTCAAAGAGAGTGAGATGCCAGCTCCTTTCATTCAGTCAGTAGCTTCAAACATTTCTGGTATATGAAAAACATGTTTTTCAATGGCAAAAATCAATGAATATTGTAAATGCACAAACAGTAATATCTCCACATTGCAAGGTGCAATTCTGAAATTTTTTGCTTTTTCCTGCTAATCCTAGCATGATAAAGAAGATTCAAAGAGAGTGAGATGCCAGCTCCTTTCATTCAGTCAGTAGCTTCAAACATTTCTGGTATATGAATAACATGATGTTTTTCAATGGCAAAAATCTATGAATATTGTAAATGCACAAACAGTAATATCTCCACATTGCAAGGTGCAATTCTGAAATTTTTTGCTTTTTCCTGCTAATCCTAGCATGATAAAGAAGATTCAAAGAGAGTGAGATGCCAGCTCCTTTCATTCAGTCAGTAGCTTCAAACATTTCTGGACGTTTTTCAATGGCAAAAATCAATGAATATTGTAAATGCACAAACAGTAATATCTCCACATTGCAAGGTGCAATTCTGAAATTTTTTGCTTTTTCCTGCTAATCCTAGCATGATAAAGAAGATTCAAAGAGAGTGAGATGCCAGCTCCTTTCATTCCGTCAGTAGCTTCAAACATTTCTGGTATATGAAAAACATGTTTTTCAATGGCAAAAATCAATGAATATTGTAAATGCACAAACAGTAATATCTCCACATTGCAAGGTGCAATTCTGAAATTTTTTGCTTTTTCTGCTAATCCTAGCATGATAAAGAAGATTCAAAGAGAGTGAGATGCCAGCTCCTTTCATTCAGTCAGTAGCTTCAAACATTTCTGGACGTTTTTCAATGGCAAAAATCAATGAATATTGTAAATGCACAAACAGTAATATCTCCACATTGCAAGGTGCAATTCTGAAATTTTTTGCTTTTTCCTGTTAATCCTAGCATGATAAAGAAGATTCAAAGAGAGTGAGATGCCAGCTCCTTTCATTCAGTCAGTAGCTTCAAACATTTCTGGTATATGAAAAACATGTTTTTCAATGGCAAAAATCAATGAATATTGTAAATGCACAAACAGTAATATCTCCACATTGCAAGGTGCAATTCTGAAATTTTTTGCTTTTTCCTGCTAATCCTAGCATGATAAAGAAGATTCAAAGAGAGTGAGATGCCAGCTCCTTTCATTCAGTCAGTAGCTTCAAACATTTCTGGACGTTTTTCAATGGCAAAAATCAATGAATATTGTAAATGCACAAACAGTAATATCTCCACATTGCAAGGTGCAATTCTGAAATTTTTTGTTTTTTCCTGTTAATCCTAGCATGATAAAGAAGATTCAAAGAGAGTGAGATGCCAGCTCCTTTCATTCAGTCAGTAGCTTCAAACATTTCTGGTATATGAAAAACATGTTTTTCAATGGCAAAAATCAATGAATATTGTAAATGCACAAACAGTAATATCTCCACATTGCAAGGTGCAATTCTGAAATTTTTTGCTTTTTCCTGCTAATCCTAGCATGATAAAGAAGATTCAAAGAGAGTGAGATGCCAGCTCCTTTCATTCAGTCAGTAGCTTCAAACATTTCTGGTATATGAAAAACATGTTTTTCAATGGCAAAAATCAATGAATATTCTAAATGCACAAACAGTAATATCTCCACATTGCAAGGTGCAATTCTGAAATTTTTTGCTTTTTCCTGCTAATCCTAGCATGATAAAGAAGATTCAAAGAGAGTGAGATGCCAGCTCCTTTCATTCAGTCAGTAGCTTCAAACATTTCTGGTATATGAAAAACATGTTTTTCAATGGCAAAAATCAATGAATATTGTAAATGCACAAACAGTAATATCTCCACATTGCAAGGTGCAATTCTGAAATTTTTTGCTTTTTCCTGCTAATCCTAGCATGATAAAGAAGATTCAAAGAGAGTGAGATGCCAGCTCCTTTCATTCAGTCAGTAGCTTCAAACATTTCTGGTATATGAATAACATGATGTTTTTCAATGGCAAAAATCAATGAATATTGTAAATGCACAAACAGTAATATCTCCACATTGCAAGGTGCAATTCTGAAATTTTTTGCTTTTTCCTGCTAATCCTAGCATGATAAAGAAGATTCAAAGAGAGTGAGATGCCAGCTCCTTTCATTCAGTCAGTAGCTTCAAACATTTCTGGACGTTTTTCAATGGCAAAAATCAATGAATATTGTAAATGCACAAACAGGAATATCTCCACATTGCAAGGTGCAATTCTGAAATTTTTTGCTTTTTCCTGCTAATCCTAGCATGATAAAGAAGATTCAAAGAGAGTGAGATGCCAGCTCCTTTCATTCCGTCAGTAGCTTCAAACATTTCTGGTATATGAAAAACATGTTTTTCAATGGCAAAAATCAATGAATATTGTAAATGCACAAACAGTAATATCTCCACATTGCAAGGTGCAATTCTGAAATTTTTTGCTTTTTCTGCTAATCCTAGCATGATAAAGAAGATTCAAAGAGAGTGAGATGCCAGCTCCTTTCATTCAGTCAGTAGCTTCAAACATTTCTGGACGTTTTTCAATGGCAAAAATCAATGAATATTGTAAATGCACAAACAGTAATATCTCCACATTGCAAGGTGCAATTCTGAAATTTTTTGCTTTTTCCTGCTAATCCTAGCATGATAAAGAAGATTCAAAGAGAGTGAGATGCCAGCTCCTTTCATTCAGTCAGTAGCTTCAAACATTCTGGTATATGAATAACATGATGTTTTTCAATGGCAAAAATCAATGAATATTGTAAATGCACAAACAGTAATATCTCCACATTGCAAGGTGCAATTCTGAAATTTATTGCTTTTTCCTGCTAATCCTAGCATGATAAAGAAGATTCAAAGAGAGTGAGATGCCAGCTCCTTTCATTCAGTCAGTAGCTTCAAACATTTCTGGACGTTTTTCAATGGCAAAAATCAATGAATATTGTAAATGCACAAACAGTAATATCTCCACATTGCAAGGTGCAATTCTGAAATTTTTTGCTTTTTCCTGTTAATCCTAGCATGATAAAGAAGATTCAAAGAGAGTGAGATGCCAGCTCCTTTCATTCAGTCAGTAGCTTCAAACATTTCTGGTATATGAAAAACATGTTTTTCAATGGCAAAAATCAATGAATATTGTAAATGCACAAACAGTAATATCTCCACATTGCAAGGTGCAATTCTGAAATTTTTTGCTTTTTCCTGCTAATCCTAGCATGATAAAGAAGATTCAAAGAGAGTGAGATGCCAGCTCCTTTCATTCAGTCAGTAGCTTCAAACATTTCTGGACGTTTTTCAATGGCAAAAATCAATGAATATTGTAAATGCACAAACAGTAATATCTCCACATTGCAAGGTGCAATTCTGAAATTTTTTGTTTTTTCCTGTTAATCCTAGCATGATAAAGAAGATTCAAAGAGAGTGAGATGCCAGCTCCTTTTATTCAGTCAGTAGCTTCAAACATTTCTGGTATATGAAAAACATGTTTTTCAATGGCAAAAATCAATGAATATTGTAAATGCACAAACAGTAATATCTCCACATTGCAAGGTGCAATTCTGAAATTTTTTGCTTTTTCCTGCTAATCCTAGCATGATAAAGAAGATTCAAAGAGAGTGAGATGCCAGCTCCTTTCATTCAGTCAGTAGCTTCAAACATTTCTGGTATATGAAAAACATGTTTTTCAATGGCAAAAATCAATGAATATTGTAAATGCACAAACAGTAATATCTCCACATTGCAAGGTGCAATTCTGAAATTTTTTGCTTTTTCTGCTAATCCTAGCATGATAAAGAAGATTCAAAGAGAGTGAGATGCCAGCTCCTTTCATTCAGTCAGTAGCTTCAAACATTTCTGGACGTTTTTCAATGGCAAAAATCAATGAATATTGTAAATGCACAAACAGTAATATCTCCACATTGCAAGGTGCAATTCTGAAATTTTTTGCTTTTTCCTGTTAATCCTAGCATGATAAAGAAGATTCAAAGAGAGTGAGATGCCAGCTCCTTTCATTCAGTCAGTAGCTTCAAACATTTCTGGACGTTTTTCAATGGCAAAAATCAATGAATATTGTAAATGCACAAACAGTAATATCTCCACATTGCAAGGTGCAATTCTGAAATTTTTTGCTTTTTCCTGTTAATCCTAGCATGATAAAGAAGATTCAAAGAGAGTGAGATGCCAGCTCCTTTCATTCAGTCAGTAGCTTCAAACATTTCTGGTATATGAAAAACATGTTTTTCAATGGCAAAAATCAATGAATATTGTAAATGCACAAACAGTAATATCTCCACATTGCAAGGTGCAATTCTGAAATTTTTTGCTTTTTCCTGCTAATCCTAGCATGATAAAGAAGATTCAAAGAGAGTGAGATGCCAGCTCCTTTCATTCAGTCAGTAGCTTCAAACATTTCTGGTATATGAAAAACATGTTTTTCAATGGCAAAAATCAATGAATATTGTAAATGCACAAACAGTAATATCTCCACATTGCAAGGTGCAATTCTGAATTTTTTTGCTTTTTCCTGCTAATCCTAGCATGATAAAGAAGATTCAAAGAGAGTGAGATGCCAGCTCCTTTCATTCAGTCAGTAGCTTCAAACATTTCTGGTATATGAATAACATGATGTTTTTCAATGGCAAAAATCAATGAATATTGTAAATGCACAAACAGTAATATCTCCACATTGCAAGGTGCAATTCTGAAATTTTTTGCTTTTTCCTGCTAATCCTAGCATGATAAAGAAGATTCAAAGAGAGTGAGATGCCAGCTCCTTTCATTCAGTCAGTAGCTTCAAACATTTCTGGTATATGAAAAACATGTTTTTCAATGGCAAAAATCAATGAATATTGTAAATGCACAAACAGTAATATCTCCACATTGCAAGGTGCAATTCTGAAATTTTTTGCTTTTTCCTGCTAATCCTAGCATGATAAAGAAGATTCAAAGAGAGTGAGATGCCAGCTCCTTTCATTCAGTCAGTAGCTTCAAACATTTCTGGTATATGAAAAACATGTTTTTCAATGGCAAAAATCAATGAATATTGTAAATGCACAAACAGTAATATCTCCACATTGCAAGGTGCAATTCTGAAATTTTTGCTTTTTCCTGCTAATCCTAGCATGATAAAGAAGATTCAAAGAGAGTGAGATGCCAGCTCCTTTCATTCAGTCAGTAGCTTCAAACATTTCTGGTATATGAAAAACATGTTTTCAATGGCAAAAATCAATGAATATTGTAAATGCACAAACAGTAATATCTCCACATTGCAAGGTGCAATTCTGAAATTTTTTGCTTTTTCCTGCTAATCCTAGCATGATAAAGAAGATTCAAAGAGAGTGAGATGCCAGCTCCTTTCATTCAGTCAGTAGCTTCAAACATTTCTGGACGTTTTTCAATGGCAAAAATCAATGAATATTGTAAATGCACAAACAGTAATATCTCCACATTGCAAGGTGCAATTCTGAAATTTTTTGCTTTTTCCTGCTAATCCTAGCATGATAAAGAAGATTCAAAGAGAGTGAGATGCCAGCTCCTTTCATTCAGTCAGTAGCTTCAAACATTTCTGGTATATGAAAAACATGTTTTTCAATGGCAAAAATCAATGAATATTGTAAATGCACAAACAGTAATATCTCCACATTGCAAGGTGCAATTCTGAAATTTTTTGCTTTTTCCTGCTAATCCTAGCATGATAAAGAAGATTCAAAGAGAGTGAGATGCCAGCTCCTTTCATTCAGTCAGTAGCTTCAAACATTTCTGGTATATGAAAAACATGGTTTTTCAATGGCAAAAATCAATGAATATTGTAAATGCACAAACAGTAATATCTCCACATTGCAAGGTGCAATTCTGAAATTTTTTGCTTTTTCCTGCTAATCCTAGCATGATAAAGAAGATTCAAAGAGAGTGAGATGCCAGCTCCTTTCATTCAGTCAGTAGCTTCAAACATTTCTGGTATATGAAAAACATGTTTTTCAATGGCAAAAATCAATGAATATTGTAAATGCACAAACAGTAATATCTCCACATTGCAAGGTGCAATTCTGAAATTTTTTGCTTTTTCCTGCTAATCCTAGCATGATAAAGAAGATTCAAAGAGAGTGAGATGCCAGCTCCTTTCATTCAGTCAGTAGCTTCAAACATTTCTGGACGTTTTTCAATGGCAAAAATCAATGAATATTGTAAATGCACAAACAGTAATATCTCCACATTGCAAGGTGCAATTCTGAAATTTTTTGCTTTTTCCTGCTAATCCTAGCATGATAAAGAAGATTCAAAGAGAGTGAGATGCCAGCTCCTTTCATTCCGTCAGTAGCTTCAAACATTTCTGGTATATGAAAAACATGTTTTTCAATGGCAAAAATCAATGAATATTGTAAATGCACAAACAGTAATATCTCCACATTGCAAGGTGCAATTCTGAAATTTTTTGCTTTTTCCTGCTAATCCTAGCATGATAAAGAAGATTCAAAGAGAGTGAGATGCCAGCTCCTTTCATTCAGTCAGTAGCTTCAAACATTTCTGGACGTTTTTCAATGGCAAAAATCAATGAATATTGTAAATGCACAAACAGTAATATCTCCACATTGCAAGGTGCAATTCAGAAATTTTTGGCTTTTTCCTGCTAATCCTAGCATGATAAAGAAGATTCAAAGAGAGTGAGATGCCAGCTCCTTTCATTCAGTCAGTAGCTTCAAACATTTCTGGTATATGAAAAACATGTTTTTCAATGGCAAAAATCAATGAATATTGTAAATGCACAAACAGTAATATCTCCACATTGCAAGGTGCAATTCTGAAATTTTTTGCTTTTTCCTGCTAATCCTAGCATGATAAAGAAGATTCAAAGAGAGTGAGATGCCAGCTCCTTTCATTCAGTCAGTAGCTTCAAACATTTCTGGTATATGAAAAACATGTTTTTCAATGGCAAAAATCAATGAATATTGTAAATGCACAAACAGTAATATCTCCACATTGCAAGGTGCAATTCTGAAATTTTTTGCTTTTTCCTGCTAATCCTAGCATGATAAAGAAGATTCAAAGAGAGTGAGATGCCAGCTCCTTTCATTCAGTCAGTAGCTTCAAACATTTCTGGTATATGAATAACATGATGTTTTTCAATGGCAAAAATCAATGAATATTGTAAATGCACAAACAGTAATATCTCCACATTGCAAGGTGCAATTCTGAATTTTTTTGCTTTTTCCTGCTAATCCTAGCATGATAAAGAAGATTCAAAGAGAGTGAGATGCCAGCTCCTTTCATTCAGTCAGTAGCTTCAAACATTTCTGGATGTTTTTCAATGGCAAAAATCAATGAATATTGTAAATGCACAAACAGTAATATCTCCACATTGCAAGGTGCAATTCTGAAATTTTTTGCTTTTTCCTGCTAATCCTAGCATGATAAAGAAGATTCAAAGAGAATGAGATGCCAGCTCCTTTCATTCCGTCAGTAGCTTCAAACATTTCTGGTATATGAAAAACATGTTTTTCAATGGCAAAAATCAATGAATATTGTAAATGCACAAACAGTAATATCTCCACATTGCAAGGTGCAATTCTGAAATTTTTTGCTTTTTCCTGCTAATCCTAGCATGATAAAGAAGATTCAAAGAGAGTGAGATGCCAGCTCCTTTCATTCAGTCAGTAGCTTCAAACATTTCTGGACGTTTTTCAATGGCAAAAATCAATGAATATTGTAAATGCACAAACAGTAATATCTCCACATTGCAAGGTGCAATTCTGAAATTTTTTGCTTTTTCCTGCTAATCCTAGCTTGATAAAGAAGATTCAAAGAGAGTGAGATGCCAGCTCCTTTCATTCCGTCAGTAGCTTCAAACATTTCTGGTATATGAAAAACATGTTTTTCAATGGCAAAAATCAATGAATATTGAAAATGCACAAACAGTAATATCTCCACATTGCAAGGTGCAATTCTGAAATTTTTTGCTTTTTCCTGCTAATCCTAGCATGATAAAGAAGATTCAAAGAGAGTGAGATGCCAGCTCCTTTCATTCAGTCAGTAGCTTCAAACATTTCTGGTATATGAATAACATGATGTTTTTCAATGGCAAAAATCAATGAATATTGTAAATGCACAAACAGTAATATCTCCACATTGCAAGGTGCAATTCTGAATTTTTTTGCTTTTTCCTGCTAATCCTAGCATGATAAAGAAGATTCAAAGAGAGTGAGATGCCAGCTCCTTTCATTCAGTCAGTAGCTTCAAACATTTCTGGATGTTTTTCAATGGCAAAAATCAATGAATATTGTAAATGCACAAACAGTAATATCTCCACATTGCAAGGTGCAATTCTGAAATTTTTTGCTTTTTCCTGCTAATCCTAGCATGATAAAGAAGATTCAAAGAGAATGAGATGCCAGCTCCTTTCATTCCGTCAGTAGCTTCAAACATTTCTGGTATATGAAAAACATGTTTTTCAATGGCAAAAATCAATGAATATTGTAAATGCACAAACAGTAATATCTCCACATTGCAAGGTGCAATTCTGAAATTTTTTGCTTTTTCCTGCTAATCCTAGCATGATAAAGAAGATTCAAAGAGAGTGAGATGCCAGCTCCTTTCATTCAGTCAGTAGCTTCAAACATTTCTGGACGTTTTTCAATGGCAAAAATCAATGAATATTGTAAATGCACAAACAGTAATATCTCCACATTGCAAGGTGCAATTCTGAAATTTTTTGCTTTTTCCTGCTAATCCTAGCTTGATAAAGAAGATTCAAAGAGAGTGAGATGCCAGCTCCTTTCATTCCGTCAGTAGCTTCAAACATTTCTGGTATATGAAAAACATGTTTTTCAATGGCAAAAATCAATGAATATTGAAAATGCACAAACAGTAATATCTCCACATTGCAAGGTGCAATTCTGAAATTTTTTGCTTTTTCCTGCTAATCCTAGCATGATAAAGAAGACTCAAAGAGAGTGAGATGCCAGCTCCTTTCATTCAGTCAGTAGCTTCAAACATTTCTGGACGTTTTTCAATGGCAAAAATCAATGAATATTGTAAATGCACAAACAGTAATATCTCCACATTGCAAGGTGCAATTCTGAAATTTTTTGCTTTTTCCTGCTAATCCTAGCATGATAAAGAAGATTCAAAGAGAGTGAGATGCCAGCTCCTTTCATTCAGTCAGTAGCTTCAAACATTTCTGGTATATGAAAAACATGTTTTTCAATGGCAAAAATCAATGAATATTGTAAATGCACAAACAGTAATATCTCCACATTGCAAGGTGCAATTCTGAAATTTTTTGCTTTTTCCTGCTAATCCTAGCATGATAAAGAAGATTCAAAGAGAGTGAGATGCCAGCTCCTTTCATTCAGTCAGTAGCTTCAAACATTTCTGGTATATGAAAAACATGTTTTTCAATGGCAAAAATCAATGAATATTGTAAATGCACAAACAGTAATATCTCCACATTGCAAGGTGCAATTCTGAAATTTTTTGCTTTTTCCTGCTAATCCTAGCATGATAAAGAAGATTCAAAGAGAGTGAGATGCCAGCTCCTTTCATTCAGTCAGTAGCTTCAAACATTTCTGGTATATGAATAACATGATGTTTTTCAATGGCAAAAATCAATGAATATTGTAAATGCACAAACAGTAATATCTCCACATTGCAAGGTGCAATTCTGAAATTTTTTGCTTTTTCCTGCTAATCCTAGCATGATAAAGAAGATTCAAAGAGAGTGAGATGCCAGCTCCTTTCATTCAGTCAGTAGCTTCAAACATTTCTGGACGTTTTTCAATGGCAAAAATCAATGAATATTGTAAATGCACAAACAGTAATATCTCCACATTGCAAGGTGCAATTCTGAAATTTTTTGCTTTTTCCTGCTAATCCTAGCATGATAAAGAAGATTCAAAGAGAGTGAGATGCCAGCTCCTTTCATTCCGTCAGTAGCTTCAAACATTTCTGGTATATGAAAAACATGTTTTTCAATGGCAAAAATCAATGAATATTGTAAATGCACAAACAGTAATATCTCCACATTGCAAGGTGCAATTCTGAAATTTTTTGCTTTTTCTGCTAATCCTAGCATGATAAAGAAGATTCAAAGAGAGTGAGATGCCAGCTCCTTTCATTCAGTCAGTAGCTTCAAACATTTCTGGACGTTTTTCAATGGCAAAAATCAATGAATATTGTAAATGCACAAACAGTAATATCTCCACATTGCAAGGTGCAATTCTGAAATTTTTTGCTTTTTCCTGTTAATCCTAGCATGATAAAGAAGATTCAAAGAGAGTGAGATGCCAGCTCCTTTCATTCAGTCAGTAGCTTCAAACATTTCTGGTATATGAAAAACATGTTTTTCAATGGCAAAAATCAATGAATATTGTAAATGCACAAACAGTAATATCTCCACATTGCAAGGTGCAATTCTGAAATTTTTTGCTTTTTCCTGCTAATCCTAGCATGATAAAGAAGATTCAAAGAGAGTGAGATGCCAGCTCCTTTCATTCAGTCAGTAGCTTCAAACATTTCTGGACGTTTTTCAATGGCAAAAATCAATGAATATTGTAAATGCACAAACAGTAATATCTCCACATTGCAAGGTGCAATTCTGAAATTTTTTGTTTTTTCCTGTTAATCCTAGCATGATAAAGAAGATTCAAAGAGAGTGAGATGCCAGCTCCTTTCATTCAGTCAGTAGCTTCAAACATTTCTGGTATATGAAAAACATGTTTTTCAATGGCAAAAATCAATGAATATTGTAAATGCACAAACAGTAATATCTCCACATTGCAAGGTGCAATTCTGAAATTTTTTGCTTTTTCCTGCTAATCCTAGCATGATAAAGAAGATTCAAAGAGAGTGAGATGCCAGCTCCTTTCATTCAGTCAGTAGCTTCAAACATTTCTGGTATATGAAAAACATGTTTTTCAATGGCAAAAATCAATGAATATTCTAAATGCACAAACAGTAATATCTCCACATTGCAAGGTGCAATTCTGAAATTTTTTGCTTTTTCCTGCTAATCCTAGCATGATAAAGAAGATTCAAAGAGAGTGAGATGCCAGCTCCTTTCATTCAGTCAGTAGCTTCAAACATTTCTGGTATATGAAAAACATGTTTTTCAATGGCAAAAATCAATGAATATTGTAAATGCACAAACAGTAATATCTCCACATTGCAAGGTGCAATTCTGAAATTTTTTGCTTTTTCCTGCTAATCCTAGCATGATAAAGAAGATTCAAAGAGAGTGAGATGCCAGCTCCTTTCATTCAGTCAGTAGCTTCAAACATTTCTGGTATATGAATAACATGATGTTTTTCAATGGCAAAAATCAATGAATATTGTAAATGCACAAACAGTAATATCTCCACATTGCAAGGTGCAATTCTGAAATTTTTTGCTTTTTCCTGCTAATCCTAGCATGATAAAGAAGATTCAAAGAGAGTGAGATGCCAGCTCCTTTCATTCAGTCAGTAGCTTCAAACATTTCTGGACGTTTTTCAATGGCAAAAATCAATGAATATTGTAAATGCACAAACAGGAATATCTCCACATTGCAAGGTGCAATTCTGAAATTTTTTGCTTTTTCCTGCTAATCCTAGCATGATAAAGAAGATTCAAAGAGAGTGAGATGCCAGCTCCTTTCATTCCGTCAGTAGCTTCAAACATTTCTGGTATATGAAAAACATGTTTTTCAATGGCAAAAATCAATGAATATTGTAAATGCACAAACAGTAATATCTCCACATTGCAAGGTGCAATTCTGAAATTTTTTGCTTTTTCTGCTAATCCTAGCATGATAAAGAAGATTCAAAGAGAGTGAGATGCCAGCTCCTTTCATTCAGTCAGTAGCTTCAAACATTTCTGGACGTTTTTCAATGGCAAAAATCAATGAATATTGTAAATGCACAAACAGTAATATCTCCACATTGCAAGGTGCAATTCTGAAATTTTTTGCTTTTTCCTGCTAATCCTAGCATGATAAAGAAGATTCAAAGAGAGTGAGATGCCAGCTCCTTTCATTCAGTCAGTAGCTTCAAACATTTCTGGTATATGAATAACATGATGTTTTTCAATGGCAAAAATCAATGAATATTGTAAATGCACAAACAGTAATATCTCCACATTGCAAGGTGCAATTCTGAAATTTATTGCTTTTTCCTGCTAATCCTAGCATGATAAAGAAGATTCAAAGAGAGTGAGATGCCAGCTCCTTTCATTCAGTCAGTAGCTTCAAACATTTCTGGACGTTTTTCAATGGCAAAAATCAATGAATATTGTAAATGCACAAACAGTAATATCTCCACATTGCAAGGTGCAATTCTGAAATTTTTTGCTTTTTCCTGTTAATCCTAGCATGATAAAGAAGATTCAAAGAGAGTGAGATGCCAGCTCCTTTCATTCAGTCAGTAGCTTCAAACATTTCTGGTATATGAAAAACATGTTTTTCAATGGCAAAAATCAATGAATATTGTAAATGCACAAACAGTAATATCTCCACATTGCAAGGTGCAATTCTGAAATTTTTTGCTTTTTCCTGCTAATCCTAGCATGATAAAGAAGATTCAAAGAGAGTGAGATGCCAGCTCCTTTCATTCAGTCAGTAGCTTCAAACATTTCTGGACGTTTTTCAATGGCAAAAATCAATGAATATTGTAAATGCACAAACAGTAATATCTCCACATTGCAAGGTGCAATTCTGAAATTTTTTGTTTTTTCCTGTTAATCCTAGCATGATAAAGAAGATTCAAAGAGAGTGAGATGCCAGCTCCTTTTATTCAGTCAGTAGCTTCAAACATTTCTGGTATATGAAAAACATGTTTTTCAATGGCAAAAATCAATGAATATTGTAAATGCACAAACAGTAATATCTCCACATTGCAAGGTGCAATTCTGAAATTTTTTGCTTTTTCCTGCTAATCCTAGCATGATAAAGAAGATTCAAAGAGAGTGAGATGCCAGCTCCTTTCATTCAGTCAGTAGCTTCAAACATTTCTGGTATATGAAAAACATGTTTTTCAATGGCAAAAATCAATGAATATTGTAAATGCACAAACAGTAATATCTCCACATTGCAAGGTGCAATTCTGAAATTTTTTGCTTTTTCTGCTAATCCTAGCATGATAAAGAAGATTCAAAGAGAGTGAGATGCCAGCTCCTTTCATTCAGTCAGTAGCTTCAAACATTTCTGGACGTTTTTCAATGGCAAAAATCAATGAATATTGTAAATGCACAAACAGTAATATCTCCACATTGCAAGGTGCAATTCTGAAATTTTTTGCTTTTTCCTGTTAATCCTAGCATGATAAAGAAGATTCAAAGAGAGTGAGATGCCAGCTCCTTTCATTCAGTCAGTAGCTTCAAACATTTCTGGTATATGAAAAACATGTTTTTCAATGGCAAAAATCAATGAATATTGTAAATGCACAAACAGTAATATCTCCACATTGCAAGGTGCAATTCTGAAATTTTTTGCTTTTTCCTGCTAATCCTAGCATGATAAAGAAGATTCAAAGAGAGTGAGATGCCAGCTCCTTTCATTCAGTCAGTAGCTTCAAACATTTCTGGACGTTTTTCAATGGCAAAAATCAATGAATATTGTAAATGCACAAACAGTAATATCTCCACATTGCAAGGTGCAATTCTGAAATTTTTTGTTTTTTCCTGTTAATCCTAGCATGATAAAGAAGATTCAAAGAGAGTGAGATGCCAGCTCCTTTCATTCAGTCAGTAGCTTCAAACATTTCTGGTATATGAAAAACATGTTTTTCAATGGCAAAAATCAATGAATATTGTAAATGCACAAACAGTAATATCTCCACATTGCAAGGTGCAATTCTGAAATTTTTTGCTTTTTCCTGCTAATCCTAGCATGATAAAGAAGATTCAAAGAGAGTGAGATGCCAGCTCCTTTCATTCAGTCAGTAGCTTCAAACATTTCTGGTATATGAAAAACATGTTTTTCAATGGCAAAAATCAATGAATATTGTAAATGCACAAACAGTAATATCTCCACATTGCAAGGTGCAATTCTGAAATTTTTTGCTTTTTCCTGCTAATCCTAGCATGATAAAGAAGATTCAAAGAGAGTGAGATGCCAGCTCCTTTCATTCAGTCAGTAGCTTCAAACATTTCTGGTATATGAAAAACATGTTTTTCAATGGCAAAAATCAATGAATATTGTAAATGCACAAACAGTAATATCTCCACATTGCAAGGTGCAATTCTGAAATTTTTTGCTTTTTCCTGCTAATCCTAGCATGATAAAGAAGATTCAAAGAGAGTGAGATGCCAGCTCCTTTCATTCAGTCAGTAGCTTCAAACATTTCTGGTATATGAATAACATGATGTTTTTCAATGGCAAAAATCAATGAATATTGTAAATGCACAAACAGTAATATCTCCACATTGCAAGGTGCAATTCTGAAATTTTTTGCTTTTTCCTGCTAATCCTAGCATGATAAAGAAGATTCAAAGAGAGTGAGATGCCAGCTCCTTTCATTCAGTCAGTAGCTTCAAACATTTCTGGACGTTTTTCAATGGCAAAAATCAATGAATATTGTAAATGCACAAACAGGAATATCTCCACATTGCAAGGTGCAATTCTGAAATTTTTTGCTTTTTCCTGCTAATCCTAGCATGATAAAGAAGATTCAAAGAGAGTGAGATGCCAGCTCCTTTCATTCCGTCAGTAGCTTCAAACATTTCTGGTATATGAAAAACATGTTTTTCAATGGCAAAAATCAATGAATATTGTAAATGCACAAACAGTAATATCTCCACATTGCAAGGTGCAATTCTGAAATTTTTTGCTTTTTCTGCTAATCCTAGCATGATAAAGAAGATTCAAAGAGAGTGAGATGCCAGCTCCTTTCATTCAGTCAGTAGCTTCAAACATTTCTGGACGTTTTTCAATGGCAAAAATCAATGAATATTGTAAATGCACAAACAGTAATATCTCCACATTGCAAGGTGCAATTCTGAAATTTTTTGCTTTTTCCTGCTAATCCTAGCATGATAAAGAAGATTCAAAGAGAGTGAGATGCCAGCTCCTTTCATTCAGTCAGTAGCTTCAAACATTTCTGGTATATGAATAACATGATGTTTTTCAATGGCAAAAATCAATGAATATTGTAAATGCACAAACAGTAATATCTCCACATTGCAAGGTGCAATTCTGAAATTTTTTGCTTTTTCCTGCTAATCCTAGCATGATAAAGAAGATTCAAAGAGAGTGAGATGCCAGCTCCTTTCATTCAGTCAGTAGCTTCAAACATTTCTGGACGTTTTTCAATGGCAAAAATCAATGAATATTGTAAATGCACAAACAGTAATATCTCCACATTGCAAGGTGCAATTCTGAAATTTTTTGCTTTTTCCTGTTAATCCTAGCATGATAAAGAAGATTCAAAGAGAGTGAGATGCCAGCTCCTTTCATTCAGTCAGTAGCTTCAAACATTTCTGGTATATGAAAAACATGTTTTTCAATGGCAAAAATCAATGAATATTGTAAATGCACAAACAGTAATATCTCCACATTGCAAGGTGCAATTCTGAAATTTTTTGCTTTTTCCTGCTAATCCTAGCATGATAAAGAAGATTCAAAGAGAGTGAGATGCCAGCTCCTTTCATTCAGTCAGTAGCTTCAAACATTTCTGGTATATGAAAAACATGTTTTTCAATGGCAAAAATCAATGAATATTGTAAATGCACAAACAGTAATATCTCCACATTGCAAGGTGCAATTCTGAAATTTTTTGCTTTTTCCTGCTAATCCTAGCATGATAAAGAAGATTCAAAGAGAGTGAGATGCCAGCTCCTTTCATTCAGTCAGTAGCTTCAAACATTTCTGGATGTTTTTCAATGGCAAAAATCAATGAATATTGTAAATGCACAAACAGTAATATCTCCACATTGCAAGGTGCAATTCTGAAATTTTTTGCTTTTTCCTGCTAATCCTAGCATGATAAAGAAGATTCAAAGAGAGTGAGATGCCAGCTCCTTTCATTCCGTCAGTAGCTTCAAACATTTCTGGTATATGAAAAACATGTTTTTCAATGGCAAAAATCAATGAATATTGTAAATGCACAAACAGTAATATCTCCACATTGCAAGGTGCAATTCTGAAATTTTTTGCTTTTTCCTGCTAATCCTAGCATGATAAAGAAGATTCAAAGAGAGTGAGATGCCAGCTCCTTTCATTCAGTCAGTAGCTTCAAACATTTCTGGACGTTTTTCAATGGCAAAAATCAATGAATATTGTAAATGCACAAACAAGAATATCTCCACATTGCAAGGTGCAATTCTGAAATTTTTTGCTTTTTCCTGCTAATCCTAGCATGATAAAGAAGATTCAAAGAGAGTGAGATGCCAGCTCCTTTCATTCCGTCAGTAGCTTCAAACATTTCTGGTATATGAAAAACATGTTTTTCAATGGCAAAAATCAATGAATATTGTAAATGCACAAACAGTAATATCTCCACATTGCAAGGTGCAATTCTGAAATTTTTTGCTTTTTCTGCTAATCCTAGCATGATAAAGAAGATTCAAAGAGAGTGAGATGCCAGCTCCTTTCATTCAGTCAGTAGCTTCAAACATTTCTGGACGTTTTTCAATGGCAAAAATCAATGAATATTGTAAATGCACAAACAGTAATATCTCCACATTGCAAGGTGCAATTCTGAAATTTTTTGCTTTTTCCTGCTAATCCTAGCATGATAAAGAAGATTCAAAGAGAGTGAGATGCCAGCTCCTTTCATTCAGTCAGTAGCTTCAAACATTTCTGGTATATGAATAACATGATGTTTTTCAATGGCAAAAATCAATGAATATTGTAAATGCACAAACAGTAATATCTCCACATTGCAAGGTGCAATTCTGAAATTTTTTGCTTTTTCCTGCTAATCCTAGCATGATAAAGAAGATTCAAAGAGAGTGAGATGCCAGCTCCTTTCATTCAGTCAGTAGCTTCAAACATTTCTGGACGTTTTTCAATGGCAAAAATCAATGAATATTGTAAATGCACAAACAGTAATATCTCCACATTGCAAGGTGCAATTCTGAAATTTTTTGCTTTTTCCTGTTAATCCTAGCATGATAAAGAAGATTCAAAGAGAGTGAGATGCCAGCTCCTTTCATTCAGTCAGTAGCTTCAAACATTTCTGGTATATGAAAAACATGTTTTTCAATGGCAAAAATCAATGAATATTGTAAATGCACAAACAGTAATATCTCCACATTGCAAGGTGCAATTCTGAAATTTTTTGCTTTTTCCTGCTAATCCTAGCATGATAAAGAAGATTCAAAGAGAGTGAGATGCCAGCTCCTTTCATTCAGTCAGTAGCTTCAAACATTTCTGGACGTTTTTCAATGGCAAAAATCAATGAATATTGTAAATGCACAAACAGTAATATCTCCACATTGCAAGGTGCAATTCTGAAATTTTTTGTTTTTTCCTGTTAATCCTAGCATGATAAAGAAGATTCAAAGAGAGTGAGATGCCAGCTCCTTTTATTCAGTCAGTAGCTTCAAACATTTCTGGTATATGAAAAACATGTTTTTCAATGGCAAAAATCAATGAATATTGTAAATGCACAAACAGTAATATCTCCACATTGCAAGGTGCAATTCTGAAATTTTTTGCTTTTTCCTGCTAATCCTAGCATGATAAAGAAGATTCAAAGAGAGTGAGATGCCAGCTCCTTTCATTCAGTCAGTAGCTTCAAACATTTCTGGTATATGAAAAACATGTTTTTCAATGGCAAAAATCAATGAATATTGTAAATGCACAAACAGTAATATCTCCACATTGCAAGGTGCAATTCTGAAATTTTTTGCTTTTTCCTGCTAATCCTAGCATGATAAAGAAGATTCAAAGAGAGTGAGATGCCAGCTCCTTTCATTCAGTCAGTAGCTTCAAACATTTCTGGTATATCAAAAACATGTTTTTCAATGGCAAAAATCAATGAATATTGTAAATGCACAAACAGTAATATCTCCACATTGCAAGGTGCAATTCTGAAATTTTTTGCTTTTTCCTGCTAATCCTAGCATGATAAAGAAGATTCAAAGAGAGTGAGATGCCAGCTCCTTTCATTCAGTCAGTAGCTTCAAACATTTCTGGTATATGAATAACATGATGTTTTTCAATGGCAAAAATCAATGAATATTGTAAATGCACAAACAGTAATATCTCCACATTGCAAGGTGCAATTCTGAAATTTTTTGCTTTTTCCTGCTAATCCTAGCATGATAAAGAAGATTCAAAGAGAGTGAGATGCCAGCTCCTTTCATTCAGTCAGTAGCTTCAAACATTTCTGGACGTTTTTCAATGGCAAAAATCAATGAATATTGTAAATGCACAAACAGTAATATCTCCACATTGCAAGGTGCAATTCTGAAATTTTTTGCTTTTTCCTGTTAATCCTAGCATGATAAAGAAGATTCAAAGAGAGTGAGATGCCAGCTCCTTTCATTCAGTCAGTAGCTTCAAACATTTCTGGTATATGAAAAACATGTTTTTCAATGGCAAAAATCAATGAATATTGTAAATGCACAAACAGTAATATCTCCACATTGCAAGGTGCAATTCTGAAATTTTTTACTTTTTCCTGCTAATCCTAGCATGATAAAGAAGATTCAAAGAGAGTGAGATGCCAGCTCCTTTCATTCAGTCAGTAGCTTCAAACATTTCTGGACGTTTTTCAATGGCAAAAATCAATGAATATTGTAAATGCACAAACAGTAATATCTCCACATTGCAAGGTGCAATTCTGAAATTTTTTGCTTTTTCCTGCTAATCCTAGCATGATAAAGAAGATTCAAAGAGAGTGAGATGCCAGCTCCTTTCATTCAGTCAGTAGCTTCAAACATTTCTGGACGTTTTTCAATGGCAAAAATCAATGAATATTGTAAATGCACAAACAGTAATATCTCCACATTGCAAGGTGGAATTCTGAATTTTTTTTTTTTCCTGTTAATCCTAGCATGATAAAGAAGATTCAAAGAGAGTGAGATGCCAGCTCCTTTCATTCAGTCAGTAGCTTCAAACATTTCTGGTATATGAAAAACATGTTTTTCAATGGCAAAAATCAATGAATATTGTAAATGCACAAACAGTAATATCTCCACATTGCAAGGTGCAATTCTGAAATTTTTTGCTTTTTCCTGCTAATCCTAGCATGATAAAGAAGATTCAAAGAGAGTGAGATGCCAGCTCCTTTCATTCAGTCAGTAGCTTCAAACATTTCTGGTATATGAAAAACATGTTTTTCAATGGCAAAAATCAATGAATATTGTAAATGCACAAACAGTAATATCTCCACATTGCAAGGTGCAATTCTGAAATTTTTTGCTTTTTCCTGCTAATCCTAGCATGATAAAGAAGATTCAAAGAGAGTGAGATGCCAGCTCCTTTCATTCAGTCAGTAGCTTCAAACATTTCTGGTATATGAAAAACATGTTTTTCAATGGCAAAAATCAATGAATATTGTAAATGCACAAACAGTAATATCTCCACATTGCAAGGTGCAATTCTGAAATTTTTTGCTTTTTCCTGCTAATCCTAGCATGATAAAGAAGATTCAAAGAGAGTGAGATGCCAGCTCCTTTCATTCAGTCAGTAGCTTCAAACATTTCTGGACGTTTTTCAATGGCAAAAATCAATGAATATTGTAAATGCACAAACAGTAATATCTCCACATTGCAAGGTGCAATTCTGAAATTTTTTGCTTTTTCCTGCTAATCCTAGCATGATAAAGAAGATTCAAAGAGAGTGAGATGCCAGCTCCTTTCATTCAGTCAGTAGCTTCAAACATTTCTGGACGTTTTTCAATGGCAAAAATCAATGAATATTGTAAATGCACAAACAGTAATATCTCCACATTGCAAGGTGGAATTCTGAATTTTTTTTTTTTTCCTGTTAATCCTAGCATGATAAAGAAGATTCAAAGAGAGTGAGATGCCAGCTCCTTTCATTCAGTCAGTAGCTTCAAACATTTCTGGTATATGAAAAACATGTTTTTCAATGGCAAAAATCAATGAATATTGTAAATGCACAAACAGTAATATCTCCACATTGCAAGGTGCAATTCTGAAATTTTTTGCTTTTTCCTGCTAATCCTAGCATGATAAAGAAGATTCAAAGAGAGTGAGATGCCAGCTCCTTTCATTCAGTCAGTAGCTTCAAACATTTCTGGTATATGAAAAACATGTTTTTCAATGGCAAAAATCAATGAATATTGTAAATGCACAAACAGTAATATCTCCACATTGCAAGGTGCAATTCTGAAATTTTTTGCTTTTTCCTGCTAATCCTAGCATGATAAAGAAGATTCAAAGAGAGTGAGATGCCAGCTCCTTTCATTCAGTCAGTAGCTTCAAACATTTCTGGTATATGAAAAACATGTTTTCAATGGCAAAAATCAATGAATATTGTAAATGCACAAACAGTAATATCTCCACATTGCAAGGTGCAATTCTGAAATTTTTTGCTTTTTCCTGCTAATCCTAGCATGATAAAGAAGATTCAAAGAGAGTGAGATGCCAGCTCCTTTCATTCAGTCAGTAGCTTCAAACATTTCTGGTATATGAAAAACATGTTTTTCAATGGCAAAAATCAATGAATATTGTAAATGCACAAACAGTAATATCTCCACATTGCAAGGTGCAATTCTGAAATTTTTTGCTTTTTCCTGCTAATCCTAGCATGATAAAGAAGATTCAAAGAGAGTGAGATGCCAGCTCCTTTCATTCAGTCAGTAGCTTCAAACATTTCTGGTATATGAATAACATGTGTTTTTCAATGGCAAAAATCAATGAATATTGTAAATGCACAAACAGTAATATCTCCACATTGCAAGGTGCAATTCTGAAATTTTTTGCTTTTTCCTGCTAATCCTAGCATGATAAAGAAGATTCAAAGAGAGTGAGATGCCAGCTCCTTTCATTCAGTCAGTAGCTTCAAACATTTCTGGTACATGTTTTTCAATGGCAAAAATCAATGAATATTGTAAATGCACAAACAGTAATATCTCCACATTGCAAGGTGCAATTCTGAAATTTTTTGCTTTTTCCTGCTAATCCTAGCATGATAAAGAAGATTCAAAGAGAGTGAGATGCCAGCTCCTTTCATTCAGTCAGTAGCTTCAAACATTTCTGGTATATGAAAACGTTTTTCAATGGCAAAAATCAATGAATATTGTAAATGCACAAACAGTAATATCTCCACATTGCAAGGTGCAATTCTGAAATTTTTTGCTTTTTCCTGCTAATCCTAGCATGATAAAGAAGATTCAAAGAGAGTGAGATGCCAGCTCCTTTCATTCAGTCAGTAGCTTCAAACATTTCTGGTATACGTTTTTAGCAAAAATCAATGAATATTGTAAATGCACAAACAGTAATATCTCCACATTGCAAGGTGCAATTCTGAATTTTTTTTTTTTCCTGTTAATCCTAGCATGATAAAGAAGATTCAAAGAGAGTGAGATGCCAGCTCCTTTCATTCAGTCAGTAGCTTCAAACATTTCTGGT